>NC_141993.1:64251023-64938523 GCF_049901715.1 Pseudonaja textilis
TCCCTATCCTCTGTCGGGGTTACAAAGGGACCACCTCCTGCCACCCTCAGGCTCCTCCTTTCTGGCAGCTGCGTCAATTGGAGGGGGGCAGTGTCTCCTTCTCCCCCCACAAATGCTAGGCACGGAGAAGGTTTCTCCCCTTGCCTGCTTTCCCTCTTTGGGGAGCGGTTGCTTGCCACGTGCTACACGGTTCGAAGATGCCTCGGTCGGTCTTGGCTATTGGAAGCTGCACGGATGGAGGGGGAACCTTCAAAGCCTCCGTTGTTTTCCACAACCCGTTTTCCTTTTCATCCCGACCGTTCGTTTTCAAGTCTTCCCCCCCCGCCCCTCGTGTATGTTTTGGACACGATGCTTTGAATTACCAGCCACTTACAGAAGTGATGAATATTACAAGTTCTGAATCGCGGTTTGCCGTGGAAACTTTAAATTAGTGCGTGGGTGTTGCTTTTAATTACATTCGTTCATCGAGAGGAAAGGTAACATGGGGAAGTTACAAGAAATATGCCAGTACAGTAGAAGCATGGAATTGAAAGACGCGCTTGCCTGAAGAATAACTTGCAACTTCAGTGCAGTGAGATATTTTATCTTTTTTTTTTTTGCTCTTTTTGTGCTTTAGGCACATGGTCAAAATGATGTGGAATAATTGAAAACACAACACATGTGTATTCTATTGCCAAGACCATCTGTCACAGTGTTTACTGTGCTATAAATTTTTCTTCATTCATACAGAAATGGGATTCTTTTCTCTATTTTTTTTTTAAATTGAGGACTAGAAAGGAAATTTCCATTCTGTCCTAATGACTTCCTTTCCCTGATTTAGTTTAAAAGTACATCTACCCACAAGTGAATGTTAACAACGAACATAGATAAATCTATGTGTGTTGATAAATGGTGCAATGTTCTTTACCATTTAAATTCTTTATGTTATGTATGTATATCAAAGTAATATAAATGGTGTTTCCTTAGAGTATTCCCAATAGAAAAGATATCTGTTGCAAGGAAAAAACAAGTCTTGTATGGATAAATGTTTTAAAGATGTAATGAATTAAATCTTTGACTGTTTTACTTTTTAATAAAAATAGTGATGAAAATGGATTTTCTAAATGGTATTAAAGTGCAGTAAACATTTTAATGCATATCCTGGTAATATGCTTATGGTATGATTTGCTAATTGACATGCCGTCTTGTCATTCTATGTACAAATAAAACATTTGAATTACTTAGTCTGTTTTAAAAGCTTGGCATGCTAATTTATAAGCAATTATTATTATTATCAATGGAGCCACTATATTTTTCATGTATAAATTATTTTATACATGAAGTGAATAAAATTTAGTTGCAGAGAGATATTTACTGCTTTGACTGTGCAGTGAAATACCAAATCATATTTTTATAGAGGCTAGAGAAAAAATTTGAGAACAAAGTAGATATATTACAAAAATGTTTTGCTTGTATGATCTATGATAGTTCTTACTGCTCTGTGTTATTCATAGCTTCAATACTTTTAGATATTCTGAACTTAATTACATGATTATTTAAAAGCCTTTTTACTCTCACTATGCAAAAAAACCCTTGTTCAATCTTGTACTGGTAATATGTCTATTTAAAAGTAAAACCCAATGTAATAGTCTTATTTGGAAGTAAGTGCATATGCTTTAGAAGCATGAAAGATTTAGAACACATGGGGAAAAAATATCTCCCATCCCCTTTCTGGTTTTTAAATTTATAAACATGCTATCATGAAAATGTATGAATCCATAAACATGTGAAAGTAGGTCTACCATATTTAATAATGATTTTTCTCTTCTCTTCACCTGTTCCTAAATGTTGTTATTCAGCTATTACCTTCCATAGAGTTATCAACTTCATGGAAAGCAGGTAGTTAGGGCAAACTGATTCTACAGATTCCTATAAAGTTTGTATCTAGGAGAGAACATCCTAAATAAACAGCTCCATCAATTTATTGCTAGTATGATTGAGAAGTCAATCATTTTGATTTTAGGTCTGGATCTTAAGCTCTAGAAATAACTTGATTTACTCTGAATTAGTAGGGCAGCCCAATCTGATATGAGTCCTGAATCAAAAGAGGGGCCTTCTCTCCCATAATTATTGTACAGAAAAGTCATCTGTTTTTCCCCACACTAGAATAATATGAAGGTTTTTGGAAAACCAAACCATTAAGTATAGATCAGTGTACCAAGCATCATGGAACTATACGATGATTTCAGATTCTTCTACACCAGCCTAGATAAATGAAAAACAATGTTAAGTTAAAATTTGGATCATAAGAAAACTTAAAATGCATTGAATACCATTTACAGAAAGTGCAGTACAGGTAGTCCTCGACTTACAACAATTCATTAGTGATTGTTCGAAGTTACAACAGCACTGAAAAAAGTGACTTATGGCCATTTTTCACACACATGACCATTGCAGCATCCCCATAGTCACGTGATTTACATTCAGATGCTTGACAGCAGGTTCATATTTATGATGGTTGCAATATGCCTGCGCCATGTGATCATTTTTTGTGACTTTGACAAGTAAAGTCAGTGGGGAAGGAAAATTCACTTAACAACCATGCTACCAACTTAACAACTGCAGTGAGTCACTTCACAAGTATGGGAAGAAAAGTCATAAATTGGGACAAAACTCATTTAACATATTTCTCACTTAACATAAATTCTGGGCTCAATTGTTGTCATAAGTTGAGAACTACCTGTATATGTCACCTATTTCATGCTGGAGTGGAGTATGTAATCTGTTTCATATGCCTTCCTTATATGTTCATATCAGCCTGACACAATGTGAATTGTAATGAATTTTATAAGAGCTATACTCCAAAACATATGGAGGACACTTTGTCACTGAGCCTTGGATTTTTATGGTTCTCTTCTGCTTTTAGTATTGCCATAAGGAGGATTTGTATTGTTATTATTATTCAGACACAATAAGCTAATTAATTTAAATTGTGGTTAGTGGTATAAACTGGTTTATAACACTTTGTTTCCTTTAATGATAGTCAAGATTACCCACAGTTTATAACATTATTTTAATATCTTTGGGAAAGATTCTTATAACTGTTGTAGTAAAAATATATGATTTACCATTATTATTATACATTCCAATTCTTATTGGAATTCAGTCTGTAAACATGTGGATCTAGAGTGGGCACAGTGGTTGGCAGAATGTACTACTTACCTGTTAAAGCTTGCTGTAATACAGGTAGTCCTCAAGTTACAACCATTCATGTAGAGTTCAAAGTTACAACAGTACTGAAAAAAGTTACTTATGGCCATTTTTCACACTTACAACCATGGTCATGTGATCAAAATTTGGAATCTTGGCATGTATTTATGACAGTTGCAATGTCCCAGATCAGTTGATCACCTTTTGCTACCTTATGACAAGCATAGTAAATGAGGAAGCCAGATTCATTTGACAATCATTTAACTTAATTGCAGTGGTTCAGGCAAGAAAGGGCAAAACTCATTTATCAACTGTCTTGCATAGCAGTAGAAATTTTGGGCTCAATTGTGGTTGTAAGCTGAGGACTGTCTGTATTATCACAACCATATTCAAGATAGGACTCCCCAAAAAAGAATTAATAAAATCTTAGAGTGATAGTTAGAATTCCAAGGTAGAAATCTTGCAAACCAATGGAAAAGACTGGCTCAATCTGAGTTGAAATTCCTTAAAAAAGAGAGATACTAAAAGCATAACTGCAAACAATTCTAATGTGAAAAGAATAACAGGAGAACAAACTAAAACAAATGTGACTGTAATATAGTGGATATCTGAAACAAAAAAGAATATAAGATGCAAAATAGAAAAAGGAAGATGACATACAGGTAGCTCTCACAACCTTAGATGTGTTAGGAGGGCAAACATTCAGAAGGAGCTGGGGTTGGAAGAGTTGCTAAGAATAACGTATCTAAGTATTTCTTTATATATATTCAAAAGCAATTGGAAAGAAAAGAGCAGGATGGAGTGGGTTGGAACTTGATGTTGATAAACAAAAACATGGTCTGCTGAATCGCATCCTATGGTAGTGAAAGAAATAATCTGGCCATTGCCAATTATTTTTGAGAAATTTTAAGGAATGGCAAAGTGGCAGATTTCATTTAAAAAGTATTAAATTCTTTGAGATGTGAGTGTTACATTTTTTCTAAGCTTTACTACGGCTCCTTCTGGGCCATGCCATTCAATGTTTTTGGAAAATAAATATTTTGAACCAGAAATTGCTCAAGGTATTCCAAGGATAGAACATCCTGCAGGTCTGTTTTGACCAGAATGCTCAGACCTTTTCTGGTTTGAAAGATATATTTGTGGAAACTACTGAACTGTCCCTAGAACAGAATGTTCTAGGGGGAAACAGTCTGTTTTTGAATTGACAAATTTTGCACATCCATAATAAGTTACTATTCATGAGATCAGGGTCCTGATTTTCTAAGATATGTTTAAATAGTTGTCTGAGGTCCTACCTAATGGTTGATTTCTGTACTTAAACGTGATGCCTGCTAATTACACAACCTTTTAACATGCTCAATTTGAAATAATGTATAATATTTTAACCCAGAAATCTCCAACCTTTATGGCTTGGCAGACTGGTGGAAGCAGTGGCGATAGCGGTGGTGGTGGGGAGAGGAAATAGTTTCACGCATGTGCCACTTTCATAAATGCAGCTTCATGCTTGCTTGCCCACCACTTCTGCGTCCTGGTTCTGAATGGGCTGTGGCCCAGCACTGGGCTGCAGATCAGAGCCTGTTCTAACCAACTGCCTATATACTTAAGCTGTGATTTCTGGACATTTTAGGAGACCTGAATAGGCGAAGATAATGCTCTCAGGCTGGAAGCCAGAAAACAAGTGTTAGAAAGCATATAAATTATTGATAGTGCAAAGATTAATACTATAATTTACTGTACATTTTTCACTTATTACCAGTCACATAATGATCATTCAGAGTTATGACAGCCACACATACACCACCTGCAAGTCACATGATCACATTCTGAGACTTGGCAACCAGCTTCTCTTTATATATTTTTGCAGCATCCTGAGGTCATGTGACCATGATTTGTAGTGTTTTGTGCCTGTTTCTGGCATTTACTTCTGGTTTCTGAAAAAAAATGACCACTGGAGAAAATAGAGTCTCTTAAATACTGTCATTAAAAAATCATAACTTAGAATCCAGTCACATGAAGCCCTTACATACTACTGAAATGATTTACAATTGTAATTACAGATTCAATTTCAGGTGTAAGTTGAGGATACCTGTACAAAACCAGTGACCTATGGTTTCTCTCAGATATGAGTATTTATGTATGCTAAGCAATTGCTCACAGCTGTTCCTGCTTAATGCCTTTTTTCTCATTTTTTATTTCTTTCCCATTTGTTACATGCCATGTCATATGTGTTGAGATAGCTCAAAACATTGTAAAACAGTGGCCTCCCACATTTTGGGCATCAGAGACTGGTTTTTCTGCAGATCGGAGGGACACATGGTTTCGAATGCTGCCTGCATCCCATGAATGGGGCTTTGCTTGTTTGTGCAGCCTGGTTTCTGGCATGCCACTGCCCGGTACCAGTCACAGACCGACAATGAATAAATATAAAAATAATTAAACTTTAAATTCTGAAATTTCAGAATAAATAATGTCTTCACGATTGACCAACATTAAATCAGTCTTGAGTCATAAACCTCTGGAGAATTCCCCTAGGAACTGAACATCCTTAAGCCCCAAAGGGTCATCTCCAAGCAAATAAAATATTGCTTGGGAAAAAACATGCTAGCACTATTTTCAGATTATCTCCTAATATCAATCCTGCGTATGCCTATTTAGAGTTAAAATACATTTTAGTATAGTGAGCCTTATCTCCCATGATGGAGAATTGTGACTTTGAAACTTATAGATTAGATTGTAGAAGCACTTGAATTTCTCTACTGTTGATGCACAGAGGAACTTTTCCTAATATGGCGAAGATTATAAGTCTTCCTTGTGCTATAAAATTCATCTGGAAAGGTTCCATGGCTTCTTTATTCCGAATTTCATTAATTTTGAAAGTATTCAACCTTTGAGGCAAAAACAAACTGGAGCAAAGACAGCTTTTTCATTTAGCTGCCATTTTAAGAGTTGATTGAAAGAGCAAAGAAATACTTCTAATTCTTCCAAAATTGTGGGATAGCAACCCTAATAATGAGAGTCTTTCATCAAGAATCATCTCTACCACTGGGAAAAGAGCAATATGATTATTGTATTCTGTTTTATAGATCCTGTTTAGATTATGAAGCAAATTAAGATTTTATTAATTTAAGGAAATTTTCTGTCATTTTGGCACTGGGGTAGCTCGATATCCTGCTTCTTTCTGTGTGGTCTGATATGGGTGAAGAAACTTAAAGGTCTTGCTAATTCAGAAAAAGTAAAAAGTAATATCATTTTCATGCTACTTTGAAAGAATGTGACAAATGAATTAGCACTCACCTGCCCACAATATATATACAGAAGCCTGATGATGGCAGATGAGATTCTGCCGAAACGTTGCTACAACTTTAAAAGCACAACTATAATGACGTGGGAAAATACCTGAACAAAGCTGAATACCATACATACATACATACATACATACATACATACATACATACATACATACATGTTTTCTTAAGTTTTCGCGGGTACTTACATGTATGGTATTAGGCTTTGTTCGGGTATTTTCCCACGTCATTATAGTTGTGCTTTTAAAGTTGTAGCAATGTTTTCGCAGAATCTCATCTGCCATCATCAGGCTTCTGTATTGTGTTCAACAAACTATAATGACGTGGGAAAATACCCGAACAAAGCTGAATACTGTGTGTGTGTGTGTGTGTGTAATTAGAATTCATGTGCAGAAGCTAGAATTTTGAAGTACTAACTTTGAATGAAACAGATAACTATTTCATAAAATAAAAGGAAAGTACCACTTGTGTTTAGGTCAACTTTTGGTGATTGCATCCATACAGTTCTCCTGGAGGTATTACGGACATTGTTTGCACTGCTTTCCTCTGAGATATTTTCAACTATCCAGGCTACCTAGTAGTCTGGAATTCCAAAATGGTTTCCCAACCAAATACTAATCACTTCACTTACCTTCAGAGCCCAACTATGATTGGCTAAATACTGCTATTCTTCTCCTTGAGAGGCTTTTCTGAAGATCTCTCAGCCTCTCTGAGTCCCTTTGAACTCTGTTCTCTGATTGGACTGGGGGCAGGAGATCCCTGCTCCTCCAGACCTGCCTCCGTTTCAGAAAAATCAGCCATATTATTTTCCTTTGTTTTTCCAGACAGCTTTGCTCTTGCTGGAGTTCAGCAAACGTGGTTGCTCTTTCTAACTGCTTAAGAGTATGCTCAACCTAGACTGAGTATGGACTCTAGCCTCCCTTTCTCCTGGGCAGGCTTGTATGGCTTTCTTTGGAGCTCACTCAGCCTTGACTGAGTCTGCTCCTATTGATAGGAATGCTGGAGGCTCTGTGGGGGCTCCTGGCTGTTTTCGCCTTTATGGGGCTGCCGCTACTTTTCTTTTGCTGGCCTACAGCTGATTGCCGGTCTTCCCCTCTTTCTCTTCACCTTGCGGATATGGGATGGCCGAAAGCTTGTTAACTAGCCTTCCCTTATCTGCTAACCGATCGAGAACCCGCCTGCTCTTTCTGAGGCTGCCACCGCTTGCCTTTGGCTATTTGGCGCTTTCCCAGCTTGGTACGGAATCCCGGTGTCTTCTGCCCCCTTCACTTACAGTTTGTTGACTTTCTCTCTTTTTCTCCTTTTTACTCGAATAATCCAAAGCGTTATTAATATTTTTTCCCTTCTTTCCTTCTGAGCACTCTCTCGTGTCCTCTTTGCCTGAAGACTGAGTCAAAAATTGGGCATGTGCAGTGGAAAGTGGGCTGGACTAAATTTTGATTGACTCAGTCTTCAAGCAAGGAAGAAGGAAACAGCCCACGCTTTGGATTTTCCGACCTGTACAACTAAAAGATGCATTTCAGATAAGATCAATGCTCTTTCTTCTTGAGACTATATTCATACCATCACATTAGAAATAAAGGTAGGATAAGGTGGGACCTTATTGATAAAGCAATTCTTATGCAGCATTTAAATATCTGGAATAAGTTCTCACACTGTTCAGAATCAGGGAAGCTACATGTAATGCTGAGTATAGTGAAGATTAGGAACAATTGTGAAGTATAGGAATAGATGACAAAAATCTTGAACAACTATCTGAAAAAATTGCCTTCTCCACTTGACCTCTGTATATTAAGAACTTTCTCAGAAGCCTTTAGTTTAGTTTCTAAAACCATGAGAAAAGGAGATGGCTTTGACAATAGTTTTCTTTTGCTTTTTAGTGTGTTTTAGTTTTAAGAAAATCTAACATACAGTTTAGATTAATATTAATTAATATTTTATCTGCTGATACAATTATGTATTCACATTATTTTATTTAGTTAACATACTGTTAGTATTTTAGGATGTTTTATTTATTAATATTTATTAATTTTATTGCAATGCCACCTTTCGTCCAGGAGCCAAAGTGTACACACATGTTTTCTTCTGAAACAACATTGACCTGAGAAATTGTGATTAACCTAAAGTCACTCTGAATTTCCATGGCTAAGAATGAAATTGAATATTGATCTTGCCTATTCAAGTCCAAAATCTTAGCTACTCTAATTTACTAATATTATTAATATGTTACAGAAAATTAGAATAAAATATGATTAAATGCAAGGGCAAAGTTTGCCACTTAGAAGCATACTTGTTTATATGTGCAGTGTGTAATACTGTAGTTGCTTCAGAATTTGTTGGTCCATGATTAAAATAAAATGACTGAATGACTTGCTAGAATTCTAGCTCTGTTGGGCTCAACTTTCTGCAGTTTTGTGTGCATGAATAATTTAATGCAAAAGAGAAGATGGAAGAATGTACAGATAATTTGCCCATTACAGTCACAAGTCATTGCAGTTGTTAAGTGAGGTGACCACCTGAACATCTACTTAATGACCACCCAACGTTACTTTCCCTAGTGCAGTTGTTAAGCAGAATATCACATTAATTTTTAAATCCTGGTGTCAGCAAAAAGTCCATAAAAGATTGCCAGAAATTTGCAACAAAAAAGTATTATTTTTATCTTGATCAAATAAACCAACTTTATATTTCTTCCTTTAACTTCTAGCAGTTTTAGTCTTTAATCCAATCAAATATTGTATTTTTGTAGGATTTAATTTCCCTTACATTTTTTATCCCATCACAAATTTCTTCAAGGCTTTAACAAACCTGTTGTAGATCCAATAAAAACATTTTCAAGGTCATTCTCTTGGTTTATCATTTCTATTTCCCTTTTAACTTTAAATCTTCAGCCAGTTTCTTTTGTATAGCCAGTACAGCATCCGTTTGCAAATCATTTTCTTGGATTGTCATTTATAGTTCCAGTTTGAGTATTTCGCTGTCTTGCCAGATAAAATTTGTTCCATATCTGCCATTCCTTTATTAACATCTTTTGGAGGTAGTCTACCCATAGAAAAACCATTACTGACATATTTCTGGCTCCATTCTTCAAAGATTCTCTTTTTCTGATATTATGTCATTTTGAAAATCCCAGCAATTGCTGATATCAGGAACTGTAAAGGAATGTTTGGATGAACTTGGGGAACGAGGGAGAGATGCTGCCTAGGAGATAAGCAGGCAAGAGAAGCAGGAGCCCCAGTGGCTTTAACAATTCGAGAGAGAAACTTAGGAAGACCCTCCCCTTATAGATCTAGCAGTTAGTGGCAGTAGGACTTTCAGACTTGCAAGATTCTGTTAATGTAGCCTTACAATGAAGTAGATTTAGTACATTTAATTAGGTTTTCCTGTCTGATTTATTTGGAAAAGCTCTTGCAAATTTTTACTGACCAGTTCCTTGGTTTTTGCCGTGGTTGTCAGATCCATTTTTACAGAGTTCACCATACTTCTCCCAGGAGGGCCCCCCCCCCATGCCCACATATGTTGTTAGAATATACATATTAGATTTTCAGCAGCAAATTAGACAAGCTCCATATTTTTAAAACAAAATCATTTAGCGCAATAATCAAATTTATTATTATGTCAGATTTCACAATGTGTAATAATCAAATATGTTGAATTTTGAAAGTACTACAAAATTGTCTCTCTTTTTTCCTGTATAAAAGGTTAACATGACTATCTTTTTAGAAGCTTGTATTATTTAGAAGATAAGCCAATTTCAAAACTGAAATATTTGGCTAAATAATATTAATGTTATTTAAAATAACATTGAGTCTCATGTCAGATTTCAGCTGAATGTCAGTCTTTGCAATGTAAGCAACCAAACTAAATTATTCAGTGCCTGTTTTGTTTACATTTTTTACTGTTTTTATTTTTTAGGCTTAATTTTGCTATTTTATCTCGTCTTCTATGGCTTCTTAGCTGCACTTTTCTCATTCACAATGTGGGTTATGCTCCAGACATTAAGTAGTGATGTACCCAAGTATCGTGACCGGATTTCTTATCCAGGTAAGTATGTCCAAATGAAATTATCAATATAAATGAATAGAAAATATGTTTTACTTACATTATTTTTTTCTCAACATTTACCATGTAATTAATCATAGTAATTCTTTTTCTTTTTGTACTGATTACTTTATTTCAAATAAATATATTTTATGATGGCCACTTATGAAATAAAACTCTACATGGCTTACAACAATACAGAAACCACTATAACCAAAACAGCACTTCAAGCAGCATTCTCCAATAAAATTCAATGATACAATCTCCAGCTCCAATCTCACTCTATTCCAATGGTTGGGAGAAGAGCCAGCTTTTTATGGTGTTCCAGAGAACCAAAGGATATAGGGCCTGTGGAATCCCTGTGGAAGGATGTTGCACAAAGCAGGGGCTGTTGCAGAAAAGACAAGTTTTGTAGAGATGGTGATATGTAAGGGAAGGAAACTGGATTGTAATTCTAGCTATTCTGTACTACCCATTGTTGTAGTACATTAATTGTTTGACAGTATTTCTGATTAATGTAGGTCTTCAGTGCATATTTTACATTTAAACACATTTTCTGAATGGTTCATTACGATTTGACTTCTTAATATAAGTTTATCATGGAATTAATACAAAACCCTTCCAGCTTTCTCTTCTTTTAGGTATCTAGTGCAAATTAATGACATAGTTCAAATGAACTTTGTTTAATTGGTGGACAGTGTCTACAGAATATAATATGTTGCAGGCATTTAAGTTTGCATGCCCAGATGGGCAAAGTTTAAAAAAACTAATTAATTCTTAACTGAAATTATAAACCAGAGCTAAAGATGAATATATTATTAATGGACTGATTTAAAATAAAATCTGGCCCAGGAAAATTAAATTAGTGAAGCAAAACTATTTTGAGAATGCGAACAAACCAGGGAGATGGTTGGCACACAAACCAAAAAAGGAGAAAGAAAAAAGAACAATAGTAGCCCTAAGATGAAAATGGGAGATTATGCTCCCAGATAGACAAAAAGAAAGTAATTGCCCAAAAATTCTTTGCTAACTTATATACCCAGGAAGAAATCCCAGAAGAGAACATTATCCAATACCTCAAAGAATTTGCCTAAAATATTGGATGCAGAAAAAGATTTCTTAAATGATAAAATAACTATAAAAGAAATTAGAGATGCAGCTGGGAAACAAAAAAACAAATAAAACCCCAGGGCCAGATGGGGTACCATCAGAGTTCTACAAAGAATTCCAGGAAGTATTGGAGGAATTAATGATAGATCTGTATAATGAGGCTCTTAAAATACTGAAGACATGGACAGAGACACACATAATGCACAAGGAACAGACAGACCCGTAGCAAATAAAGAATTACAGACCAATCTTGCTCCTAAATGTGGGTTATAAGATCTTGGCCACGATAATATCCAAAGTTTGAAAAAGATATTAAGCAAAAGTATTCACTCTGACCGGAATGGTTTTCTCCCAAATAGACAAATGAAGACCAACACAAGATTAATTATGGACATCCTAGAATATTATGAGATGCATCCAAATAAACCAATGGTGCTTATGTTCTTGGATGCCCAGAAAGCGTTTGACAACTTAAATTGGCATTTTCTCATTGATTAATTGACTAATATGAAATTTGGTGAAAATTTTGTGGGACTTATTAAAACAATTTATAAAGTACAAATGTCAAAAGTGATAGTGAATGGAGAAACCATGGATGGTTTAGAAATAAATAAAGGAGTGAGGCAAGGATGCCCACTAGCCCCATTGTTATATATATAATCAGAAGAAGTATTGTTGTCACAGTTAAGACAAAACTGAGATACTAAAGGATTAACTGTCAAAAAAGAGGAGTATAAACTCTAAGCCTCCTTTGCCAATGATATAGTATTTATAATGGAAGATCCAAAAGAAACAAGTCCTACATTAATGAGAGAAATAGAAGAATTTGGAAAGATGGCAGGGCTCAAAATTAATAAAGAAAAAACTAAAATAATAACTAAAAACTGCACCAAAAACAAAATGAAGAATTAGCAAATAAATTAGGCATGCAGATAGAAAAAAAAATTAAATATCTCGGAATTTGGCTTACAGCGAAATGTTCATCAATAAAGGAAGACAAGTATGATAAATTAATAATTCAAATTCAAAAGGATTTAGATAATTGGGCTAAGATACTACTATTTTTGTTTCAAACCGTGCCAGTCAAGCTAGGAAGGAACCTTTTTTAGGATCTAAAAAAAATATTGAAATTCATTTGGCAGAAGAAAAAAGCTAGGATAAAATATAAATTACCACAAGATAGTAGAAGCAAGGGAGGATTTGGCCTCCCAGACTTTAAACTATATTATCAGGTGGCAATAACCATATGGATTAAGGATTGGATTAATCTGACACATAATAGGATATTAACAATGGAGGGTTATGGCCTACAACTTTGCTGCATGCATGTCTCTGGGATGGGAAGAGTAAATACCATACCTACTTCCAAAGACATTGGGCGAGAAATACTCTATTATCTATATGGGAGAAACTGAAAAAGAATCATTATATGAAGGTGCCATTATGGTTGTCGACAATGGAAACATTAATATATCCCAACACTTTGGATCGTAATAAAATGATAAAATATAGAGATCTGTTGAATGAGAAGGAATTAAAAATGCGGAATCAATTAGAATTCCAGGGAATTGAAATAGGATGATGGCCTTATATGCAGGTTCAAACACGCTATAAAAAAGACAAAGAACAATTTGGTTTTTATATAACTCAGCAAGAGTTCGATAAAATATTACAAGGTGTGGAAAAAAACGATTAGCAAAATATATAATTATCTATTGGATTTTAAAATGAAAGAGGAAACTCTTAGTATGATAACATGGGCCAAAAATGTAGGCCATAGCATTAATCTGGAACAGTGGGAACGTATTTGGCAGGTAAATTATAAATTAACATTGTCAATCTCTTACAAAGAGAATGAATATAAAATGTTTTACGGCTGGCACCTCCCCCCAGCGAGAATAGCCAAAAATGTCCCCAAATATGATAGCTAAATGTTGGAGATGTAACCATAACCAGGGAACATACTTTTATATGTGGTGGACATGCCCCCATGCACTGAGATATTGGCAAAAATCAGGTCATGGTTAGAGGAGATAACGAAACAGAGAATGAAATTTAAACCAGAAATTTTCTTACTAGGTATGCTAGAATCTAACATGAATAGAAAACAGCAATATTTGATGCTTCATATCATAACGGCTGCCAGAATCTCTGGCCATGAAGCTATTGAAGGACAAGGAAGAAGGGGAATATTATAAAATATGGGATGTTTGGTACGAATGGATAAGAAAATGACACAAAGTCATCAAATGATAATTATGTAATACCATAAATCATTAAGGTTTACATGTAAATAAATGTAAATAAAAATGTATATGTGTATAAAATGCCTAGAATGACAAAGAAGCAAATACAGAAATGTATAACACATTAATAGAAGATATATCCATATGTAAACCTGCTATAGTAACGTTGTAAAGTGTGGAAATTTGTTTTTAATTGTCAAAATGTTGAATAAATAAATTTATAAATAAAATAAAATCTGGATTATGGAAATATAGGTCACACATACAATTCACATGCTACTTTCTTCATGCTGAGAGTCATGTTGGCCTTTGAGCTACCTCCTACTCCCCAAAATAATGGATGGAACCATGACAAAAGCCAAAGTTGGTTTCTTTTAAATGATTAATATGATTTGGCTCATGCAATTGATTTAATGATTTAATATTTCAGATTAAAATTTATAATTTAGTAATAACTTCAGTATCCTTCTCTCTGTCTCCAATTGTCCATTTTTGCATGTAGGCAATGTCAATAAAAGATTAATGTCTATTGTACATATAATTCTACGTATGACAGTCATGTTGTATGACAGATATCAGACTCTCTAAAATAGCCATGCCTTGCAATTTGAGGCATAAGGTGCAATTTATCCAGTAAAATGTTTTACTTGTTATTAATGGATTGAGAATGTTCTTGGGTAATTTTGCTATATCTTATGCAAAAATATAGAACAATACACACTGAAATGATAGAAAGTAAACTCTCAGTGCACTTCAGGACACAATTCAAGATGCTAGCTCTTTTCTAAAGCCCTTAAAGGTATAGGGCCAGGGATGGATTATTTATGGGACTGCCCATCTCCAATTATGGCTGTATAATTGGCATAGTGGATCCTTTTTGGATCCTTTTTATTAAACAGTGCTGGATCCAAGAAACACTCTTTGGTATGGCATTTGCTCTATGGATGATTCTGACCTTCCTGGACTTCCATAAGACAATAAAGACTCAGTTTTACTTTGAGGTTTGAGCCTAAATATTGAATAACCCCGATTTTTAATTGTGAGGATAGTTATTTTATTGCTTTTTAACTGTTCAGAATTGTGTGTTGATTGGGCAACTAATCCATATAACACAAATAGATAAGTAAAAGTAAGTTGTGTTTTGTCAGGGTAAGTGTTAAGTAATTTTAGTATTACTGATTCAGTGATACAGTGATGAAATTCTTTGATAATTTAATGTAAAATAATGACAAAATTTAGCTATTTAATCTTATGCAATCATGTAAAACCCAGTTCTTAAATTGTTTCTTCAAACTATTTTTATATATTTAGAAATTACCATTTTTGAGGGATACTTTGGATAAACAATTCACCTTTTATTTTTGTAGGACTAATGATTTCACCAAAACCAGAAACAGCACTGGAATTTTCAATAAGCAAAAATAACTCAGGAAACTATAATTATAATCGTTATGTAGAACCTCTTCATAAATTTCTAGGAGGTATGTATACTTTCTCTTTTTTCAAGTACTGAGGGTCCTTGTAATGTTTTTCTAGCACTAACAATAATTGTTGGTAATATTTTTTTGTGATGCTTAGGAAATTTGTTAAGGTTGTCAGACTTATTGACTACCTGAAAAGCAAAATGTTTTGTGAACAAATAAAAATCCTGAATTTAAAATGTGGTCACATTTGTTTATATTCTGCTAAAAAAAATCTTTTGGGAGCTTTTGGAAGATTATTTAGATTGTTTTAATATTAAAATAATATTTAGAATATTAACATTATTAAATTTGCCAAGATGAATATCTAGTAATTTATGGCTTGATATAGAAATGTGATTTTTGTTGTTATTCTACTTTTGAATATCTTTGATGCATATATTCAGTTTGTTGAACATTTAATGAGAGGCGAGAAGGAAAAAATGGCTGTTAAGATAATAAAATCACATTCATCCCTTCTGTATTACAGGCCTTTTGTAAAATGTAAAAGGGCTTTATTATGTAGCAGACATTTGATCAGTTTAACCAAAAGCATGCATAGATAAGACAGTAAGTTTTTCTGTAGAATTCTTAGGTAATATACTGTCACTGTTTCCTATGTATGTTTATAGAAAAGTGAATTGCACACTGTTCAGAGGAGACTACTTTAAATATGGAGAGAGGTGAAAGTCTTAACTGCAGCATTTAGGTGAAAAGGGAACATAGGAAAATGTTGAAAAGAGCAAGGAAGGCATGTGTGAGAATCAGCATTAAAAATCTGGTTCAGAACTTCCTTGAAAGAGATAATTCGGCTGCAGTCAACTTTGTTTGAGCGCCCTCATATTTTGTATTTTACATGTTGCAGGCATGAGAAAGTAAGAGGGTAGAGAAAAGTCAGAGGGCAAGGAAAGGTGACAGAAAGTGGAAAAAAGAGAAATTGTCAGAGGATAAAATACAGAAAAATGAACAAAAGTGTCAAAGGCGGTGGCAGGATGAAGGTGAAAGAAGAGAGGAATAGAAGGTAAATGAGAAAAAAGTGAAAGAAAAAGAAAATAGAGGAGAGAAACTAAAAAGAAGTCAACTGAAATAGATTTCAGTGGTTACAGGTGCCTTTTTGTTAAGAAAGTGCAAATGTGAAAATACTCCTTTAATTGACATTAAGTACAGGATTACTTGTGCTGGAAGAAGTAGATTGCCAAGGCCACAGTGTGTGTTCTGCATTAGACATTGGCAAATATGACATTTCAAATATTGAAACCACAAAAGCTGTTAATGTTAAGGTAGTATTCTAGCTATAAAAAGCTTTTAAAGAAAAAAATATAGAGGGAACCTTGAGATTTGCATGAAAACTGTTCTATTTTACAGCTTTATAATTCCACTAGAATCCACAGTTAAAATGTGGCAGAACTCTACATTCTCAAGTGGAAAAAAAATGAAAACTTGAACTAAAAACAACAGGTTTATATTGCAAACTGCAATTAATATGGATATTGAAATATATAGTAGTGATTTCAAAATTGAAATCTAATTTTTTGTTGAATTCCATAGTCAAATATCTGAGAATACTTTCAATGATTTAAGGCAGATATCCAACCTTGTCTGAACTGCATTGAGTGAAGAGGAATTGTCCTGAGCCACATATAAAACATAAAATATAGTAAATATATAAATGTATATAGTAAAGAACAACCTTCCTTTGTTTTTTTAATATTTTTTATTGTCTTTTGGAGCCACAGCTGACTATCTATAATTGCAGGTTGAACATGGCTGCTGTAAATAGTCAGCATATAAAAACTAAAATATTTGCAGTGCATTAAAAAGAATCAGTAAATATTGTGTCCAGATAATCCTTACTTATTTACCCTAATTGACCGACAACTCCATTGCTATGCGATACAGCCATTAAGCAAAATGTAATATCTGTTTGGCAATGGCAATTCTAGCAATCATAGTTGCTGTCACTGTGAATCCTACACAATTGTTAAGTAAAGACCTATCTGGATCCAAGCCATTTTTGGAAAAATGTAAGGATTTGCCTCTACCACAGCTTATCGCATTCCCCTATCTCCTCCCCAGTCTTTGCATTTTTATCACCTGCTGCCAGCTTCTCCTGCCACCAAGATGCCCATCGTATCACACACCACACTATATCAATGGGTAGCATTCTTTCATGCTGCCTTTCCCACCAATGCAGCTGGCGCTTTTTTTGCCTGCTGGTCAGGGCTTCCTTGAGCACCCTGAACAGGGCCTCTATTTGTGCCTTTCTTTCGTGAAAGAAGGAAAAGGGTGGGGACAAAAGGAGGGCCTGAGCAGGGTGTAAACTGAGACCCTGGCTGATGCATAAGGGAAATCCAGCTGCACCCGTGGGAAAGAATGCTCCAGCTGGTACAGTAGTGCAGTGCAGCAAGAGGCAATGGTGGCAGCAAGTAGGTGGGTGGCCAAAAGGTGATCATAAACTCCCATGGGTCTGAATTTTATTCACATGACCACAGGGATGCAGCAACAGGTGGAACTTCAAGGGCAGGTAATAAGTTCCATTGTTTAGCATTATCATAACTTCAAATGGCCATTGAACAAATATATATTAAGGGAGGATTACCTGTATTGTTCTTGCAGAGTTGAGATGTATTTCCAACAAAGAAAGATTGGTTGCCAAAATTATGTCAGCCAATAATTTTGTGAAAATTTCATTCAAGAAAAGGATTGATTGCTCAGTACTATTAAACTTAAAATAGATTTATTAGCTTCATATACAGAGAACTATTATATAACATAATCACAATCAAATATAAAAAATAGAAATAAATAGATTTTTAATATTAATGTTTATAATTTTGAGATTACTTATATAAATTATTGTTCTCTTGAGTGAAGCAAAGCATTGGCTATTTTGTTTTATTTGACAAGTTAATTCTGGTTTTGAAACTAGCATACCTTGTAAGCAGGTTTAGTTGTTAGTGTATCAATATGCAGAGAAATGTCATGCTTCTGGGTTATATAAGATTTTTTTAAAAAAAATGCTAGAACAATTTCACAAAGGAGACGTAATGCGACATATGGATGGACCAGTTTAATACTTTATGCCAAAGTTTGTGTGAAGATACGAAATTGAGTAAAATTGCCTACAGTCTGGATTTAGACATGCTAAAGTCTGATATTAATTGAAGAGAAATGTTCTCGGCTCTTAACTTCTATGAATGTATGGCACAAAATTAAAGCTGTAAATTCAGAAATAAAATTTATTGAACTTTTGGATTTCTTAATAAAAAGGTGATAAGTGATGCTATGATCACTTCTATGATATTAAATATAAATTCAGCTTATCTTTGAGCATGTATTCTATGCCAGATAAAATTAAGGACAGACTTAATAGTATATTTTATTATGAACAAAAAAAATCCAGAAAGCATTCACTGTATTCTGGAAAGTACAATGAATCAAACATAGAAAAAAATGCTATCCTTACTATTTGAATTCTCAGAAACTTTCAAATTAGTGTAGTCATTAAAGCAAATACTGTGCAGTGTTTGAAAGTTAATCTGGTTATAACCGTCTATTTTGCAGCACTTTGAATTGCTTTTTTCTCATTGGTAATTCCCTTCAATGCATGAATTTTGAAATTGGGTTTGTGTTCTCGCTTCAAATGGCTCCCTGCTCTTGACAAATTGAACACCTCTGCGCAGTAATGTTTTTTCAAAATTTGGAAATGAATATTCTCCAAATTTTCATCTGCTAAATGATACTGTAGTATGTATATTTATTAAATAGTTAATGTCATGCACTGAATTGTTTTTTCTAGCATATAATGAAACAAAGCAAACCAGAAACATTCGGTGTTCTCCAGGAAAGCTCTTTGACCAGAACTCTGTAAATAAATCAGCGTGCCAGTTTAATCGAGATAGCCTGGGACCTTGCTCTGGACTACAAGATGAAAATTTTGGTTATGACAAAGGAACACCATGTGTTATTATAAAAATGAATAGAGTAAGTTCAGTTACTCTTTTGGATTTCATAAGGCTTTCAGTTTTTCCTGCGGAAAACTTGTTGTTCAGATTTGTAGCTGGACAGTATTTGCTTGAAGGTAAATTTCTGTGTATGTTTCTAGATGCTCTTAGAATTCCTTCTTTTCTGATCTTTTCTGATTTCTGTGTTGAAGATAGAAAATCATGAAAAAATTTTGTCTGCTTGTGTTAGAGTTTCCAATTCAGCTCTTTTATGTTAAAGTTGGATGGCATTTTACCATTCCCTGTTGCTTAAAAATTGTTACATTTTTGCTTATAAAAGAAAAATTCCAGTTGTATATTTTTAGTCTGAACAAATAATAATATAGCCACTAAAGAACAACTCACGTAAGTATATATCATGCAAGAATTTATCTACTGATCAGAAATGTTTTCACCAAGAATATATTTCTGCCAAATAAGATGAGTTTCATTTGATTCCTTAAAAAATTCTGATGGACATTTATAGTTAAATATTTTTCTTTTTAAGTAATTAATTATGTGTTATGTGACATATTATTTGTATATGCCTTCTGGATTCAGCCATTAATGTTATATGCCTAATTTGAAATAATGGCTGTTGTTGGAATCATCACATGGAAATGAAACATTCTTGAGTACTTTTGTGAATATATTTTAAAACAGGATTATGTTATAACATCTACATCTGCATTCTGATAAATATTTTCCTTTCTTACTGAGAACTTTCTGCCTACCAACAAATGCAGGCATGACCTAACTAATAGATAAGGTGTATATTTGTGGTATATCTTACAAAACCGTTCAAATTGAATGGGTATTTCAACTGAGATTGTTGTAGAATTCAAGTTTTATATATACGTTTATTATATATATTTCTAGTAGCCACAGAACATTATAGATATATAAATATTATGGATATCCATTCATATACTGAAAATAAACAACTTTGATGTGGTTGAAAACATTATTTACATTACTATTGCCTTATATTTTGAATATATTGATTTCTAATGTGGAACACAGTAATTTCTGGGTATGCTGGTATACCACAGCAATACAGTAATTATATAATGAACTATATTTTTATTATATTAAAATTAAAAACTTGGGCTATTAGAAAGTGCTACTTTATTTAAATTATTGTTAATATTTATTCTATTCCAAGTTGTAAAACATTTTTTCTACATTTCAGATAATTGGATTAAAGCCCGTTGGAAAACCATATATAAACTGTAATTCTAAGGTAAGCATTTTAAAATAAAAACACGCCCACTTTTATGTCATTAAAAGAGCAAGTGGTTTAATATAAATTTGCCTTAATTGTTATTTCCCTATATTTTAGATTTCCGCTTACTAATTTTAAAATTTTATGTTACAGTCTCCATTTTAAAAACATATGGTTTTTACATTATTACTTGCTTTTTGATTTATTTCATTTCATAACCAGCATTTTTTTTCTCTCTATGCTGCAAATGCATCTTACACAATATTTTTATGATGGGTAAGAAAATGAGCACTGAAGCAGAATATGAAATCTTAGTGTTTGTACTGTGAAATTGTTCACTCGTAAGCATTCCATTATTTTCAAAACGTATTCAGTATAAAAGCTATATGTTTTAAAATGTTTCCTTTTATGTAGATGATTTTACCATATACTTGTGTATTTTTTAAGAAAAAATATTTTTATTTATTAAATTTCTACATCGCCTATCGCACTTGCATGAATCTGGATAGTTTTCCAATTTATATAATGTCTGCTGACTTATACATTTGAATGAATTTGGGTTTTAAGATCACACACTGAAGCTTTCCACATATATCCCATTTAGAATTGTAATATTTGCCAATTTTTTATTAAAATGAAAATGTTCAATTTAATGTCAATCTAGTTTTATTTTAATTTGAACTGTAAGGGTCATATAGTACCAAAACTGACAAAAGGCAAGTGAGTGGAGAGTGCATGTGCAATAATCATCTATTGTGATCAAATTATGAAAACCAAAATTAAGGTGTTTGAGTCACATCTTTTGATTATTAAATTTTATTTTTATTAAAATAAGCTGAAAAGATGAATGTATTAAACCTTATCATACATGCATATGATACCTAAGTAAAAATGCATCTTCTGCTTATATACTGAAATATTGTTGAATATACCTGTATTTGCACTTTTAAAAAAATCTTTTCCTCTGTACTTACATTTATTAAACCAAAACAAAAATAATGCTAGAGCTAGCATCCCTTTCCACCCTTCAGAATCCCTGTACAAATCTTCCTTGCTTGGGCGGGAGCTGTTCTAAAGGAGGGAAGCCCCCACAAAGAACACCTGTTATTAGGCCTATCCCATTGTATCACACGATAGTGTCTTAGGACATCCATTTCATTCCTTAAACCCTCCTCAAAAAATTCCTGCCCCTAGGATTGTATTTGACTTCTTCAGCTAAATGTATAGATTTTCATCAATACATGCATAATTGCCATAACATTGCTCATAGTTTGTGGCATCAGCTTTTATAAAATTCCTATTTTGAAGTATGACATCTACTCCATATGATCTGGCTAATATATAGCTCCCATTGATCAAAATTCTTTCTGATTGAACTTTTTGTTTTCTTGAACTTCCAATCATAAAAAATAGATATAAACAGCTTAAGGTTGCACTCTTTAAACCTTGATTGTATCTGAGGGCATTTCAATTTGGCATTTTTAATATCTACTGTTAAGTTTTATGCATCCTAATTAATTTGTTAAAGAGTTAAATATTATTATAGAACGTTTATTATTATATATAAATCTTTCATTTGCTCCTGTAATCCAAACTGTTTGAGAATATTTTATCATATTTAGTAGCATGTTATACTTCAATGCAGTATTTTATATTTATTCTTAGAATCTTATTTCAAATGTAAGCACATTTATTTTGAATGTAAAATTTTGTTAGCCCATTTAACACAAACACTTTGGAGGCATAATTTGCATATGTTCCATTATTCAAGATAAAATGACTCATTTATCCAGACATTTAAAATCTATTTGTGCTTGAATAAAATCAGGAAAAAATGGTAATGTGACCCTGGGACACTGCAACTGTCATAAATATGAACCATTTGCCAAGCACCTGAATTTTTATCATTTGACCATGCTGCAATGGTTATAAGTGCGAAAAGTGGTCATGTCACTTTTTTCATTGCCATTGTAACTTTGAACGATAAATAAATGAATGACTTACAAGGACTACCCAAAGTCTTCCCAAAGTTAAGTTATGTTCTAACCCAAGCCTCGTTCAAAGCAAACACCAGAGATAAAAGCAAAACCTTTTTAATGCTTCTCTGTGAATTCTGTTCATTCACAGTAAAACGCTATTAAAAGTTAATTGTCCCAGATAAGAACAAGCCTTACCAAGGTTGTGCAAGGCTGCCAAGAACACTAGATTAAATTTCAAGGAAATAATCAAAACCAAAAGTCTCCAAATGCAAACCAGGATAGTCTGAACTTCTACAAGATTTGAAGTGCAAGAAATTCTTTGCTTCCTGCAAAGAATCCCACCTCTGAGGGCTGGCTTTTATCCCTTAAGGGAGGGTCCATTACCTTGCAATCTTACTCCTGAGTCGCCTGTGCTGCTGCAGCTGCTCTTTCCTTTGAGCAGCCCTGCCCGCACGTGCACTGGGCACAGGGTCCTCTGCATCACTGCTGCCAGCCGTCACAAGTTCCGAAGGCAGCATTCCACTCTCTGATAGTCCTGGCCCCATACCTGCATCATATGCAGGCCCCTCATCCGAGCCCTTGCTCTCTGAGACCTCAGCCATCCGCACCAGCTGCTGGCGAACCACAACAAGTTAATGTCTCTTGAATAGAACTTGTTTTATTTGTAAACTGCCCAGAGTCACTTAGTGAGATGGCGGGTAAATAAATTTGCTTAATAAATAAAGATGAGGCATTTTTATTAAAATAATTAACTATAAAAATTAAACCCATTAATGATTCTATCAACATTATCTCTGAAATTTTAAAATTCATGTTTTTTTAAAGTGCAAATTGCCTATTATGGCTACATTAATTATGTTATATTAATGGTATTTTCTTTTTCTGCTGATAACTGGTATAAGATTTCATATGCAGATGCTCAAAAGTGATGAAAATGGTTCAACACTTTTATAAGGTGCTGTGTATCCTTATTTTGGCACATTCAGGTTGATAACTGGAGGTTTCAAATCAACCTATTTTAAGAAGAGAATGGTTTTGTATTTGGTTTTGATTAAAATTGTATTTCAGGGTTTTTAATATCTGATGTTTTGGTTATTTGACCCAGCTCCACAAACACGACAAACCCTTCGATGTGAACTTAAAAGATTCCTTTATTAGGAATGCTGGCAACCCTGGCAAAATGTTTCTCTCACAGGCTAACAGGTCCATCTGGCTGGAAGATGGATAGTTGTCCGCCACACCTATTCATCTCCTCCTCCTGCCTTTTATCTCCAGAGCTAGGGTGGGGCCTCGCTAGCAGCGGTGGCTCTTCCTTCCCCAGGATCAGCCCATGGCTTTCCATTGCTCTCTCCTTCTCTGCCTTCTGCGCAGCCATGCATCAGGCACTTGACCCAGCTGTCCCTCCTCCTCTTCATCAACCGCTTCCAGACCTAGGGGCTGTTGACTCTCCATTGCAGGCTGACGGATGGCCCAGATTCCGTCTCTGTCCGTCTCTTCGTCAGCTCCATTCCCTCTTCCCCTTTGGAGCTCCCAGGTTGCCCTGATGCTGACCCTGAATCCCATGCCGCCGCCTCTTGATTCGGCTGCTGAAGGGGCCAGTGGTCAAAAGGTCACAACATATCTGTTCTGTGATATTTGATATTAAAAGTATCAAGCAAGGTATGAATTAGGCTCTTAAATGACATTTTCTAGTTTTCTAGAAAAGCATTCAGATCCTAATCCAAAGATTCTCAAACTTAGCAAGTTGGATGGTAAACATGAAACTCTCCATTCCCTCCAGTGTAAAACACACCTAGGTTTTCTTATATGTGTGAAGTTCCAATTGTTAGGGGTAGTTTTCCCTTCCCCAGAAGCTGTTCTGTACATTTGACATGTTTGAAGGATGACTTCTACAATATGAAACAGATTTTTTCCTAGCATATCTCTTTTAGTCTATTTGAGTTTAAGATGAGATGTTCATAAAGAAGTTGGAACAGACTTTAAAAGGTTCCTAGACGGCAACATTATATTGTTGTAATAGTAACATATTTCCTATTTAATTTTAAATAAAGGTTTAAGGTATAGATGTAGTGTTGTTAAAAGATTTTTTTGCGAATTAACGGATTATTATTTATTTTTATATGACATGTATAAATCTTTCTCTAGTAACTTTATTATAGTTCATTTTATTATAGTTTGAATAGACAATTGAATAAATCTTGCCTCTGAAAATTCTTATTATACATTTGTCCATGTACTCAACATGAAATTTTTTAAAAAATTTTATTTATCTTTGACAAATTTTCTTCCTTTATAGGAAGAAGGCAAGGCTACAATAAGTTATTTTCCTGCTAATGGAACAGTTGATTTGATGTATTTCCCATATTATGGAAAACGCCTACATGTGAGTTTGTCTTAATTCTGCATCTGTGAATTTGCTTTGTTCATGTTCATTGCTAATAGTGTCATTCTACTCAACTGCATTCTCCTAAAAAATTAGTATGTGCGGCTGTGGGATGCTTCCTCCTTCTGGAGCAAACAGGCAGGATTCATTGCCTCACTATAAAGTGAAGGGGGGGGGGGCTGGCCCAATTCCTAGTTTCTACTTTGTGAGCAAAGCAATCCAGTTTTGCTGGAGCTCCTAGTCTTTATCCCCATAGAGAAGCCTTAGCTTTTGCATGATGTTTTAAAAAGAAAAAGCACTTTTATCTGGTTGACCTAGCTTATCTTGCTTTCCTTCTTACCTAATAACACATCAGTAGGATTTTCATAAGGACAACTTATGCATTGTCTTGTGCAAGTAAGAGGGCATGGAGACTGGGAAGCTTTTGTTACTGTTGCACTCGTGCAGACACAACTAGGCTCTAGCAAAGAAGCAGCAATAGCTCCTATTCCTAATGGGGATCTGGGCCAGGCTTGGTGTGCAAAGGAGCAGGCAAATTTTATATTTCTATTTATTTAAAATAGTGATATCCTACATTTCAGTTGAAAAAGTTCACAGTACAACTCATAGAGCTTCTCTTCTTAGGGATGACTTGTGAGCAGTACAAGAAGGAGAAAGGATGGCAAAAAAGAAAAAGTGAGAAGACTTATGAGCCAGATTCTTAGTATTACAAAGATCCTAGTTTGTTCGACCACAAAAATGGTTCATTGGTTCTCTGGAGGAGAAGCCTTGACTTTTTAGGATGTCCGATGGTTTCCTTTCCTTTCTTTCTTGCCTTGTGCCATAGCTTTAATTATTCCTCAGAGTTAATACTTGAGGATTGTAGTATTTATACATGTTTACTTGGAAAAATTCTACTTGGTATAATTAAAATGCCTGATTTTTAACCAAACAATTACAGCTTGTTTTAGTTATATTAAATTTACTTTTGTATTGAAAAAAATAAAATTTTATTTCTGCCTCTTTTAAACCAGCCTGACTACTTACAGCCGCTAGTAGCTATTCAGCTAGCATTTAATACAACCAGTGCCAAAGAAGATGTAACCATTGAATGCAAGATCCTGGGAACCAACTTAAAAAATGACGATGAGCGTGATAAATTTCTGGGACGGGTTTCATTCAAATTTCAGGTATCTGCATAAAAGTCACCAATATCGCCAAAAGGTCAACCTTATCAGCAGGACCTGCCATTCTGAAAGATGAGACCACCCATAAGAAACCTAGAGTGGAACAAGGCATTCAGGGTAGCATAATGTGCTTCCAATCATGATTTCAATTTGTGACAATGTAACTGCCCATCATGCTTTTGCCTATTGGACCACTGTACAGATATAATCATTTTAGTGACCTGTAAATAGATTCCAGACATGTAATCATGGTGGTATGACTTGTTCAAAATGTGGGCTTTATCCCCAAGTGAGTGTCTGTAATGTATGTGCTGTGCTATGTAAATATTGTATTGGTTTAACACTGGTTAACTATCATATCAATACGAACACAGTCTTAGAAAGGTCAGACTAGTCAATTCAACACCGTGAATTAAGTCTATGCAGAGATGCCTTAAATCCTGTATCCCGTGGGAGGTAGTGGAGAGCTTCATGTGGATTTTAAGTTTAGCATTGATTTTTGACATTATTTAAATACTGAAGTAGATGTGCTTATTGTGCAAGTATTGTGTGTACATGCAATTTTTGGCCTAGATTTGATATTTCAGTTGCAAAATTATTGTGTTTATTGCTGTTACATGGAGCACAGATAAAACCAATACAATGTCACTTTTTAAAACTTTTTAAATGAGAATTATCCATATGAAACAAGTCCTTTACAATGTGTATGGTTAGAGATTTGGTAACAGTCATATTATAAAGCTGCTTGAAATAAAAAAAAGACCTCACAATATGGGACTAGATGTACAATTTCCAATTAAAAAATATTCCAGAATGGAGAAATGTCTGTTTAAACATTTTTAAACTCAGTAAGACTATCCGGATTAAACATTCCTTTGTTTAATTTATATAGTTTCAGATGAATTTTGTCCTCTGTAAGTAGTATTTAAAATTTAGGATTTTTTTCTATTAAGCATCCTTTTTACTAAATATCCTCTGCATTTCAAGATGTATTTTAAGCACCTCTCTATATTCCAGGTTATGTTATTGATGTTTCTTTCTTCTTTTCTCTTCACTCCAGGCAATTTAAGAACCAAAAATAAGTGGTTCAGAATGTGCATTAAAATACACAATTAACTTTTATGCAATCATTTGTTGTTGTTTTTTAAAAAAGAACAATAATACAATAAGAACTCTTTTCAACAATAGTACAAGTTCTGAGAGGAAAAGTTTTCAGTTGTTTTATATATTTAAGATCCATATTGAGCATATCGAAGGTAGCTAGAAAAGAAGTTCAATGAAGGTAAAACCTATCTAGAAAGATTGAATATGTGAATTAGGGCCCTGGGAATCTGAATGAAATAAGCTAGTGAATAGCCAAAATAAATCAAACGGTTTTGCAGTTAAAGAAGAGCCACAATGTTGTATGACTTGCTATTGGTGTTTTGTTTTTTTTTAATAGGAGGATTCTATTGCTTTATTTGCTACTCTTGGTGTGGCCTGTTAAGAACTTGTATCTGTGTTGTGAAACCATTGTTGGTTCTACTATAGCCATAGACTTGGGCAGGTCAAACATTAGGATAAAACAGTGAAGCTTGAGGTACAGTTTGAATTTTTATTCAGAGGTAATATTTTAAATACTTCTGCCTTTTGATGTAACAGAGAGTACTTAAATATGAGCTAAGTTAAATCAAGATGCTGGTAAGGCTGACAAAAGAATTCTGGCTATGAATAGAAAGAACTCTAGCAGCTTAGAATATAGCAAATATCATCTCTGAAACATGTGGCATTGAGGAGTCCCACATCACCTCACAAACATGGACAAAGTTGGTTTTTCTCAGGGGCAAGGAAGGAATAATGGAGAGTTTGCTTTTGTGTGAAAGATCATGTTCTGGCCCCCTCAAAGGTTCTGTGTATAAAAGAAATGAAAATTCTTGCAAGGTGGACAGGTGAACTTTAGAAATTTGCTGGATCAGTCCAAGGCCTGTCTCAGCCCAGCACTTCCTTTCCCACCATAACTAAATTCTCCAGTGGGCTCAACACACAGGATATGGAGAGAGTTCCTGCTTTTGTGCCACAGTAACTGGTATTCAGAGGCATGCTGATTCCAGTTCACTGAAGTCATAGACCTACCTGTTCTCTTTCAGTTTATTCAACTGCTTTCTAAAACAATGAATGAGACACATGGTGTTTCTCTGGGAGTAACGGAGTATGGAAGGAATGGGACACAATTTTGACCTCAAGTGTCAAAATATGATGTAACTTGAGTTATGGAGAACTAGTTGGTGTTCTGCTTTAGGAAGTAAATTTTCATTCAAGTTGGATCTTGATTCGTGTCAAATGTGTCAGCCAAACTTTTCATGGCAATGTTTGGCTCTCTTTTTAAAAGAATGGTAAAAAATTATTCGATGTCTTGATGCACATTGAATAATGATGCCAAAATGCTTCCTTGCAGGAAGAGCTGCATGTAGCAGTTGAATCCATAGAATAGAATTGTGAGTGTTTTTCTGTCCTTAGAATGTTGTTAATACAATGGCAATTCCATGAACAGATAAATACTTTGATAATCTGCAGAACCTTTTATACAGTCTGAGCAAAACATTTCAAACACAAAATGGCTGTTTCATCTGTTCTAAGCTTGGAACAGACATTTGTTCTGATTTTTTGTACCAGTCTTAAGACACAATGGAATTGTTGTTGTTTCAAATATTGACATCCTGTAATTGACTTGTTTGCTTTTCCTTTATTTTCTCCAAGCCAGTGAGAGTTCATTAGCCAGTGAGCAAAGATTGCATTGTTGCTAGCATATAGGCTGGCTCTAGTTCAGTGGGTGGGGTTGGGTAGGGGAGAGTTAGTTAAGTATCTCTTCAGTGAGTCAGAATAATTTTGAATATTAGTCAGACTTCTACCTGATGGAAGGCGGTATTGTGGTTTTTAAAATTCCTTGCTATAGGGTAATTAGATGAAATGCTGCTTTCCCTCTGAACTCCCTGACTGTTGTGGGTTTTCTTGTTCAGAAAGTTGCAAAAACCTGCATGTGCATGAACTGTAAGAGCTCTCATAGAATTGATAGTGAGAAGTTATTTTGTAGTAGCATAATGAAGGGACTCCATTATTGTTGCTTTTGGGGTACGCATATTGCAGTTTTGTAGGTGATTTTTTACTTTTTAAAATTTAGCAAGTTGGTCAGCGTTTCTGTAGATCAAGTGATAAACATTCAACATGGAATTTTACCACTTCTAATTTAATGATACTTGAAGCATTTTGAGCTATGTTTGAGCTGACTAAAAGTTCTGAATGAGGCTGTTTGTTGTCAAGCTTGGAGAACATTTTTTAAAGAAAAATTGAATATATGCTTATTTTTGTGCACTGTCAATCCTATTCCAGAAGGGAACACTGTGAGTGTTTTTAGGCAAAGTTGTAGTGACACTACTTTGACTCAGACTATTCACCCAACATGCTAACCTCTATTTTATTCATAAGTCTGTATGACACCTAAGCTACACAAGCTACGTTTACACAATTTGTTGAGCTGAAATGTCATTGATTATTTTGGGTCAGGGTGTCATATGAACACAATCACAGATGGCATTCAGTTCCCTTCACCTTTTATTTGTAATTTGTGGAAAATAACAGCAGGAGACTTCCGTGTGTTTCTTGCATGAAAATTTCCATTGGAGCAATCATTAGGTGAATGCCATCCTTCTGAGAGTAAGTTTAAAAAGTATGGGACAATACAATGATGTTTTTAATGCAAAAACAGACAGAATTTCTAATTTGTCTTTAAATACAATTGCATTAGTCTTTCTCTGGAACAATTTGCAAACTTTTAAATAATTTCTCCATATTTTAAATTCTTCATCCCAAGATTAACAACTGCTGCTATGAAATAAACAGGGTTGAACAAAGCAGTTTTATTTGGCTGACTGGCTTTGATCAGATTTTGTTTCATTAGGCAACTTGTTCTAAACTTGGTAACACATCCTTGCAGAGCAAATCTGCTAGTAGTTGCCAGAGACAGTTTATAATTTTCATTAATTTTCAAGGTTGATTCATTGATTAAGTGCACCAATGTTTGTAAAGTAAGAAAAGAGTCATAGCAGATTTACAATCGCATTTGTAGAATACTGCAAGTAACACAGTAATCAAATCCAAGTTGAAGTTTAAATAAGTGCCAGTTTCAAATTGTTATGGGTCTCAAACATGGGGCAGATCAATTTTGACACACATCTTTGCAATTATAATGATAATAAAACAAAAGCTATTTTGAAATCTCTAGATTCTGTAATAGTTTTAAAAGGATATACCTAACTATCTCCAGTAGATTTTTTTTCCTGTCATTTGTCTACACTACTTTATAAAAAACACCCTACAGAAGAAATGATTTTAAGATATTTAAAAGCCAGTTTTCCAACATGTTTTCTTTGGAATTAAATACATTTGTACTGATTATTTATGTAAAAGGGTTGCATCTTCTTAATAAAGACATAGGCAATATGGAGTTAACTAGTTGTTTGATAGGAATTAGTCATAAATCAGAATTTTACATTGCACAGAAGTAGCTACCAGTAAATTTCCCAGACTTTTAAAGCATTTGAATCTTTTAAAATTTTTTTAAGGAAGATTGTAAAACAAATTAATTTTGTTTCTGCCATCTTTTAAGGTCTCTCCTCTCCAGAACACTTTGTGCTGTGAAAATACCCTCTTATACACTTTCTATGTTTTTATAAAAGTGTAAGTGTAAATGTAAGTTCTTTGATGCCTTTCCTATAAAATGTTTCTGGTTTTGGCCATTTGAAAGTTGACTAAATATACGACGGCTATCCACAAAATAGATTACGTTTTCATCTGTAGCAAGAAGGGGCGGTGCTAGCGCGGCCATCTTTGGTCTGTGTGTCCACCGCTCAGTCTGCATCTAGTGCTAGTGGGAGGTTCGTATCGTTGCCCGTTATTTCACAGCAAACGTTTGAAATGTGCTGCAATTGAAAATCCCGCGAGTTGTGAGGTGTGATCAGTGATAAGGTTTTTGTTGGCAAAAAACCATAAACCAATTGAAATTTTTTGGAAACTGTGTGAAGTGTACGGGGACAACATCATCACTGAAGGTGGAATGCGCCAATGGTGCATTAAGTTTAAAAATTTCCTACACTTTTTTTTTTCTATCGCAAAACGTAATCTATTTTGTGGATAGCCCTCGTATTTATACTGTTAACTATCTCTTCTCTTTCTGGAGTTTTCTGCCAAGGAGCCCTGTTCTAGAATTAACAGGGCTCCTTCGCAGGAGCTGAAATCCTGATGAAATCTTAATATTAGTCCTTATGCAACTTTTGTGATAATCAGATATCAGAGATACATATTTTATAAAGAAAAAGTAGGGATTGAAAATAGCATACAGAACTGTGCCCGAGCCAGTAGTCATGAAGTAACAAATTACAAGAAAGTTGTTCTAACTTTACCAGAAATGTTCTGACACTGTTCTGAGCTTGGAAGACTTCCAGAATGGTCAGAGCAGTTGAGACAGAACAGTTTTTGAAAGATTTTGAATTTGAAATGCTTTTGCATAACACCAGTACAAATCTCTTTTCTTTTATGGCTGCACTGAAGCAACTTATCCAGTACTATGCTAGAACAGTTACTGAAACTAAGCAGGAACTTGTTCTTGGGACTGAAGATAAACAAATCTACTTTTCAATCTTAATAGTTTTACGCTGTAGCTTTCCTGAAAAGTTTATCTCTTCCCTAACCATTTTTGGACATTACATTTTGTCAGATTTCAATTTCCAAGTTGATTCTGCTGGTAATATAAGTCATCATTCTACACCAAAACAAATTTTCATGGTGAAACTGCAGCACAAAAACTTATCAGTAAGTCTGATTCCATTTCAGATTTGAAATAAGACAGTGGTGTCGTCTTCAACTGTAGCTGTTAAATGCAAGCCCAACTTATCTTTAATTAATAGTTACTGCTGCTGCTAAGATATCAGTGTGCTAATAGTACTGTGCAAAAGTTTTAGGTAGTTGTGCAAAAATGCTGTAAATTAATGCTTTTAGAAATAGAAGTGTTAATAGTTTATTTTTATTAATTAACAAAATGGAAAGTAAATGAACAAGAGAAATCCAAATCAAATAAGTATTTGGTGTGACCATTCTTTGCCTTCAAAATAGCATAATTCTTCTAGGTACATTTGCACACAATTTTTGAAGGAACTTGGTAAGTTATTTCAAAAAGAATTCTTAATTTACACATTTTTGCACAATTGCCTAACATTTTTGTATAGTATTGTACATTTTCAAGGTTTATATGCCCTTGTCATAAATTATTGGCTGCTTAGTTGTATTGTTTACATTTCTTTCTATTTGGCTATTAAAGAAAAACACTTCTGAATATGATGTTGCAGCAGCCCAAATGGATGCTAAAGAATATTTTTGCACCAGAGGTGGTATTCAGCAAATTCTGACCAGTTCTGGAGAACTGGTAGTAGAAACTTTGAGTAGTTTGTAGAACCGGCAAATACCACCTCTGACTGGAGATTTTACAGTATCCTTCCACTGCCACGCCCACCAAGCCAGGCCCACAGAACCGATAGTAAAAAAGAAATCGAATTCCACCACTGTTTTGCACCCTACTTATGTCATGTTTTCACAGTTCCCCAGAGTTCCATTGGTTAAATGGACAGCAACATAGGATAGAATCAGGGGTGGGATCCTACCGGCATAACAACCAGTTTGGTGAACGTGCGCTTTGTGCACGCGTGTGCACTTTGCATGTGCAATATTTGCAAAACAAATTCTGCAAGCAATCACCATCTGCTGACGCGTAGCACTCAGCTGTGCCGCGCAAAGCAATTAAGGTAAGAATAAAGGACAACCTAGAGCCCAGGCGAGCGGGCTCAACCTAAGAAAAGATCTTCAGAGAGAACCAGTCCAGTGTCAGCTGCTCTTCAGAGCTACCAGTTCTATAGAACTGGGCCGAACCAGTAGAACCCCACACCTAGATTGAATAGAACACAATTCCTGATTGGGCACACAAGGAATTTGTCTCTGGTACATAAGCTGTCAGTATACATACAAGCAAAAAGTTACAATCATGATCATAAGATACAATCATAAATCAGTGATAGCCATAGGATACTAAATAAGCAATCAACATAAACCATAATAGGCTACTAATAAAAGCAATCAATGTAAATCAAGATACAAACAACAAAGTTATAAGAACCTAAGGAAATAAGTAATAGGAAAGATAAGAAATCGTAATACGGCCCTACTAGGTAGTTTAATATCCCAGGGCATAAGACAATGTTGTGGGAATTAGTTGTTTAGCAGAGTGTTGACATGTCCTTGTGTCTAATTGTTTTGGCATGCAATGCCCTATAGCATTTTGAGGGAAGAGGTTGCAATAGTTTAGGACCAGTCTATGTCTAGATGTGAAGGTTCTAGATACTTTCACAGCCCTCTTTCTGGATCTGCATTCATTCATTTATTTAAGAAAGTAAGCCATATCACTTATATTTACTAAGAAAACAAATGGCTGCTAATAGATTATCAGTCTACTTGAGTTTGATGTAAATATTGATTTAACTGGATGTCATCATCATACTAATACATATAAAGGCTAATTTCCCTCCTCTTGTATCCCACAGCATGAGGGAGTGCTGTCAAAATTTCTCTTCAAAGATCAGAACAGAATCAGATCTGTCTATAAGACTTTCCTACCAAGTATATGGTTGCAATACTTGCTTTCTTTGATGCAATGAAAGTATTTTCAGCTAACAGGGAAAAAGAAGTGGCTTTGAAGAAAAGTTCAAAAAGAATTTATTTAAATCTTGCAACTGTACCAGTCTTAAAACAGGTATACTTTTTCATGCTTCTGCCAGAAAGAAGAGCTTTAATGCCTAACAGAACTGTTCCGAACTCTCAGAAGAGCCCAAGTTCTTACTCCAAATTATATTTAGAAAGCACTACCCTATTCTAAGCATTCTTTTTTTCTGTTCTGTTCATTTCAGTTTTTTATCTTCTGTTTATTATTATTATTATTAACTATATATAAAGGTCATTTTTTTCTTACAGAATTCCATTGCCAGATTTAAAAAAAAATCTTTTTTTGAAATATAGAAGCCCTTAAGATTCATCTCAGATGAATCAAAGTACGCTGGAGGAAAGAGGATGAAATATTAATCAGACAAAAAAACCTATAATAACATGTTCTCATCTAGGAAGGAAAGAAAACAATTTAGCGGCATGTTAGAAACTTGACCAGACAAGAGCCTATTGTTTTACAACTCTGCTTTGTACTTTAAGGTGTAGCCAGATTTATGGCTTAGATCACCTGGTATTATGATGACTCAGCACCACTGAACCCTTTTATTTACCTCATTAGTTCTGGACAACAAATTTATTCCAGCAAAAATATAAAGACAAAAGTTTCATCCTGCTTTTAGAAAAAGTGTTTGGGAGGCTCCAATTTATTGTATTAGACATAAAAGCCTTGCAGTAATGTACTCCCCCCCCCCACCCCCAATTCAGGTGCCATAATCTTCTGACCCAAGTATTTACAGGCTAATGTCATTTGAATCAGTATTGTGAATTCTGCTTTGTTTGTGGCCTCTGTTTATATGTACTTTTCTAAATTATCTTTTTATCCTCTCCTTTTCTGACAAAATCAGAACAGTACAAAACAGTCTAAAAGGTTTACAGCCAACCTAGAAATAAATGGTATGAAAATATCTCTCGACATATTGTGAATGAAAAATACACAAGGAAAAATGATGTGGGGGGGAAGGTAGATCTGTATTGCTTTGCCTGAATGGATGATAGAGCATTTTAGTGAGTAATTAAAACTTGGAAGCTCGCCATGTTTATTAGACATGAGTTCCCTTGAAAACAACGTTGGGATCATAGGCCACATGTAGAAAAAATATATTCAAAACTACTCTTTAAATCATTTGAATCCTCAAGTCCTGAATCAACATAGACAAACTTTAGTTCTAGTGGTTGTGATTTTTTTAAAACAAAATCACAATCGCCTAGCAGGTGTAATAACTGATAGCAAAGTTGTCCCTGATTAGCCTCCTCTCAACAAAGGTAAAAAAACACCAACTCCAGACAAATAAAACAATATTGATAAGATTTTCAGTTATTGATTTCCTGATCCTTTTAAAAAAAAATTAAGAGACTTTCAAAGGAAAATAGTGCTTTAGCTGTTTTGGCTACATGTATCAATATTTTAAGGTAATGAATCTTTGAGTGATTGACTAATTAAGTCGTATGTCATTGTCAACTCCTAACTGGTAGTAACTTCATAGATTTTTCTCCACGATCGTTTTTCCTTAACCTTGTCTTCTGGAAGATTTATTCCAAGAGTATATGCAACACCACAGATCCATCCACCTTGCTGCTGGTTTTCCTTCCTTCCTTCCTTCCTTCCTTCCTTCCTTCCTTCCTTCCTTCCTTCCTTCCTTCCTTCCTTCCTCCTTCCTTCCTTCCTCCCTCCCTCCCTCCCTCCCTCCCTCCCTCCCTCTTCCTTCCTTTCCCTTTTACTTTCCATTTTTCCAAGCATTACAGTCTTTATTCCATGAATTTGTAGTAAATTTAAAGCTACAAGGTCTACATAATCAATTTTAGATGCATTTTTTTCCTAACAAGTATTAAAATGATGCACATTTTTAAAAAGACTACAGCAAATAAGGTATTTGTTTTGACAAAATGTACATGCAATTCCCATTATCACAATAATAAATCCCCATTTCTGAAGACCGTAATTTTGACTTCTTAATTAGAGTATGTGTGGGTAATTGTACAGTATCAAAAGCCAAAACTGTATCTACAGGTTGGGGCATACTCCCTGGCATCAAACTTTAAAGCAAATCCTAAATTGGTACTGATTTCAGAATGTTCCAGGAAGTACACACCCTTATGGTAACTGTTTCTTAGTGTATCTAATTAACTTGCTCGTGCTAGCAGCTACAATAATTGTCCTAACCCGCTTCTGCCCAGAGTATTAGGTAGTGCTGAGCAGAGGTAGGCAAATTAATAGCAAACAATTGCCCCAAAGCACACATTAATTAGAGCTAAGTCTTCTGACTCATTTCCTGCACATTTCATGTTTAGTGAATGTCTTTCACTAAAATAAAACAATATGATAGCTTTTTGGTATTTGTTTTTGCCAAAGAAAAAAGAATTCGCAGAAGGGGAAATACAAAGAGGTTTGTATTTATTATTTAGCAATGTCTATTTGACATTCTCGGCATTCAGAGACCACCACTTCCATTAAAAAAAAAGTACAACTGCACAAATGTAAACTTTAGGAATTATCAAAGTTCATATTGTACAGCTGCCATCTGTGGAAAGGATTTTATAGTCACTTCAGGCATAGTCATGTATAAAATCTAGAAATGTCTTGCAGTTAAATAGCTTTTTCCAGAAATATTTTGCTCAATGTGGCAACTAACATTTTGTTTGACATGGTAATTAATAAATCATTAAATTGTACTGATGCAACAAAACTGACAAGGGAGTTTGGAAAGGGAGATTTGGCTAGTATTTATCTTGCACAAGGAAATTTTGAGATGTAACTTCAGAAGTAATACATTGCTACAGCATGAATTCTACTTCATTGTTGATTTTTTGTAATCTCTATGTCTTTATTATGTTGCCATTTTGGGGGCACCAATGGAGCTGCTATTCATTTTGGCTGAGCTTCCACATACAAAATTTAGCAGTCTTTCTAACAAAATAATATGAGAAAAAGAATGCAGCTGCTATAAAGATGAATATAACTCCCATTTTCTCTGGAACTAAACAAATTTATCCCAGTTCTTATTTGAATGAAATAGATGCAAATCAGTCATTTTAACCGAAATTATTTCATAAGCTTGGGTAGTTATACAAAACTGATATGCACTCAGAGGACTCATTCTGATGGCACTAATCCCTTTCTATGAGCAAAAAGCCTCGCTTAGTCAACACATTCACTAACCGGCAGTTGCCAGCTAAAAATGGCAGTATGTCATTTTTAATATGTTAGACAAGGAGTCTTTCACTGTATTTGCAGCAGCCTTATACTGACAGTCCCTGAGCATCCGAAGAGCTCCAACTTTTAACACAGAGACCACTAAGAATGGAATTTTACACCAAAAAAAAGTAGTTTGTAAAAAAGCTAGTGAAAGTTAAATGCATAAACTTCATGTTTTCATTCAATAATATATTTACTGTATGTTGTACAATAGGGACTAGCAAAAGGCAGATCAAAGATTACCACTTTAGTTTAAATAAAAATGATATTTTTCTTTGCTTAAAATTATGCTAATTAAATGGAAGAAATCTATACTTGATATTTTTTACCATGGAATGGCTAGTTCATTCCAACTATTCATCTTCAGAATTAAGAATAATGAAAAGGGGAGTTTGAGATTTAGGTCTTTTACACCCAGGTTTGCATGATGGATTCAAGGATCTCTCAAAAAAGTGAAGCCTTCAAATCTGCCCAAAACTGACGCAGCAACAACAACAATGGGCTGATCATTAAGTAAGCACATCTAGGACTATATTGTTCATTTACTGTTCCTGTACTTTTGCACTGCTTTTTACTAGGATGAAATTTTTGCTCTACTTATTTCAAAGACCACCCCAAAAAATGACGGTTGATTGAGAAATCGTTTTTATAATTCTCATTAGCAGATCAAACAAAACCTCAAAAGTTCCTTCTTAGGAATAATCAAATGGGAGTCCCAAAAGTGCTTTTTCAGAAGGCAACTGGGCTTTCTTGTTTTTTCTTTTGAAGACATTTTGCTTCTTGGATGAGAAGTGAAATTTCTTCAAAAGAAAAAAAGTTCGGTTGCCTCCTAAAAAAGCACCTTTGGGACAACCATGGCCTGGATGACTGAGAATCTCTACAGTCAATCAAATGGGAGCTTCCAACAAAGAGCTGCCTTATGTTTGATCATAGACATGGGTTTTCTATAGGTAGCCCTTGTCTTACAACTGGTTATTTTATGACTGACTGTTCAAAAGTATGACAGCCTTGGAAAGGATGCTTTATGGCCCATAAAGCAAGTTTGGTTGTCATAGAATTTTGTACACACACAAACACCAGTCACATGGTCAAAATCTGAGTGGTTGCAATCTGTACTTATGACAATAACTAAGTTATCGTGATTGCCATTTGTAATCTCTGCTGACTTCCCCAGAAAGTCAGTGGAGAAGATGCCACTTGTTGTAGAGCTGAAATTCCCTCCTTGGCAGCCTCTCTTTGAGATGGAAAGAGCTGCCTGCCAGGCGGGAATCTTAGCCAGGATTGGATAGCTAATATCCTGCCCCACAGGCACTCCTTCAAGAGTGAAAGGTCTGCCTACTGAAAGAAGGGGAACTCCTCCATCGAGCTGCAGAAATGGAGTTCCGATCCTGAAGATTCCAGCTCTGTTACTGCAGCCCTCTCTTCCACACATGAAGGGAAGATGAAATTGCTGTGGTGGGCTGCACAAATAAAACCTCTTTGGGATCCAAGATTTGCTTCTGTAACAGGAGTTCCCTTACATACAGGGGAGCTGAACTCCCATGGCAGACTGGAGAAATGAAGTTTGGGCTCTGAAGTTCCTGGATTTTTTTCCATAGACCATTACAAGAGATCCCTTCTGCCTTCCTTCACTATGCAGCTCTTTTGCTCCATTAGCTTAAGGGAAAGCTAATGGGAAAGCTGGGGTTGCAGTTGTTGAGCCAAGCAGTCACGTGGATGCTCAACAGCTGAGATTCTGGTCCCAATTGTGATCACGACTTAAGTTCTATGGTCATAAATCAACAAACAAATAGAATGTGTAGATGGGATTGATAACGATATGATTCAAACATTTTTAATGGCCTGTTTTACTCCTCCTTAGAACACTTCACTTTGCATATTTATTGCTCTCAACCAAGTTGTTATTTTGGCTGCACTCACAAATGTGCTTCTGAGCACTTCTCACTAATCTCAGCTTGATTTCAAGAAAAAAATTAATAGAATTAGATTCTTAGAAAATATCCTATTTTTATTGTATTTGAATTACAAGCAGTATGTAAAATGGAATGAGAAGTGGAATCATATAATTAAGAACCATAATCAATTGCATGGTGTGCAAGAGCTTATGAAGTGTTGAAAATAATTTAGCTTTCTATTTATTTTGAAAATATTAATTTGGCTTGACCCCCATTTCCCCTGTAGTTTACTCTGTAAGATAATTTTTTGAGATGGAGAACACATGCAACAAACACTAACCTTTGACTGCTTTCTTCTGCCATGGTGTTTTGCTTGAAAACAAGAGCAACCCCAGTTGTCTTTAAATTATTTTATTCTGCTCTACAGTTTAGTTTTACTTCTCAAGTCACAAGCAGCTGGATATTATTTTTCCTCAGAATATGCATGCTTTTCACTTCAGTCAAATGCAGATACGTGCCCTGTTTTGCACGTTTCATTTCACCTTTTAATAATATAGAAATAACTTGAAATATGCAAAAATGTCTTTTTATATAAAATTTCCATAAAAAATAATATATATTTATAAAAGGTGTCATACCATAAAATAACATTTTTTACAGATACATTATACTTCTCGCAAAGATTTCAAAAGTGAAGTGCTTTTTTCTGTCTTGCCCGGTATTAATAGCACTTAGATTTATATACCACTCCACAGTGCTTTACAGCATTCTCTGAGCAGTTTAGAGTTAGCATATTGCCTCCAACAATCTGGGTCCTCATTTTATTGACCAGGGAAGGATGGAAGGCTGAGACAACTTTTGAGCCAATCAGGATTGAACTCCGGGCTGTGGGTAGAGTTTACCTGCAATACTGCATTCTAACCACTGCACCACCACAGCTCTATAAAGCATTACAGTACTCACACATTCAATGTTTCACTTTAAGTAGCCACATAAACTGAAAATATTAAGGGGCAATAATATTACTGAAAATAGTTTCTCTACAAAAGAAGAAGAATTGGGCAAGTAAAAGCAGCTGGTAATTATAGAACATTAAGATTTATGCAAATTTATTTGTGATATACACATAGCTCATCACAATACATTTTTATCTGTATCTTTTTACGTACCTCAATACTACAGTCTTGAGGTTTTATTTATTTATTTAGTGTATGGCACGTGTTAGGCACGGATCATCAAGGTGGCTGGCTGCCTCTGTGAAAGGGATTTTTTTCCGGCGGTGTTATCTTTACCCACAGGACACCAGAATGCCAGTAGGCATTCGGGGGAGTCTCCTTTCTTGTTCCTGTGCGGTTTATTCGCTCACGGGAATCAAACTGCCAAGCTGCCAACTCAGTGGTGTGCAAGCCCACATGAGCCATTGCAGCCCCAATTCTTGAGATGATAATGTGTTTATTACTGCTTCCTATACTTAGGGGCTAGCCTTTGGGATCACTGCTATTTTCCATGTTGCCAAAGTTTTAAAGAACAAGAAACATGCATACAGTTAAGTGAGAGAAATCCCAAAATTGATTTTAAAAAAGCTAAGTGGAAAACAATAGGACACTTTCTATTGGATATTTATATGGAACATAAAAGGGGTAATTTATTACACAGAACAAATTATAATGCTTAGGTAATTCAAATCAACCAATTATGTGCAGTTAGAGACCTCAGTTTATGAAACTGATACTATATTCTAATGCTTTTCCAAAATTTATTTAAAAAAAAAAACATTTTAAATCTAAGTTGTATTAGTTACAGTGTGCCAAATTTGCATGAAAATTATTGATGGCAAAATTAAATTTGAATTAAGGCATTTTTGTCAAAAGATAAAGCTCACTCCAAGAATTCCAAAACAAAGACGAGTAGTCCTTGACTTACAGCAGTTCATTTAGTGACCATTCAAAGGTACAACAGGATTGAAAAAAGTGACTTATGACCGTTTTTGACCCTTATGACTGCTCCAGCATCCTCATGATCATGTGATCGAAATTCAGATGCTTGGCAACTGACAGTTGCATTGTCCTTGGGGGCACGTTTATCACCTGCTGTGACCTGACAAGAAGAGTCAATGAGGAATCCAGACTCACTTAACAACAAAATTACCAAGTGAACAACTTCAGTGATTCACTTAACAACTGTTAAATCATAAAATGGAGCAAAACTCACTTAACTCACTTTACCAATGTTTCACTGAACAACAGAAATGTTGGGCTCAATTGTGGTCATAAGTTGAGGACTACCTGTATATAGGAGATAATACTTCAGCTTATAAGCATTATAAAGAATATTTCAGAATTGTTTTTAATGTCTAGGCCCAGAGTAAAATTCTAAAATTGGTGCAAACATAAATAGGAAATACGTTATAAACATCCATTTTAGTTTAATTATTCCATTAATTTTAATTATATTTAATTATAGACTGTTTAAAAAAAACACGTTTCCAGCAATGTGTTTCTCCTACCAATAAAATAATACAAAATGAATGTATCCCAAAATTAGGTAAGGGTTAGGGTTCTCAGAAACACAGCTTTCTTAGAATCTGTCAGCCTTTTGAGGCAGACACTAGAAAACCAAAGTTATGAATGCTTATACTAGTTTTATTGTACAGTTATGGTAACACAGTCCTGTACTTCATCCCTCCTTCCCTTGCTGCCTTTATGATCCACAGTGTCATAGTGGTTAGAGTGCAGTACTACAGGCTACTTCTGCTGACTGCCGGCTGCCTGCAATTTGGTAGTTCAAATCTCACCAGGCTCAAGGTTGACTCAGCCTTCCATCCTTCTGAGGTGGGTAAAATGAAGACCCAGGTTGTTGGGGGCAATTTGCTGACTCTGTAAAACCCCTTAGAGAGGGCTATAAAGCACTGTGAAGCGGTATATAAGTCTAAGTGCTATTGCTATCTTTCTGAGAACTAGGGAGGGTCAAGTCTAAGACCCCTTTTCAAATTACATTTCTGTCTGAGAGTTGAAGTTCTTTTACCTGTCTCTTGTCTTGCTGCTCTTCAAGTTATTTCTACTACCCATTAGAGAATCATATAGGTGAATATAACTGCTTGGGATCTCAGGGAAATATAATAGGCAATAGAGCTAAGGATTCTTCTGCCTACCTCACTTTTGCACCTCACTTTGTCGCAACTAGAATTATGCAAAAGAGTAAATACATGCAAAAAATTAGAACATGAAAATGTAACCAATTTAGTATTGTATATCTATAAAATGTATGTTAAATATAGCATCTATAGGAATTATTTCCTCTTGAATCATAAAAGCAGTTCCATGTAAAGCTTTGTTTCAAAGAGCTCATTTCTAAAGCTGGATAAAGTGTTTATTAAAATCTAAAGTGGAGTATCAGAATGTTGGCCACAGGTCGCACTTCCTATGATTTTGTAATAAATTCATATTTTAGCTGCGGTGCCTTTTGTAGTTTTGCTTTCTGCAGAGAATTGGGCGATCGTAAACAAAATGTTTGATTCATTTCCAAGTAAGAATTAAAAACAAGTTCTGCAACAAAGTTCAGGGATCTACTCTTAGCTATACCCCAGACTTTGTATTGGCTATTTTTTATACTTCATAATAGCCAAATTCTTGGGTCAAAATCATTTGAAATCTGACTTATGATGAAAGATAGACAATCTCTATTGTTCTTTTTAAAAGAATAAAAAGGTAATGCATGAGCCATATGGGCCCATAATGTAATGTTTTAAAGGTTCAGTATTCTTCATCTCATTGGACAACATTCTGACATAGAACATCAATTAAAAATGTCCCTATTTAACCCTCTATGCTTGGACCTAAAAGAAATCCTAAAGTCAAGATGGACTCTTGAGGACCTGTTAACATAGCTTTACTTTTTGGGGGCTGTGTAGCAAAGGGGACAAAAATAGTAGCCAAAGTTTTTTATTTTATTTTTAACTCAAACCCCCCCCCCCCAATTTAGCTTATTTCTTTGGAAACCTTTGACAGTCTCTGATCAATGGTAACCACACCCAGCCCTGCTTAGCTTCAGATACAGTTCTTAACACCTGCTGAGATACAGCAGTTGCTGTTCATGTATAAAACAAAAACCACCATAGAACAAAAATATTACGTAATTATGTAAAAAAAAAAGAAAATATTTCTTTCATTATCTTTAAAACAAAGCATAATGCTTTTGGCTGAAATGGCTTAAAAATTCATTAATATACTTTAATCAAGATCAATTATATATTCCCATCTATACCATTTTTCTGAAGAAATCGGAGTTTGTTATCCAATTAGCTCTACATAATTTACAAAGACATATGGTTATGGATTTATTGTTATGTGTTTTTAAAAGTTGCGGAAATGTATTATTATTCATCTTTCTTCTTTTTAATAATTTGAATAGTTTCTTTAAATATTTGCACTATTTGTCTTTCCTCAAACAGTTTAACAAAGGCCAGAGTAAAATACATATACTTAACTGTTAAGTCTGCAAACAATGTGAGGATTAAACTAAATAAAGGATAAATAAGTGATCCAATTAAAGTGAATAAGACTTTCATTTTTTCTGTACAATCTTCTGTGTAGACATGGGCCTAGAGTATTAGGAAGGCCATATACCTTCATGCCACAATGATAAGGAATCTTCTGAAAAGTTTATTTGTCTATTAGGAAGCTTTGCATTGCACTCTTATACAGTTTAATCACTTGCCATATTGCTTGTTTGCTTTGTTTTGGTATATCTTCTGTGCATAATTATAAACAGCTTTTAATCTCTCTGATATGAGATGTATCATTTCTTTAGACATCTTTAAACCAGAGGTGGAATTCAGCAGGTTCTGACAAATTCTGGAGAACCGGTAGCGGAAATTTTGAGTAGTTCAGAGAACAGGCAAATACCACCTCTGACTGGCCCCTCCCCCATCTATTCTCTGCCTCTCAAGTCCCAGCTGATCAGCTGGGTCTTCTTTTGTTGCCCTGCCCAGGAGAACGGGTCTGGAAAGCAGGTTAGTAGGGCGGGGAGGGAAGGATTTTGCAATAACCTTCCCCTGGAGTGGGGAGGGAATGGAGATTTTACCGGTTGTAAAATTTTTTGAATCCCACCACTGCTTAAAACCCAATTAAAGAAGTAAAATGTGGAATAAGACTACATAAAGAATATTATGAAAATATATAAGGGCAAAATTTCAATGGGTGGTATATATTTATTCAGATGAAGATGGGTTATATTTATTCTCATTAAATGCACGAAGAGTAGCACGGTGATTATGAATAGCAAGTGTTGCTTTGCTGGACTGTTGGCTGCTAGAGGATGACCTTCTGCCCTGCTGCTAAGCCTGCTTCAGCATCTATACACAGAATTTTCACTAAGAATGGAATGGAATGCAACACAACACAATACAACGCAACTTCATTGTCACTTTAAATGTGCACTAAGCATATATTAAAATGAAATTTCATTGTATTCAGCTCTCAAAGGACAACTATTATGCATATACCCACATACAAAAAAATATTAAAAAGAAAAGAATCAACGTACACAGCAAACTGTGTTTTCCATGTTATAAATATCTAAAACTTGCATTTCACTAAATTTTATCATGAACACCTTGATTCTCATACATATATTCATAGCCTGTCAACAAAAAAGACCAAACCCCCATGATGTATGATTAAGGCATTACTATATTTAAAGACAGAACTTTCAAATAGTCATCATATAAACTGAGATCAATTATGAATTTTAGAAAAATGACCATTATGTGCTGTCCATATGCAGTATACATGGCGTATAGAATAAAATAACAGAGTTGAGAGGGACCTTGGAGTTCTTCTAGTCCAAACCAATATATAATATATATAATCCAATATATATTACCTTAACTTAAAAATAGCAGTGTTCCCATTTATTATCAAGGTGGAACCTGATTTTACAAAATTTAACACTTCTGTAGTTCAGGCAATACATTCCTTTAGGCATATCTAAAAGAAATCACAGAATACAATCCAGCATAGCATACCTAAATTATGGAGTACAAATAGAAAAAAATATTTTTCTGTATTCCTCAATTTAGCAATATAGATATCCAAAATCCTGAAAAAAATAATGCTCAACTTTTACTTCCTTAAAAGCATACTCTGTCAACCGTTGAAGCTGGATTTATCATACTCATCCTTTCTCCAAATGCAAAATACGACGTTTTGTGTTTAGCTACACTATAGGAAGGAATTGTACCATATTTCTCCATAGAAAGCTTAAAACATACAATATGAATTCAATTTTTCTAATTTATATAATTATCTTTCCAGAAATGAAACTCTCCTATAGTATTTCATGGAAGACATTAACTAAATAGCTATTGTCAATTTCTATTCTTCAGCAGACCTAGCAGCATTCTTTCTTTATAAATTAAACAAATATGAATAGTCGCATCTCAGTAATAGAGCTTACTGAAGAAACTTTATGCACAGTTTTCTTACTATTTTCCTTAAGCACTGCTGTAGTGAATAAGATATAGGAACGGCAAGTTTTATACTATTACACCCCATCAATTACTGAATCCAGTGAAAAGGGTAGTTTACATTTATGCATCGGAATGGTAGAGAGGAAAAAACAAAACCATAACTCTTAAAACCTCACAAAGATAAGATTTAAATCTTGGATTTAGGGGAAAAAAAGGATACTAGGATATCATGTTGCATTAATGCAGTATTTTTTTAATGTGGTGTTCTAGGAACTGGAAAATCAGAGAAAACACTGACCTAATGGTGAAATTTTGAGAGAAATATGTCTACTAACTTCAAGAATAGCTCAACTGAGATCTGATTTTTCCACATCTCTCTTATTTACATATAACACCTTTTTTCTATCACTCTCAGGATAGTCAGATATGAGCAACTTTTTCATACACACTCTTTTATTTCTTAAATATGACTAACCCACTTTTATTTGTGGCTATTTTAGATTTCAAAACTAGTCATCATACAGGTTTTTGAATAAAGAATTGAAGTAAACTGTCTGACATAGATTTTTCACAGAACTGCTAAAATATGCAGATAAGATTGTTTTTCCTAATTAGGATGACAGGAAGAATAACTGATGAGGCCATTTGGAATAGCCAATTTAAATATCAGATTGTTTATGAGTTCTAAATCTTCAATTTCAGAAATTTCAAAGTACCAATTAGTTGTATAATCTGCCATCTTTTATAAATCACTCAAAACTTTCATCCTCATGCAATCTGACATCATTAGAAATATTTCATTAATATGAGGTTTTGTACTTAATCTACAAATGCAAAAAAAAAAAAAAATGGTCACTTTACCTGCAACATAATTTTCTAAAGCTTTTGGCACTAGGGATTTAGCTGTTTTAAATCTTTTGATGAACATTTGCCTGCCTCTAGGCTAAGTGATGTTCTTGTTTATTTCAATACTTCATTGTCATCACAGATTTCAAAAGCATCATTAAAACTGAACAGGTATTCAAATTGGCAAAAGAGAAAAAGTAGTAGAGGGTACTTCCTACAGAACTTAACTGCATTTTCTCTAAAATGTACATTAATACATGCCCAAATAAAATTATTTTTCCTTGATTACTTCATAACTCAAGATATTTTAAAACATAACTAGGTTCGGCTAAAGCTATACATGTATTTATGCAATTGCCACCTCAGCAAGTTCAAATGCTATTTTTCCAATTAAAACACATTTTTTCATACCAGGCAATAGGAGTTGATAAGCTTTTCTACCTCATTAAACAAGTTTGAAATTGAATAAAAAGGAACTTGGTTAGGCCAGAACCTTTTCTTGAACGAAATCCAAGGGATTTAAATGTCAGCAGCAAAATACATTTTCTCCTCCTTTCATCTCGATGATGAAAATAGCATTTAGGATAGCTCTTCACTGCTATAAGAAAATATGTTCATGAAAAATATTTTAGTAGCCACATTATTAGAAATATTATAACACTATAAAACATTACAACATTTTCAGTATAATTTAAGATCACCATGCTCTAGCTTTTCTAGTTTTCTCTTACTTTTAGATTTAATTTAAAGCACAGTCAGTTTGAGTTACCAAATTAATTTCATTCAGGGAAGAAAATAAAACCATAATATTTCCCTATTATATTATTATTATATTATATTGATCATTTCAGTCTGATTTTCAATTGAATTATACAGCTTATATGTCATATTAAGGTGGAAAGAATACAGTCTGATTTTTTTTACATCTCAAAATCCTGGCACTTTAACAGGAGACTATAAACTTTTGATGTTCACTTGTATGATGCAAGGTGTCAAACTCTAAAGCCTTACCTGCTCCAAGTACCTTCTTTTAAAGCTTGTCACCTTAAGGAACCTTGGAAGGGTCCCTTTTCTGTGATTGCCTCTGCTCTCTGGAATGATCGATCCCCCTGCCTCATATACCATTAAGACCAGTCCTGGGCATTAGGGGGCCAGTTGAATGGGGCTTCCTTTGATTGTTATGTGCTTGGTTGACATTTTACAGTTGGTCCTTGTACATTGTATTATTTATTGTTATGTGGGTTTATTTCAGATATTTAATTTTTGCCCAGCCATAACTGCAGTGAAATTATTGGGGAGACATTACCCAACCCAATTCTTTATTTTAGGGAGTCATGGGTCTTCAACCATAGGTTTAGAGAGATCTTATGCTCACTTTGAAAGCACCCTTCAAAACTGTTTACTGCTTACTGATATGAATCTTTCTTAAATTAGGGGAATCTCTTACATTACATAATTGGTTTAAGCAATATGAACCATAGTAAATCTGTTGCAAATTTCAGATAGTAACAACATTACCATAAGGACAATTAATTTTAACAGTGGCATGTTATATATAAGTTAGTGAAATAGAAAATACAAATAAAACAAACCATATTGCATACACATTGACTTATCTTGAGTACCTGTATGTAGACATGTAAGACATGAAACCTGAAGACACAGTTTTACCAATGAGCTCGGGGACGCCAGGTTATTTGGAACCCATCAAGTAGTTTGTTGAGAGCTGTCGCTGGAGGGAGCAGTGTATATTAGGTTTTGTATTTGGGGTTTTATCTCTGTAAGCTGCCCAGACTCACCATGAGTGAATTGGGTGGCCATGTAAAAAATAATAATAAAGAATTAAATAAATAAAATATAGTTCAATCAATATGTTAAAGAATATTTGTAAGTTATAACTATGGCTCCTATGATGTAAATATATACAAATGAAATGTAAAATTATTATTAATCCTCTCTTTGTAATGGAAATTACTATATTCAACAATCTACATTCTCTATTCCTTCCCAAGGATTTTGGCATTCTGTAGCTGAGATTATAGGAAGCTCTATCCATTTGATCTCCTTCTTCTCCTTTGAAATAATGTTCATTATCATCAACACATTGAGAGCACACCCTCTAATAGTCTTTTGATAGTAAGCCTATTTTAAAAAAACAGTACTGATAAATAAATCAGCAACTGATTACAGATGCCTAAAATAATTAAAATCCATTTAATACAAATGTATAAACACGACTTCATAAAACTATTGTAAACACACCATCACTATAAATAAAGCTATTCAAAGGTCTGAAATTGGAAAGTCACATGTACAATTACATGAAATATCCAACTCTTTTTTCATGATGATACATTTAAAAGCCACTTTATGATTAATACAGTATGCCTAGTTAGCTTTCTAGTGTGCAACATGAAGGAAAATGTGAATAAAATAAATTGTTCTTAAATTTGTTACATAAAAATGCAGTAATTTGGCATTTTTATACAACTGTCAATTCCTTCCCAAGAACCCAGTGTATTGTTATTATTACTTATATTTTAATCATTAATTATTTTATCCATCATTTTAATATACAACTCAAGGGAACAAACATACATAATATTCCTGCTTCCTATTTCCTACAATAACCCAAAGAGGTGGCTGGTCTGAGAGTGAAGGCCCAAAATCAATTAGCTGGATTTCATACTTAAGGTGGGATTTGAACTCAGTCTCCTGGGTTTCTAGACCAGCATCTTAACCACTACTCTATACCAAACTGGATTTAAAATGTTTCTTATTTCACTGGAAATGAGACAAATATAAGGAGAGCTGATATTTTGCTGCTGCTATTGTTAAAAATCAGAATCTCTGTTTACATGGTATGTTTTACTCAATCAAAATCTAGGTTGGTAGCCTGTACGGACAAGAAAATGTTCTTAGCACTTAAAACAGAATATTAGCTTTGACTGAAAAGAGACTTGTGTTTAATTTGGCTTAAAATTTAGCCAGTAAATTGGATTGTCTGAAACCAGAAGGAAGGATAGCATATCAACAACCTATTACTCTAGCTATAAAGATACAAAGAACTGTTTAGGGAAGGATTGGCTCCTTCATGGGAGTATGATTCAGACATACAATAAATGTTTCAGAGAACTCTAGAGGTTGATGATGAACAGCTTTTGCTAGTAAAACAATATGAACTTGTTTTTCTCTATTCAGTTCAATAACCTCCAAACATCAGCTTAAGACCTTCAAAGCATCTCCAATCCGTTGCAGGACAATAATGTGCAGTTATGTATCATTACCATACTAGGCAGATTATCTATTCCAAAGATTTCAAATAAATGTTAACTAACATGGGGAGAGGACTGAACACTGCAATGCTCTCCACTAGATCAACTATGCACTCAATTACTCTTCTCCAACAACTGCTGATTGGAATTGGTCATTCAGGTAGGAATGGAACTACTACAGATCATTGCCTCTATTCCCTATCACTTTCAAAGCCAGCCCAGAAGGATGATTGTTGATAGCATTAAATGCTGTTGATAGATCCAATGGCTGTCTACAAATTAAAACAAATTCTCTCTCTCTCTTCCTCTCCACACATATACATGCACACCACACTCACACACAATGCTTATGCTTTCAATAAATGCTACATATTCACATTAACCATCTAAACAGATATATTAAATTGTGTAAGCACAAAACATCAGCTTTAGAATTTAATCAGTTCAATTGAAATTTAGTGAATCAAAATATTTTCAATTAAAAAAAGGACTAGCAATCATTAGTATGTTTTGAATTCAAGCTATCTCAAAGTATTATAAGCTCAAAATACAATATTCATAATACAGCATATTTTATAAAATCAGGGATTTGTCTAAAACGCACAAATATTTAAGTCAAATTAGACTAGTTTAGTATTATCTATTCAAATTAGTAGAAACTTTCCACAGAATAATATAAGGAAAAACTTCTGGATTAAACCAAATTAGACTAGAACCTACACTTTCCATGAAATCAAATTCTTCATGAAGAAGGACAATAGCTCGTTCTCATACAATGCTACTGAACGGTAAGTTGCTTCTGATAATAGTATTTCCTTACGGTCTCAAGTAATTTTTGTTAGTGTAATATATTCAGATAGCAGGTTGAGCACTGGATCTTCAATATATGTATTCTTGAACAAAATGAAGTACACTCTCTGAAAATCCTTTTGTTTAAAAAATGCTCACGTCAGTTTTTGCACTATGCACTTAGACTGCAACAGGTATGTAGAATTTTATACTCTATTATCAGCACTTTAATAAAGGTGATATTAGCATTTTAGCATGGCAGGCTGTGTCTCCTTTTGAAGATCAGGAAACCATATTTTTCCTTTGAGCCAAAGCCATTTCTTTTCATGTGCAAAACTAGCCTTTTCAGGGATCTTGTATCAGACAATAGGGAAGTCCTTGATTAAAACTACAAGTGTTAAAATACAAACCTGGGTGGGAAAGGTGATATCACCTTTTTTAAGTATATCACTCTTTTCTCCTGTCTAATAAAACAAAGCCTTTGTTGCACATCAATGTTTATTATTGTTGATTTGTTGCTTTCTGATTCATCACCTATATCAAATATGTATCATTTGTTTTTATATCCCAAACAAGATAAATTATCTAATGATTAATGCTAATTTATTTAAAATTTTTAGAGGCTGATTATTAATGTATAAATAGGACAGGTTATTAGGATTAAAATTAGTGAAATTACAGACAGAATGCCCAAAAGACCTGAATGTACTTGACATAGTTATAAAGATCATTATCAGTATTTATTAATAATTGTTAAGAGAAAGCTATTTTTGCCTCTGGATATGAAAAAAAAATCTGAAGATTGTGATACTCTTTTTCTTACTTCTACCTTTGGCATGTCCTAATTGACACTTATTAGAGAAAACTCTCATACCACACTGTTAATATATTTTACAAAAAAAACATTGAACACTGACATATATGTGAAAAAGAAAAGAAAAAGGGAAAACATGCACTATACAGATTTTAAGATAAAAAAAAAAAGAAATACACCTTTGGGGCCTTCAACTTTTTTATATTTAAATAATTCAGAATACTCCCAAACACAAGATAGGTTGTAGGAATAATATTAAAAAAAACAAACAGCTGAAACTGTGCAGTATTTTTATGAAACACTGAAAGCAGGTTGCATATTCAGCAGTTTTTATGAAGCCTAAAAACATAGAATGGTTTCATTGGCTCAAGAAAGAATACCATACACCATTTTTAGTAGTAGGCAGCCCACTTATAAGTACAAGTTAAGTCAGACATTTGATAGGACTGCCTGTACCAAGGAAGAAGCAGAAATCTGATCACATGATGTGTTCTAACAATGTGCTCTAACATAACCAGGAATGAATCTGAAGAAAACATCTTAAAATACATGCAACTTAAAGAAAAGTCATCTTATTTTCAGTTCTTACAACTATACTGTATTATACCTCGGTTACAGGTAGTTGTTGATTAACAATGATAATTGGGACCAGATTTTCCATTGCTAAGCAATGCGATTATACAGGCAGTCCTTGACATTCCTAGTTTGGTCCTTCTCAGACCTGCACAAATTGCATCTGCTTCAATTCTCCCCACCCCAACTCACTTGCCCCATCTTTTTCTGTACCACTGTATTCCATTGCCATGTCTACCACCACCCCACCCTCTGGTTTGTCATGTTCTTCAGTGCTGGGCTTTGTGCTACTGTTCCGCCCTCCCCCAATGGATCTTCCTCCTTTACTCTGCCTCAGTCTGCCCTCTGGTGGACATGTCAACTTCTCAAGCTTCATGACCTGGGGACTCTGTCAGCATTGGGATCACTTTTATTCCTTGCTGCCTCCACTTCCGGCTCTTCCTTCTCCTTCTCCTGAACTAGAGACCAGACATGCATGCAAAGTAAGTAGAACGTGAGTGATAGGGCCTACAATTCCACTGCTACTATATTGGTGTTGGGTGCATCGAAGTGTTTCCGGGTTGAAAGAATTGAACAGTAACATCCCTGTTGCCGGGAGGATGTCCAGTTGGGGGCTCCTTTCATTCTCCCCAGTGACACCCATCCCACTACTCGCAGTCACCTATTTTTTAACTGCTGGGTTGGGAGGAGCAGGAGCATGTGATGGGAGCTCACCCCATTCCAGAGTAGCAACCAGGTCTCAAATGTGAGCTTGCTGATCAACCTAGCATCCTAACCTCAAGAACCACTGTGCTCCTCCTAACTTTACAAAGGAAATTATATACTCAACTCTACACAGGTTTATATGAATAAACTCTTAAAACTGTTTATGTAAATAAAAATTCTACATTTTTGTACCTTTATCCCAAGTCAAAAGGACTACAAAAAGAGAAACCCTTTTGTAACTAAAACAGCACAATGGGAGAATATCAGCCAAACAATTCAAATATGTCTTGAAGCCAAAAGATTATCTTTGACTTAGTGCACCGGAAACTGCATTCATTTCCAGAACCAGAACACAAATTTTAAAATAAACCTGTTTACTTACCAAAGATGGATTCTTTTTGTGGGGAATGATACAGGGGAAGTTTTTTAAAATTAAAAAACTAAGCATTTTAAACAATACTGGAATTTTCTGATGTCACGTATCACATTTGTCTACTGGAAGGCAAATATGATTTAGAAATGTTGATAGTGTTTTAATATTATTTCTTATACTAAAGACTATAGCTATGCAGAACATTATTTGAATTTAAATTACCTTTTTTTGTGAATAAGGTAATATTTAGACTGAGAAAGCTGTGTTTTCTCTTGGATGCAGAACATAAAAACTGGTAGGTTTTTATGCCTTTGCTTTTACTCTACTGCCATCTGCTGTAAAGATATACTGATTACAAGATGAATTCTTATAAAGAACTAGTTCAAAATACAGATCAAAATTATCTTGACCTTTGTCAAGAGGCAACTGGACTTTGTTTTTTCTTTGAAGATGTTTAGCTTCTCATCCAAGAAGCTTCTTCAGCTCTGGCCCTTTGAGAGAAATCATAATGCTGATTATGATTAACCCTAATCCTTGCCATTTGCCTGTATGACACCCCCCCACCCCCCACCAGTCCTCCTCCATTTGCAGAAGCTGTGCCAGCTCCCTGAAGCAGGTGAACAGCGGTGATGTGCGGCAGGCCAACTACCTTATCCTGCCTGCTTGACACCAAATGGGTAGTTGGCCTGCCGCCCTATGCCACCCCACACCTGATTCTGTCTGCCTGACAATGGGAACTCAGGAGCCTCTGTGGAGTACAGACCATTGTCCATGGGTGTATCGTGCTTCCCTACACTCCTGCCCTGCCCTTCAGTTTCTGATGCCAGGAGGACCAGTGGGGCATCGGTGCTTGCACAAGGCTGGGGGGGATCTAGATTCTTGGGCACAGTGGGGGGGGGCATTTCCATTTGGTTGTAAGCTAGTCTAAGTGGAAAGGCAACAGCAGGGGGGAGAGGTCAAATGGGAAGCCCCCGCCCATTGCTGCCTGCCCATTGCTTGTGGCACTTTCCTATTTTCACTCCCCCTCCCCATTGCAGTTCATGCAGTTTGGCTGTCCCTCCCACCACGCGCAACCACACTTGCCTCAAGGTTGCTGCTGCAAGGCGAGGCCAGGAGCAGAGGCGAGAGGCTGGGTGGGACAAGGCCAATGAGCACGGCCAGTCTCCACATGCTTTTCACTTCCTGTGTGCCTGCCTGCCTGGATGGGCTGGGCCAGGCTGAGGTGATATGGGCCAGCTGTGGCCCACAGGCCATGAGTTTGACACCCCTGATCTAAGACATACAGATGTACATATTTTTGAATTATTCAAGGAGCGATTAGACAGAAGCAAGGAATGAATATATTCAACAACTTAGAAACATCTGATGAGATACCACGTATATTATATGTTCTAATGTCTGAAATCTCCAACCCAAAATAGTGTTTGAGAGTTCTTGAAAAATCAAGAAATAAAAAATACAATTCTGCATCACCATGATGTCCAGAACTTAATTGACAGGAAACAGAGTCCAGACTGCTATGAAATTCATCATGTACTGTGCGTAAGTGAAAAATTGCTAAAAATGACTCATTTGATTTCAACAAAGGAAGTTACAACAGAGAACATTAAACAGAAACATAATTAAAATAAAATTGAAAAAAACAGAAATGGTTAAACATTATTAAAACATCTACAATTGTAACTTAAACGTTGAGTTAAAGGCTCTGGATAGGATTGTGTCCACGCGACCTCTCCTAACCCATAGACCTTTTTGTCCAACAAGGTATATGGAGAAATTGAGAGGGATGACATGGATAAAGAGATGCCTAGAACACTGCTGGCAGAAGACACGGGACAAACTCAATCAAACATGGGTAAGCCTTGCTATTAAGTCCTAACTCATGGCAATTTGGGTGATAAAGCGTAGGTACTTCTCCACACTAATTGTATCTGCAGCTGATCAACCAGCAACCCGCTTTATGGCAAGCTGTCTTCTCCCAGGGGAGGATAAACCTGAAGAAGCACGCTGAGGAATTTGCTGATTTTCTGGAAGACAAAATTGCATGGCTTTGTTCCCAGTTAGATGACAAGGTTGCTGGTTCAATGGAGGCACTTGTGACAGATTCTTGCCCAGTTATCTGGGAATGGTTTGAGCCTGTTGCTCCTAAGGAAGTGAACAGGATTCCCCCATTGGACAACATGCTGGAGTGAACTGACAAGCCTATTGGCTTATCTACTTATGTATTCCCAACCTTCTCACAGGTCACTGGATTGCCAAAATCTAAGGGGCGGGACTCAATCCCTGAATTTGTCTCCCATATCTATTGGGAGGAGGCAGCTCAGATGAGAGAAATGCATATTAAAGAGACTACTTTCAAGATGGGGACTTCAAAATTCTTTATTTAACTGAGACTTGTTTTATAGATACTTCACTGAAACAGGTTATTTTTACTTCTTGGCTTTGTTAACTATATGGGACTTGTCAGCAATCAACTTTATTAACCTAACATCAAGGAAAATATGACAGGCTCAGAATGTATTGATGTGGCATTGGAAGCTAAGCAGAATTGGGCCTGGTTACTATTTGGATGAGAAATTTCATAGAAATTCCAGGTCCATTGATGATCTAAGAAATTGAAAATAGCCCAGAAGAAAGCAATGTTAACCACTTCTCTACTGTTGCTTAGAAAATTATATAGTTGTATCCATTAATTACTTGAAACTAAGGTTTAGCTTAAAAAAGACATTACTTTTTATTGCAATAAAAGTTTTATGCAGCAATTCTATAATGTTATTTGGGAATAAAATCCACAAAATTCAGTGGAATTGAATTCTTGAGCTGCATCCAAGTCAGAAGAAATGAGTGGTATGGTGGCCTAGAAATGGAGCTCCCGCCTCAAATCAGGAGGCTGTGAGTTCAATCCTAAGTAGTGGCAGATGTTACTCTGGGCACAATGAGAATGTATCTTCTGAAAGAAACTCTGCATTGGCAACAGGAAGAACATCCGGGCGGTAAGCACTCATCTCTATTCAGTTGCCCAGACTCTACCCCGCAGGGGATTATGGAGTCACTAAAGATGATGATCCAGGTCAGAAGAAAACACAAAAATATCTTATTGATGAAATTGGAGAAAACGAGAATTCAGCACAAAGTAATTAAGCAGAACAGATTTGTCTCCATTTCGACCCAATTCCTTTCTGAGTTACCATTTTTACAGTATAGGATAACATTTGCAAATGCATAAAACTATTAATAAGCAACGATTCCTCTTAAATGTCATACTTCAATACATTAAGAATCAGTCTGTTATATTTATAGTTTCAAAATATTTTGAGACTGGAACTTATATTTACAAGTGAGTATTCAATATATACATCTGAAGTAATAGATCACAGTATAAATTAAAGCAGCTTTGATTTAGAACTTTGTAACAGCTAGTTTCAATTTACAAATCATATATTATGAAAATATAAGCACAAAATACAGTTATATTATACAGTATATATTGTAGAGATTGCTTGAACAAAATAGTGGCTCAAATTAATCAGTACATTAATTCAGAACAATACAATTAATTTTATTATAGAATTAAAATATATATTAAATGTATATTTTTAGAAAAAGTTCTTTCAATTAAATAGCATGTGATGAATATTCTACAAGAGGACTGGCATATTTTGGGTGTGTGTGTGTGTGTGGGGGTGTCTTTAAACCTTTCCAGCTCTTGTGACTAGACATAGATCAGTCCTATAATTCACATAATCTATTTACTATAATCGGTAATATATAAAATGCAGATGAAATATATATAATTCACTATCCTAATTATGTTCTGGCTCAAGAAATAGAGAAAGCACCAACATGCAGAATTTAAAAGAAAGCTCCCAGTTGCTCCCATTCCTTCTTCTAGCACTTATGCCTTTGCTATTATGATATATAGCACCATAAATCAGAATCTTGCAGTTTCTGCCTAAAAAAATAAATGCCAGTGTGTCAGGATTCTGGCAGTTGCCCTAATTAAATCATGAACCTCGAGCAAAACTTAAAAACCTATAATGGATTTATTAGGAGCAAAATGTTGGCAGGACCCGGTTGAAGCCAATTCAACCGATTCAAATCACACAGTGATTTTCACTTAATTGCAATTCAATATTACTACTTGAAACAAAACTAGTGCAATTTTTTTTGAGACTTGCCTACAAATCTTTAACTCACTTAACTTCATTTTCTCCTTTGTGTTATCCTTCTGTTCAATTCTGCTTTATCTCTGATGAATATATTGATCCATCACAAAATAGGTCGTAGATGAAGGATTGCCTTGCTGCAAAGCTTCTATCTCTCTTTCAGACCAAAGATATGTCACTGGGTAGCCAGTATATACATGGCTCAGAAATTTCTGAGACAAAAATTAATTTCACTTCACTACAGAGTATTTTTTGAATACCAAGATAAAGTTTACAAATTTACAGGTAATCCTTGTTTTAATAACCTTTTGTCTAATGATGGTTGGATGTTATGACTACCTTGGGAGAAAAATGAGTTAAAACACATATTTGAAATTACAACTGCTTGTGCCACCTTGAGATCACATAATTGCAATTTGGGCACTTGGTAACTGGCTCTTGTTTATCATGGTTGCGGCATCTTGCTGTCACAAGACGACTTCCAACACCAGAGTGAATTGGGAATGACTGCATGATTTGCTTAATGACATGATCAGCTTAACAACTACAGTAAAAATATTAATAAAATTAGGTCCGATCACGTGATGACTCACTAAACAACCATATTAGCAACTGAAATGCCAGTCCCAATTATGGTCATAAGTTGAAGACTCTATATTTTCTAGTATTTCTTAATACTAGGAATCTTCTGAACTTCTACCAGTGAGTACTGAGCTGAATTGATTACAGATCTGAATTAGTGTAAGATGGCTTTTTAGGCAAGTATAGAACATAGCACTGGACTTAATCTCAGCCAGCAGGTATTTATAATGCATTGAAAATTACTTTATATAGTATTTAAAATTGAAATTTCCTAGTGACAAAATTTAGGTGCTGCATAATTTCTAAGAAATAAAAATTACAATTACTTTGCAGAAATTTAACTGGGTTCCATGCAAACAAAAATAATGTGACCAAATTCATGTACTTTTCTTAAAATCTGATAAAAATTCAGACTGTGCATATGACATTATTTTCAACTAGGACAATCAGCCAATCTAGATTGGCCAAAGACATGATAGTGATCTTTTTCACATGTAATGTCAATGCACTAGTGCAAAATTAAGACCAAACATGTATCCTGGCTCATAACAATGTGTGGCCTAACCACAGCAATCTGGAAATTACTACAGAAAGCAATATGTTGATATGTATTATTTCCCAAATATTCTACTTTCAATATTTTATATACTGCATAGAGATAGTGATTGCTATAAAATTTTTAAGTTCTGAAGTATCAGGTACTGAAATGTATAGTGCAGGAAAAGTAACAATGAGATCTGCTTTGGGTTTATAATGAGTAAAAAAACGCATCTATTTTTACTTTTAAACATCAAATATTTGAATAAACACATGCAAGAGAAGCTTCTTTCATTTCTGTTTAAATTTAAAGTTAAGATTCTAAAAACTTAACTTTTAAAAGGTATATATACCAAGATTTTTCCCTATCTCTTAGATCAGAATATCAAGAATATCAAAGTTTACTGGACAATATTGACTATGCTGGTCCTATCAGCAAATCCTAAATTCTTCACATAGATAGAAGGCAGCTGACCAATTTCCAATTAAGCAATTTAGAAAGTTCAGATTTTACCATTTTTAAAATTATAATAAATTAATGCCATAATTGCAAGGGTGAGTCAATTCACATAATAATTTAGTGGTCTTTGTATTCTAATGTTTGAAACATCATTTGGCAAGTAGTTGTTTTTGACATCATGTTTCACTTTTAACTTACTAGTTTTTACTGTAAAGAAGACATCTTAAAATTAACAAAAAGCTTTTACTATTTTTCTCTCTAGTCTAGACAGTCAGTTTCCAATCTTAGAACCAATTTATCTGTATGGATGCATCTTTGTCTTTTGGGGATGGAGTAGGAGGAGATAATACCAATAAATATATTTCTACCAAAAGGAGACGATTTATAGTAGAAAACAGAAGTACCGTATATACTCGAGTATAAGCCGAGTTTTTCAGCACATTTTTTGTTGAAAAAAAACAACCCCTTGGTTTATATTCGAGTGAGATTCCCTTCTGAAAAAAAAAATGGTGTGGAGCTCCGGAGCTGGGCAGCCGCTTCCCTGCTTCCCTGTTTCCTTTGCAACTTGTAAGCATGGGGGTAATCGGAAGCAGAAAAGTTCTTGCATGAGGATATATTCTTTTTCCTTTTTTTAAACTGTTTTTAGGGGGGGAAAAAAGACCTACCGTCATGTGAGAATGCTCAGACACGAAATCTACCTGCCCGAAAATAAGTGTGTGTGTGTGTGTGGGGGATTTTAACAGAGGGAAGACGTAGGGAGAAGGCAAAAGCGACGGAAGATCCTTCAGGGAAAACTGAGGGGGAGACTCACCCTTAGTCCAGATGAGCCCCCTTCCCTGCCCCTAAGGAAGTAGAGGCAGCCAGCAAGGGCAGGCAAGCCCCACTTTGTGGAATCCGTCCGTCCTCGCTCCCACCCACCCACCCAAAGCCACGAAGTCCCCCAATCGCGCAGCCCAGAATCGCCCTCCCTGGGATTTTGCATTTGCAAGGTGCAAAGCGGCAGCGGCGGATCGCGCGTGCTGGAAAGGGCTTGACTGTATTCCGGAGAGAGAGAGAGAGAGAGAGATCATAAGAACAGCTCTTGCTTTTTTCTTGCAAGGGAGAGAGTGACTCCTGCCTCCCACTGTCATCATCATCTTCTTCTTTTGGGTTAGTGAATCAATTAAACCTTTCATGATAGTGAGATCGTTCCCCAAATTTCCCTTAAATCAGGGAAGAAATCAGAAACAAACCTTTGGACTGAGAATAAGCCTGTTCCTATGATGCCATTTTTGTTCACTGCAGTGTGAAAAGTCTGAAAAAACACACTTCTTTTTCTTCATCTTCTTGTTCCCTATTTACTGGTCTCTTTCAAAGAGGAAATTGTGAACATCAAACTTATTCTCAACTGCCCTAGTGAAAGTTTTAATTAGATAATAATTCCCTCCCGGTGGCATTTTTTAATGCCAAGAGTGAATGAAGTTAACTTGCAATTGAGTATGCCATGTTAATTCATGCCATCTTGACACTACTGAAAGCAACATGCCTTTTTAGTTATATTTCATAGAAGTATCTATTTTTCATAGAGGTATCTATTTTTATTTTTGAAATTTACCAGTAGCTGCTGCATTTCCCACCCTAGGCTTATACTCGAGTCAATAAGTTTTCCCAGTTTTTTGTGATAAAATTAGGTGCCTCGGCTTATATTTGGGTCGGCTTATACTCGAGTATATACGGTATGTGGTATGCTCCTGTCTATTGGGAAATAATTTTTTGATACAATCTTAATCTAGATTTTTCCATATGAAATCTCCTAGGTTGGTATCTGAACATTCCCTATATATATATATATTGATCTCATGAATAAAATCAAATATTATAAATTATCGTCGCTGAGAACACAACACTCACAAGAGACATTTAGTCTCTTGACTACTACCTGGGATTCACTACTATTCCAGGAGACTTTTTGTATTGCTTGAATATTGTCCGAGAAAAATAACTGCTTAAGTCTAAAGCAGAAATAAAGTAGTGAGGTATATTGTCCAACATGTAAATACTATTAATTACTGAGATGCCTGGCTATACCAAGAGAGAGAACGATAGACAGCTTTTATCCAGTTACTCATGGCAGGTTCATACTCCTTTGGCTCTCTTTGTGGCTTAAAAACTATGTCAGTTTGCCTGAATGTCTTCAGTTGTTCTTTGTCAGTCCAATATCCTAAAAAAAAACAACCAAAAAGATATAAAACAGTCATTCTCATGTTGACCATGATTCCTGTATTAAAACATGTATAGATCTTGTGTATAAATGTATAAATCTTGTATAAATCTTGTCTGAAGAATATCAACAACACAATGTTTGGAATATTTGGAATATCTTTCATATTACAGAATTAACTTGCAGAATAAATCTATTAAATAATAACATATAGATTTTTCAGCAGAATTATGGTTCTAGGATGTACAGGAAAGTGTTGCCATAAGTGAGATGATATTTTTTAATAGACTTATAATTGATTATGGTTGGAGCTTTCTGTTGATTTAATGTTTTGGGCACTCCCCAGTGTTCTGCTACAATACAGGCAGCTACGTAAGTATTTTTAAACAAACAAACAAAGAAACAAACAAACAGATGAATAGTATAGTCAACAGTAAGAGATGTACTACTGTAGCTTCTGTTCTACCTTGGTTTAAATGATTGCAAATTAATTTTTGAAAAGCAAAGTCACTACATAGGTTTCCTTGGCTGCTTCAGAGAAATCTGACTATGTAACTACAATAATTTGTGAATTGATAGAGGTAATCCTCAACTTATCACCAGTTCCTAAGCAACCACTCCAAGTTTTTGCTGACGCCCTCCAAAAGCGACTTATGACCCAGTTCTGAAATTATGGCCCTGTGGTCATTCATCCTTATGAGTGACTTTAGGGACTCTGCAGGCACCATCACCCCCTGCCCCACCTATCAGGGCTGACTTGATGGACTATAACAAAAACTATATAGCATACTCTTGAAAAAATATCATTATTATTTGCCTGTTTTGTATAACAAGATATAAATGACCATTTCTCTTGAAACAGATTTCCCCAGGTATTCAGAATAAAACATACCAATAGCAAGGCCTGCTAGAAAAGCTGCTCCAAGACAAGACATGTCTGTACTGTCAGGCTTGTTTATTGATTTATTGATTAAATCCGAAGTTATCTGCATCACAAAACTATTTTTACTGACGCCTCCGTCAGCTCTATAGAGTTGGGAGAGAGAGAAAATAAAATAAAATATTCAATATTCAAAACATATATATGTGTGTGTGTGTGTGTGTGTGTGTGTATGTATATATATATATATATGTGTGTGTGTGTGTGTGTGTGTGTGTGTATAATGTTTTCTGAGGTTTTCGCGGGTATTTGTATGTGGATCTTTGGTTATTCAGGTTTTCTCCCGTGTAAAATTGGAAGTATCTAGGCAACCAAAATCCAAGACAGAGAACAAGAGAACAGCAAATCCCTCCTCCCATATATAAAAGGCACTACAGACAAAATCAGCAAGATCCTCCAAAAACACAACATTAAGACAGCATTCTACACAAACAGAAAAATATCCACCATCCTAAGAAATCCTAAAGACAAAATTGAGTTAGAAAACCAAGGAGTATACGAAATCCCTTGCACAGCCTGTCCCACCACATACATCGGACAAACTAACAGAAGAATAAGTGCACGCATTGAAGAACACAAGAACTCAATCAAAAAAGAAGAACCGACCTCTTCCCTGGTCCAGCACCTTAAAGCCAGAGGACATGAGATTGACTTTAAAAATACTGGAACTATCGCCAAAACCAAACACTTCAACAACAGAATAATCAGAGAAGCCATACAGATAGAAAAACGCCCACAGAGCATGAATAAACGAGATGATACCTCCCGCCTACCAGCCATTTGGAAACCCGCCCTCATTAACAAACGAGTATCTAACATGAAGAATGACACCAGACCCACACCCACGAGGGCCACACAAGATGCTACCACCACACTTCCACGTAGAAAGCAGACTCACACCCACACAGAAGATGAGACACGACCACGGACCAGAAGCCGTACCGCAGCTGCATCACTACCCGCTTCAAACCCCTCCAACCCATACATGAAGTGAACTGACGCCCACCATGAAGATGTGGCATGACCACAAATGCGAAGCCAAACAACAGGATCACAGCTCACCAGCTCAAATCCCCCAGCAACTAAGACTAACCTGAGCACAAACAAGCCCCCACCTGAACAGAACACCTCCCCAGCCAATCAGAACAGTCAACCCCTCTACCAATCAGGACACAGCCAAACCCCCAACCAATGAGAACACACCCCCACCCAATCAGAACACAGCTAAGCCCCCACCCCATCAAGTCACACCCCCACTAGCAGTTAAAAGGAAGAAGCAGCTGCAATCTCACATTACTCCGAGAAGCACAAAGCCGAAGACACAAGCCTGAAGATGATGAATGAGACTTCATCGAAATGTCGCCTAGATACTTACAATTTTACGCGGGAGAAAACCTGAATAACCAAAGATCCACAAACACACACACACACACACAAATATATATACTACTATGATATAAGTAACTAATGGTATTGCTTATTAGGTTTTTTAAAATTCTAAATAAAACTGAGTGTAATTATGAAGAGACTGAGATTTTCCATGTTTGGAAAATGTTTAGTACTGAAGAACCTGATTTGGAACTTTTAATAACTGTATAAGATCCAGTTATGATAAAATTCACAAGTTTTCTGAAAATTAAGTAGAAAATTAAGTAATTCAATCGACCAGTGCAGGAATATTCAACATGGTTTTGACAGGATAATATTCTTTCTGAAATTTCCAGGTTGACAGTGATACTGAAGTCAGCATTACTATTGGTTGGATTTATCAGCATATCAAAAGGCATCTCTCTGTCAAGAGATACAGCATTCTTGTACTTACAGTCTTAGAATACTGCAAACATATAATGTTGCTATGTGTAACATGGCAACATGGCAATGCTTTGAAGAGTGTCTAACTCAATCTAGTTGAAAAAAGGATAGCTAAGTGACATGGAAGCAAATATGATGCATGTTGTAATATGTAGAAATGCTTAATGTAAGCCATGAATGTAATACAAGGGTGTCAAATTCAAGGCCCGGGGCCCGGATCTGGCCCAGGGGGTGCTTAGATCTGGTATGCGGGGCCATCCTATAAACAGTGAAGGACCAGCCCACAGTGCCTCTGTCACTGTCACAGCTCGGGAAGGCTGTGCATGCTCCTCCCAAGCTCTATTTTTGCTGGCAAAGGGTGGCAGGAGGCCATTGCAGCTGAAAGTGGAGCTCACAAGGGCCACAGCAGCACACAGGAGCCCATTTTTTTCTGGAAAAGCACTTTGGCCACCACCCAACCTAAGTGACAAGCTGGCCAGACTCACCCTGGCCACCCCGGAACCCCAAGTTCAAATACAAACCTGATGCGGTCCTTGATGAAATTGAATTTGACACCCCTGTGTTCTAATGTGTACTTTATGCTGATAAAATGTACCATTCTTAAAAGTAACGTTAACTACTTTCTATTTCATAGTTTGTACCTACAAGATTACCAAGCAAATCTTATATTTCCAAAAAATAAAATAGAAAAAAGTGATTTGACAAGTGATTTGACAACTGTACACAAATGCTATTAAGAGACTAACAATAACTCTATAAATAAATAATTCTACAGGCTGCTAGAAATCTTTTGATCAGGAGCTTACAGCAAGAAATGGCTCCAAAACAAAATTACACTGGCTCTAACTTAATTATTGGGCCCTAAAGTTCATGCACAAAACTTATTTAACATATAAATTCATATTAAATGTTCATATTCATGTTCAATATTTTGGATACAATATAAACATACCGAATGGACATAGCTGGAATGCTCAACTCTGTTGTAATGGTATCGTACAGCTGTTTGTTTCTTGAAAAAATAGATGGAGAGGGAGAAATTCAATAAAGTTGTGATATACTAAGTAACAATTACATTAGAAGCATAAAGTGTCATAAGGAACAACAATCAATCAAAATTAGCTAGACGTTTAAACATGTTTATAACGGAGTTAAAATTAACTACAATAAAATAAATTAGACTGCTTAATAAACTAAGAGCTCTAGTTTATTAAGCTATAGTTTTTATTAAGCTATTGAGCTATAGTTTTTTTTCTTTTATAACATTTTAGGATTTTTTTGCCCATAAGATTAAAGCAGTATACATCAGGTATTCAACAAAACCCCAGAAAATAAATCATAAGCAGGATAGATACTAAGGGTCAACAAGTTAATTAAATTGTTTTGTATCATTTTAAAGACAGAAAAAATAATGAGAATTCCAATGATCCTAATATAGAGCTATTACTACAAAAGTCTAAAAACTAATAACAATATATTCCTAGTCTATCCACAGTCATTTTATCAGATAACCACTTTTCCAAGTTAGAATATATGAATTCAGTTTTTTGTCTTATGCTTTATATGACAAAGGCAGAGGTGATAATTAAGATGGCTATATTTAATATAAAGTAGCTTTCTCAGTAATAAAATATTTAAGCATTTTTGCATCTCCTAACTGATAGCAGTGATCATGCATTTTCTCATTTGCCAACAAAAGGTAATATAAATAATGTAAAGCCATAGTATACATTTTTGTTACTCAAGTTGAATTTAAAATTTAATCAGCAAGGAACAAAGCAAAATAAATCCCATCTATCTAATCTATTGTTTTAAATCTTGTAGAGAGCCAAAAATGAAATACAAATGGAGAAGCGGATTTGAACATGAGGAGAAAATACAGGATACTGGAAAGAAATGTGCATAAAAAGCAACTGTCAAAAAAAGTCATTGGAATGAACAAGGGTTTGAGCTTGTATAGCTTGTAAGCCCTGGGATATAATGATAGGGATTCATTTTCTTATATGGATGTGTTTGTATTTTAAGGGAGCAGAGTTGCCTTCCCTTGACATGAACAAGTTTATTCCAAGAAGAAATCCAACAGTACAGAGGTATTACAATGGAAACTGATACATTGTACATTTATCTTGGTAATTTTTTGAAAAACTATGTGTTCTGAACAAAACAGAAACTAAATGTGATTGGTTGTAATGACTGCTGATATGCAGCTACTGTTGCCTATATACACAAATGGAACAAGGAGGGCATACTGAGAACAGGGCCAACGATGTTGAGAGGGCACATCCATGTACCTGAAAGCGATGGATTCCAACACAGCTCGAACAAGATGTTTTTTGGTAGTAGTAGGTGTGATCCCCATAAAAGAAGTACATGCGTAAGGATCATTCACAGGTATCTGAAATGAAAGAGATATTAAAACAAAATATGCAGGGATATGTTCTAAAGACAATTGTTCAAGAAAGGACTGAAATATTAGGGAAAAGAATAACTTACAGGTGACAATAAGAGGCAGCATAGTAAGAAGAAAATTGAAAGAGCAGTAAGCAATCTATAAGCAACGATAATTCAGAATGTAATTTTATTTACCTTGAAAATCACTTATTGTAGAACATACTGAAAGTTGAATAAAGTATATACAACTAGTCCTTGATGTACAATCACAACTGAGCACAAAATTTCCATTGCTAAACAAGGCAGTTGTTAAGTGAGTTCAGCCTCATTTTGCTAACTTTTTTGCCACAATTTTTAAGCACTTCTTAAATGACTCATGCAGTTGTTAAGTGAATCTGGCTTTCTCCACTGACTTTGCTTGTTGGAAGCTGGCTGGGAAGTTTACAAATGGTGATCACATGATCAAGGGACACTGCAACTGTCATAAATACCAGTAAATGCCAGTTGCCAAACACCCAAGATTTGATCATGGGGATGCTGAAATGGTCTAAGTGTCAAAACTGATCATAAGTCACTTTTTTCAGTGCTGTCATAACTTTAAACAGTCACTAATGAATGGTTGTAAATCAAGGACTATCTGTAATTCATACTTGAAAGAAAAACAGTCACTGAGGTAAATAAACTAAAGACAATATTTTTTACCTGCAAACCACTAAAAGATGGAACAAAACAAACTCCTCCCGAATTTACTAGGCTATGTGCCATTTGTGATGTCTCTTCAACATTGTCAAAAAGTTCTGTGTAAGCACACAAAATATGAATTAATATGTATCAACAACTCTCAAAATTCTATACAATTAACCCCAAGAAAATGTATGTCCTTTCTGCTTCTTTAGGTATGATGATTACCTCAGTTATCTTTTCAGTACACATAGTCCTAGACATAAAACCATTTAGTGACCGTTCAGTTATAAGGGCACTAAAAAAAAGTAATTTATGACTATTTTTCACATTTATGAGCGTTGCAGCATCCCCAATGGTCAAAATTCGGGCACTTTGCAACTGGCAGGTATTTATGACAGTTGCACTGTCCTGGAGTCATGTAATCACCATTTGTAACCTTTCCAGCCAGCTTCCAACAAGCAAAGTCAGTGGGAAAATCTAGATTTGCTTAATGACTGTATGACTCACTTAATAATTACAGTGACTTTACAAATGTGGCAAAAAAAGGTCGCAAAAAGGGGCAAAATTCACTTACCAACTGTCTTGCTTAGCAATGGAAATTTTGGGCTCAATTGTGATGATAAGATTGAGGACTACCTGTATTGGAAAATATTCTAGCATTTCAAGTGTTGGGCACCTCTTTATAATAAAGTAATTTAAACGGCTCTTTCCGTTTCTCAAAAAAAGTGAGTGATGTGTTTTTTCTTACTGTCCTGAGGAAGGAAACTGTTAAATGCTATTCTATCTTCTCGCTATTGGCATTGTTTGCATATTCATCAGGAGTAGTTGAATGAACAAATGGAAATAAGGAAGAACAGCAGAAAAGCATACTTCTTATGTTTGTGCCAGAGGAAATGGAATAGTTGGACAGTTATGGCATAACAAATTAGTATTGCATTTATATATAAGTAGCATAGAGCTAGATACGAACTTCTTTCAATGCAGAATGTCTGATACTGTGGAAGACATTATTCCTAAGCATGCAATCTACCACTTGAAATGCAATATAGATGCAAATGCCATGGTAAAATCTTGCAAATCTTTTACTGCTTGGTGATAAAAGTACACATCTTTTGGGGTCAGAGAGTTTTTAAATCTAAAAATATATTTCTTCTAGCATACAGGCAATATTACCAATAGCATAAATTTACTTTTCACGTCATGTGGTTTTAAAATATAAAATGCAAGCTTTTAAATACTGCATTTATATTTCTTTTATCTGGTATTTCATTTGGCATTAGATAATAAAGTAAAAAAGAACTGATATAATTTACATCTTCAGAATTATTCAAAGGAAAAAAGACAGTTTTCCTTATCCATTCACATAAAAACCAGTAACATATTTAGATGCAATGTTTTTTACTTTATCATTCATAGGCTTAAATAATTCAACTTCAATACTTAAACTCACCTAAGCCCTGAATCCATTTGATAGCATTTCCAGTATCAGAAGCATTGCCTTCAGCTAAGTAGGTGATCTCATTCCCAATTTTCCAACCAACCAATGGATACAAGCCTTGAAATAACAAAACATAAATTTTCAATATTATGCCACAATAGACCCGTTATATTCATTAGAAAAGGATTCAGTGCAAAACCTTCAACAATGGAAGACATGCTAATGTTCACCAAATTCCCCTACAACCTCTGGAAATATAACCAGAGAATTAAGACTCCGTACAAGGGATAGAAGAATATTTAAGGAGTTCTTCCCTTCTTCCACACTTCAATTTTATGTCCTTTTTTGTGGCAATCATAAAGCAAATGTGGCAGTTTTGTCAAAAATTGAACGTATTTTGTAAAACATATTGTAAATGGCAGTCGCATGACCACAGGACACAGTAAATGGCCATAAATGCAGCTATGTTGCCAAGCACCTAAAGTTTGGTCACATGACTTCTGAGGGGGCCCAACTGTTAGAACTTCGAATCCAGATCCTAAGTCCCCCTTTTTGGGTAAGTTGTAACTTTAAACAATAGTTAAGCAACTGGTCATAAGTCAAGAATTATCTGTTGGTTATATTAATAGGGAAACTAGTGATTTATTGCATAGCATAGCAATAAGCTACAATCAAATCTATTTTTTTCATTGTTATATGCTCTTCCACTGTTTGAATAATGTGGGAACACATTTATATGAGGTCTCCTAAACATAGAACTCTTTGGTGAAGCTTATTCAAATAACATTTTTATAAAATTTTTATAATGTTTATACTCCAGGATGAATTGAAACTTCTACATCCAGTCTTTTCCATAAAGAAGTATTTCTTACTTTGTTGTTGCTTTTTTCCTTCTTATGACCAAGTGAAAGCTATAAATGCACTTAACCTGTATCAGTTGGAACAAAAAAGTACTTCTAGGAATTATTAGAATTATATTTTGAGATTTATTTTTACTAGCATAAATAATGGTGGTGGTGGTGGTAGGGGAACCTGAGAAAATATGTAGTTGGGAATCGAGTTTTTCAGAAATGATTTCCTTTTCTAAAACTTTAGTTATCTATGTCCTATGACTAAAATACATTTTTGATTACTAATTGATAAATAATTAATAGACTTAATTATATTAACCATTTTAATTCTAATAAAATTGTATAAAATTAAAATAAATGTAAAATTAAATTTAAATTAACATATAATTTATTACATAAAGCATTGAATTTAAATATTTTTATTTCACACAAAAAAAACTTTGCTGTGTCCACAATTGTTCTTGCCAACCAGAAACATACAAACACACCTTTCTTAGATACATGAATGTTGTTTCCAGTATTAATATCCCAAAAGGTACCAGTTCCCATGGTGAGTTTTATGTCACCTGTATCAAAACAGCACTGTCCGAACATGGCTGCCTGCTGGTCTGCTGCCTACAAATAAAAATCAGACAGCGAGGTATCAACAGCTACTCTAGAAATCAAACATTTGAACATTGAGAAGTGCATTATAACTTTACTGTATTGAATAGCTAATGTGTCAAGCTTAAAAAATAAGAAAAGCAATAAAATGGAAAGAAGACATGTACTTTTCTATTTCATTATTCAGATAAATAACGTTAATAGGTTACTGTCTGCTTATCTGTCTATCCATGTTTGTTTTTAAAAAAATTATTTAAGGTAGCATCAGAATTTGGTATCACTGTTGTGAAGAAGATAAATTATTAGAAAAATACGAGTGTGACAGCAAATTAGAAACATAAAAAGAAACAAAGAAGGAATGTGTATTAATCAAATAGACACACAGAGAGGTGGCCTCGGATGTCTAGCTAACAATAAGTTTTATCAAAAAAAATTCTATGGCAATCTAATGACATGTTTCTTTTTCTAAAACAATGATTCTTTCTTGAAGATAGTAACAATAGAAGCGCAGGAAATAACTGCGATGTTTCTTTTTCTAAAAATATGTGAATATGTATGCTTACATCACCTATTATTTATGCATATGTATGTATGTATGTATGTACATTTCTCCTTCCTGAAATGTATGAGTACATCCTTTGTCTGTAGGAATCTCTCTCAATATTCTTTGGAGGAGGTTCCTCCAATGTACACTGTTAAAAAAATAAATACTGCAGCATGTCTCGATTATTTTCTTTGGGTCCTGCATTTTGATTCCACATTGTACAGCCATCAAAGTGATAATACTGGCAGAACGTCTTACAGATGCTGGCTCTGGGTTATATATACTTCATATTTCATTTCCAATTTTCCATACATTCTTAGTAAACTACATCCAGCTATGTTTTAGTTTCTCACAAAGTCCTTATCCTAGCATAGCCTCTGGCGCATTGTGGGGCAAATTGGAAGAATAATTAAATCCAGCTGGCTGCTGCAGATGGGTTAGGGCCATTGAGACAGGAGAGGATAGAGACAACAGCTTCTTCCAATCCATTGTATTATGGGACAAAGTTTACCAGACTCAGGGAACAAAGAGGCATTTTATTATCTGAGCTGGAATTCTAACAAGGATATTATTATTATTATACATTTTGTAAAATAAAGTATTATGTGTGGGAGGAAAAGATATTGAATGTATTTACAAAAACATGACAGTTAGGCTTGATTACTATACTCTTTTCTATTCATTTTAAAACAATTTAGGGACTAGGAGTACATCAATAGCAATGCTATTTATTTCTCTCTTCACGCACAACTTAAGGAACTTTGCTAAGAAAACAGTACTTGTTCATCTATGTTACATTTTAGATACAAACAGAAAAAGGAAGAAATAGTTGACAAAACCATAATCAGTAGTATTACATAGCTTATACTCATTTTTTAATTTATAAAAGGTTACAGTTGGTTCTCTTACCCATCTCCCTGACATATTAAACTTGACATAGAGATGATAAACAAGTCAAAAATAGTTTGAGAAATATTTAGAGGTAGTCCTTGCAATTGACTCCACAATTTCAGTTGTAAGTCATGATGATCCTAAAGCAGGTCATCAGTTGACCATATCTGATGTTACAACCATTTTTATGGCAGCTGTTAAGCAAACATGTCAGTTGTAAAGCAAATACCATGGTTGTTTGCTAGGGCAGTTTTTGATCAAAATCTGAAATAAATAAGTTTCTGGGGAAAAACATTGTAAATCAGTCAAGTGACCACAGGGTACTACAAATGGCCATAAATGTAGGCTGGTTGACAAATGTCCAAAATGCAGTCACATGACTGCAGTGTGCCTGTGTATGTTGCTCAGATGTCAGAACTTTAAAACTGGGTCCTAAATCATTTTTAGGGGTTCATAAGTTGAGCACTACCATTGTATTATGATGTAATGTCAGGATTACGTTCTGGCTAGGTTCCAGTCTGAGAGCATAAAAAAGGTATGCCAGATGTATTGAATATAATTATTATTAAACGAATTATGGCCCTAGATAAATCTTGCCCAAATAATATATGTGAATCATATTCAGGCTTAAATTTGGCTCTCAAAGCATCCAAGAGGTATAAATATTTAGAACATAATATTGTGCAATTTTAAGTTCTTTAAAAAGAGCTTCTCATTAATAGTTAATTCACTGAAATAGAAGATTTCAAAACTGGACTGCTTAGTTTTTAAGGAGGATTAAATAGCATTATCTTGACAATAAAATGAGATTTACAAATCTAAATGCAGTTATTGTACAAATCCATTTGTGCATACTGATTCTTCCACTCCCTTTCTTCCAATCAGCTTATCCTGACATTTAAGAACAGAATTAATTGAATGCAAAAGGTTTCAAATAAGTTAATTTGAATCTTCAAGAGTAGATTAAGCTCAGATTTAGCTTTTACTTTGAATCTTTCTTCTAGAAATTTAAGGATGAGTAAGTTTTACTAAACACCAACTGAATTTAAATATATCCAAGTCAAAGAGAAAAAAGGTTCTATATTTACCAAAGCTGCTATTGCAATAGGTACTCCAAATATTTCAGTATCAACTAATCCAAAAATGTGGCTTAAAATAAAGATAAATGAAGTTAGTGCTTCCAACTTATTCAATACATTTACAGTAAATGAACTAACTAAATAGAGAAAAATGGTCATATCTATTCTAAACAGAACTTTGGTGTTTCATATTTATATTTCAACTATTTCATATTTACATTTCAACTATATAACTCATGACCCATTGTGTTACCATTTCAGAAATATTTCTTTATCTAAACAGAGAAACAGAAAGACCATGGGTGGGCCAAACAATCAGTGGAGTGGAAGCGATATCCAATTTTTTTCTGGCTTCTCCACTGAGTTTCCTTGCGGAAAGATGGCATCTAGCATCAGAAATCTTCCTTCCCTCCCTCCTTTCCTTCCCAGCAGGTAGATAACAGGTATTGCACAGGGAAGAGAGGGAGCATGGTGCAAGTGCAAAGGGATTGTCGCTACAACAGAATTGTGGAAAGCTGTCAGGGAACTTTGAAATTGAGGATCACGTAACTGGGCTGATCATAGCAATGCTGTGGTGACAATGAAGCAGGCAAAACTTCCCCAAATTTTAGGAGTCCCAGGTCCCAGCATTCTGTAAGCTAGCCTATTTGAGGTACCTTGGTTGAAAAAGATTTTGCCCTAAAAGTTACAGACATGAGAGCATTAACAGTACATAGATAATTCCTTTGACATTTATGCCTTCATTTGGAAAAAGTAAAAAATATGTTAAATAAAACTTACCTAGTGTCCTCTATTGGAGGGAAAAGCGATATTGGAATGGAAAGTAGCTTGCTAAAAAGGTCACTCCACTGCAGCTGAAATCACATGCATATTAAAAATAAAAATAAAAACAATGCAAAGACAAACCATAACAACATGGGAGAAGGAACTAGTCATACCTTAAACGGATCAAAAAATGCAGTGGTACTGGCATTTGAATAATCTGTAGCATACACTGCACCTAGAATATACAATCAGATATTGAAAAATAAAACAAAAAGCAATTCTAATACAACATGGAAATTACAATTTGGTGATTGATCTCCTGAATAATGTATCAGTCACATATTTCTTAATTATAAAACCAGGATTGCCTCCTTCCAAGAGGTTATTTTAATTATCTTGTAATATAGAACTGAAGTTGTTCTATTAACACTATTGTCACCATTCCCTTTATTGGAGCACCTGATCTTCTATACAGTGCACAAGTATAAAAGCAACCAATCTCACATGGACCATGACTGTAAAATTGTGCATGTGGAAGACTTTCCCTGCCTCCAAGTGAAAAGACCTGTAGGGCAAAAAGTTCCATTAGTAGCTATTACTGTTTCTTTGCAATGTCCTTGTCAGCGGAGGACTGAGAATCAGATAACACAATTCTACGAAACATCTATTGTTTGAAAGATACGATCTGACCATAGAATTAAAACACTCAACTCTGATTCTTAACCTCACAAATATCTCACAATCCTTAAGTCTATGAGAATGTCAGTACCTTCAAATTGTGGTACAAGGTATAAAATGGTGAAAAAGGGCACTTCCAGAGAAACATGAATATTTTCTAAATGGATTACTATTAGGACAAAGGCATGAATTAGCAAACATGGGGTTCCAGTAGAATTCTCTGCTGTCTTGAGATAAAAATTCTAGGAATAATGTATTTTGCAATTCCCTTTTCTATTATGCACCTTGTTTATCCAGATTCCTGAACTTTGCTCTGCCTTTGTCTGTACCTTTGAAACTTTGGTATTATCTGTTTTTGATCCTGGATTAGATTTGGACAAAACTTGTTACTGCTTTTTCACTGCCAACGTCTCTTGAATTTTCGACTTTGGTTAGACAGACAATATTTTTTATTTGCAGACAATAGATCTATTCTATTTTACAAGTGCTGCTGTGTGAAGGATGTCAGAATAAGATTCACTTGCACAATTTTAGGGGTGAAATGTGGGTATGTTATCTCCCCCTCCCCCCATTTAATCACTGTACTCACCTTTAGTGAGTTTATAAAGTAACCATGTGTCAACTGTTCCAAAACAGCAATTGTCATCTTTAGCAGCTTGTTCTACCTGCAAATGAACACACAGATTGCATTTTTTTTTTTGCAGGAAGGAAAATGTAATCCATCCATATCAGTGCACTTACAATAGCTCTAGACAGCCAGTCTGCTATTCAGTCAAATCTAAGGGTTTGATAGTAGTATACAAAACCCTAAACAATCCAGAAGGTTGATTTAAGTAGGATAATTAATTACATCAGCCTTCTAGGCTCTTATGACGTTTAAAGGAAACCCTTTTCTTTATACCATAATGTGGAAATTGGTGTTTCGTAAGTGTTCAGAAGGTGAAACAGATGGTTTTATGAAATGTACAACTCCATGCATCATGGCTGATCCCAAAGCTAATTTTTTTAGATATCTTTCAAAAACATACTGTGTTAGAGGAGGAGGACGACGACAACAGACCCTTTGCTAGCTACTGAATAAAACTGCTAGATGAGAATAACAGATTACCACTGTATAGTGTAAATTGGCTATGACAATGGATGTATATATTTATATAGCATGCAGTTATATGATAATCCTGAGAGGAAGGGAACTGTGTTGAATCTTTTACAAAATAAGTATTTTGTCACCGACCACATTCTGTAAAAGTCATTTTATCTCAATGCTCACAGCATGTTATTGCTGCTGTTGTTATTTTCATAAAATAATTAAGATTTCCTGTATTGATCTATCCTGTACTGCTACATCAGAAACTGTTTTTTATACTTCCATATAAAATGACCATCAGATATTAACTATGGTGTTTTTGGCTGGGTTTTTTTTTGTGCTTTCAAGTCAGTTTTTGACTCCTGTTGACTGGGTGAACAGGTCTCTGCAGTTTTCTTATCACTATTTTCAGAAATGGTTCGCCCTTGCCTCCTTCCTAGGGCTGAGAGAGTGTGACTGGATCAAGGTTACCGAGCTCACTTTGTGCCTAAGACAGGATAAGAACTCCCAGTTTCTAGCCTGATGTTTTAACCACTGCATCAAACAGGCTCTCAATAATAACTATGAAAATAAATTAGTATGAATCGCCAGTTTGGAGCCTTTTGTAACATGGATCTTCTCCTATTGCATGCTAACCAGATATATTGACCTTTAAACCCCAATATTCTAGCCAATCTAGGATCATATGTTAAGAACAGTACACTGGAAAAGACTAGAAGTGTTATCAAGTTCATCTTCAATTGACAAATAAATGAACACTTAGATACCATTGCCAGTAATGTCTCAGCCAACAGAAAATCCCACACAAAGAATTTTAACATAGGCTTACCTCAGATAAATGCTGTAAAACCCAAACCAGTCTTAAAGAGACATGCTGTGTTGTAAAACTAAAAGAACGGGCTAGTAGAAGTTTATTAATCCGAGTGAAAAAGTGCAGCAAAGAAGAAATACCATGGACTGCCTGTTTGAAAACAAGATTCGTAGGATAAACATTTGAGCTTCTGTCCAATTAGATTTAAGTCAAGTTAAGTTGAGCTGTTTCTTCTTGTTCTTCAATTGCCATTTCCATTTATTCTAACACAGAGCAAAGTGATTCGCCTCTTTCCTGTAGTAATTCTCTCATATTTTTAAGTTCCATTTTTAATTCCCGAAGAGATATCATCTTTACACACTCTTATATTTTATGATCATTAAAGTCCACAAAAAAAAAAAACACGTTTACTTTCCTTCTTTCTTCTTTCAATTTTCTAAAGTTCTCAATTGTTCCAGCCCAGGGTCTATACCAAAAACATCAATCAATCCCACAGTCAGTCTTTCCTTGCTTTTTTCTTTATTCTGGTTCTGCTTTCACTTTCTAAGATTCTTACTTTGTTTCAATATTTCTTTAGTGTTATATCCACACAAGTTCATTCAGAAACAGGATGCATTCCCTTTTGTTTGAGCTCAAGTTTTTGTCAAAAGGTGGCACTCTCCATTATACAAAGTCTTCACCTTTTTCCCCTATTTTTTTATTTAGGGTTTTTCGAATCTCAATATTCCAGCACAGTTCAGTCTCCAATTTGTAAACTTTATTATTATTATTTTTTGACAATCTTAAATCCAGCTTTATTTTATGCCTGTTTATTCCCAAAACATTTTAGTCCAATTTAGTTAAATCTTTAGTTCCGGCTTCTTCCTTTCCCACTTCGAAGCCCTGCTTATCTGTCAAAAATATTTTCTTATTTTTTTTCCTGTCCCTTTGTAATTTCACTGCTCACTTTTCTTTTCTTAAAAATTCCATGTTACCTTAATCCCGGGGTACTTTTGTTTAGTTCTATTGCCCAGTTGTCCTGGTTCAGATGTTATCCACCTCTTTCTTCCCTCCTGCACAAATCTTAATCCAGCTGAGTCCTCCTCTTCGGGGTGGCCATTTTAAACCACCACTGCAGTCGTCTTCGGGGGGAAAAAGACCAAGCCCAGGGGAGGAGATGAAGCTCCCCTCAACTGGCTTGCGGCTTCCCCTTACTGCACTGCCCCTCCAAGGCAGCTTCAGCCCCTAATCGTAATGATCGGGGCTCTCCAACGAAAAAGCACAGACCATAGCCGCAGAGTTGTGATCTATGGTCCGTCAGTGAGGAGGCTCCGCCTTCTTCCTAACAGACAATATTGTTTTTTGATTGTTCTGCATTTCAACAAAAAAAAAAATCCAGAGGATCCCTTACCTGAACTTTGCACTGACGTATCCAGTTCCCCATCTTCCCAGTATTTTCCATTCCCTCATTCTATAGTATTGGCCCATGTACCTGGCTCCCTACTACAGTGGTCTCAGCAGTTCAAAACACCATCTCTGACTGGCCTGCCTGCTCCCAATCTTCTGGACCATTTCTATGCAACCTTCCCTCAGCTGCCATTGATATATACTGGATGGTATCTTCCCCTTACACCAGTTGTCTCAGCAGTAAGAAGGTTTTATTGGCATGTCCCACCAGCATGCCCATCCCAGAATTTTCCCTCCTTCCAATGCCTTGTCCAAGGGAACTCCTCAATGTCAAAGATTTTTTTTCCTGTGTATTCTTTATATAATTGGAACAAAACAACCCTATTTTCTTCAACATTTGGATCTCACCATTCAAAGTAAATATGTATGTTTTGATTTAGATGCTGATTGCTCAAAATCAGCTGCACATTTTATACATTCTTGATATTCTTATTAACATATGCCTATAGCTTAGTGCACTGTGTTCAAATACAAAGCCAAAAGTAATTTATTTATGCCTTAGTTTGTTGCTTATTTCTTGTTTTATATGAGTTCAGACAATGTGATTTGTAAACTATACTTTGTTTGAACCCAGCCATTTGTGTTTCTTTTTTTCAATAAATCGTGGATAAGTAAATAAGGCTTTTTTCTATGAACGCAGCCAGTTTCTATGAATACAGAACTACTCAACTGTTTGGTGAAGTGGTGCTTATCTGGACCTGTATGTAAACTTATTTTGCCAGTCCAAAATAAGTTTTGCTGTTCAGAATTCCACCAAGAAGCAAGTTGGACATTTTTCTGATGAGTAGGACTAGATCACAGTCTGACTATGCAGGGGTCAAGAGATAACACTGAAACACAAGAATCTATTTCACTTATGACTGCTAAGAAGGAAATCCATTTTGAATACTGCTCATATTATAAACTTGCCACGTACAGAAATCAACAGAGCAGAAAAAGGCTGTACCCCAAGAATTTGCCAGATATGCTGGTATTTCATGTTCAGGTAATTTTTTAAACATTTTAATAAATGCCACTTTTAAATAAAAAATATAACTTTATTTCAGTATTAAAACAAACTTTTCATTCTGCTGCACACACAAAACCAATCTGGAGTCTTTAAAAAACAGCACCAGATCCATTTTACTGCAGAAGTCGAAATTCATCTGCACACCCTCACTAATACAGGCAGCCGTTGACTCTACAACCACAATTGAGACCAAAATTTCCATTGCTAAGCAAGACAGTTGTTAAATAAGCTTTGTCTCATTTTATGACTTTTCATACCACAGTTGTTAAATGAATCTCTGCAGTTGTTAAATTAGTAGCACTGTTGATAAGGGAATATGGCTTCTCCATTGACTTTGCTTGTCAGATGGTTGCCAAAGATAATCAATCATACATGACCCATGGACACTGCAACAGTCATAAATACATGTCAGTTGCCAAGTGTCTGAATTTTGATCAAATGACCATGAGGATGCTGCAACAGTCCTAAATCCCCCTCTTTTTAGTGCCATTGTAACTTCAATCAATCATTAAATGAACAGTTGTTAAGTCGAAGACTACCTGTACCAACATTTTCATTCAGGCAATTTGTGACTAAGCTTATTTTACCAAATCGGCTTAGTTCTAAATCTAATAATAAAAACTAAGCTATATAATATGCTAATTCCCTCTCCTAATCATGTAGTTTACAAAATGCAGCTTTGGAAGAGAGGACCTATTTGCCATTTAGAAAAGGAGAATTGAAAGAAAAATTCAAATATCCTCACCTATGACATTGTTTCTTTTATAAAAATACAGAAAAGAAGTAACAATCAAATACCAGTCTTCTCTACAGTAAGAGCATATATATTCACACACATGCTAAATTTCTTTCTTCCTTCATCCAACTTACTTTCAATACAAAAAAATATCTTACCTTCATTAAAAAAGATCTGTTCCAGGATTTAACAAGGTTAGCAGCTCTCACATCTTGCCAACTTATGAAATTATGAAAAGGTTTCCCTGTCTTTCTGGAAGAGCAAAAAAGGAATAATTGACTTTCCAATTGCTTCCTTAATGTTATCTTATGGTTCAGTAACAGTGTTTAGATATTACCTCTAAACAAATTAAGGATTAAAAAATGTAGCGACACAGAATCAAAGAAATATACAAATAGATGGGATCACAAAGATTATCTACTAGTTGAACCTTCTACAGATAGCAGTGTTCCAATATCTCAGGGGCTGTCACAAAGAAGAGGGAGTCAAGCTATTCTCCAAAGCACCTGAGGGTAGGATAAGAAGCAATGGGTGAAAACTAATCAAGGAGAGAAGCAACTTAGAACTAAGGAGAAATTTCCTGAAAGTTAGAGCAATAAGTGGAACAACTTGCCTCCAGAAGTTGTGAATGCTCCAACACTGGAAGTTTTTAAAAAGATGTTGGATAACCATTTGTCTGAAATGGTGTAGGGTTTCCTGCCTAAGCAGGGGGTTGGACTAGAAGACCTCCAAGGTCCCTTCCGTTATTCTATTCTATTCTAATATGAAAAAAGTCCATAAACAAATAAACCATGCTTAAAAGGTAGTTGTCTAGCTCTTCTTAAAAACTGCTCTGAATTAATCATTCGTGTTTATAAAGATCTTACAATCAGGAAACCTTTTTAAGTGAAATGTACATACTTGCAACTTTGGACCTCATTCATTTTTGGCCATCAAAAGATTTTCATTGACCAGCGAGCTTCACACACCAACTGATTATATTTACTTCTTTAGACTGTCTTGTATTTTTCCCCCATCCCCCTGTCAAATGGGGCAAGGTTGTGGCTATTGATTGCTAGCTGTTAATTACCTCTGCCAGTTAACATCCCCTCACTGTAATCATTACATTACAATTAATTATGTGCATAATGGGCAAAAACCATTTGGCCAAGAGATTTTAACACTAAATGGGTGTGGAGCCTTCTTGGAACCATTTAAAGGACTGTGTTGTAGACTGGAAATAGATGATGTTGTATCCCCCCACCCCCTTCAGAGAGGGCTGATCAATTTTGACATAGATGGCCTTTTTGACCCCTCTTTCAAACAAGCAGTCCTCTGTCCAAAATATGGACTTTTCTGTCTTCTAAAGAGTGGCCTTTGTCTTTTAAATGCTTATGGACTGCTGAATCTTGTCCTAATGGGAAGGAAAACCAGAAAGTCCAGTTGCCTTTTGAAAAAGCCCCCTTGGGACAACCATGACTTGGATGACTGAGAATTTCCATAGACATCTAACTTGTACCAATCATTTCTTGTCCTCATTTCTGTGGCAACAGAAAACAGTTTCTAACAATCATCTCAATGTAACTGAATACTGATACCATCTCTACTTTCAGTCTTCTGTTCTCCAGATTCATCGTTCCATTGGCTTCTTCCCAGGACTTTGTTTCAACTCTTTTGCCTCTACCCAATCTGTTATAGTCCAGTGGTCGCCAACCCGTGGGCTGCAAGAAAATTTTGGTGGGCCGCAGAGAAATCTCACCCCCAGAGAACGCCCCCAAAGCAATTAATCCAGGTTGCGCAGAAACACAAGGCTGCACCACCCACATGGCCCACAGGAACCCTCCCCGCCCACTCATTCCTTACCCAGCAAACTTGCCTGCTAAATTGCTATTTTTCCAACCATCATCTGTTCTGCTGTGACGGGAGATTCAGATTAGCTAGGAAGCAGGAAATGGCTGGATTTCTTGCTTTCTCGCTAGTCTTTAGATCTTTGGCTCTGCTTTTTTTTAAGCACAGCTGAACCTCCCTTAGGACTGAAGGTTCTATTATTCAGTGCAGACTCACAGCAAGCAAATTTTATGTGACAGATTAAGCTAGCCGATGGCAGATAGATAGATCACTGAATTTTTCTGTGAACTCAATCTGCCTGCCTGCTTTGCCTGATTTTGGGTAAAAGTTGCTCTTTTTTAATACAAAATTCAATATTTATATAAATATTTATATTTACATACAAGCCATGCACAGCCAGTCACATGACCAAGCCACAAATTAGGCCATGCCCACAGAACTGGTTAGTGGTCCCTGGGATTTAAAATTATGAGTTTGGTGGTCCCTGAAGTCCAAAAGGTTGGCGACCCCTGAATTAAACCATGTGGATGTCTGTATGCAAAACTGGATTTGTATCATAATATCATCAGCCTAGAATTAGAGGCTTCTTAATAAATTAAAACCTTTTCAGCCTAGAATTAAGACTTCTTAATTCATAGCTGTAGCCATAATCCTTGTAAAGTTTTCAACCTGGGATGATAAGCTATTACTATTTCAACCTCTTTTCTTCTTCCTGCATTGTTTGGTATTGCCTATTGATAAAATTTAGTACTATTGTATATTAACAACAATCTGGCTTTTTCAGTTTCTTTCAACTTGTTCTTTTTCAATGTAGTTGAATATTAGTCTTACATCAACAGCGCATAATTAGAGTTATCAATCTGTCTGGCCTGCCCAAAATATTCCTATCGATTCCATTAAACTAGTTAATATATTAACAGCTTAGAGAGCAGAAAACACACAGCTTAATGTGAATTCTGTCCAATAATTGGGAATCCGTATATCATAATTACCGTCTTTACATAAAATACTTTCTGATGACATTAAAAAATGACAAAAGGTATAATTAACAGGGCATGTAGTTATGCAAGTTGCAGAAATATATTTCTATGAATAATATGAATATTGAGATTTCTTTCCTGAATTCTTCAGTTATGAGTCTAGTTTGTTCTGTGGACGGTTTTATACATTTCATAAAATTAGTTCAATAATTATCTCAACTCTTCAGTCAGAATTCTTCCATATGTGAACAAATTAAAGAAATACTATACATCCTAGGAAGCATTACAACAATAAACTGTTAGATGAGAAGTAGGGCGGGGTAGAAAACAATCTCTTTCAATTTTTTCTGCAAAGTACTATTGGTCGTTTCAACATTTTGAATAGGGAGAAAAGAATATAAAAACCATTGCAAAACCAGTTATTCTACTAAAATGTTCTTATATAGAAATAGTTCTTGATTGTTTTGAATTCTTTAGTTAAGGTATTAAGTTGCCCTAGTTAAGATACAAAGAATAGGAAAAAGTAATAAACAGCCTAAGCTTAATTCTGATAAATTCATGTCCTGTAGATAGGGACAATGACATTAAGGCTGATGTTTTCGAATTGATTTCAGCTCTATTATGACAGTGATCTATTGAGTGGGGAAGGCGCAGGTGGCCGGTGGGGCATCATGTGAGCATGGAGGAGGCAGGGGTAGCAGCAGTAGGTGGAGGAAAGGTACACAGGTATCCCATGAACGGACAGTGACTACTGCTGGGTGGCAAAGACAACTTATGAGATTCTCTGCAGTTTCCCCATTGACTTTGCATATGTGAAATTGCCAGGTAAGGTCACAAATGGCAATCACATGGGACACTGCATCCATCATAAGTACAAGCTAATCACCAAGTGTCCAGATTTCAATCATGTGATCTAAAGCATGTTGGGATAGTCAGAACTTTGGGGACCTGTTCAGCACCATCGTAACATCAAACAGTCGCTAAACAAGTGGGGTCATTAACCGGGGGTTGGTTATCTTAATTTTCAAACTAATTTACTGCAATGAACATAAAGACCTACTTATGAAATATCTAATTGCAACAAAGGCCTTACCTGTACTTTGAGTTAGGTACAAATTTGTGTTAAAATTAATATCACTTTTCTTTACACACAGGTTTCTTTTTACTTTCAAGCATGGTATCTCCAATTTGTTATGTGAAGAGATACAATCTAATAATCAATGTATCATAAGTTATTTGGTTTATGTTTTAAGTCTTCTTGACTTAGAGTTTAAGAGCAGTTTTGCTTTTGACACATTCTCTGTAGTTATTTCAATAACTGATTAAAAAATTATACTTTGAAATTTGCTTTTTAGATATACAATGGTCCTTAAAAGTTGGTAAACATTTTGAATTTAATATTTCTGCATGCATATTATCTAAAATGTGATATATTCTCCACACAACTTCTAAAACTAGATTTAAAAAACTCAGATAAGTCCAAAGCACTACTGTTCATTTGTACGCTGAGGAAAATGATCAAAAGTCTGTATTTATATGTGGCTTTCAGTAATTACTTCTCTTGGGCAGCAATAACTGCAACTAAACCTTTCCAATAAATGTTGATCAATCCTGTATGTTGGCTTGGTGAAACTTTAGTTTATTCCTTGGAGAACAGCTTCAGTTCAGGGTACTAGTAGGCTTCCTTGCACAAATTGTCTGTTTTCTGTCCTTTCACGTTTTTCTAAGATTAAGCTCACGATTTAGCAGACAAGTTTGCCAGATAAGGAGTGAGTGGGCGGGGAGGGTTCCCGCGGGCCATGTGGGCGGTGCAGCCTTGTGTTTCTGCACAGCCTGGATTAATTGCTTTGGGGGGGTACTCTGGGGGTGAGATTTCTCTGCGGCCCACCAAAATTTTCTGGTGACCGTTGGTTTAATTAACAGGATTACCTTTAGCAGAAATTATATTAAATTTTTGGTCACTGCCTGCCCCCATTCCTCAATACATGTCTCCTACTTGTATCAGAGATCTTAACCAAAAATTATACCTTTTAAAGTACAGAGATATCACAGAGACTGTCCCCAAAGGTGCTTTTTCAGGAAACAACTGGCATTTCTTGTTTTTTCTTTGAAGAATTTTCGCTTCTCATCCAAAAAGCTTCTTCAGCTCTGACAGGAGCTTCTTGGATGAGAAGTGAAAGCACCTTTGGGACAACCATGACCTGGATGACTGAGAATCTCTACAGACAGATAGAGATTACATTTCTCCATTTGTAAAACCATGGCTGTGAAAATTGGAATATCAGAAAGGCTAAAGGACAAATTGATGCCTTTGAATACGAATGCCAGTGAAAGCTTTTGAGAATACCATGGACTGTTGTCCACTGAACAAATCATTCAATCATAGATAAATAAAACCAGCCTGCCCATTGGAAACACTATTATAAAAGGAAAGTTTAAGTACTTGGGACAGATGATGCAAAGGCAAGAGTCAGTTGAAAAGTCCCTGATGTTTGAAAAAAAAAATAAGGCAACTGAAGAAAAGCCCAATAACATGGTAACCAGATATTATCACTGATAATACAAACTTGAACTTAAAGAACTCAAAAAAACAGTTGTTGCCTGGCAGCCCTAGCAAAATGTTCATTAGATTACAAAGGGTGAGAAGCAACTAAATACTTAAACAACAATTTTGATTGTATTTTCAAACGAGAAGACTCCAATGTTCCTTCCAACCTTGTTATTTCATGTTTTATATTCTATATATATTAATGGTAAATATAGAATTCAGATACTATTGTTCATAATATTTTCTTAAGTAAAAGTTGTGGACTAACTTTTAAAGTGGCATTTTAAAACTACTAATTAAAGAATTAGCAAAGCTTTTCAGCTGTATAGGAGTATGTTCTACATCCATACATAAGCAATTTAAGTAGCACCTACCCTGCAGAAAATTATTTATTACAGGTGTTTATTTTATTTATTTATTTATTATTTAATTTATATTGCCACTTATTCGCCCATGCTGACTCAAGGCAGCTTACACAATGTAAAACCATATTTAAAACAAAAAATAAAAATAAAAAACAATAAAAAGAAAAAGAACCAAATAAATTAATAAAGTACAATAGAACAAAATCTGGAGCACAAAAAGATCACCCAACTCCCACCCCAATGACAGCAGATCACACTAGCCATTTGATGGGCTCCAACCCGCTCTGGGTTCCTCAGCCCCGCTGGCAAAACGAGGTCTTCAGTGCCTTCTGAAAGAGTGCTAGAGTGGGGGCCATTCTAATCTCTGGGGGAATGATATTCCAGAGAGGGAGCCACCACGGAGAAAGCCCTTCTTTTGGGTCCCACTAGGTGTATCTCCCTGAGGGATGGAACCTGCAACATTCCCTGCCTCCCTGCTCTAATGGGTCGGGTAGATGTTACTGGCAAGAGACGTTCCCTCAGATAACTCGGTCCCAAGCCATGAAGGTCTTTAAAGGTGACAACCAGCACCTTGAATTGTACCCAGAAGCAAATCCTGCAGCTCCTGCAGGAGAGGTGACACATGTGCATACCGGGGTCTGCACAAAACCATGTGGGCTGCTGCATTTTGCACCAACTGGAGCTTCTGGATGCTCTTCAAGGGCAATGTAGAGCACATTGCAATAATCAAGATGGGAAGTGACTAGGACATGAGTGACTGTGAGTAGGGACCGATGATCCAGCAAGGGGTGTAACTGGCACACAACCCGCAGTTGCGCAAAGGCTCTCCTGGCCACAACAGCCACCTGCTCTTTGAGCAGGAGTCGTGAGTCCAAGAAACCCCCTAGATTACGCACAGGGTCTATTTGGGGTAGGGCCACCCCATCCAAGACCAAAGGTAGCAATTCTCCCTGAGCCAACGAACCCCAAATCTAGAGCCACTAGGTCTTGCAAGGGTTTAGTTTCAACCTGTTGCTCCCCATCCAGCCCCTAACAGCCTCTAGGCACTGCGAGAGGGAGGACATATCAAAACTTAACTCACCATGGGCTGAGACATATAACTGAGTATCACCAGCATATTGGTGATACCTCAGTCCATGGTGATGGATGATCTCACCCAGTGGCTTCATATAAATGTTGAACAGGAACAGAGAAAGAAGAGGAGCCCTGCGGAACCCTGTAAAGCAGTGGGTGAGGGCTGGATCTCTCCCCTCCTATCAACACTGATTTAGAGTGGCCGCAGAGGAAGAAAGTGAACCAAGACAACACAAGGCCTCCCATTCCAATCCGCCGAAGCCGCCACAGGAGAATCCCATGGTCAATGGTATCAAAAGCTGCTGAGAGGTCAAGTAGAGCAAGGATGGATGCACTACCCCAATCCTGCTCCTGCCAAAGATCATCCAAAAATGCGACCAATGCCGTTTCTGTCCCAAATCCAGGCCTGAATCCTGACTGGTAGGGGTCAAGATAATCCGTTTCATCCAGAAACCTCTGGAGCTGCTGCATGACCACCTTCTTAACAACCTTCCCCAAAAAGGGAAGATTGGAGACAGGTTGAAATTTATCCAACCAGGTGGAGTCCAGCGATGGTTTCTTAAGAAGAGGGTGGACCACAGCTCCTTAAAGTGCTGCGGCACCATCCCCTCCTGAACTTAGTTGAAAAATACAATTTATAATGATACACATATAGGTTTAAAACAAAAGTTAAATATATTTTGTTATTACCTGGGTATTAGTAAATAATGTAATCAAACATTACTCTAACAAGTGAACTTTGTATATTTTGGAAGGCATCCATACATATCAACAAGCAGAGAATGAGGTATCAGTTATAATCTTTATACATACTTGTTCCATGTAATAAAAGTTGCACGTTGTGTTGAAAGTCCAAGAGCAGAGATCTGATTCATTTTAAGTCCTGCAACTAAAAGATATATTTATTTATTTTAAAAGATCTGTATGGTTATCCATTTGGGTGAGTCATAGAAATCAAACTACAAAACATACAAAAAAAACCTGTGCCTCCATCAACCAACTGTTTGCAAGCCGTACCACTCTATCTCAGGGTCTAGGTAAAGAGCCAGGTTTTGATGCCCTTAATTTAAACAAGAATACCTGAATTAAGGTGGTGTTCATTAAGCTTTATAATAAATCCACACGCATAAATGTTTCAATAAATATAAGTTGTTTCATTAAAATAAACTTAATTAGTAATCACAATTGTTAACTTAGTTTCTAAAAGGTGATGTGAGTGGAAAATAGGCTTTCCAAAGTAAAGTAGCTCCCATATGTTGTGAGCTCTTTTGTGAAGGCCTTTAATGTAGGTATTGTGATAGAATGTGCACCTAGAAAATTAGTGGGTAGGAGTTTTGGCAATACAGAGCTTTCCTAAGGAGGAGGCAGTATTTTCTAATGGGTTAGAGGTTTATAGCTTTAGTTTCACAAGAAATTGTCCATTAAATGAAAGCAAATAAAGGATCAAATTTAGTTTATTTTAATGCCATTTTTGAGTTTGAATCTGACCCATCTTTGAGTTTGAACCTGAACTTGAACCTTTGAGTTTGAACCTGTCTCATCTTTTAGCTTGAACCTGAACTTAAAATAAATTCAATATGGAAGTATTAAGTTATTAATACGGTTGCATGATTACCTTGAACTGCTTCTTTAATCACATCAGTGAACTGGGTCCACAGGCTTTCAGGGTCTAATTCAACCCAACCGGGCTGAGGATGAAGAGCCTCTATCTATTAAGGGAAATACAGGTTTACCAAGATCATAGATGTTAATGATCTTGATGAAGATTACAAAAAAGCAACTTCACATATTAAAAGAATTAAAGCTGTTTAGCTTATTTCTTACACACTTATAACTCGCATTCTCTCTTTTAAAAATAGGCAAACATAAGTACAGACCAGCCATTTAAAAATCAATGTATAGTATGTACATATACTATAAAATATATTGTTGGAATCTTCAGCATATGGCCACATTTTCCATTAAAGCAGACTGTTGCTTATGAGAATACAACATGCTCTCATTTCTTTGATATTCTCATTTCTTTGATATTAAAAGTCACCATAAATCCACAAACTATTAAATGAATTTTGAATTTGAAAAACAGTCTAGTTTCAAATATAAAAAACAAAAGTAAGTAATGCAAATAAATATTAATTCTTAAGGACTGATCATCAGAAAATAAATGCTACTAATGAACCTTCAAGATCAAATCAATCCTTTGTCTCCAAAGAAACTGGTAGCAAAGTGCCAAATCCCATCATAGTAGTATAAGAAGAATTATAAAGCAGTAAGTATTACACAAAATTAAATATATTTAAGATGTTTGCATAACTTTTTCTGTTTCTTATATTAAATATTATTTTTGTATACTCACTACTGCAACTCATAGATGAAATATCATGTTTAATTACTAACTGCAATTCAAATACTGTATAATTATTTAATAAAATAACTAGTCTGTATGATCCCATTATAAAAGGTAATATTATGATAGAAGTACTTAAGGAATCCTCCCTGTATTTCCAGTCTTCAACATGCATCTCTTTAGTTATGCATCAGGGAACGAAGATATGGAAATTAAATTATTAATTAAACATGCCTCTTTAAAATCTGAATTTGATTCAAGTTTCAGTAGATTTTGTTCACAGAAAATATATTCAAAATACTCATACTATTTATACATCTATTATCAACTCTAGAAACCAGTTTAAGCATTGCCTTCACAAAGACATCAAGAGACACAAAGCATTAGCAATGTAGCAACAGTATTTGTGATACCACAACTACAGATGACTTTGGAGATAATACAGAGTTGGACACGACTGGGCAGGGGAAACCTGTACCTTTACCTTATTAAGAATAAATGCACCCATCAGGGCCTGATTATATGAATGTATTGAAATGCTATAAAATTAAGAAGAAACTATTCAATGTCACCTTAGAGAAATAATATTGCAGGAATTTTAGGAATTATTTTATGAATTTAAGCAATTTTATATGCTCTTGTATTAATTATTTTTATTTTTAGTAATTGTTGTATTGTTTTTACATCATTTTAATCATCTGCAAGTTGGCCCGAGTCATATTTGAGATGGCTAGCTAAATAAAGTAAAATGTCTCTTCAGTTCTGCATTCAGGGAATGGCAATTAATCTTGCCTCCTTAAAAATCTAAATTTGAGTCCAAACAAGACCTTAAGTTCTATTAAAATAAAACTGTATTGTATACCATTCCCACCTTCTTTTGAGAGGATTGTTTATGGTCAGCAAGTTGCCATATAGTGTACTGAAATAATATACTTTGTGTACAATTGCAGCCAACTCTCATTTACCTATTTAAGGAGAGAAAAAATGAAATACATTCCACACTGTGATTGCATACTCTTGTTTTAGTAATAATCAACTGCATAGAAAAGCTACCAAAAATTACTAACAATTCTTTCCTCATTCATACCAAATGAGATAAAGTAGGAACTTACTAACTTAAATAAATGACAATTTAGGAGCCAAGTAGATTTATAGTATTTAAAGTAGAGTATGAAGGGTACTTAAGTTATTCCCATACAGTAGAAATGGGAGGCCAAGGTTCAAAGCCACCCATAGCCACTTTAGATCAACCATAATCTCTGATCCCAACCTATGTCTTCACAATGTGTTTGTCATGGGGAAAAATTGGAGGAAGGAATGCTATGCAATCTTGAACTCATATAGGAAAATGAGGGTATAACTCTAAAATACATACATTTGATCATATGTGGGAAAGAGAAACACTAATAGTGTAACTCTTTAAGCTGAAATGTTATACTTAATTCACTGGCTTTTGAGAATGTTTACCTATTGTTAACTTGCCCAGTTTTCTTTATTCCCATGACGCAATCGGGTACATATGGGTTGGTTCCACAACATATTAAAAGGAAAACATGGTCAGCAAGATGTAGTTCAGGGAGTTACACAAGTACACCTTCTATATCATTCACTGGGGATTTCCGACATGCACTGGTCACACAGTACATACAAAATGCCAATAAATGCATTTATTGTTACTGTACTTGGGAATTTAAGTTACTAAATTGGCAGGGTTAATTAGATCAGAAATTTATAGCTAAGGACTATCTGAATTAGCTTTTCATGGTAAGGACAACTTATGCACGTCATAACATGAATTTGAACGCACCAAGAATGACCAAGATTGAGAGAAAGCTAAACTATAATTACAGGTAGTCATTGACTTACAACACAATTGAGTTCAGCATTTGCTGCTAAGTGAAACGTTTGTTAAGTAAATGATGCCCCATTTTATGACCATTCTTGCCACAGCTGTTATGTGAATGACTGCAGTTGTTAAATTAGTAATGCTGTTGTTAAGGGAATATGGCTCCTCCATTGACTTTGCTTCTCATATGGTTGTCAAAGGTGATCACATGACCCAAGGACAATGCAACCATCATAAGCATGAGACAATTGCCAACCATCTGAATTTTGATCATTGACAATGGGGATGCTGCAATAGTTATAAGTATGAAAAACAGTCATAAGTCACTTTTTTCAGTACTGTTGTAACTTTGAATGGTCACTAAATGAACTGTTGTAAGTTAAGGATTATCTGTACTTAGTCTGGGTTTCTCAGAGTCATAACTGAAAAACGTAGTTTGTAACTTTGATGCTTCTTTGGGAAATACATAATTAACAAGCAGCATACCTACTATATTTTTAAAAATATTTCACAGAATCATTGAATTAATAGTTGGAAGAGATAATGAAGATTTATAGTAGTTCAGTTCAGAACCCAAGGCAAGAATCCTCTACTGCACCATCCCTACAAAAAATATTAAATATTAAATTTCTATGTGGCCTATCTCATTAATACAGTGCCTCTAGGCAGCTTACAATATAATAAAAAGTTTAAAGGTGCTAAAACAATTTAAAAAACAATTAAAATTAAAAGGTTAAAAGTTATGAACCAAGATGACGGATAGCCTGGAGGTGAGAATCTTCTCTACCCTATCAGTCACATATAACAAGTCCCTACTGACTAATTTTTGGGGCTCTTCCAGAAGGCCAGGGGTATGAGGGGATCTCAACTGTGATGGGAGAATATTCCAAAGAGTGGGCGCCAGAGCAGAAGATGGTCATTTCACTCTATTTAAACACAATGGAGAGTAGGGAAAATGTCCTTGAATTCCATATGCAATAACTACTACTTAAGCAAAATAGTTGAGTAGTAGAAATGAAGTAACAACATTTTAAGCCCAGAGAAATAAGTTAATATTTTGAAGTGGCTCAGGTAGATTCCTAGCTGATTCACAGAGTATAAAGAAAAGAGAAAGGAAACAATCAGACTTGCAAGATTCTTTTATTTTAGCCAATCTGAACAAAAATAGCTTGTCTTCTTGTGCCATTCATTTCCTGGTCTGGTCTACTCAGTGGGGCTGACAAAGACTTTTAGTATATTTATTTATTGGGGCATATATGTCATTCCAATCCAAACAGGATTTCCAACAGTGATAGACAAATCTCACTTATACAGTGATAGACAAATCTCACTTATACAAAGATAAACTGTTCTCACTGAATAACTCTTATCATTAGAAATATATACCTAGTGCCAAAATGTACTTCCTTGTAATTAAAACGTATTTTCTTGACTTGTTTTCTGGATCAGTTCTGTCTTAGTTTCCATATAAAAGCCTTTCTGATACTGGATGACAGCTATTATTACTACCTATAGTCTTCACCAGACTAAACATACTTACAAAATTTTCCTTTCCAAGCCTCTTATAACCATGGTTTGATTTTACAGGTGGTCCTCAGGTTACAACTCATTTAGCAACTGTTTGAAATTTGTGACAGCATTAAATGAGGAGGACATACAACTGGTCCTCAGAGTTTCAGCTCTTTCAACCTCCCCGCTGTCAAATGATGTTGATCTGGGTGTTTGGCTTGCAATTACGTCACAGCAAGCTATGCTCACGCGATCAGTTTCCAATTCCTTATTGGTTTCCCCAAAGCAAAGTCAATAAACACCCAGGAAGCTATTATGTAAAGTCCTCATTTAATAATGGCAACCGGGACTACCGTTGCTAAGTGACACGGTCACATGATATTGTCAGTCATAAAGTACAATATTGTGTGACTGGGTCACTTAGTGGTCCCAAATGACATTATAACCTAAGGACTATATTTAAATACCAGCTACAATCTTAAGGGACTCTTGGCAGTTTATGGAAAGTACAACAAACAAAATAACCCTGTTGCTTAACTCTGATCAGTTTGTCAATGCCATTTTTAAATTGTAGCCTTTTACATTACACATCCGTTGAAGTAGCCTACACATCTGTTGAAGTAGCCTAGAATTGCATTTGCCTTTTCACCATTGCATCACATTCCTGACTCATGTTCAGTTTGTGATTTACCACAATATCCAGATCCTTTTTGCATTTAGCACTACCCAACATGATCCCCCTCCATCCTATATCTTTTCTTACTCAATCTAAGAAAAACCCATTTTGCTTGGCATTTCTTCCTGGTTTCTGCCTATTATTTCAGCTTATAAAATCTTCCAGAATTGTCATACTTTGCACCATTATCCTTCAGCTTTATACTGTCTGCAAATTTCATCACAATATTTTTAGCATGTTATCCAATTCATTTAAAAATATGTTGAATAGCACAAAGAGAGTAACTAGAATTCATCTTTGTGATATGCCACTTAACACTTCCTTCCAGCTTGATATGGTTATTTTTTTTCCAATAAGCTTTATATCCAGACATTGAAAGCATAGTCAAGACTGCATTTTGCCATTCTTCCTATCAGCATTTCATGGGAATCTGTGCATTATCATTGCACTTTCAAAAAAGATTTATTTGTATCCTACCTTTATTATTTTTATAAGCAACTCAAGGCAATGAATGCATTTAATACTCTTTCCTCTTATTTTCTCCACAACAACCCTGTGAGAAGAGTTGTGCTGAGAGTGAGTACAAGAGACTGGGTCCAAGGTTGTTACCCAGATGGTTTTGATTTGAATTGGAAATGTTATTGCTTTCAAAAGTACTAACACCTACTTTTTTATATTATTTATCAACTTTGAAAACTTTTCAAAAGAAACATGAATAGTATCTATTTATGACTGAATAAAACAATTCCTATGGTGTGATTATTAAGTGCAGGTTAAATACTGGAATTTTAAAATGATATTTAAGCAGTACATAGAATAGGATATCTGTAAATGCTGTAGTAAATAGGTCAGCATAATATTGTGCAGTCCATGTGTTTATCATGGATTCTGTTATTCAAACTCCTGCTGCATACAAAGTTCAGTCAGTGCCACATAGCAAACTAAATCAAAGTCCAATTTCTATATAACCATTACAACCATATAACTATATAACCATTCAATGTGAATCTTGTTTTTATTTACTTATACTTAATAAGAACAAAAAACAAGCGAGTTGTACATTCCAATGACGACAGATGTTGCCGTGTACATTACAGAAAACCTACAAAGCCAAATGTGATCACTAAATCAGGGATTAGGGCAGAAACAAAAACCCCAATTCTTTCCTTATTCACCAGACAGTGGAAACAAACATACTGCCCAGTAGTAAAAAGACTGGGAGGAAACCAGCTTGGATTACAGGAGGCAAATGTTTATAAAATATACATCAAGGAAAATTTTTAATTTTAATTGTATATAACTTATAGAAAGGCAGCAAGTCCCACTGAATTTAAGCAGTTCTTAAATTCAGCTCTTCCTACCATTTAGGAATACGAGTCTGAGTTTGTTTTTAAGTAAACGATGAAGTTGGCACAACCATGATTTACTGAATCAATTCTGGTAGCGAGTTGAGCCGAATTATTTAATGAACACACGAACTGAGCACACACCTTTTGATTTAACATGTCTGGATGGCTCATATCTCGTGCGCCCACAATTTTTGGATTAGGGGGCCGCGTTGCACTTCGAGTTGTAATATTAGGCAATAGTATAAAACAATCCCCGAAGAACTCGGTGTGTAAAATGGAGTTAACAGAACCTCGTTAGGTCGGGCCTTCTTCCCCGAGGCCCGCACAATTCTCACCTGTTTGCTACTAAATCCTTTGAGGACCGCCGCCTTGTCGTACACATGGCACCGTATCACCGTGCTGCCCACGTCTATACCCAAGATATACTTCATCTCCGGGGCAAGAGCGCAGGCCGTGGCAACGCTGGTGGTGAAAGCATTGTTGGCCGCTGGTCCGCTACTATCGATCAGTTTCATCGGCGTCGCGCCTTTCAAAGCCCAGGAAGCAACTTTCCACAAAATCCAACGAAAGTCTTCTCGTAATAGCTCCGGCGGAAAGTGTCAACCGAGCCTTTGGGGACCCGGCAGAAGCCGCCCTTACTTCAGGGGCGGTTTATGAGGCGAGAAAAAGGGGGCGGAGGCTGTTCGCAGAAAAGCTGGTAGGGAAGCGAAAGAATCGCGCGGGGAAGCCGGAGCCAACCAGGGGAAGGAAACAGAGCAGGGAATGTCTGCTGAGTCGCTTCCTTTCTCGGATTTGACTTCCCAGGTGGCTCCTGCGAATGCTTTATTCTAATGTAACTATACACAAGATTGCAATCTTTGCCTGTTTCTGTAGGGTGTCTCGGGGAAACAACTGAGCGGGGCGAGGCAATTTTCCACGAAGTTGCTTGTGTAGGCAATCATAGGTTCTCCAGAGGCCGCCTACGAGTTTAAAACACAAAAACCTGTTTTGGTTTTCTAATATACTTTGCATTCTAGGAACTGAAGCCCAAAACCAGGTGGTTTCTTTTTGTTTCTAGAATGATGCAACCGCATAAATAAGTTGTTACAGTTAAAAGATAGTTTGCTGCGATTTTAGTCTTAAAGAGGTTTTTCCACCCTCTTAAAGAGTTACTTAAGAGTCATTATAGACAACACTGCCTCTACTCGCAGATCGGCAGTGTAAAAGGATCCAAAAGGAGGCGGGAAAGGAAAAGGAACCATTTCTCAAGATTCCCTTCTTTCCCTAGGCATTATTGGGGGGAGGGGTTGCCAGAAATGAAAGGATAAAAGATTGTATCTATTTTTCTCACTGAAAGTGATTCTGGGAGTAGGACAGGAAGGAGGGTAGTCTGCCTGTTCTCAAATCTCACAGTGAGAATGGAGGCATTTCTTACCCTCCCCCTTTCCACTTGCTTCAAGTGAGGACAAGCCCTGAAGACGAACAGGTGTGAGAAGTTCCTTCAGGAGTTCCTTAAGGTGGCAGAATTTTCTGTGGGTTCTATCCCTGGATAACAAGGCTTGAGGACTAAGGGCTGTTCCCCATACCAGCTCTAAAATAACCAAATTCTACCCCAAGGAAGAAACTGAGTTTGCACAAAAGTCAAGGAAAGGGTTTTACTAATTTGTGCACTGCTGATGGGCAGGTTGTATGCAATAATCTTCACATCAACTCTCAGGCAAATAACAGAAACTGAGAAAGGAACAAACAACAAACTTATCTCAGAAAATTTATCAGAACTTTTAAAAAGGCAGTGATGCCCTGACAGGGAAGAATGAGTTGGTTAGGCTGAAGATAATTTAAGGAAGAGGGTGGTGGGTGTATGGTGAACCAAATGGATTCTAGGCGTTGGTTTCCTGAAGACTTTCTTCCAGAGGAACTGGAATGAAACTGTTGATGTACTCCCAGGTGGGGTTATGAACAGACCAGTTCTGTTTATGGCAAAGGTTTTGTCTTGTTACTGATGGCCTTGGGGAGAAATAACCAAGTCTTGCCAGCCCAAGAGACAATGCCAGCCAGTGTAATTGTTCAGTCATCTCCAAATTGGGATTGGAAGATAAGAAAAGTCTTATTGGCACAAGTAGAAATAAATAACTGCTGAATTTTTATGTATTATTGACAAGAGGAAGAAAAATTATGCTGTTAACTTTTAATGAAATATTGCATAAATTGCTTTCCATGCCTGGAAATAAAAGAAACATGTTTATCATTATTAACTGTGAAGTCACAAGTTCTGTTGTATGTTGTATTATTTCTGAGAATCTATAATAAACCATATTTACAAACCAGTTAAAAGAGATAACTAAAAAGCTAAGAAGGAATCAAAAAGACCAGAACACATCCTCTCCAGCAACCAAGACCAAGATAAGTAAAAAAACAAGCAAAAAAATACCTTAATAAACTACTAAGGAGAAACCCATATCCCACAGGGCAGGGCAATCTATGCTTATACAGAGGGAACAAAACTTACACTCACTAGTAGTGATGTTATTAGCTAGTTGGGTAATGAAATGCCTGCAAACAAATGACCAAGCTCAGAGAGCAACAAGGATTCTATAATCCTTTCTAGTTGTATTTCTTCAAAATGTTTTCCTTGGAAACAGTAAGAAAATGGTTTTTCTCATGCTATTTTATTACTATAGCTTTTATATTAGTCTAATAATTGATGTTTGCATGTGACTGCTATGACAAACAGGGTAATGAGAGGCAACAGGAATGTTCCAACGTGTTCAGAGGATTTGATGAATGACTGTATGAGGGCAGCTCCATTAATCCCTTTATTAAGAAACATTAAAACATGTAGAATATCTTGTCTTGGCTATACTTGACCAACTAATTGCATTAAGTTGCAAATTACTCCCTCCACCCAAGCTTTAGTTGGTGACTTAAAATGCAAAACACTTAAGTTGAAAATAATTTTAAGGACACATATTTGCAGGTCATGCATGTTTAACTTAAGTGCTTAATCTACTTTTAATGCTACCTATTTCTTAATTTTAGAGTTAACAAAGGATTTACAGATTAGTGGCATTTTCTCTCAGACTGGCAGCAGGCTTTTTTCCAAGTGGTAAAACTTGCTTTTTTTTTAATCCCTGGAGATCATATGTGCAGGGTAGATTATATCCTATGACACATTCTGTTCTTTCAGTCTTCAGTATTCTCTGGATTATATTTCTCAAATCAGAAACAGTTCAGCAGTATAAGTGATATGCTTAGTATTGTGATTCCATTGAATTTATATTGATGGTATTATTACTGTAAATATAATTGGTATATTGCATTATTTTAATGTGCTGTATCATATATTTCCTGTAAGCTAGTGTGCTATTGAAACAGCATAGAAGCATTGGTAATAAATATTGTGTAATCTGATTTAGGTTTATAAGTCTCCCTTTTTTAAATTAAAAATTTATTTTCAAAAGTTAGAATTGTCTATGCCCATCTTAATTGCTATTATCGTCAGTCCTTTTTTTCTTGTCCCTAGAGTCCACTTAGATGACTTAAAAACCATCTAGGTAAAATCATCTATAGCCCGCCCGTTCTTTCCTCTCCAATAAGTAGCTTTCTTAACAGAACCAAACAACCTGTACTATCCTTATTAGGACTATTTGTATTTCTGCAGAAAAGCCTAAGTATGATCAGCAGGAAGACTGCGTGGTTACATGCAGGCTTCTTTGTCAGAGAAAGATTTTTCAGGATTTTCTATGGCACCTGTCTCCTTAGCCATGGTGGACAGATATTGTAAGACTATTGTAAGAATTTGAAGAGAGGGACTTTCCAGAAAGAAAAATAGCACGGATAGGAAGATTTTTTTTTTTTCTGAAATGGGGAATGAGCTCTGCAGTCTCTCCTTTAACTTTTGGAACTGCTGAAGGCCTTGGTGGTATAATGAAGCTTTACCAATGCCTTCCTGGAACAAGAGCTTCTGAAATATAAGTCACTTGGAGAAAGTGAACATGGACTCTATATTCTCCAGAAATCAACATGTTGTTCTGTAGGCATGATTGTGCTGTGCAAATCAGCAGGAACATTTGACTAGGTTAATATTTGGACTTAAAACACAAATGGAATATTCCCCATATTTTAAACAGTTGCTGTAGGAGCTACGGTTATTTGTTAAAGGCTAGATAGTTGGCTGAAGAACCGCAGTGGCTCATGTGCTAAGACGCTGGGCTTGCACACCGCTGAGGTTGGCAGCTAGATTCCCGTGAGTGAATAAACCGCGTAGAGATAAGAAATCCTCCCCCGAATGCCTACCGGCATTCAGGCGTCCCACGGGTAAAGATAATACTGCCCAAAAAATTCCTTTCACAGAGGCAGCCAGCCACCTCGGTGATCCCTGGCTAATACATGCCATACGCTAAAAAAAAAGTTGTCTGATAGACCTTCTATCCAGACCAAATGATGTTCTCATACCCACATTTAGCAGGAGGAAATAAGCACTTAATTGCTTTTTAAAACTAATTTTAAATTGTTGGTGCATTATACTATTTGTAGATGATTCAACAGATTGTTAATAGATGAGTATTTCCAGATATCTACAACTTGTAAATCAAAAGTATCTAACTGGAAAAATACTTTAAAGTTTTATGGTACAACTAAATTAGTTGTTAAATTAACAAAAAAGCAGCTTTTAAACTTTCTTAATTTGATTTTATATAGCTATAGACTAAACAAAGAAGTACCAGACCATCTTACCTGTTTCCTGAGAAATCTGTATGCAGGTCAAGAGCAATGATTAGAATCAGACATGGAATAAGCTATTGGTTCAAAATAGGTTAAGGAACACAACAAGGCTATATACTGTGACATTGCTTATTTAATTTATACACAGAGTAATTTATATGTGAAATGCTAGGGTGGATGAATCACAGACTAGAATTAAGATTGCTGGGAGAAATATCAACCACAGATATGCAGACAATAACATGCAAATGGCAGAAAGTGACGAGGAACTAAAGAGCTTTTTGATGAGGTGAAAGAGGAGAGTACAATGTTGGCTTGAAACTCAATATTAAAAAAAACTAAGATCATGGCATCTGGTCTCATCTTTTCCTGTAAATAGAAGGGGAAGAAATGGAAGCATTTTCAAGTTCCAAGATCACTGCAGAGTAACTGTAGCCATAAAATCAACAGATCCTTGTTCTTTGGGAGGAAACCTATGGCAAACCTAGACAGCATATTAAAAAGCAGACACATTAAGCTGCCAACAAATGTACAATCAAAGCTATGGTTTTCCCAGTAGTAATGTATGGCTGTGAGAACTGGACCATAAGGTTGAGGTTAAGGCTGAGCACCGAAGAATTTATGCTTTCAAATTGTGGTGCTGGAGAAGATTCTTGAGAATCCCTTGGATTGTAAATAGATCAAATCAGTCAATCCTAAAGGAAATCAACCTCAGCTGTTCTTTGGAAGATAGTGAAGTTGACTATTTTTTGGAATATACGGACGCTGAAGTTTAAATACTTAGGCCACTTAAGGAGAAGAGAGGACTCACTGGAAGATACCCTAATGTTGGGAAAGATTGAAAGCAAAAGAAGGGGGCGGCAGAGGAAGAGATGGTTAGATAGTGTCATTGACACAATGAACATGAATTTGGGGAAACTCTAGGAGACTGGAGGACAGAAGAGCCTGGTGACTGTGGAGGACAGAGGAGCCTGGTGTGCTGTGGTCTGTGAGGTCATGAAGAATCAGCCACAAGTTAGTGATTGAACATAAAAAACAGAATTAAAGCATTTTCCAAATTAGTAAGTCAAATGAATAGAAAGTTGTTTCTGTGCAAAATCATTTAATGCTAACAATCTTTTATATCTTCTTTGTACCATCAAAAGCAAGGTGATGCATTGATCAACTAAAAATGCAGTTGCAATATACATTTGAATCAACTGGTATATCTATATTTAGGTAGCAAATTATTCATAGATAAATGTGAATACAGCTCATCAGATTTGGACCTTTTGGGGACTGTTTCAAACTTATTTGAAATTAGGATATAATATTGTGTTTTGACTAAGAATGTCATTTAAATTTATTCTTCTTTATTCCATATTTATCCTGAATTCAGAATTGGATTGTAACTGCCTATATTAATTTTTATTGTTCAATTTTGATGATCCTGATCTCAACATATGTAAAAAAACCCTTAATACATGTTATCATTTGGCTACCAAAACTTCTAGCCAAATCGTTACATTATTACATTTTAATGCAAGTAGACAAAGCCAAATCTTATATAAAATTATTGTATTAAATTTCTCCATAGTATTTCAACCATACATGTTAATCCTTCATTGTACATTGTAAATTTGCATTTTAAAATACCTTTGCACAATATTTTATGTGATATGATAGAATTCTGACATACACACACTATACACAAAAATACAGTTGATATTCATGCTGATTTATCACATCTTACTTGTTAGGTAGACAAAGCATTTTCTAGAAAAGAAATTATAAAATCTGCACATTCTCCCTTTGAGATTTTAATAAAATACTGCTTTGTACAAGATTTGTGAAAAAAAATCCAGCATTTATAAAATACACTCTGAGAGGCCTTAAGCCAATTACTTATGTCTTACCACATAAAAAAACCCCAGGGTACCTTATATGGAAACTAATACTGATCTGGCTGATTCTTAAGAAAAATAAAAATGGAACAGATGTAATGTACAGATATGAATGAAATCATTGAAAGTAAGTGGCAGTTTGGATTAAAAAAACAAATATAAATCTAATAGGAAAAAAATGAATATTTTTGCTGGTTCTAAGTCAACTTTTCTTTAGTGGCTCACACAGTTTACAGATTTTGACACAGAAAAAAACATTCCAGGGCCTAGAGTATGGATGTTTATATCCCTAAACATGTAAACAATAAGTAATTCCGCCTTCAGTCACACTGGCAAATAAAAGTGGTTGTCATCCATGGAAATCTGTAACCACACCACACCTATTACCAAAACCCAAATTAACAGATAATCTAATATACTTAAATTCAGAAAAATTATAGGCAGATTCCTAAACTACTGTGAATTTAAAACCAAATGCCAGCATTAAGTAAATATTCTCTGCTAAACATAATTCAAGGTGAAGTATAAGTACTGTACTGTTTGTCCAAATTGAAAGTGATAAGTATGGCCACTTCCCATGCTGTAATGTAACAATGTACTAATTTTTTATGAAAATCTCCATTTAAAAAAGCAGGGTTTTTTGTGTTGGATCAACATGGACTCAGCTTGGATGCAAATATGTGGAGATAATACATTGACAACATTATTTGGGTATTTTCCTATAGTGAAATTACTCTAGCATGAGAAATGTGTTATTTGAAAGTGATCATACTCATTCATATAATGCTACTACTGCTTCCAGTAAAAAAAAAAACAATCTGAATGTTTCAAAAGTTAATAATAAAACAGTATCCTGCTGATTCATGTTTTATTTCTCCCAAAAGACATTGAAGGTGAACAATAAAACAAAAACAAAAAGACTTGTGTTGTGTATGAATTAAGATTGTAAATTATGTTTTTAAAGGAATCATATCAAATTTTTATCCTATAAAAAAAGAACTGTTCCAAATTGTGGAGTTCATTTTCATAAATAAGGATAGGTTCAGAGTTCATGTTGTATAGGTTTACTGAGCAATGTGCAAAAATAATTTTTGTGTTCAGGATAAAAGCAGATCAAAAATAAATTGCTAGAACATTGGGACCTTTAGTTAAAGACATTTAGAGGTAGTCCTTGACCACCATTTGTTAGTGACTGTTCAAATATATGATGGCGCTGAATAAAGACTTACAACCTATGCCTGAATTACAGTTGTTGTAGAACCCCTATGGTTGCCTGATCAAATTTTGAGTGCTTGGCAGCCTGCCTACATTTATGACTGCAGGGGCACTTCAATTCCTCTTTGTTTATGCCTCCATTTGTGCCTTTTTGGAACCCTGACCCAACCCTGTACTTCACTGCCTCAGCTGACTTTCACTGTCTTCTTCCTCCCATTGCTGATGAGGCATGCCTGGCTTGGTTGGTAGACTTGGCTTCAGTTGTGGAAAAACAGAACCCAAAGAAGACCTGTTGTAACCAGCTTCTGGATGGGGGTGAGCTTCCTGTTTCTAAAAGAGGAGGAAAAAACCCTCAAAGCAACCTTTTGTAAAGAGCTTCTGGAAGGGATGAGTTTACTATTCCAACCCTCCCCTCCGTGGGACTGCTTTTAGTTTTTTAAAATTTTGGGACATAAAGCTCAGCTTTGCTAAAAAGGTGTTTGTTTGTTTTTTGCAAAAGGGCTGCCTTGAACTCCGCCTCCGCCCCCGCCCCTCAGCAGCCAGATTAGGCATACATTGTTAGCAGCGGGAGCAAAGAAATGGTGAAGGTCAGTGGATGGTTGCAGAGCACAAGATGTTAGGGGTCTGCTAGTGCAGGATGGTGAGGTTAACTAGGACTGGGCTGTGCTTTCCATGGCGTGTCACACAGCCTCACAGTCATGCTGTTCTGGAGCTGCTTGCTGCTCCACAAAGCAGAGTGCAGGGTGGCCAAAGTGCAGGGACTGGGTGTGAAATAGGCGGGTGGGGGGAACTAGAGGCAGTCCCTTTTTTTATTGACACTTTGGCTGGGAAGGACAAAACCTGGGATGGTTTGGACTAGGTGGGTACTCGCTTAAAGATCAACAATTCTTGGTTAATTACAGAACAAGGACTGCTGGGATTGCAGTCATTAAGCAATGTAGTCAATAACTTACTTTATGACATCACTTCAGTGACAGAAATTCTAGTCCTAATTGTCATAAATTGAGGACTACTTGTACAATAATTTTATAACATGTTTCAGTTCTCAAATTGCTTTGGTACAATTCCTAGTTATAACTTTAGGTAAAGTTGGCAGTGCAACAATAGTTAAAATCTATTCATATTGTATCCGATTAAAGAATCTAAAATATAGAAATAAAATATTGGTTACATATAAATAGTAAAAGTTATGTAATCTTTAAAAAGGAGACAAATCATCAGGAATAATTCTTTTAGACTCACTTCCAGTTTTAAAAAGGCGATTCTAGCGCTATCAATATTATTGCTGCTTTCTTGTGTTAATGTTTAAAAGCCATTTTAAAAAAATAGGCAAGATGGCTTGTATAGCTACCTTAATTCAACATTTTCTGGATTTTATCAATTAAATAAAGTTCTTTAATGAGCACAATTAGTATTAAAAATAATGTATAGCAGAAAATATTAATTAAAAGCATAATTTGGATCAGAATTAAAATTTTAAATTGTATTTATTTGTATAATACAATAGAAAGGTAAGCATTCTGTGTACCATACTTATTCTGAAGATTTCGATGTGCCAAAATTGACAGCCAATTTTCTGGGTTTTCGTTTGGTAGAAACATTTGGTGTTGACTTTTTATGAGGTACCCTTGAATTTGGAGATACCATTTTTTCTTGAAAAGATGGTGCAGATTGAACAGTTTGAGAGGGTCTTAAAGGATCTGAGGAAGTAGCTGGTGAATTCAGTTTTGTGGTGTCAGATACTGACTGATCATTCTTTAACTGTGTCTCCTGAAGAGAAGTTTGGAACTCTTTAGACTCAAAATTTATTTTGTTTGCAGCTGTTTTTTTAGTTACCTAAAAACAAAACAATAACCTGAATTACTTTTCTAAAATCAGAGAATATACTTATATATACATTCTGTCTGCTGTCAAACTTACCTGCAAAGGTATAAATTGGTTATGTGTACCAACTGGTATAGTTGCAGGATATGCACTTCCAGGATATGAACCTGTATAATAAGATTTGTTGTGAACTGGCATTGGTGCTCCCCACTGCACTGAACCAAAGCCAGGAAATGATGACGGAAATATATTAGCTGTGAAAAGAATTAGATATATTAAATAAAAGCTGTTTTTTATTTAAACTGTTTTAGTGGGTTGGTTTTCAACAATACCCACTAAATAAATTTGGTAACTGCAAGGTCTGAACTGATGTTACTACAGCAGAATCCCTATAGTCTCTTATTTTATTCTATACAATTAATTACAGAGCAAGAGGAACAATTCAAGGAATATAATGAGTTTTTAAATATATTAATCAATTGTTTTTTATTATACAACTTGTCTCTCTACAATTAACTTTTTTAAGCAATAAAGCAATAAAGACCAGTTGCAAAGGACTAGGACTAAGTGATGCTTGAATCATTTGGACAGCGAGTGTCTAGAGAAGGAAACAGATTCTACATTTAACTTTTTTATATGGAAAAGATTGCGTATCCTGAACAAATAAAAAATAAACATTTAGCAAATTTACCAGTCTGCTGTTGATTGAAAACTGGAGGGATAGATCTAGGTGCCATGAGATTTCCCAGTGGCTGATAATTTGGAAATATTGGTGGGGGTGGCAATGGTTGCTGTGGTGGCATGGGAAAATTCATCCCAATAGAGCTCTGTATGAAAAAGATAATGCTTTCAGCATCAGAAAATAGAAGCATTATATGTAAAAAATTCAATGCAATAGTTTTAGAACATTTAGATCATGGTCTCACCAACTGTTGTAAAGCAAAAAATGCTGCTTTCTCCTTGGCCTCATGTTGAGAATGGCACTGAGGTCCATGCACTAATAAGCCATTGGATAATTTCACTTGACAAACTGTCATTGTCTATGGAATAGAAACATGTAATATGAATAAATACCTTTTTTGCCTCATACTGCAAACAAAAATAGTAAAGAGCTTATCTTTTAGTCCTGTGATAGGCTCCTAAATTCTCCTAAAAAGAAACAGGATGCAATACACCATTAGATCTAGCAAAGAAGGCATGTACCATCCACTACGGACTTACATTTTACTGGATCCCAGGAGGCAGGCCTTTTCTATTGTGCTGCCCCCTTAGGTAACATTCTCCCTTGCCCCACCCCATCCCCCAGTCACGTTAGCTCCATCCCTATTAATGTTCTGGAAGTCCCTTAAGATCTGGTTATGACACCAGGCCTTGGGGGAGGGGAAGGGGTCCCAGAAACAAAATATGCTCCTATGGCTTCATTATTGTGGTTATTGTAGTCATTCTCTCCATGCCTTAAGGTTTCTATAGTTTTAATTTAATAATATTTTAATTTTTAACAATGATTTTTATATTTTTATAATGATTGTTTTACATATATGTTGTTTTATAACAAAATAACAGAGTTGGAAGGGACCTTGGAGGTCATCTAGTCCAACTCCCTGAATGATTAGGAGACCCTATATTTTATTTGATTGTTGTATAACTCCCAGTCACTTCTTGTGAGATGAGTGGCCATATGCATTTAATATATAAAATAAATAAAATTAGAATTCAGCAAAGCCTCCCTTTGTTTTCATTCTCTCCTATATAATCTAAATTTTATCTTGTAAGCCTCCTGAAGTCACTGAGAGTGAGTTGGGCATTCATATATGTTTTCTTAGATAAATAAATAAAATCTAAATTTGCCTTGGAGAGATTTCTAACAAATTATTTAGGTTCTTACTTGTGTCTCCAGAACTGTTTACCATTATATCCACTGCTATTTTGTTCATTAATGATGTGATTTACATCTTCCCTGATAGAAGAGGAATATTTTTATTTATGCTTTTTATACTATGCCATGTTTTATTGTAAGCTGCCCAGAGTCACGTATAGGTGAGGATGGGGAGTGGAATGATAGGTAGGTAGGTAGGAAGGTAGGTAGATAGATAGATATAGATATAGACATGACATAGACATAGATAGACAAGGAAATCCACTCCATGAATGAACGTGTTAGAAGCAACTTTCTGTTGAGTATAAATGAAGATTGGTGGATTCCTACACAATCCAAATGCAGTAGCAAATCCTTGATTTATGCAAGTAGAAAGAGGTTATTAAAAGGCAGTTTTTCCTTCAATTTTAAATAAGTAACAATTAACTTACTCAGCCAATTTGTTTAATTCCAAGGTTACCTGTGGGGTTCTAAGGAATGAGAAATCTGGTTGCAACATTCCAACAAGGGAACAGATACGAGAAAGTTCAGACACAGCAGTAGATATTGTATTTGGTGTTCCAAGGGGAGAATAGCTTCCTTTTCCCATGGCTTGAATGTTCTGTGACACCCCAATATTAGATTTATTCATGAAGTCCACTATCAATGAAACATAATATAAAAGTGAATGTATAACACCAATGTTTTGAACATTACTGCTTCAATGTAACATATTCACAACTGGTCTATTGCAAGCAGGCATCCTCCCTATATTTTAGATGGCCCCTTCAAAAGGGACATAGATGGCTAGGAAATGTCTTTGAATAGACCAGTTTTGGTAGCAAGAGAATAATAGATCCTGGAGAATCAAAAAGTCTGTACATAGTAATGGTTCCATGTTCTTTTGAAGGTGTACAAACCAGTTAAATTTTTCCCATCCTCCCTATTCCTAATAATATTTTTAATATGTTAAAGATTTTGTTGTAGATAAAGAAGAAAGTTCTAATTTGAAGTAGTTATAAGTAATTATAATTTTTAATTTTATAATCTGCTACAACTATTCAATTTACTAAATTAAACCAGACATACCTATCTTTTGGGGGTGTTTGCATTGTGATGCAGGTTCAAAAGAGTCCTGTTTACAAGTGGAAGGTGAAATTTCATTAGTCTTTCCTTCTGGAGTGGCAGAAGCATCTATCTTCAAAATTTCTTTGAGCATCTGTGTTCCTTTCTTTAAAAAAATGAAGTTAAATAGCAATATATTATAAGCATATATATACGTGTATATGTGTATGTATATAAATACAGAATAACTGGGGATTTTAGCATTCATTCTGCATCTTAATTTAGAAAATAGAATTCCAAAGGAAATTCCAATTTGATAGGTAACACAATCCAATATACAAACCATGGCAAAAGACTGGGGAGATAAATGATCTTCTTTTGTTGACTCCTTGGAATCAGGTGATTGTTCCTTTTCTTTGAAAATTTTTAAAGATGCCAAAATATCTCCAAGTTCAGACCCATTCTAAGAAGTAGATAAAGATATAGTTAGAAACATACAGTGTAAAAATAATGAGATTTAAATATTACACAGAAGGTTCTTACTAAGTATATTCAAAACAATTTGAGTGTGTTTTAAAAATAATATTTTACCAATTTTTCTGCCATGTTACTTATACAACTTAGCATAGCTTCTACCCACTCTGCTATTACAGATTTATAATGAAAAAGAAGATAATAAATAGCTTATTACAAAACTCAGCTAATTTGAAAAGGTTTTTTTCCAAGTTCAAAATTAAACACATTTTGATTCTGAACACATCTGTTTTTTGTACTATTCACTACAATTTTTGTCATCTCCTTCAATAGAATAGTGAATAGTCTGCAATTGAAAAGATGCACAACAAATATTCTCAACAATGTTAAGTGTTTTTAGTAAACCACCTTAGTACAATTTAACAACAATTCATTATAAAACTTCTAATATGCTGATCTTATTATTTTAAACATGTAAGTGACCTGGTTTACTGTAGACACCATAAAACTCCTTTTACAACCCTGTACTCCCTTAATTAGGAGTAGAATCAGGGTGACTGGGTTTGTTTGATACTCTTCCTGATGCCTATACAGAATTCGCAGCAGATATTTTTTCTCCACTACATGCATCGACTTTCAAACTTCCAAGTGTGTGTCAAAAGTAGAACCATTTTATACATATAAAGCATCAGTGTGTCAGTATAAAGGTAATTGTTGGGTTATGACCACTTGTTCAGCAACCATTCAGTTACGATCAGTACTTGAAATTGTGGCCATCACAATGTCCCCGCAATTCAGGTGATCAAATTCCGGGACTTGATAACCAGCCACAATTATACTTGCAGAGTCCCACAGTCATGGAGTCACTATTAGCAACCTACCCAGATGGCTTCCCATAAGCAAACTCAATGGGGGAAGTTGGCAGACTTCACAAATCACTCATGCCACTTTCTTCCCCAATGGATGACATGGGGATCTTGTACTCCATAGTGTCCACCCACGATCACATGGCATTGTACTTTATGACCGCACTGCTTAGTGACAGAAATTCTAGTCCCAATTGCCATTGTGACCTAAGGACAATGTCCACAATTTTGTTGTATACAGGCAGTATTTTGTTGGGTAGCGGATAGTGTCTAAATCAGTGGTTCCCAAACTTTTTCAGTCCACTGCCCCCTTGGTACTACAAACTCATCCTCAGTGCCCCCCACCCAGGAGTGGGATTCAAATTTCTGTGGGCGTGGCCTAATTTGAGGGTGTGGCTTGCTGGTCATGTGACTGGGTGGGTGGTCACATGACCGGGTAGGTGTGGTTTGGTGGGCATGTGACTGGGTAGGTGTGGCCGGGTGACTGGCAAACCAAATACAAGTGGTCCTCACTTAATGGCCGGTTGTTTAACAAGTGTTCTAATTTATGACTGGCCTCTCCAGAGCTATTTGATCTGTTTTTGGAGTTTTGATAGCCATGCACACACATACACACACACTCGCTTCCAACCCTGCTGGAGCAGGTCATTGGACTAGAATCGGCAAAGCATCTCTGATTAGATTCTAGTAGTGAATAGAATCTAATCAGAGATGCTTTGCTGATTCTTGTTGATTTGTTTTATTTGTATTTCTTTATTTTATGTTGCTGAATTGCACTGACATGTGCGTCCCTTCTTGTGCACAGCCCAGAAGCTTTTGTTATTCTTTGCAGCAAAAATTACCTCTGGCTTTGCTCTACTTTTCAAACGTGCCAGCACTGCCACGTTCTAGGTGCTGGCCCTGCAGGTCCACCCCATTGAGCCCGCTGCACCAGAGGGACCTGCCCAAGCAAGTCCGAGTGGAGCAGTGCACCAAGTCAATGGGGTGAGCCTGAGAGAGGGAAAGAGAGAGAAAAGAAAGAGAGAGAGAAAGAGAGAAGGAAGAAAAGAAAGAAAAAAGGGAAAGAAAGAAAAAGGGACAAAGAAAGGGTGTGATGGAAGGAAGGGACAGAAAGAAAAAAAAGGAGAAAGATGAGATATTTATTCTAGTCCAATCACCTGCTCCAGAAGGGTTAGAAGGGAGTGTGTGTGCGTGTATTCTCCTTGTAATTTACCAGTACATTTTGGTTTTGCCTTTTTCAGAACTGGCACTATAATTCATTGGGGAAAAGTAATTTTTTAGGGTGGAGGTCTTGTCCAATGGATCCCGTTTAAAGCCTCAACAAAATGTGAGAGCTTCCTGATAGTCTTGACCATGTTTCATCCACAAAACCTTTAATAGAAACCAAAGATGTTTCAATGTGCTGGCAAAGATGTTTCAATGTGGAAAAGGGCCTCAGTCTAAACTAGGCCTCATTTTAATCTGATGCATCAGGTCTCTCTCTCTCCCTTCATCCCTCTCTCTCTCCCTCCCAGACTGGCTTTGCTCTACTTTCCTGATGTGCCTGTGGAGCTGGAGCCTCGAACATGGATGGATGGATGGATAGAGACAGAGAGATAGATAGGTAGGTAGGCAGGCAAGCAGGCAGGAAGACAGACAGACAGACAGACAGACCTTTTGGATGGATGGATGGATAGGTAGACAGACAGACAGACAGACATATTGGTAGGTAGGTAGGAAGATGGATGGATGGATGGATGGATAGATTGGTAGATAGGTAGGAAGGCTTTGACCACATGCCCAATATCCAGGATCCCGCTCAACCAAGCCCGCCCCTCTTTGTAGTTGCCATGCCTGACAGCAAGTTCACAGGCTGCCCCTTCCGCCAGGGATCAGCCTCCCAAGCGACCCCCCTTCCAGGGCACATATGTCGTAGAGGGCGGTGCTGTTCCCTGCTTCCTGGAACCAGTACAGGGCAGGGTTGAGGAAGCCCAGGGGAGGCAGCGGTGCAGCATTGGAAAAGTAGAGCAAAGCAATGCTACCACTGCTGCGTTTGAGGTGCCGCCCCCCGCTGGCACGTCGGGAAACATCGACTCTGGCGCCGGCGCCTCAATGGGTGAATCTGCAGGGCAGGCTGGCACCTCAAATGCTCCCCTGCCGCCTCTTAGTGCCCCTCTGCGGGCCCCTTGGGGACGCTAAGAGGTGGCAGGAGAGCAATGTGTTGAACGCGGTGGCACATAATGTGCCATTGCTTCCGCATTGGATGTGCTGGTTCCAGAGTGTTACTACTCAATGGGTGAACCTACAGGGCCGGTGCCTCAAATGCCCCCCTGCCACCTCTTAGCATCCCCAAGGGGGCCAGCAGAGGGGCACTAAGAGGCGGCAGGGGGCAGCATGTTGAACACTCACACACACTCTCTCTCACACACATACCTGCTCTGACTGGGACAAAATGATCTGGCGAGCTCTAGAGCAGTGGGCAGGAGAAGGCAGAAAGCAGGCGGTGGTGGTGGGCAGCGGATGGAACATTTCATTTTGTCGACCCCCGGGAAAAGGCAGAAGGCGCTCTGGCCGCTGTTGCTCAATTTCTGCCTTCTCCTGGGGGATGATGAAATGAAGAAAGCGAGCAGCCTTGGCAGCTGCATGCTTGGCCACTGCCGCCACATGCAACTGCCGTGGCTACCTGTTTTCTTCCTTTAGCCCTGGGAGAAGAAGTGGGTGGCAATGACGGTGGCCGGAGCATGCTGCAGCTGCACCTTTCTTCCATTCATTCCTGGGAGAAGCAGGTGGCAGAGGTGGTGACTGGAGCGTGCTGCGGCCACGCCTTTCTTCTTTTCACCCCGTGAGAAGAAAGAAGTGGGTGGCGGAGGCATGGCTACGGGAAACAGCCCTGGGAGTTCCTGCCCTCCCTTTTGGGGCACCTCCACCACTGCTCACTGCGCGGCAGCCGCCATGTGGTAGGGATAGCTGGGAGAGCGCCGTGTGGTGGCTTAGCTAACCAGCTGAGCTTGGGGACAGTGGGAAAAGGCCTGGCAAGTCCGGGGATGGTGGAGAAGGCCCGACAAGGTCTGGGGATGGTGGGGGGAGGCCAGGCAAGGTCCACGGATAGTGGGGAAAGGGCTAGCATGACACGTATGCTTACCTGTGAGCAGGCAGATCAGGGCTGCTCAGTTGGGGTGCAGGCACTACGTGGGAAGGCAAGTTAGAAAGGCAAGACATGAGGACTCAGTGTGTCACATAGGAGGGGAAGAGTGACTGGGCGGGGTGGGGCAGGCGGTGGGAGCATCGGATGGGTAGAGCAAGTGAGTGGCATCCGGGTCGGGGGTGTGGCCCTCCAGAAGTCACTACTGGTTCGGTAACCCATGCCAAATCACCGCTACCGGTTCTCTTGAACCGGTGCAAATCAGTTGAATACCACCTCTGCTTCTGAGATGTTTTCTGTACCCCCACCCCTCTATAAGACAGATTTTGTTTATCGGGCCATTATCTATGCTATCTCTCTCTTCCTATCTCCCAAGGTTAATCCATGTACCATTACCATCTGGTATATTTTGAACAGTGTAGCTAGCTAATGTTCCAGGGAAGCAATAAGAATAGAAAAATAATTCTGCCACTCTTATGGCCATAGAGTAGGCATCTGGGCTCTTATATGTGGGGTTATTTCTGCCAGTGTCATTTTAGATATCTCTTCATCCATTTCATTTCCAGGAGTTCCTTAGTGAACAAAGAAAAGCCAGATGATCAGTGAACAAGGCCTACTGGCACCCTTATATTCCAGAGACTAGTAAGATTTTTCCAGCTCATTGGAAACTCAAGTGTTATGAGAAAGCCTGCTGAATCCATCAAACATATGGGGCATCTCAATAAGTCCCTCCTTTTGAAAGTTGGCAGTTCCTGTTAACTTCACTGTCAGGAAAAATTGATCTGCCTATGACCAACAGATTGATGGAAAAATCTTCTAGAATCAGATCATGATACAGTTGGTTCAAGATGAACACCACACCTAAACTCTGACCTGACATGAGTTGGGATAATGATGACCTGGGACAAGTTTATATTAGTCATAACAGTCATTAACTTCAAAGAAGTCTTGAGAGGTGAGGTTGAACTTATTTGGCACTAGCAGTGTGAGTAAATCCACAACCAATCTACACTAATAGCAGTTTGGTGAAGTTTACAATCAATCATCAGGTGTCTGATATAAGGAGAAAATGAATAAAAATCAAATAACAAAGCAAATGAACAGTGAATGGGCTGAGGGGAAGGAGAAGGTCATTAAAGTCAGGTTTGAATAGAATTGATAAGAACATCAGAAAGTGATAAGAAGTTTACAAAACAAAAACAATGTAAGAACTGGTATAATAAATAGCACTCTCCCTGAGATTTGGCTTGCTCCAACCCTGCCTGCTTTTCAAAAGTATGACCATTGAATAAGTTTTCCTGAGTTTATGTGTTTTTGTTTGGAGTTACCGTTTTTTTAAAATTATTGTTTCATTGTATTGGTTTTATTGAGCTATTAATTATCCAATTCTGAATCCTGTGCAAAGTGGGCAGTTACAATATATAAATCAATTAATATAGCATAAGTATATAATGCTAATGTAAGCAATGTTTAAATTTTGTGTCATTTATTAACTCAACAATCCTGTCAAGTTAATATTCCAACCAGCCACTGGGATGGAAGGCATCCATCTCACGGGCAATCAAGTCATATTCTGATTTATATTTAAGAAAGGGAGATAGGGGCCAATATCACTTCAGGTCCAGAGCTTTTCATTATCAGCATAAATATAATTCTATAGAAAAACACAGCCACAAACAAAATTAAATGCTGTATTTAACTACTTTGGCAAGAGCAGAAATCTATAATTCCCAGATGTTGATCCATTTACATTCCCATCAATCCCAGTTAATTATGGCCAATTGTGAAGGTAGATTGAAATTGTTGTTCAATAACAAATGGAGGGTGGTGGAATTTCCCAGCTTTCCATTATGGGTTAATAAAACTGTTTCTCTCCAGGGTACAGTCAAATATATATTTCTATTTAGTCAGCCATTTCCTACCTTTGCAGTTATGCTGGGATCATGAACTGCAGACTTTTGTTCTATTTGTGTACTTGAGCCTTCATTTCTCTTCAAAAGCTTTACATTACTCTTACTTACACCTGCAAAATCCTGCAATTTAATAGAAGTTTCTTCATTCAATTGGTTCTTATATGTGAAAATATTGAAAAATAATTGTCCTAAAAACAACTACCAATATTTTAAAATCAAGCATAAGCTGTAGAATTCTATAATGACCCATCTACAAGCTATACATACAAGAAGGGTGAATAGTTCATTAAGCAATTTTCCAAATTCACTGCTTGAAGTCTTCATACAAGTATCTTTTACGTATGCACATACATACTGAAATGACATGGGAAGGCCTCAGAGTAGCCTCAGTGAGCCTTCAAGAGGACATAGCACTTCAAAACTTTAGCAGCAAGGTATAGAGGGATATTTCACTTGCTTCCTGCTTTCAGAAGTAAAGGACCATGCAGCCCAAAATGATGTTAGGGATAATGTTGTTCAGGAAATTATATTAAAGGTCCCTTGGTTTTGCAGTCCTACTATATAGTGATTGGGATCCCTCTTCATATTTTTATAAGGCCCAGTAGTCAAATTGAAGACAAATGGTTCTTAACCTGTAACCTGGGGATTACCGTTGGTCTTGGAGTAAATGACAAAGTAATTTCTAAAGTATTGTATTCTAAACTGTTGTGGCAAGTACTCCTCCAGATGCCATTTTGGGGAATTGGCAGAAATTCCTAGCTAAGCTATGATGTGCATGAAGAAAAATACTGGAATAACTCTTGTAAGACATTTAAAAGCAATACTATATTGCTCATCACAAATCTGCTTAATAAAATTCTGAACTGATTTCCAGAAAAGACCTCTAAAAAGTAAAATAAATAAATAACAAAAGTACAATTATGAGTAGTCATATGCAAGCAGAAAGAAAACAATTACCAGTTTGTTTGCTATTTTTTGTGTTTGACCTTCATTTCTTGGCTCTTTAGAATCCTCTTTGGCTGGAATTAAAAAAATCATACAACCAGTTTAAAATACAATGAAAAATAAAATTTCTGTATGTTTTTACTAAAAAAAATCCATTAATTGTAGTAGGATTTATTGTTAAGTAGAACTGTGAGCTTTCTTCACACAACTCAATATATTTTTCCTAGCTTCCTTCATGGTTTATCTATTCAGATATTGTACTATCACAAAGTAGATAGAATCAGGATACAAAGCTGCAGTGGAAAACTTAAAAAATGTTGTGTTTATGGATGAGTTTTAAAGAATTAAGATCCACAGCCATTGACTATGTCCTCCTTTTAGCATAGGATTCAGTGATACCCATTGAAGTCAGCTGTTTTCAAAACAGGATTCTTATATTTAAAGTTAAAAGTTAAAAAAATATTTAAAGTTAAAGTACTTACATTTCCTAAATGAGTCCTGGGCTTTTTGCTGGCTTTTAAAGCTATTCTCATTGAAACCTGGTTTGCAGGACCTATTACTGCCACCGAATTTTACATATTGAGGTAAAAAAACTTCACCCTAGAAAATCAAGTTTTGCAAGAGTAACGTTTTGCATAGATCACGTATTTTAGATTACATAAAACACAAGAGGGTAATATATGATCTGCAGAAGAAACACCCCCCCCCCCTCAATTTCCTAAACTTTGTCATTGAAATTCAGTGCAAAGCACTCTGTCAAATTGGAGACAGCTTCTAGCTCTCTGAAAGAAATAAAGACCAGAAAAAAGTTGAAAAATAAATATTTAGGAAATATGTATTTGAGGTAAATGGCAAGACTTTCAGAAATATTCAGGCTTTGAGCTGTTAGATGTGTATAAATTGTCATACAATGAATTTAATTTTACATCCTAGCAAGTTGTTTAGGATTATCAACATAGTGTTTCCATGGCAACTGAAATATTCAAGCTGGCCATAGAAAAGGCTAAAGAACATGAGATGCTGTTGCTGCACAACTGAGACAGCCAAAAATATTAAAACAACCCTTAACCAATACACAGACCTGGAAGCACTACCAAGATGGAATATGGTGAAACTGATTGGCTTCAATTTGGCAAAGGACTGAGACAAAGGTCCAGGTAGAACTTGACTCATTGATACTAAATTGCTTAGTGAGCTTCCCTCAAAATATTTATGATCTGGGTTTGATCATCAACACGCCATATAAGATGGATACAAATGAGACTGCCCCTTCTTGACATATACTAACCATTTCATCCTTATTTTGTATGGAAGGCTGAGACTTTCCAGGGTTCTGCAATGATTGCCAAATGTTGCAAAATTCATCATCTTTTTTATTGTGAGCTTGCTAGGAAAGGAAAACAAAACAAATAACTCTGCCATGAAAACTCATTGCAGAACAAAAATCTGGAGTCATATTTCTCCAACCCCCCACCCACCCACACAATGTTTCCATTATCACAAGAACTAGCCATGCCTTAAGTTTCATCAAAGTAGCAATTTAAATTGCAGGCATATATTTCAGTTACTATGTTTCTCCTAAAACACAACCCACCCCAAAAAGAATCCTAGCACTGTTTTGTGCACATGCATTAAAATTAAGCCCTACCCCCCAAATTTGACCCTATTTAAGTTCATGCGGGGCCGGTCTCCACTGGGGTGGTGGCTGGAATTTAGCATGCAGTTGGTAAGGTACAGAAGGGTTGTTTATTATTAAGATCTTAAGACTTAAGCTCATTAAGTCCATTCACCCATTAACACAATCTATTAAGCTATCTGGAGTGGTGACTGGGATTAAGTTATGAAATGGTTGTTTACAATCAATCTGGATTGTAATCAATCTGTATTTCCCCCATGGCTTTGCCTTTCAGGTCAGAAAAGGGGATCACTTGACCCAGGGCTATAACCATCTGCAATAGGACCTTTTATGCAAAAGGTTATCAAGCCCGAAATTAACATATGTGTAGTCATTTTAGTTAGGCTTAGTATATATTCTTTTTCTTACTTTCTCTTTGGCGGTCATGGGTGAAGGGTTTCGGGCTTGCCATATTCCTAAGGGGGGAGGAGTGAAGATAGGGAGAGTTGTTTAGGCTAGGTGATTCTTCTTCCCATGGGAAAATGAGCTGACCATGTTCAGGCCCCTTGAGGTGGAGATTTATGACATCAAGCAACATTGAATTACTTCTACTGGAGAATGTGACTTTTGGGGGTTGCTTCTAACTTATGACATTGTGGGGTAATTCCGGGTTGTGTCAGATCTGGAACTACCATGGACTTTGCCAATTTGATGCTTTCCCAAATAAAAGAAATTGTTTTGGAAGATGGACTTTGGTTTTTTGTTTTTAAATGGATTTCATCACTTTGAAACCTAACAAAGGTCAGCGGTTGCAGCGCTGTGGCAGGGAGAGAAGAGCAAGCTCTGCTCTCTCATCCCCAATCTGCGCATTTGGAGGCCCTGGTGAGGGGCACGTAGACCCTGAAGGGGAAGACGAAGGTGTGAGGAAGCCCGAGGAGAAGTTTGACAGCGGCGGCTGTTGACAACTTCAAGGGAAACCTCATTTGCTCCGACATGTGAGTGATCGGCCATCTCGATGGCAGACCGAAGTCGTAGTGCTTTTGCCCAATGAGGAAGATACCAGAGCACAAATAGCATTTTTGGCATCAATTGATGGATTGAACGTGGAATGAAGGAGGCGGAAAGTGAAAGTCGAGGAGAGAAACGGCAGAGAGAGATGGCAGAACTGTGAGTCTTAAATAAGAGGGTGGAAGTCTGAAGGGAAATGGCAATCCGGCGGTGAAAGCAAGGAACTCTTAAGACAAAGATCAAAGCTGATTTAGTTGATTAAAGATTGACTGGTGTTTTGGACTTTTTCTGAAAAATTTGGAGTTGATTTAGACTGATTATCTGGGAATTTGGAGTTTAACCTGATGGATCTGTGACTTGTAAAAGAAGAACAGTAGGAAAAAGTAAGAGACAGGTCTATTTATCTTGTCTTTAGAAGTGTTGCTAGCTGCAACCAGACAAAATCCAGAGGTTTATGGAATTAAGATTAGAAATGAGGAATATAAAGTTCAGGCATTTGCTGATGATTTGGTATTTATAGTGGAAGATCCAATGAATTAGGGACCAATATTGTTACAACAAATAGAAAAATTTGGGGAAGTAGCAGGATTTAAAATAAATAAAACTAAAACTAAAATGATAGTCAAAAACTGTACAACAAAGCAGAAAGTAGAATTAGAAAATACAATAGGACTGCAAATAGTAAAAAAGGTGAAATACCTGGGGATTTGGATATCACCCAGATGTTCATCATTAAAAGAGGGCAATTATGTCAAACTGATTAAGCAAATCAGAAAAGAATTGGAATTATGGGCCAAATTGAAACTGTCTATATTAGGAAGAATAGCAACGTTGAAAATGAATAACTTACCAAAATTAATATATCTATTCCAAATGATTCCAATTAAATTAGGGAAATCTTTTTTTATAGAACTAAATAAAATGACACCCAAGTTTGTCTGGTTGGGCAAGCGGCCACGTATTAAAATGAAGCTATTACAAGATAATAGGAGCAGAGGTGGTCTAGGACTACCAGATTGGGAGCTTTATTATCAGGCAGTGGTGTTGAGTTGGATTAAGGATTGGATTAAATTAAGAGACAAGAGAATCTTAACATTAGAAGGACATGACCTCTTGATAGGTTGGCATGCATTTTTGTGGGAAAATGAAAGCAATATACATACCTATTTCAATCAACACCTAATAAGAGATTCATTGATTACAATTTTGAAAAAAATCAAAGGTAAACACTATACAGAAATCTCACGATGGCTGTCAACCATGGAAGCCACTATACATCCAAATAGATTAGATCTACAGAAAATGGTAAGCTATGAAGAACTATTAGATAGCCAAGGGAAATTAAAATCAAACCAAGAACTGAAAGAGAATGGAATTGTAAATGATTGGTGGCCATATTTGCAAATTCAAAATAAGTATAAAAAAGACTCAAAAGATTTTGGATTTGACAAAGGGCAGAACCAACTAGATAAAATATTAATGGGACTGGAACAAAAACTTATAACTAAAATAGATAAACACTTATTAGATTTTAAAATGGAAGAGGAAATAGTCAAAAGTACAATGATTGCATGAGCACAGAATTTTGGATACACTATAGAATTAGAGGAATGGCAAAAAATATGGAATATAAATTATAAATTAACGGTATCTGCCGCATACAAAGAAAACATATATAAAATGTTTTATAGATGGTATTTAGCCCCAACAAGATTGGCAAAAATCTACTCCAATATGAGTCCTAAATGTTGGAAGTGCAAAAAAGTTGATGGTACATTTTATTACATGTGGTGGATGTGCCCCGAGGCCAGGACATATTGGATCCAAATTAAAAATTGGTTAAAAGAGATTACTGGCTATCAGACTGAGCTCAGACCAGAATCCTTCCTATTAGGAATTATTAAAGAAAGACTACCGAAATAAGTAAAATACCTAGTGTTACATATTATAACAGCCACCAGAATAGCCTTTGCGCAGGTATGGAAAACACCAAATGCCCCTAATGAAGAACTAATAATACACAAAGTAACAGAAAGTGCTGAGATGAATATGCTAACAATGAAATTGAAAGAAAAAGATGACTCTGAATTCGTTACAATTTGGAATAATCAGTATAAATGGCTAAAAAAACAGAATCAAGAAGGGAGACAAAAATGTCAACTGAAACAACCCTTAAGAAAGTAAAATAAAATTTTGTAAACTATATAAAGATATAAGAATAGTAATTATAGCTAAAGATAATATTTAATAGTAGATAAACGCAATATAATGTATTATGATATTTAAATCAAAATTTTGTATAGATGCCAAGAACGTTGTTGATACCATGATGTTTTACGATGTAAAAAAAAAAGAAAATTAATAAAAATTATTTAAAACGAAACCTAACAAAGATCTTCCTTGCTGTGCTAGGCCACGTGGGTCAGGACAAACAAACACTCAAAAAACCATTCTGTGCTTCAGGCGGCGTGGGGCATGTCACTTGCCCACACACTCTTTGTCCGCAAAAGAAGCAGCCCGTTGGCCAGGCTTGCTGGAGTGTACAACTGCAGGCCTTTTTGGATGGATAGCTACCATTACAGGTAGGGCCGTGATGGCAAAACTCAGTCCGCTCGGGAGGAGGAGGGGGAGGAGGAGGAGGTGGTGGTGGCGGCTCGCGTTATTTTCTGAGCTCTAGGCTCTAGGCTCGCGGTCTCAGAAAGCAACGCGAGCCGAGGTGGCTTCGTTTCCACAGCCCTAGCTGCTTTCAGTCCGCTTGGGAGGAGGGGGAGGAGGAGGGGGTGGCAGCGGCTCGCGTTATTTCTGAGCTCTAGGCTCTAGATCTCAGAAAGCAACGCGAGCCGAGGTGTTCGTTTCCTCAGCCCTAGCTGCTTTCAGTCCGCTCGGGAGGAGGAGGGGAGGAGGAGGGGACGGCAGTGGCTTGCGTTGTTTTCTGCGATCTCAGAAAACAACGCAAGCCGCTGCCACCACCTCCTCCCCTCCTCCTCCCGAGCGGACTGAAAGCAGCTAGGGCTGAGGAACGGTCTCGGCTCGCGTTGCTTTCTGAGCCTAGAGCCAGGCGCTTCATTGCACGGTGGAGCTTCTTGTTTCAGGAAACACCGGGTGTCGTTGCTGCCCCCTGAGGGGAGGGCGATTCTGGGCTGCGCGTTTGGGGGACTTCGTGGCTTTGGGTGGGTGGGTGGGAGCGAGGACGGACGGAGTCCACGAAGCGGGGCTTGTCTGCCCTTGCTGGCTGCCTCTGCTTCTTTAGGGGCGGGGAAGGGGGCTCATCTGGACCAAGGGTGAGTCTCCCCCTCAGTTTCCCCTGAAGGATCTTCCGTCGCTTTTGCCTTCTCCCTATGTCTTCCCTCTGTTAAAATCCCACCCACACACACACTTATTTTCAAGCGGATAGATTTCGTGTCTTGAGCATTCTCACAGGATGGTTGGACTCCCCCCGCCCTAAAAACAGTTAAATAAAGAAAAAACAATACATCCTCATGCAAGAACTTTTCTGCTTCCGATTACCCCCATGCTTACAAGTTGCAAAGGAAACACGGAAGCAGGGAAGCGGCTGCCCAGCTCCGGAGCTCTACACCATTTTTTTTTCAGAGGGAATCTGACTTGAGTATAAGCCGAGGGGGGTTTTTTCAGCACAAAAAATGTGCTGAAAAACTCGGCTTATACTCGAGTATATACGGTAATAAATAAAAAAAGATTAAGTTTTCATTAATTTCAGAATATTATCAAAATTTAGATAATTTGATATATAACTCACAGACCAATTCAGTACTTTTAAACATAAAAGTGTGCCTTGGGGAGATAGCCAGCATTATACATGTGTTGTGAAAAAATATGTATGTAAATTATTTTGTGCTTTTCTTGAATGTATTGCAACGTGCTACATGTTGGAATATATTTATTATTGTCTTTGCTTGGTGTTATTTATTGTTTCATTTGCATTACTACAATGCATTGCTTATGATTATCTTATTTAGAAATGTTATTTTTAATACAAATGTACCAAATAATATATAATCTTTTTTCACTTTACTTATTTTAACAAAAGCCAACTGACAAACAAACTTAAACAGACTTCCTACAGAACCCCAAACCGTTTATCCTAAGGTAGCCAGTAAACAACTTACTTTGCATTTCTGATGACTACTTGTATAGGTTACTTTCTGGTGAGAACTGGAATAACCCTGCTTTTCTGCTTTGATACTATTATGCTGTCTTCCATTCAATTGCTGGATAATAGATATAGAAAAAAATAGAATAACTTTCCAACTTTTCTATTTATTTAAAATATTAAGCACTCAGCTATTTTTTTCTCAACACAGTATTACAAATTAACAGGCCCACAATATATACTCAACAATTTTAACAATAACTGTTATGGGACATTATCTACTTTGTTTCTTTTAAATCTCAAACAAATGTAAAAATCAACTTCTCTGATATATACACAATAACTGAAATGCTCAAGGCACATCTAAGACCTATCATTTCCTTCTCTGTGCATATACTAGTGTTCATATCATATCATTGTCATAATTGTCTATCCATTGCTGGATGAAGGCTTCTTCCGCATGTTTCCAGCCAATATGGTCCTGAGCTTAGTTTTACCAACTAGACCTGCAATACTTGCCTGTGTCATCAATCCATCTTGTTTTAGGTCTCTTTCATGGACACTTTTTATCAAATGGGATCCATTCTATCCGAGCCTCAGTCTACCTGCCATCAGTTTTTTTTGCCCATTTCCATTTCAATTCTTTTACTCTCTTGATGATATTGTATACTTCCGTTTGTTCTCTAATCCAGTGGTCACCAACCGGTGGGCTGCAGACCACTGGTGGTCCACAAGAAAATTTTGGTGGTCTGCAGAGAAATGTCCCCCCAAAGCAATTAATCCAGGCTGCGTGGGAACACAAGGCTGCGCTGCCCCCCTGGCTCCCCCTTCAGCTGAGCGCAAACCTTACCTTGAGTAAAGCCATGCAAGCTGGAACTGGAAGGTAAGACCAATGATGGGGGAGGGAAATCTGCCTCAAGGTGGCTTGCTGATGTTGGTGGGAAAGTCGGTCCCATATTCCAGAGCTGAAGTAATCACAGGACTGGCCTGCCATGGATGAGCTGCTCTAGGATAACTAAAGGGCCAGTCTTGTGCTACTGTAGTCTGGGATATAGAACCTGCCCGTGGTGGGGTTTGAAATCTCCACCATAGAGGGTGGCACATGTAATGTGCAAATCTATGGGTGGTGCAACGTGCATAAAGCAGTGCAGCCCTCGCTGGCCAGGACGAGGTAATGGCGCTGTTGTGGCAAGAGAGCGGTGGTGGCACAGGTGCGCCAAAACAGCGATGGAGATAGCTGGAAGGTGCGGCAGCGCTGTGCTACTTGCGTTTGCACGGCATCAGCATTCCACCTTCGCTTGAAGAGTTTCCTGTGCCGCTTGCGCTTCAACTCCCAGGGACAGGAGTCCAGCCAAGCTATCTGCAAAATCGCCCCTTTCTTGAGGAGTGCTTGCAGAAGCAGCACGGGAAACTTCAGCTGGGTTCTTGAGAGACGAGCGTGACTCTGGCTGCTTCTTTCCACAAGCCTCCTCGAGAGAGAGACAGATATAATCTTTCTTTCTTTCTTTGGTGAATGTATTAAACATCACCTGGTCCTTTTTCAGGTTTATGTTTAAGCCAAATGGTTCTCCTGATTTGTGCAGCTCTTGTGTGTGTCTTTATAGCTCTTCTGGGTGTTGTGAGAACAACATCATCTGCAAATCTTAAGTGATTTAACAGGCTCCATTAATTAATTAATTTTAATTTTCATTCCATCTTTTGCCCAGTCTAGTTTGCAAAATACTTCTTCAAGGCAATCTGAGAAAAAGATAGGTGATACGGTATTGTCTTGTCTACACCTTATTCTATGTTGATTTCCACTTTAAGATCATTAAGGCAAATTGTTGCCAAGATTTTTCATATATTGATTGTATTAAGCAATGTCTATGCCTTGGAATGGAATGGAATGGAATGGAATGGAATGGAATGGAATGGAATGGAATAGAATGGAATGGAATAGAATAGAATAGAATAGAATAGAATAGAATAGAATAGAATAGAATAGAATAGAATAGAATACTTTATTGGGCAAGGGTGATTGGACACAAAAGGAATTTGTCTTGGTGTAAATACTCTCGGTATACATAAAGAAAAGGTACATTCATTAAGAACCAAGAATCATAATATGCAACACTTAATGATAGTCATAGGGTACAATCAACAATCAAATCATACTAGGAAACAGTCAGGTGGGAGGGGATGGGTGATAAGGAGTGGTGAGAAGATTAACAGTAATAGTAGTGTACACTTTGTAAATAGTTGAACAGTGTTGAGTGAATTATTTGTTTAGCAGAGTGATGGCTTTCAGGGAAAAAACTGTACCTGTGTCTAATTGTTCTGGTGTGCAGTGCTATATATAGCGTCGTTTTGAGGGAAGGAGTTGAAACCGCTTATGTCCAGGATGTGAGGGGTCTATAAATATTTTCACAGCCCTCTTTTCGACTCCTGCAGTATACAGGTCCTCAATTGAAGGCAGGTGGGTAGTAATTGTTTTTTCTGCAGTCCTAATTATCCTCTGAAGTCTGTGTCTGTCCTGTTGGGTTGCAGAACCAAACCAGACAGTTATAGAGGTGCAGATGATAGACTCAATAATTCCTCTGTAGAACTGTATCAGTAGCTCCTTGGGCAGTTTGAGCTTTCTGAGTTGGTGCAGAAAGAACATTCTTTGTTGTGCTTTTTTGATGATGTTTTTGATGTTAGGTGTCCATTTTAGGTCAAGTGATATAGTAGAACCTAGAAATTTGAAGGTCTCTACTGTTTATACTGTGTTGTCTAGTATTGTAAGAGGTGGTAGTATAGGAGGGTTTCTTCTAAAGTCTACCACCATTTCTACGGTTTTGAGTGTGTTCAGTTCCAGATTGTTCCGGTTACACCACGAGGCAAGTTGTATAACCTCCTGTCTGTATGCAGATTTATCCTTGTCTCAAATGAGACCAATCACTGTTGTGTCATCAGCAAACTTCAGTATTTTAACAGATGGATCATTTGAGATGGAGTCATTGGTATATAGCGAGAAGTGGAGATAGCACACAGCCTTGGGGGGGGCCTGTGCTGATTGTACAGGTATCGGATGTGATTCCGCCTAGTTTCACCTGCTGCTTCCTGTCTGTTAGGAAGCTTATGATCCACTTACAAGTGTGTTCAGGTACCACTAGTTGGTTTAATTTACTTAGAAGAGCATCTGGAATGATGGTATTGAGTGCTGAACTGAAGTCTACAAAGAGGACCCTTGCGTAGCTGTTTGGAGATTCAAGGTGTTGTAGGATGTAATGCAGAGCCATGTTAACAGCATCATCTGTCAATCTATTTGCTCAGTATGCAAACTGCATGGGATCTAACAGCGGATCCATGATGGTTTTCAGGTGGGACAGCAAAAGCCTTTCAAAGATTTTCATAACTACAGATGTTAGAGCAACCGGTCTGTAGTCATTCAGTTACTTGATGGAGGGCTTCTTTGGCACTGGGATGATGGTACACCGTTTGAAGCAGGAAGGAACATAGCACATCTCTAGTGATCTATTGAAGATTCAGGTGAAGATGGGAGCCAATTGGTCAGGACAGACTTTTAAGCAAGAAGGAGTTATCTTGTCTGGCCCTGGTGCTTTTCCTGGTTTCTGTCTGTGTAATAGATCTTGCACTTCTTTTTCTGTGATCATCAGAGGTTGTGAGCCCAATGGATTGGGGCCAGTTGTAGGAGGCTTGGCTGTTGTTGGTATGTTTGAGATATGGGTTGTGGAGATAGGCTGTAGTTTCTTTTCAAACCTGCAGTAAAACACATTCAGGTCATCTGCTAGTTGTTGATTTTCTTCTGCCTGGGGAGGAGGTTTGCTGAAGCCAGTGATGTTTTTAAGAGTTTTCCACATGTTAGCTGGTTGGGCAATGCATTAATTATCGCTTGCTGGAATAGTGAGTTAAATGCATTTTCATAGTAAATGAAAGCCATGGACAGAGGCACAATGTACTCGCTTTGCCTTTCAATGACTTGCTAAACAACTTGGATGTGATCCATTGTGCTGTAGCCACTTGTGAACCCTACCTGCTCTTTTGGTTGTGCATCATTTAATGTTCTGAATATTCTTTTTGCTATTATCTTGGTGAAAACCTTGTAAATGTTTTTTTTTCTGGCAAGCAAAGCATAATTTTCAAAAACAATCTCCCCTTATGCCTGAAGAGCGTAAATTTTCAATCAGTGTACGCTAACTCCTCTAACATATGCCAGTGAAACATAGACACTAATATCACAATTGATACAAAAGCTAAGAGTGGTGCAAAGAGTCATGGAAAGATACATGCTTGCCACTACAAAACAAGATAGAAAGATCTGCAAATTGATTAGAAAACAAATAAAAGTATACAATATCATCAAGTGTCTGGTTACACAACAAGAACCAAGTGTCAACTCATAAATCATTCCTATGCCTATTACCATTAGGAGGAGTGGGGGGAAAGACCTGAGGGAGCAGTGCAGCAGATGGAAGCCAGAAGCACATTCCATGCTTATGTTGTGGAGACTGTAGCCTAGGCTACTGGATCTTCTGCCCATGAAAATCTTTCATTGAAGAGCGTGATTGATGAGTGAATGTGTTACGTTGGCAAATCTGATATATGACAAAGCTAGGGGGATGAGGGGAAACAGGGTCATAGGCGATAGTAAATTGCATGTCTCTTGGCTTCATACAGTTTAATGCCATTCATGTTGCTCCTAACGAATCTGTTGGTTTCTTTGGAAACTTGGCTGAGGCTCATTATTTAATTAGGGCAATGGCTGGGAATCCTGACAGCAAGCCAACTCTGAGATATGTAATTTACTATCATCTATGACCCAGTTTTCCCCCATCCACCCTAGGTGTATGACACTAAGGGCAGGTGGACCAAAGCACTCATAGAATGGATACCACTTGATAAAGAACATCCACAAAAGAGACTTAAAACAAGATGGATAGATGACATCAGCAAGTATTATGGGCCCAGTTGGGAAAAGAAAATTCAGGACCATATTGGTTGGAAACATGTGGAAGAGGCCTTCATCTTGCAGTGGATAGACAGTAGCTAAAATATGACGAATTGCTATAAAAGAAAATCAGAAATCATTTCCTTACAATAGCAATATCTTTATTTTTATGATAGAACTGTGTAACTGAATTCACACTTACTTGAGTTGGAACAAAGAGGGAACGAGGAGAATGATTGAGGCCTCCTAGATGTGCTTTTTGGGAAGATACAGAAAAGGTTTCAGATGAATATGAGTTGTAGGAACTCACAGCTGGCTGTGGCTTAACTATGGCTGTTAGCTTCTGATTTCCTGTTTCAGTTCGATAGCCATGAGATATGTTAATTAAGGCACAAGCTGGCATGCGGTATCCTCTGGAAGGTGAACTCCTAATGAAAGAAAGGCAATGAAAGCAATTTTGTCATGATCATTACTCATATAATTTCAAACTATATATTAAAAATATTTATAGAATATAACTTAATATTTCAGATGGAGCATAAAATGAACTTAACTAACATACTTCAGATATAATAAAATGAAAGTTTATAAATTTACAATGACAATAAAAATAGATAATAAAGAACACAATAACAAGAAAAAAACATTTTCATGCACAATTACTTTATGTTTCTGAGGTTCTATGGAAACACTTAAGAAAAAAAAGCAATTGTTTGCAACAAACCTTATTGTTAAACCTCCAGGAAAATCTTCATCAAACAGTACTTCATATAGCACATCAGATTCTCTGCTGGCTAAAGAAAATATACATTGTAAGCAATATCATCAAATGTGAAGTTGATAAAGAAAAACATAATATTATTGCTTATTTACTACAATGGCAACAATTTTTATATTTAAAAAAAAACACGTTATATTTATTTCCAGAACTATTTACAAAGATTGGAATTACCAATTAAGAGTTAATATTGTCCTCTATACTGGCTTCCATTCCTGGTCAATATAGCTGACCAGTTAGACTATCTTCACCAACATGGTTCTCTCCTGTGTATTATAAATTCCAGAATTCACAACTATTATGACTAACAAGATGTTATAATCCAGAGGCAGAACTCTGATTCATTTTTATAATTTCTGTATTATTGACTTATGTGTGTCAATGAGCTTTCAGGTAGTTTCAGTCTTACTAAAGAAACACCACCAAAGACATGGTCTTTTAAAACTGAGAATATATACAAAGACATCGTGTTATATCAGTTAACACACATTCTCATCCTTCCAAACAAGAAAAAATGATCAAGTAACACACCTGGTAGCAATGTTTTTTCCTGTTATTTTATGCAAATAATGAATTAATACAGTTAGGGCTTTCCCACGTTTGATTATACTGTATAGAAACATGTGTCCCAATGTTCTTTAGTTACAAGTGCTACAAAAGCACTATAGATCTATTTTCTTGTAGACTAAAAGTAACCACTCCAAAAGTGTATGTAAGAAATGTCACTTGTAAAACAGTTTTCCAATTCTCTCCTGTCCCCCAAAATGTACACTTTGAAAGGACTAGAGGCCCTTTTAAATAGCTTGAACTATGGGGAATATATTGCAATAAAAGAGGAGAGGCCATTTTGTGTGGAAAAAATTCTTATGTTCAACTTCAGCCTGTGTGATTCAGGTGAATTTGACTGTCTCTAAGAATACCAAGAAAACTATAGAGAAACCGCAGTTATAGAATTTTGAATTCAGCTCATTAAAACAAACAAAAAGATGTACCTTTTTAACCTCAGTTAAACTGGATATTTGATAAATATCCAGATGATACTAATCAGTATTTTTTTAAACATAGAAATCATTCACAAATCAAAGGCAGGCTTATCAAAATCTAAAAAGAAATTCAGTCATACCTCCTTTAATTCCTATTATACTACCACGAAGTCCAAGGGGAACAGAAAAGTTCTCTCTCACATTCACAACACGGTCAAACAATCGATATTCTGCATCTTGATCTGGAAAAATTCCATGTTGTTGTTCTAAAGGCTAATAAAAACCAAAAATTTAAATTATAGCAAAAATATCTAATTATGATTATAATATAGAATAAAACTAGTTATATATGCCTCTTGGGGTATTAATTTCACGTGCAATTTTATTAAAATGAAAAGATTAAATAATCATGTAATGTTCTGTTCACTATAATGATCCTACAATGCAGGGATGTTTTCTCAGTAGAAAGCAATCACACTCCAAATCCACCCAACAGAAAATATAGTAAGTTTCATCTACTTAATCTAACCAGCATTGTCATTTTTACATGCCTTGTTCATCAGTTTTACAATATGTAAGATGGAGGGGAAAAAAGAGGAAGCTGGTATGAAACATGAAGCCTCCCTTGAGTCAAGCTTAACTCTTGATGATTACATGATACATTCATTCATGTTTCTTTCTAGTAGCAAATTGATTTGCTATTGCCTTTAATAAAAATTCCTATGCAAGTATAGTTATATTAAACTTACTCTGTATAATAAGTGAGGTTTCACTGTCACACGCACTTTCTTATTACTTTTTCTTTGCTAAAAAAGCAAAAATAATTGGATGAAATCATTCATAATTATTGCTGTACAAAGTTAAAAAGTCACATATTATAGCCCACATAAATTAAAACATTAATAGAAAATCTACCTATATTCCTTAGCTTAATAAGTGTGTCACTCAACCCAATTTTAAAACTATTCTGTAAGATAAGTCCAGGAGTTATGTAACAACTCTTTGACTCTTTATTGGTGCCTGCTGCTTGGAGGGTAATTTGAGAAAAAACAATGTGCCATTAAGCGAAAACAGTGGATGTGACAAAGACAACTTTAGACTTTGGATGCATCCACTGCTTGCTTATATTCTGACTTATCACACAGATCTTAATGGACAATCCATGAAAAAAATGACCTTGATGGAAAAAAATTGATCATTCCTACTCCAAATATTTATTGATAAGACAGTTACACTGTATAATGAATGTTATGGGTATTCTAAACTATTCTGTTATTTAGAGTTCTCCAACACCAAATATTTATCTGAGTATAAAGAAACATAATCTAACAAGAGCAGGACAGAGAGAAATCTTATGAACAAAGCTTTCAGTGTAACCCTAGATAGATGTGACTTCATAAACTCAATAAAGTTTACCTAAATCAAGGTGGGTGATATAGATTATATATAAACAAGTAAGTCATCAGGTAAGCTGGTAAGGTATCCCGCGTTTAAAAATGATTTTTTTATTTCTTTACAATCCAAAATTACACTCAAGAATTCATAATGTAGGACATTCAAATAGCAATTTAAATGACATTTGGAACTTAACTTAAATATACTGTGTTAAGAATCAGATATTTTAGATAATATTTTATATACCTTGCATTTGTCTATTTCTTCTTCAATCTTTTCAATGATAGCTGCATCCAGAATTTGCAAATCACAAGATGAACGTGAAAGTGTACTGACAGGATGAGCCTTTAGCCATGACATGATTTCTTGAACCTTCTCAGCACTATGTTAAAAATTATTCGATATTAACAATCAAGATGTAAAATCTAGCATAGTCAACATGTAAATATTATCAAGTGGCAATGTATTATGTATTAAGATTTTTAAAAAAATATGTTCTAATGTAAGAAAAATAGATATAAGCATTGCCCCAAAGCTTAACAATTACATCAAAGCTGTCAAATCAAAATTGAAAATTATAATCCAATTAGTTTGGTGTATATAATTTTATTACTGTTATCCATGTGTTCTATGCCATATGCTAAATAAATAGAGCAACAAAAAAAAACTTCTATAAAAGAAATGGGATTCTTTTCATATCTCGACCCCTGCAATTCCTTGGATCAAGATTATATATTTTCAAAATAACAACTGTGTTCTTTAGAGACAAATAGTATTTTGACTGCTTGACAGTAATTAGACAGCTGCAACGATGAAAAAATATGACATGAAATGTTCCTCCTTAAATCCAAGGACTCGTCTATTAAATTTGAACTAGCAATCTTTATGCTGATTGTCTTTGCAAGATCAGAAAATTTATCTACTTATTTACTAATCTACAAACATATGAACTACATACCCGTTCTCCTCTTCACCAGGCCAAATGTCATCTTCATAAAATATATCTTCTGGACTATTTTTGGCTAAATAAGTAAAAAGTTCTGGTACCCTGTGAAATAGATAAATATATTTGAGTAGATATTTCATATTTACACACACATATATCATAGAACCTCCACCAATATTAATTAGACTCCTGTTCTCAGGAAAAAATAAGTTGCATGTAATAGTGAAATATATTATGCAGAGCTCTAGAGTTACATCCAAAAAGATGCTTTGCATTGAAATAGTAATGTAACACAGATCTGTAACTTTTAAAAACAGTTGAGAAACAATCATGTAACTTTCATGGTATAAAAGATATGGATACAGTTTTCCTCACATAATGGTACAATACCTAAGGAATAATCCACTATACTCACATATGGAAGGATTTAAAATTAATTAAAATATTTCTTCACCCAGTTAATATACTACTAAAACTTTGATTCCTCTTAACAAAATGGTGCATTGTAGGGCAAAATGTTTGAACCAAGGTACAGTACCTCAAATGGGCTAACTTATAGAATACATTCAAAATTCAGGGCCAAAAAATGGAAATTTGACCAACGTTATAAAACCTTCTAAGACATAAAATAATCACGAAAGTTTATGGCATAATACAAATTATCATAAAATATTCCTTTTACTGATGTTTGACTATAAGATACAGTTCAGTAGGGGCTATTTTCAAGGCAAGACATCTCTGAACATATCCCAGCTTTTCCAGTAAAGGCAGTTACATTAGAAGCTTTGTCAGTGTTGGGCATTGAGGAATCTGATAAGGAAACGTCTTTGAAAATATGACCCAAGCTGTCACCATTTGTCTGGTACATTATCAAACTATGAAATGTACTCTCATCAAAATTGCTGAAGTCTGGGAATCAACATTGTTTTGAAAGAAGAATATATAATTTTGGCACAATTTGTCTTTTATTTGGTTATTTTTGTTTTTAACTGGCCATTAACTGCCTGTAGTCTAAGTGACTAAGCAGTCATACAAACTGAAAAAATAAATATAAATGTAGACCATAAATATAAACTATAAATAGCTAAACCCAAAAGCAAAGCCAGTATGATTAATAGGTCAGATGCTAGGGAGAAACAATATTTAGGTCACTAAATAGATGAAATAAACAGAATGCTTCAATAGACAGCTGGATTTAACAAAGCTCCCTACAATAATGCTATTTAACAACACTGGCAATCACAGGGGTATACTATACACACATCCATAATTTTAAGTTTACCTTTCTAAATATTCAGCTAGAAGCTGCTCCACTGCAGAGGAATACATCCATTCATTTCCAACTTTTTTAGTGTAGCCAGGGACTTCTTCATTCCTCTTATTGAATTTCAGATTTAAACCTACATTTGCTTTATGGTCTCCACGTGGACTGCAAAATAGATGTCAAATGTTAACTCTATATATTGCAATTTACTAATATTCTAATACTATTTTTGCTGTGTATTAATATTAATACTTGATATTCAGTCTTCAAATTTATTGGCTGAAAAACAGCAAAGGATGAATATCTAACCTAAGTTTGAATGATTTATTCAGCAAAATACATGCTCATAGTCACTCTTGGTTATGCTAAGGCATTCAGTATCTTCTAGAGCAGGGGTGGGCAAACTTTTTGGCTCGGGGGGCCTCATTGACTTTTAAAATTTGACAGACGGGCCGCCACCTGGTGTCGAAATGCCTGTCATTGCAAGTCAAAATCAAATGAATGCAATCATTCAATCATTCACATCAAACCTTAATTCTGTACCAATCTTCGGCGGGCCGGATTAAAAAGCCCAACGGGCCGGATATGGCCCCCGGGCCATAGTTTGCCCACCCCTGCTCTAGAGGTCTTGCCAAAGGTTGCCTCTGGAAGTGAGTGTTTTGATTCCTTACAGTTCCAAATGAAGCACTGTCTGTATATTTACTTGGAGACAACCTAGGAAGGCCCTGAAGAAGTTGTGCTGAGCCTTCAAAAAGTCTTAACTGCTTATATGCTTCAAGGGGACATATCAATATTATTAGTGTCACTGGTCAGCTTCAACATGTAAAGCGTGTTCTGACTCCATATCTTTAACTGCTTCTCTTCTTCCTGTTTTCATTTCTCATAAATTGTCCTCAAATTCAACCTAGTCATGCTTTGGAATATATTTTAAAAATATGTATTCAAGAATAATTCCACACGGAGAAAGGAAGACAGAACATTGGACAAAGCATTTTATAAAAGAAGTACTGTTGGAAAAATAACTTTAACAATGCTTTACAGTGCTTTATAAGGAATTTTACAAAACAACAATAAACATTCCTTTTTAGTAAAAAAACAGACAATGGCATTTCAAACTCTTGTGGGTCAGACTGGCCTTCGAGCTTTAAAGAGCCAAAATATTCACTGGCTCACATAAAGGGGCAAAGAAAATGTGCCTATACATCAGTGATGCAAAATTGCAGTGAGTCATGTTTTTGAAAAATAGTATTTGTGCACTTATTTCCTTATTGTGCTTCATAAAGGTATTGTTTCCCAATTTTAAACTAAAAACTGGGCACAACTAACATCAAATTGTCTTTCTTGACACTGTGCAATCTAGTCTTCTCTCTGTACTAAATGCACACATAAAGGCAGAAGGTCTAGTTCCATTAATTTTTCTCCGTTAAAACCAATTTTCAAAGCAAATAGGAAGAATCAGATTAATAGCATTTTAATCTGGGTTTAATTCAAATATAATTAGATATTTCACTGCAAAATTGTATTATATTCCAAACTTACTTTCTCTTGGTTCCTCTTCCAATAAAAATGCTTCCTGTAAATCTTGAAACAAGATAGCTGCTCACTCCAAGGCGACTGGCCAACACATATGCAGGATTATATTTCACAGAATATTTCTAAAATATCAAACATTTACTTTTAATATTTGAGAACAATATTATCATTTATAGAAACAAAAATACGGAGCCTTTGGAAGACTACAGATTTGTTATGCAATATACTTCCATGGACAAGTCTTTACATAAGGAATCTCATAAACTGGATTTGCATCAGAGGTGGTATTCAGCCGGTTCGCACCAGTTCCGGTGACCCCGTAGCAAGAATTTGCCATGGGTCACAGAACCGGTAGTGACTTCTGAATTGACATGCCCCTGAACTGGTACGGTTGCCCAATGGTCGCTCACCCCTTCCGGATGCTCGATCATCTTTTCCGGCTTTTCCTACCCACCCCCACCCTATATATATATTGCCTTTGCCACGTGGCCCACCTAATCACCTCACCAGTTGCCTTGTTGATGCCCAGTTGGTTCAGTTCACTAATGGTAAGCAATGCATGCCCCCCCGCTGAGCCTTTGCCTTGGGTCAGGATCCGGGGCCCCAGGGACGTGTGCTATTCCGAGACCCTGGAACCGCTGGCTGCCTCAGCTGGGTTGGGGAACGTGTGATTCCCCAGCTCCAGCCTTGCCCCAGAGCCGCCTACTTGCCACCTGTTCTCCCTTAGGCATGATGCGTCACCTATTTTCCCCTCCTTCAGAGGCCCTGGCCTGGCCCTTAATCTCGCTTCCTCCCCTACGAGGAAAAGCGGTCGCCTCTTTCGTCGTCCGTGGCTGTGACCTTAGCTTCCTCCAGCGGCTGGCTGCCAAAGAAGGCAAGCCAGGGCTGAGAGCCGCTGGGCACCTCACCAGCCTGCATCTTGACCCCCTTGTCACAAGATGCCTGCAGCAGCTGCCTCTTTTTTTCAGTGCAAGAAGTCTCCCAGTTGATGCCTCTTTGCTAGCCGGAACTGAGCCGGTAGTCCATGCGCCGTCTCCTAGCAGAAAGTCCCGGGACCTCACATGTTCACGTGTGAGGCTGGTACTTTCTGCAAGGAAAAGGCACATGGGCAATTCCCTCCGGTGAAGTGGGCTCAATGGGGTAGACCTGAATGCCAGCACTTCTGGTCTCCTTGCTCTCTTCCAGGTTCCAGCGCAACGGCAAGCCTGCCACCACTGCAGGTAAGAGGGCAGCGGTAGTTCACACATGCAGCTGTGCCTCCCCAAAAGAGCAGCAGTGAGAGACAGGCAGCAGGAGCAGCTGGCAGGGCAGTGTTTGTGGCAGGGTGTCAAATGCCCCATGTCTGAGCTGGCCAGTATGCCGGAACCTGGAATAGCAAGGGGAGCAGAGCTGCCAGCCAGAATGGACGGACCAGGGTTTTCCTTTCTCCCCACCCAAGCAGGCTTTTTGCTGCTCTTCTGGGGAGGCGGGGCTGTTTAGGAGCTGACTCCACATGGGAGGAATATCTGTCTGACGCCACGGTAAGAGGTGCTCCAAAAGGGAGGGTGGGGGGACTCCCAGGGCTGCCTCCCGTAGCAGCACCACCGCACCCATAGTTGCTCGCTTTCTGCCTTCTCCCAGGGCACAAAATGAGCAAAGCAACCAGCCATGGTGGCTGCATGTGCTGGCTGCTTTCTGCCTCCTCCCAGGGGATGCACTGCTTCCATCCCGGCCTGGCCAGCAGGTGGGCATGCGGCCCTTGAGGGGTATCTCTGCTGCGCCAAGGGGGTGGTGGAGGTGCGCACATGCAACAGAGGCAGCCCCGGTACATCCACCCACCCCGCCCTCTCGGAATATTGCCAGTGCTGCCGCCACTGTAACTGCTGGGAAACGAAATAAACAAAGCAAGTCCAGCCGCAGCCTCACTGCTTGCTTTCTACCTTCTCGCGCTGTCCCAGTGAGACCAGGTGTGTGTGAGCAAGAGAGAGAGAGAGAGAGAGGGAGAGGGAGAAAGAAAGATCAGAAATAGAGAAAGAAACAAAAGAAAGTAAAAATTAGAGTGAGGTGTGTGTGTGTGTGTGTGAGAGAGAGAGAGAGAGAGAGAGTGGGGCGGTGGAGGTCTTTGGGAGAGTGCGCCGCCTGATTTCTTCCTTATCCTGCTGCCCCACTGCTGACTGGAGCTGCTCGTGCGTTCATTCAGTTCTTCCCAGACCAGGTGTGTGTGAGCAAGAGAGAGAGAGACAGAGAGAGAGAGGAAGGGAGAGAAAGAAAAAGAAAGATCAGAAAGAAAAAAAAGAAAAAAAAGGAAGAGTGTGTGTGTGTGTGTGAGAGAGAGAGAGAGAGAGAGAGAGAAAGAAAGAAAGAAAGAAAGAAAAAGAAACAGGAAGGTAGAGAAAGAGAGAAAACTCTGTGCTATTATTTTTAATTGTTCCATTATTTATCATGTATTAATATTTTACACTGTCACTACACCTAGAGTGATTTTACTGCCTTTTTTGCCCAGGGCTACCACATATTTTTCAGGGATTTACATGCATTCAATGTCTAGTCCAGAGCATAAATATGTGTGTGTTTATTTTGTACATCAGGTTGCATAAGTCCAGCTTAATATGCTCTTCCTAGTATGTGAAGTTTTTTATTGAACGGAATAGTAATAATAAAGAAATGTTGTAGAATATATTATAGCATTAAATAGAGAATTACTCTATAGGCATTTGTTATCTTGCTGTTGTAAATACATCCCTCTCCTATTAAGACACATGATTGTCCCATCTAAATCAATCTGAACCCATCTATTTTCCTGGATTGATACATTTCACCCCAGCACCTGGGAATGAAATACCTCTCTGGGAATGTACCTCCATTTGGAGGAATCCATACCTTTGAAGTATGCTGTTAATAGCCTCTTTAAGTGGTCAATTGTGATCAATTAGATGGACAATAGGAGAAGAGATCATGAAAGATAAACATTGCCTACAGATTTGTTTTTTGCAGGAAAGATATAAATCTAAGTTAGAGAGTTTTACAATGCAGTTACTCGGCTTCTAAGAATCTTAAAAGGTATAAGGTATAAAAGGTTTAACTTTGATCAAAGAATAAAAGTCTGCTTTATTTAATTTGCAAGCCTCTGTTTAAGCCTTTGTTTTGGTTCATTTTTGGCTTAAGCCAGACCTTACAGTATACATACAGAGAAAGAAGCACTCTTGTGATCCTTGACTTTTAGGCTTGCTGTCAAACATCAGCCATAATAATTACTGTTTTGAACAATATGCAGGTTGTATTACATAATTGTTATTTTATTTGTGAAATTATGAAGTAAATTTGAGTAGAGGTCCTGGGAAAGTGTCAGCATAACAGAATAACACTTAGAGGGACCTATACCATTTCAGAGAAATGGCTGTCCAGTCTTTTCTGAAAAACTTCCAATGATTGAGCACCTAGAACTTCTGAAGACAAGCAGGCCCACTGGTTAATTGTTCTCACTGTCAGGAAGTTTCTCCTTAGTTTTAGATTGCTTCTCTGTTCAGTTTCCATCCATTGCTTCTTGTTTGCCTTCTGGTGCTTTGGAAAATACATTCTTTTTGGCAGCCCCTTAAAAGCCTGTTGCCTATCACACTCTTGAGCAAAGCATGTGAGCCATTTCCTCCTTTCACTGGTCCATGAAAGTATATCTATAGTACATAAATAAAGTCAAAAAGGTGAACATTTTTACAGCACTATAGATACTTTGAGGTTGGGTGTGACAAGGAATGGCTGGGAGGGGAGGGGCCAGGCGAGGCACCCTTTGATGGGAGTGACATTGAGTTGGCCACGCCCACCCAGTCACATGACCACTAAGCCACACCCACCAAATAAGCCATGCCCACAGAACCGGTAGAAAAAAAATTTGAATCCCACCACTGATTTGCATCACCCTTCTTCAATTCCCAGGCATATACCAATGTATATATTAGGCTTCAAGTAAGTGGAATATGTATTTTCTGAAATGGTATGTAATAGGATAAGAAACTACTAAAGTTCACAGTGTACCATTTCTAATAGAAAAACAAAAAGAATAAAAATAATGAAATCAGCATTTGCTGAATAAAGAGCAGAAAGAGATACTATGAGAGTGATGGGGGGCATTAATATGTCAGGAAAAGATTAGCATAAGTTAGTTATTTTCCCAGTTCTCAGCTAAGGTGCAATGCGATCTAAGATGCAATGCAATTCAGTTGCCACTTCTGAATATTGTAGTTTACAAACATCAAACAGATTTTATATTTATCCCCAAGTCATTGGGACAGCAAAGATAATATAATTGCATGATAATCTCACAGTCAAGCTAAACCAAAAGCATACAATGGCTATTAAGGCAAAAATAAGAATAAGTAAAACTCTAAAGCAGGGGTGTAAAACTGAAGGCCCGTGGGCCGGATCCATCCACGGGATACTTAGATCTGGTTTGTGGGGCTGCCCTGAAAACAGTGAAGGACCGGTCCTAGGTGCCTCTGCCAGCGAAAATGAAGCTTGGGGTGGCGCTGGCAGAGAGCTGCAGGAAGCCATCATGGCTAATAAAGGGGCCCAGGAGGGCTGTGCATGCCTCCCCCAGCTCCATTTTTGCTTGCAGAGGATTGCAGGAGGCCGTGGAGGCTGAAAATGGAGCTCAGCAGCCCGTTTTCACTGGCAGAGTGCTCAGGCCACCACAGGCGCCTCCAACACGAGTATCGTCAAGCTGGCCAGGCCCATACCATATCCACACCCACCCAGTCCCCCCAAAGTCAAACACAACCCTGATGCAGCCTCAATAATATCAAATTTAACACCCCTGTTCTAGAGCATTAGAAACCAATTAATTTTGTTTGGAGCAATGAATTATTGGAATAATTATTGCCTATTGAAATGACTGATTAACAGAATAATGCAAAGATATTCTAATGAAAGCAAATGTAAACCAATATAATCATAGATTGGTCTTAAGGGCTGGAATGTTTCAGAAGTTTGATACTTTTCTCACCAGAATTCTGGTTTATCAATCATAATTATAATTCTAAATGAATGGATTTAGAATATTGCTGGATGTTGAATATTGTATTTGCATGTAATTTTCATTTTAAAAAATAAAATATTATTAAACTTATTAGAGTATAAAATTCAAGAAAATGAAAATAGTGGGAAAATGGGGAAAAGGAAAAGAGAGAAGTGAAAGATGACTGGGAAAAATAAAAGTAATGATATGCATTGGTAATTTTCGAATCTTGTCAATGGAAGAAGCTTTTAATTCTAAAATGGCAAAATGTTTCTTTACAGAATATTTAAATATTTTTTTTAAACCAGTACAAAATACTTTAGAACCTTTTAGATTCTAGTGATGTATACAAAAATATAAATGGAAAAGATTAAAGTAAAAGAACGTAATTGTTAATTATTTGAAAATTTTTCCATAGTGTTCAATTATTTCCTGAAGTGAGGGCTGCAATGGGTCACATGGTAAGATGCTGGGCCTGCGCACTAAGATTGGTGGCTCGAACAAATCGCGTAGGGACAAGAAAGGAGCCTCCCCCGATTGCCTACCAGAATTCAGGCATCCCACGGGTAAAGATAACACCAGCCGAAAAAATTCCTTTCAGAGGCAGCCAGTCACCTCAGTGATCCCTGGCTAACATGTGCCATATGTTAAAAAAAACAAACCTTCCTGAAGGATTAACATGAATTCTGCAAGGATATTCTACTGCTAGAGAAATAACACTTACATGCTGATTCTGTATTAAGATATCCAGTTGAGGTTCAATTGGAATGTTGAAAACAACACGGATTCTGCCATCTGAGATTACATCAGAAGAATCCTGAACCTAAAAGAAATAACTGAAACACTCAGGTTCACAATGGAAAAAAAGTCTTTAAAATATTTATAGTGATTACAGGTAGTGATTACAGGTAACTTAACAACAATTCAAATTAACAGCCTTGGAAAGATTGCTTTAGGGCCTGTAAAGCATTTCTAATCACTTCACTTACCCACCTCAGTCAAGTGATTACATCTGGTTGTTTGACAACTTGTTTAGATTTACAACCAGTTGCAAGCACCCTGCGATCATGTGACTGCCAATTGCAATATTCCCGTGATGGCGAACCTATGACACGCCTGCCACAAGTGGCACACGGAGTTCTTTGTACTGGCACGAGAGCTGTAGGCAAACTTACCTCGCTGCACATGCACACGCCTCACAGCTAATTTTTTTTCCAGTTGGCTTGAGGGCTTTTTCGGCCTCCCAGAGGCTTGGAAAAAGCCTCTGAAAGCCTTCTCAGGCCGAATTATAGGCCCGTTTAGTCACAGCCAGGCTTTTTCCAAGCTTCTGGGTGGCCAAAAAAGGCCTCAAATCAGCCGAAAAATCAGCTGTGAGGCACAGTGCAGGTAAGGTGGTAGGGGTGGGGATTGTGCGTGAATGCACAGGGGGCATGGGGAGGGGGGACGCACATTGCATTCTGGGTACTGGCATGCGAGTACAGGTGTGCTGGCGCGGTCTCAATTTTTGGCACATGAGCTGAAAAAAGTTAGCCACCACTGCATTCTCTGCCCGTTTCCATAGAAAGACAACTGGGTAGACAAAAGGAAAGATTGAAGATACTGCTGACTGATGAGAAGACCTTACCTTTGGGAACACCCTTGTACTCCTTACCTAAAACTCTGTCTGTCTATTTAATGACCAACAAGATCATTTAACAAGTGCTTAACTTTAACAATCAGGAGTGCCAACATTATAGACATTAAGTGAAGCAATCATGTGATGTTTCACTTAACCGCTTCACTCAACATCTGAAATTCTAGTCCTAATTGTGGTTGTTGACAGGGATGGGATCCGACTGGTATAATTACCGGTTCTGTCTATTAGCGTTGCGCGTGGATGCGCGAGTCACGCGAGTGCAATTTAGAACCTACTGAGCTGTCCGGACAGCTCAGCAGCGCTGCGTGCAAGTGCGCAGCAGTTGGAAAGGCCCCATTTTCCTGCTTTTTCAATTGCAGCTGAGTCGCACAAAGCAGCTGCAGTTGAAAAAGCAGGAAATAAAGGGCAGGTAAGAGCCCGGGCAGGAGGGTGGGCCACAACAGCAGCAGACAAAGAACCAGTTCTATGTCTGCTGCTCTTCGGAGCAACCGGTTCTATAGAGGTGGACAGAACCGGTAGAAACCCACCCCTGGTTGTTGAGCTTTTATGTGAAGAAAATAAGAGGTGGGAATATTATATGCATTGCTTCGAGTTCTACAAAATGAGAACAAGACAAAAATATAATAAATAAATACATTTTAAAAAGAGGTAAAAACAAGGACAAAGTCATATATTCATCAGGCAGACAAATGATAGTTCAAAAAACCTAGATAACCATTTGATCTATTTCTGATAGTTTAAATTTATGAATGAATCTGATGGAAGATTATTTTGAAACTCACTTCTCCTGTGCAGCCATAGTAAGGTGTTCCTAGCATGAAAACTGTGCATCCAAGAGGGAATAGGTCATCCAAAGTTTTTAGTTTGGAGGAGTGGCAATCAAAAGTTTTTATATCCTGTCAGAAAGATATACCACATTAAGAAAATCCACACTAATCACTGTAGTAATGCTTGCATATTTTAATGATCTATTTTAAAATGATCTATTTTAAAACAGCAAGTTAAGATGAACAAATTTAGGACTTTCTGCTAAATACTGTCCTTCATCTGTTCAGCACAGTCAATATCATCTTAAGTACAATACAGTTACTCATGACAAAAGAAAATGGTAGTGATAAGAATGGGGAAGGTCTGGCAGCATTTCTTGATTATCTGTAATCCTACTGTTTATGACATATAGTATGATCAGAGTTTTTTCTAAATACTACTTACATATAAAGAGGTTCTGGTCAAACAAGGCAATACTGTGCCTTTGTTTTATTGAATACATAGAGCCAATATTCGCTGTCTTTGTTGGAAAAAGTATGTGACATTTCAGATTTAGTAACTAGTGTCACCTCGTTTAGCAGCAAGATCTCTAACCAAGCATTTCCTAACACATTGATCAGCCTTGAATATTGGCTTAGAGGTGTCTCAGCCTGTTCCTATTTATAGCACTGCTTTTTCTTATGGATATTTTTGGTCTAATTTCATTAGCCAGTAGCTTCAGATTTTATCACATTTCAATTGGACTCAGGTAAGAAATCTGAATCCCCAAACACAAAATTTCTTTTACTTCAATCATTCCATCGAAGATTTCTATGTGGGTTTAGATCTAGTTGTGTTAAATAACCCATATTTTGATATGTTTCAGGCCATGGATAGATATCTGGAAAAGGAGAATATAGTGGTTCAATCCCAAACATATTATTTCTTGAAAGACTGGGGGTTGTTTATTCCTGAAATTTCAAAGCAACCCAAAATTATGATATGCTGTATTCCCTCCATCATGCTTCATGGCTGTAATATGGTTCTTTTTATCAGAATGAAGTGTTTCATTTTCTTAAAATTTTCTCATTAATGCCATGATTGTTCCAAAAACTTCAAAGCAGGTGGCAGTGTGCTTTCCAACCAGAGGTGCCATCTTCCCACCACTAATCTTTTGTTCAGTTTTTGTTTATGATGGACATGAATACAAAGAATGCAAGAGTGACATGCACATTCTTTACTATCATCTTGGGGTTCTTTATAACCTGAACCTTGCTCTTGAGATATTCTTTTATTAGATTGCTATTCTTGGGAATAATAACAATGGTGCTGCATTTGATAAAACTTTTATCACATAGGTAATTTAGAGCTGGATTGCAAAGATATATACAGGGTTCATATACCGTCTCAACCTACAATACTGAAGAATGTTGTTATCAGAGCATATTTCTCACTGGATATAGCACTGTTACAGGATTGTACAGCAGCATAAAAGAAGTCCTCTGCATCTAGATTTATGTGTCTATGTATATGTCTATGTAAATATAAACATGTAGACATTTCTAACAAATTAAGCTTAAACCTAAAAATATTTTAAATTTGAACTGTGCTAATAATATGGATTCCTTGAATTATTATATATGTAAATAAATATAACAATAACAAACTTAAAAAGATCACCTTGACAATTGTCTGGTATGCAAAAGGTAGATTTTGCTTGGACCACTGTTTTTCAAAATACACTTCACCATTTTGATTTAACTGATATCTACTCCCAGTTAGTAATTGGGCATATACAATTATAGATGTTTCATTTATAATTACTCCTTTTCTTCTTTGGTAGCTATAAAAAGAACAAATTATACAGTAAATTAGAATTTGCATTTTTAGAAATGGATTTTTAAGGAAAAAAATTAATAATCCTTTTTTGGGGGGGAGTCAAACAAATAATAATGAAATCCATTAATTTAAACCTATTACTTTTTCCAAGAGTTTGCAAGGGTATGCTGGATTCCTGTATTAGACAAAAGGTAGTAAGATTATTAGTACCCACTTTTCTAATAAACATTAGAAGTAGTACATGTTATGGAAAGATTCTAGAGAGATTCTATAGAGGTAATACCCATGAAGCCTTATGGTCTGAAAGAGACACAAGGAAACTTTACTCATCTTCTTCCAATCCAACTTCCTATAAAATATATCCAGCATATTGTTTAACTAAATAAGGGGAGCGTATATAGTTGTGTCTTTTGCCAATAGGAAGCCAGTCTGCTTCACCCAAATTGTGCCATCCTATTATGTAAATACGTTTTTCATAAGGACATTGAGATCTTCTGGGATTCTCATTTTTATGAGCATAATCTACTGCTTGACATAACTAAAGTCCTTTAATGAATCACATATGGAATTATATTTGGTGTTATTTTGGTTTCTGAATTATCCAGCACCAATCACCAATAATGTCTCATGCTCTTTGGCCTTTCATAAAGTCATCTTGAACATTTAGTATCTCTTGTTCCATGTTGTGCTCTAATCTGCACTGGCGATCCTAAGCATTATTTTGCTAGCATGTAAAATTAAAGATACTGAATAACAGTTTGAACACTTTATTAAGTCTCCTCCCTCTCTCCTCTCTGTATCTCTTTTGGTACTGGAATCTAAATTGATCTCTTCCAATCTATTGACCTATTGTTTGTTCATCAGATTAGCTGGCACAGCTTGGTTAGAAAATGTGAGTGATTCTTCTTTTGTTGCCATATTTCAGTGAGAATTCTGTCAATTCCTGTAGTCTTCTAACTTGGTAATACCTGCAATGTGATTTTTAAAGTTCGTTCTATCATTCCTCTGGTTTTCTTTCAATGAGGTTCAGGAATTCAAAGTGATTCCTGATGTTCTCCTTAAAAATAATATCTTCAAGATAGTATTATGGAAATTGACTTTCTCTTTAGCTTAACATGGAGCTTGCAGATGAGCAATTCATGATCTTTTCCAGTCAGCACCTGGGCATGTCTTTGAGCTATATTTGAGCTCTTCCACTTCTCTTAATAACAATATAGACAACCTGATTTTTCTATATTCTATCTGATGATCTCCAGGTATAAATGTGTCATTTTGCTTGTTTAAAGACACTGTTAGCTATGAAGTATTCACTGGAGTGGCAGAAAGTGATAAGTTGATCTCCTGCTTCATATTGGTTTCTTAAGGTATACAATCCAAATATATTTTCCTCTTTAGTATTTCCAACTTTAACATTACAGGCTCCAACTTTAACATTACAAGCTGCATAACTTCCTTGCATGATAACAATTTCAAACTGAACTTGATCATAAACTTTGCTTTTTCTTTGGAAATGTTTTGCTTCTCATCCAAGCTTTTTAAGTTCTGATCTGGTCTATAGCTGACCATGCATTTCTAAATGAGTCATTTCCACAAAGTAACCTGTGCACTCTTAATTTTGCTATAAAGTATACAAACAAAGTATTAGAACTTACTGTTCTGAAATTCCCTGGATTTCTTTTATCCATACATTATTTTCCTTTTCTCCAACAAATGTTACTTTAGTTGGTGGCACAGCATTTCCCCTATAAAGTTTTTGGGTTCCAGGACGCTCCTCCAAGTAAAACCTTAAATAAAAGCATGTGGTTAGTTTAAAATAATACATTTTAAATTTTCTTCTCAGTTTTAATATAATTAAGTATATTGAATTCAGTCAATATTAATGGCATTCTTGTGTTTTTTTAATTTGCTTTCCTTGAGAGCTTTCATTAGTAATATCATCAGTGCATGGGAGAGTAAAGCTGTTTGTTATTTACATAAAGCAGCTTTCCTTTCCAGTCCTGACTGTGTGTAATTTTGTTCCTTGATAATTCCTTAATTCTTCCCTAATTGTTTATCTGGTAATTTTCTTCTTATCTGGGCATTGCATACAAGCGAGGATCAGTTCTGCCCTTTTCCTTCCATTATTGGCATTTGGTTATGTCTTTTGAATTGTATATAAATGGAATTTAGGCATCTGTTAATAGTTGATTTGTGTGATTGCTCCTGGTTATTTTGTGATGTTACAACTGCCCATAAAAGGAATTGCATAAGAACTTACATACTACAAAAGACACACTCAGTAAGCCAGAATTCCAGCAAGAGGAAAAAGACTATACATACAATATCTTCCAATAAGTACACATACTATTTCATTAAAAAAGTTTCTAGATAATTATTATATCACAAGTTATCAAAATAACTGCCATACATCAAAAATTTCTGAGACACACAACAGACTACAAGTACTTGACCTTCCTCAAAAACATAAACGAACAAAATATCTCCAAAATATCTTAAGCAAAGTCCCAGTAACCAAGGAATGTGGTAATATATCCATCATATTCTGCAAGTTCTTGTACAGCTTTGTATAGATCTGGGGGTATCACAAACGCTCCTCATGAGGGCAGTAGTGTCTTTATGATGAGAGTTTGATCCTGTTATGGTCTGCAAAGCTCAGAGACCAGGAATGTGCGTGGGGGTTCACAGTACCTAGCCGAGCCATTCCCATGAGACCTTTGGTGCCTGGATATTCTCACGGGAACTTTATCACCTTCGCTGAGGCCTGGCTGAGATAATGCTGCTGAGGTAATTGTTTTGATTTTGTATTTGCATTTTCTTAATAAATACTGCTACCCGAGTGCTCTCGGGGCTGGCAATTGCTCAGACGTTTCCCTGCGTCTCCCATTTTTCAATTGTCAGACCACCACAAGTGGTGACCCCGACGTGATAGTTTGGAAGGCTATACGTTTCGGCGTGATAGCTTGAAAGCTATACGTTTCCCGCATCCTATACTCATCGTCGCGGACGTCGACTGGGCCCTCATCTTCTTCGCTGGACGGAGACAGATTCTTTTCGTGAGTATGGGGGGAGGTCTCTCGAAAGCTCAGACAAAGCATTTCAGGGAAATGAGAGAGATCACTGGGAATAGTTTTAAGTTTGGAGTTCATAGTAGAGGACATGAAGTAGGAAAGAAAGAAATTGAGGACTTATTACAGTATGTTTGGAAACATATTCCATGTTATCCAGAGGGAGGTAGTATTAAAGTAGAGTGCTGGAGAAAGATAGGGAAATTTTTGCACGAGGAGCCTCGTGCCCCTTCTTCAATTTTGTTAACCTGGAGGGTGGTTATGGATGCATTAGCTACGCATGAACAACCGCTCCTAGCACCCCCCGAAGGTTTGCCGCCTTACAATGCGGTACGTATATTGCCACCGACAGCACCTCCAGATAAATCCAGAGGACTGTCAGGCACTGAAAATACTTTGTCAGAAGAGAAGAGTTTGCCTTTAAGAGTTCAAGTAGATGCAGTTACTGCAGCTATTCAAGAAGCAACAGATAGAGGGGAATTATCAGGAGATGATTTGGTAGATTTTGGAGTGGAGATTCAACTTAATCCAGTAGAAATTGGTGTGGATGTTGCTTTAAATCCGCAGAGAGTGTGGAAGCCTTTACCTCTCAAGATTTTAAAGGAAGTTAAGCAAGCAGCAAAAGAGTATGGTGTTAGATCGCCATACACTCAGGCATTGTTAGAAGCAGTTGGCTATGGAAATAAAATGATTCCGGCTGACTGGAGAGCTCTATTTAATATGATTCTAACTCCAGCTCAATATTTGGTGTTAGATCAGAAATGGAGACAGCTGGCAGTTCAAAGGGGAACAGCAAATGTTACTCCAGATCAGCTTTATGGATCTGGTAATTTTACAACAGTGGAATTACAGCGAGATGGAATGCTGGAGGAGGGATTCATTCTTCTCCCACAGTTAATTTTCCAAGCCGTACGGGCTCTCCCTGACGGCGAAGGTGGTGAGAAGACCTTTACTTACATCAAACAAGGAAACAATGAACCCTATGAAAATTTCATTAGCAGATTGAAAGTGGCTATTGAAAGGCAAATTGACAATCAATTCGCCCGGAATGAATTGCTTTTGAAGTTAGCGGTAGATCAGGCTAACGCAGATTGCAAAAAGGTGGGGAGTCAGACTTTTAACATGGAGACTTTAGCTCTGGCTCTCCAGGCAGGAAATGCTAAAAAAGAAACTTTTTTTAATTGTGGGAAGCCTGGACATTTTAAAGCGCAATGTCGGGCTCCTGGGGGGGGTCAAAGTCAGCAAAATGAGAGATCAATGGGACAGGGTGTGACCTAAATCAGTAATCAGTATATCAGATGCTCCTAAAGTTTTTACTGATGGAGAAACATTTTTTTTTTTTTTTTGGTGCTTGTGTTTGGAAAGATAAATCTGGAATTTGGCATACAAAAGTGACATCAGAGCAGAAGTCTGCCCAGCAGGCAGAACTTGCTGCTGTAGTTTTGGCTTTTCAAAATTTTCAAAATCAGGATTTTAATCTAATAGTGGATTCTTTGTATGTATATAATTTGTTACCCTTTGTAGCAGGTTCTTATTTGTCTCCTGGAATATCACCTAATATTCTACGTTTGCTTTTGTTGTTGCAAGGATGTTTGGAGCAGCGTGTGAATGTGTGTTTTGTTGCCCATATCCGTAGCCATAGTAATTTACCTGGAATTTTATCACAAGGCAATGCCAAAGCTGACAGTGCTGTAACTTCAGTTCTCACTGTCCAGCCATGGGACAGCCATAGTTATTTTCATCAAAATGCTAAAGCGTTGGCACATCAATTCAAGCTTACTGCTGCAGAAGCTGCTGCCATAATTCAACAATGTCCAACTTGTTCTAAGCAAGGCACGGCTATTCCTATGGGAGTCAACCCCAGGGGGTTGAAACCCTCAATGATTTGGCAAATGGATGTTACTCAATATCCATCATTTGCACCTTGGAAGTATATACATGTGACTGTGGATACTTATTCAGGATTTCTAATGGCTACTCCTCAAAGAGGTGAAGCGGTTAAACATGTCATCAATCATTGCATTAAGACATTTTCAGTTGCTGGTACGCCTCAAACTTTAAAAACAGACAATGGTGCGGCTTATCGGAGCACAGTCTTTGATCAGTTTTGTAAACAGTGGTCCGTGGAACATAAATTTGGAATTCCATACAATTCCACAGGACAGGCTATTGTGGAGCGTTATAATGGCACGCTCAAGAACATGTTAGCTAAATTAAATAAAAAAGGAGGGAAGCTCCTGGGGCTTCCGGCAATTCAAGATCATTTAAATCTTGCTTTGTATACTTTAAATTTTTTAAATTTGTCTGGTAACCCCCCTGCGAGCGCGGCCAGCAGGCATTTTTCTTCCCCTTCTACAGATGCAGTGAGGCCTCGAGTGTTGGTGCGATTCCTTCCGGATCCGGCATGGGTTCCCGCTGAGCTGATTACGTGGGGACGTGGTTATGCAGCAGTAGAACATCTTGGTCAAATTCGCTGGGTTCCTGGTCGTTGCATTCGGCCTGATCATTCACAAGCGCCTTCGCAGGTGCCAGTGAGGGAGGTTCCTGATTCTCAGGATGGCGTTTCCGTGGTTCCTGATTCCGTTCCTGAGGTTCCTGATTCTCAGGATGGCGTTTCCGTGGTTCCTGATTCTCTTGATGCCGGCAATCCAGGCGTGGTGCTGTGAAAGCTGGGAAAAGATGACTGCTTATCTGAGATTATCAACTTGTATGCAGCAGGTTCCTTTGGGGAATCGGACTAAATTAATCTGCAAACAGCGGCATCTTTTGATTTTTCCAGCATATTGGTCCTGGCATAAGGGTCAAGACATTCTTTACTCGGGACCTGATAAGGATATTATATCTTCAGCCTGTGCTACAACTCTGATCCTGTTTAATGTTTCTGTTTCAGACTATGGACAATATTGGTGTCAATTGGAGTTGCCTAAGTTACTTTACACAACTTCTTTTTCCATTCGTCTTATGCCTCCACGGACTCTAATACGGAGGCGGAGAGCTGCTATTATCTCAGAAACTAGAGACCTTGGTGATAATTTAAGAAAGGAAAATTCCTACATCAAGGACGTTCGGATTGCAGCAAAGAGTTTAAATGTAACTAATTGTTGGCTTTGTATGCATGTACCCACCTTTTGGAATAGCTATGAACTATAGAGATATTCATATTTTAAATAATTTTACTGTTGCTATGTTTAATGATACTGTTAAGAATATTAAGATGTTAAATGAAGAAGTGTCTGAAATTCGCCAAGTTACTTTACAAAATCGTTATGCTTTAGATATAATGTTAGCTGCTAAAGGAGGAGTTTGTGCTTTAATTCATTCACATTGTTGTATTTTTATACATAATTATGAGCCTAACATTACAAGAACTGTTCATGATATGGAAGACCGCATAGCTGAACACGAAGCAGGAAAAGATGGCTTCAATAAGTCATTTTGGGCTTTGCTATGGGATTGGCTTCCTGACAGCTCATGGTTACGTTTATTGTTTCAATTAGTTGTAATAATTGTTATTATACTTATTATGTTATGTTGCTGTATTCAATGTATTCCTAATCTATTTCAAATGTGTGCCTCAGCTTTAAGTGTACGAAACCAAGTTGCGAGGGAACTGTGTATTATGCCACTAAAACACCCCCTATCTTTGAATAAATAAAAAAGGAGGGAATGTGGTAATATATCCATCATATTCTGCAAGTTCTTGTACAGCTTTGTATAGATCTGGGGGTATCACAAACGCTCCTCATGAGGGCAGTAGTGTCTTTATGATGAGAGTTTGATCCTGTTATGGTCTGCAAAGCTCAGAGACCAGGAATGTGCGTGGGGGTTCACAGTACCTAGCCGAGCCATTCCCATGAGACCTTTGGTGCCTGGATATTCTCACGGGAACTTTATCACCTTCGCTGAGGCCTGGCTGAGATAATGCTGCTGAGGTAATTGTTTTGATTTTGTATTTGCATTTTCTTAATAAATACTGCTACCCGAGTGCTCTCGGGGCTGGCAATTGCTCAGACGTTTCCCTGCGTCTCCCATTTTTCAATTGTCAGACCACCACAAAGGAAGAAAAAGGACTGATCTATAATGTAAGTTGTAAAGATTGAAACAACAATTATATAATTGTACGACAAACAGGTAGAGGCTTGGCGAAATGCACCCTTAACATCACCTGGAAGTTAGAAAACATGGTGAAAGTTTCTAAATCTGTCAACACTTAGATAAATTCAAAGACAGCTTAAAGTGGGAAACTGCTGACATAGGTCAAGCCAAACCAAGAAAGCTAGAAAATTCCTGAAATCTTAGCATTCTTAAAAAAAATCAAATAATCATAAGTCAGAATGAAAAAACCAGCTCACAGCACATTCCCTTTATAACAGGGGTGTCAAACTTGTGTCATCACAGCAACATCATATGACGTATCGGCACTTTTTCCCCATTGCTAAACCGGGTGGGAACGTGGTCAGCACGTATTACACCCGGCCCGTAAACTGTGAGTTTGACAGTCCTGCTTTATAACCAGCACCCATATAAGTAGGAAACTGCCCTCGATAAACAATCAGGAAAGGAACAATATCCCAATCAAAGAACTATTAAGTAAGAAACCACATCCCAACCAAGATTAAAACAAGGTACTATCCTTAAGGAATCAGCAAACATCACTTTCCGTATACCAATGATAATATCTAGTGTGTGCTAATGAAATGTCTGCAGGAAAGCAAAGTGATAAGAAAGTGATAAGAACCTAACAGTTTAACCAAACCTACTGCATATTTTATTATTTACATTTTTATCCCATTTTTATAAGTAATTCAAAGTGGTGAACATTCATAATACTCCTTCCTCTTCCTTTTCTCCACAACAACCACCCTGTGAGAAGAGTTGGGCTAAAAGAGAGTCACTACTGAAGTTTAGCCTTAAAAGATACATATATAGTAGCAAATAAATAATAACTCTTCCAAATAAGTCTCTTACTTAGTGTCACCATCAGATACAGCAACAGCTCTGGCTTCTTCAAGATGTGGCCAGTTAACAAAGACTGATTTCCCAAGTATCATACTGGCTACTTTTTCTATATCCTACAGGAGAAAAATTATTGTTCAGTGCAGCAAAATATATATATATATAAATCCATCCCTACATTTGTATATCAGGCTATTTTTTTAATAAAATAGCTACAAGTAGCCTCACATAACAATTTCCTTTTTAGATCGTTTGAAGTTATGACGATGCTGAAAAAGTAATTTTACAACTAGTCTTCACTCTTATGAACTTCACAGCATCATGTGAGCAAAATTCATTTGTTTTTCAACTGGCAGGAATGTATGATTATGGCAGCAGCCCAGTCATATGATTGCCATTTACATTCTTCATAGCTAGCTTCCAAAAAGCAGACTTAAAGGAGAAGCCAGCAATAAAGTTGTAAGTTGTGGTTAAATTATGTCTTGCTTAACTGCAGAGGAAGTGTGTCATAAGTTTGGTGCAGTTATATGTCTCACTTAATGACCATATTGCTTAACAATGGAGCTTCCGGTCACTGTTGTGTTTAAGTAAAGAATACCTGTAATTAAAGTTAATAATTAAAACTATATTTTGTTCTATTTGGTTTCTGTTTATAATTATTTATCAATAATAATTCATAGACGTATGCATAGCTTTAAAAACATACTTGATGCATATTCTATTTTTATATGATTTAGATTTGTTGGTGAAACTTCGGTGACATGGCTTATTTTAAACATTCTTAGCAAAGTTGTCACAACATTATGTACTCTTGAAAATATTATGCAGATCAACAGGCAAACAAGTCAGATTTTAGATGTAGAAATTGTAACACTAACAACCTCAGATCAACAGATGTGTTGGCTAGTTTTATGGCCACTTTCTTTCTTTTGTGAAGCTTATTCCAGGTCTGCCAAGATGAACATAGCCTCTGCCTTCTTTTCAAATCAAATATAGATTTGTCAGCAAACTAGTGCTGCAAGTAAAAATGTGGACTTTTTGGGTGAAACTTAGCAATTCCTACACAAAGGAGTCATTGTTCAACATTCAGAAGAAGCATTAAAATATTACTATACCTTTCAAGTTATCACCAGTACATGTAGTGGAAACATAAGACCTTTAATGTCTCTTCCAAAAAGAACAAACTAAGTTAAGACTAGTTCCTAAGATCAACTCAATTATAAATAAATCAACAGTCAAGGAAATCAGTACTCAGGTAAGTGTCTCTAATTATTTGCATTCTATATTCCATATGGCTTCTAGCCAGATTCTGATAGTCACAAACTTCTCAAATTTTGCCCACAATACTATCACCATACTATTTTCAAAGTCAAGTTATCAGTCCCCAATGACATATACTGTTGACCTAGATTCAATAATATGTCCATTAACCTCAGAACTTACTTTACACATGGTAGAACTGTGGATAAATCGTGTAATGATGATTTGTATTCCTTAATTGAAGTACATCTCCTTTATCAGTAATCTCAATAAACTTTCAGACAACCTAGATTATCATATCAGACTCTCAGACAGGTTTTAATTACTATGTTTTCAAACCAATTGTCTAAGTGATGCATTAATAATGTTTATTAAATTAAATTATTATTAATGTGTTGTAATACAGGTAACATAAAACTCTCAGACTGCACGCTGAAATCCAAACTACAAACAGTATTATTTCTACAAAACAAATTTGAGAAAGCTAAATACTTACAAACTCCTCTGAGTCTTCTGCAGCTATAATTTCTAGCAACATATTTTCTCCATGACTGCTTTGCTGAAATACTTGCACTCCACTTTTTTTCAGACCAAACTAGGACAAGGGAAGAAAAACAATATTTACCCAAAAAGAGAATAGGGATAAAAACAAAATCCTGGGAAATATCATAATAATGCTAGGGATCTCAACTCTTGAAAATCCCTTTGCTGCATGTGATATGCTTATATTCACATATATGCATGTGCATATTATACAAACACACAAAATATAGGTTATACTCCCAAACACAAAGCATATATAGTTTTGATGTATATATTCATATGTACCAAAACTACACTTCAGTCGATCTGTCACTAAATAGTAAGGGCCATCACTAAAATAATTAAAATGAAGTTATATCTAGTTCAAGCTGCCAGTAAGTAAACAAGCCAACTGAACCCCTATATGTATCCATTTCAAATCTAATCAAGCTACCCTCACACTCGGAAACATAGAAGTACACTACATACATTCACTTTTGTCTTTTCAGCAGAAATAGCAAAAAAAGGAAAATGAAGATGGGCTTGTGAAAAAAGATAGCTATGCTGGAGAGAAAAGAAAAAACAAATTTGGATGGAGAAGAAGTGAGAGGAAATAGAAATGAGCAGGGCCGGAAAGAAAAGAAGCCGCTCTGTTAGACATTAGGGATTTAGCCTTGCAAAGTCAAAACAAAGCTTCAGAAGCATATCTTTTTGGCAACAGCACTATTAATCCTTCATAATAATTGATCACTAAAGAGCTTCTGCTATTCATAACCCTCCCTCCCATCCATAAATGTAATCAAACAGAGCAAAAATAATATTCTTGCATATACAATTAATGTCAGCCATTAGGCTTCCTACATTAAAAAACAAACTAGTGAATGAAAACTTTTACCTTGTGATTAATGTGTTTTAAAGTAGGAAAGCCACAAAAATATAACTTCTCCGTATCTAATTGAGTTATTTTATTATCAGCTATATCCACATGCCAAGCATCCATAGACACAGCTTCACACCTATGTAAAAGAAAGAAAGAAAATAAATTTAAATTGCAGATAAACCACTAATCAACAGATCATGAAGACATTGATATTTTTGGGGCGGGAGCAGTTAACAGCTTTGAACACAAGTATACAAAATAATAATGCTGAAGCCAAAAGCTTTCCTATACAGCTATGGATAGTTCTCTATAGCTTAGAGAACTAGCAATTTCAGTTGCTAAGAAAAGGTAGCAATGTAAAAAAAGAGCAATAATTCATTTATATAATTTCTTAGATTAATATTCTGTTTCCTTCAGAAGTTCAAGGAGATGCATTTATGTCTCCACATTTATCCTTTGCATTTATAACAAAATTCTATAGACTTACCTTGTATGACACTTTTCTATGGAAAGGAACTTTTCTGGCCATGGTGATAAATACTGGAATTCTGTATCTCTATCATATAAGTACATTAGGCATTCACTGTGTCTATTTCTTTGCTTTTCTTCTGCTTTCAACAATTTGTTGCATGGTGCCATGGCTTCTAATAATCGTTTCTAAATAAAAGACATAATTTTATAGTAATGTAGACATCATATACTTTTACAATCTTGGGAAAACATGTTAAAAATATTAGATTGAATCAGAGTCAGGTTTGCTTATAAATCAATGGAACAAGTTACTACAAGGTCACATGCCAGGTATCTAATAAATATGCTAATTTGTCCTGCTGAAATGTATAACTATTAAATTAAAACCATTGTCCCTTGTGATATTAATGAGATTCCTTCTGGTACAGATTGCCTATTTCTGTATGAAATAAGTTATTCAGTTTTAAGATTTGTTGAGTTAAATTGGTATTGAACAGGAAAATACCAAATAATGATCATACTTAGGAGAGGTATAGGAACAAGAGGACCCATGTCTTTATTATCTTTTAAAACTGATCAAATATGTGATAAATAATAATAATAACAATAATAATACTAACACTCTCACCTCATCAATAAATGGGATTAAAACTACAGCTTCCCATTCTTGTTGCTTTCCATTTAAATCAGTTTTAAATTCTGTTGGATAATATTCAATAATGGGAGACTCGTCACTAGTCATTAAATGCTGAGAGATAGAAAAGGAAAATTCATATTATGTAAACATTATATTAAACAGGATGACTATAAAATATAAAATATAAAAATTAAACGTATAGGGCAGAAATGCTAAACAAATCAAAGTATGAATCAATTAAGTATTAATAGTACTGAACTAATATACCTATATACAAGAATATGAAAAAGTAAGTATATCACTGAAACGTTTTACTTTTTCAATGTTTCAATATGTAGATATTAGATTAGTGATGGCAAACCTTTTCATAAACCGGAAGAGCCAGAAACTGGAAACTTAACTTCCTATGATGTGATTTGAAATGGGCTGTACTGTAGATTCAAGGAACCCTTCAAACATCATACACTCTGCAGAGAAGGGGGGTGGGGATTCCTCCCAGTCAATGTCAGAGATTGGTAGATTGATATAATAAATACTAAAGGGCAAAACATGCCAAGGATGTACTTGCTTATTCCAGATGTGAAATTTGCATTTATGCTTATTTAAATTACACAATGAAATGCAAAATATAAATGCTACATGGTATTCGTTATATACCTTTTATCTATCAACGTTGTTAAAATAAAGATCAAATAACTGCATGTTGAAGTATTCCACAAAAGTCAAACATTTCAAAAGGATATTTACTTTTCATATGAGTGTAATGTGAATGAATTAAAATTCCCCTTGTACATACCAATACAAATGCACACTATCAAAATATTGCAACCTACCTGGTAACATTTTGGTAATAAATCCTTGCTAGCTGCAGGCAGTACTGCAAGAAGTTGTTCAAATGGCATAAATGGTTTTCCTAAATCTAAATGAATCTTCAGTTCACTGATATTGCAAATATCTGAGAGATAAGGTGCATAATGGAAAGGGTAGTACCTAGAAGGAAGTAATGTAGGATTTCAGTTCTTTAAAATGCATAGATGTATGAAAATCAGTATCTTGAGCTTATTCAGTTAAAAACCTGAAGGTAGGAAAAAGACATCTGAAATAATGTCATTCAAATAACATAATTCTGAGAGTGAGATACCGGTTGAGAACGAACTAGAAGGGATTGGCTTTCTAGGGTCTTTTAGTATAAAAAAATTAACCTAAAATATATAAGCTGATATATAATTTATTTTGTAATAATTAGCTTACCAGCTCCATGATTGAACACCATGGTAGTAATAATGCAATATCCACTGTATTGCCTGGACATAACATTTTGCCTGGTCAGCCAGAAAGTCACTAAAAAAAAAAAAAAGCCACAAACAGATACATGATAGACAGAAATAAGAAGTTATGCATTTAAAAATAAGTAAGCAACTGTGTCCATCAAGTGGCTGGGATATTTTAGCAAGTTTTTCATAGCAAAAGTTTACAATACTTTAGTGCTAACACTTACTTTGAAACAACTTCTACACCCAACTTTGTCATATAATATGTTCGTTTGTATTGTCTAAATTCTGCTTCAAACAAACCATCATCTTCCAGTTCTTCTTCTAATGCTGCTAAAAGAGACACAAAATTGAACAGTACTTATTATTTAACTATTAATAACACTATCCATACTGTTAAGGCATTGAAACTTATATGTCAAAAAAGTCTGCAGAAAGTACTAGTTTTTAAAATTGACATGGTATATATTAAATGTGTTAAGATATAAACAGTTCTGAAATATCTTTAAATATTAGTGGCTCGGTAGTTATGTTATTGGTTTGCGCTTGGCGATTTGTGGCAAACTTTTTGTCCCCATTTGAGGAGACATCTTCAGTGGCTTTTGGATTGTGCTTGTCTGGGGAAGCACATTGGGAACAAAATGTTTGCAACCAAATTGCCAAGCTTGGAGCTCAAATCAACAATATAAACAGCTCTGTTAATTCAGGCGATATAAAATTCATCTTCAGCAGTATTATGTTTGCCACTGTAATTAATCAGCTATCTTAGAGAAGCACATAAGCAATGCATAATGCAGTACACCACTATTGTACCAAATGTGAATTTTCTAATTCTGAATTGGAAAAATAATTTTCTTCAATCGACTGAGCTGCAAATTCTCACTTCCATTTAATTGTTAACAGCATGACACATTCACTATGCAAAGTATTTGAAAAGTCTTCCAATAACTAAAATATTTGGGATATGATGTCAATAAAGTAACGTCTAATATGATATTACGGATAAAATAAAAACACAGAAAAGAGTTTATATAATTTTAGTTTTCTTGGAAGTGTACTAAATACTAATGCTGTGTGAAATGACTGGAAGAGGCCAGATATAGGGAAACTTTCACTGATAGGAGGTTGTTAATATAAATATGCTTATATTTATATTCACATATAAAATACCTAACTGGCAGCAAAACATAGGCAAATATAGGGATTTTATTTAACTTATATATTAAAAGTTAATATAAACCACATAGTTCTGTTTGCATGTAAGAAACTTTTATATTAAAGGAAACACAAGAAACAAAAGTATAACCGTTTGTATTAAGCAATACATTCAAAGTAACAGATAACAGATAATCAGAGTTGGAAGGGACCTTGTAGGTCATCTAGTCCAACCCCCCGCCCAAACGGGAGACCTTGCACCATTTCTGACAAATGACAGCCCAATCTCTTCTTGAAAGTTTCAAGTAATTGTACTCAGACCTGGGTAGACTATAAGTCAAAATATGAACAGAACTGAACAGTATTTCTGAACTTACTTTTTGAAGTTTCTACATTTCCATTGTCAGTTTTCTCTAAAGCATCCAAGCATATAACATTTTCCTGAGCCTGTTGACATTTAAGTAGTATTAATACCACAATACTACAGAAAGGAAAAGTCTAAATAATGACACTTTAATTACATCTTTGGACATCTCACAAATTGCTTCTGATGGTTGAGGTTACCTCCAGAGCCAATTTGGAGTTCTTGAAGAAAAACAGAAGAAGAAATCATCTCCTCCTATAATATTGGATTTAGCCCAAAATTAAGAAAACACTTCAATAATGAAGAGAACAAGAACAAATCAAAGCTCCAAGTCTGTTAATTTATAGTATTATTTCAACAAATACTCAGAAAGCCCAATAAGGTCCAAACATACCAACTTGGAAATGAATAATTAATTAAATTTATTAGATTTATAAGTCTCTGAGCAATTTATAAAACCTGCTCCAAAAATTCAGTAAAAATTATTAAAACAGTTTAAACTCACATAAACAGGCAGCAAAAACTAAAATAAACAACACAGAAGTAAAAGATACCACAAATATGTACCAATTAAATTCCAAGACTAGTTACATTTAAGGGGGGGGGGAAGCAAAATCCAATATCACATGTATAAACTTCAGCTTTTAATTCTCTCTTCGTAGTTACAAGGTCCCCTAAAATATACTTAAGTATGTTGCTCAGGAGCAAATACTAAACAGGTGAGAATGAAAACTGCTTGCTCTATTGATAGAAAGCAATCTGTCATGTTGCCAAAATTGTTATCTAAATGCAAAGTCCATCAAAAAACAATTTGACAAGCCTGATACATAAAATTTAAAATACCAATTTCTATTTAATGGGAATAAACCACGGAACCAAAGAGTTGGAAGTGATCTCAGAAATCATTTAATCCAATCTCTTGACCAGTGAAGGAATACTCATACCGTCCTGAACAACTTAGCTCCCTAGTCTTTTGTTGAAAACCTTTAGTGATGGAGCATTCACAAATTGAGAAGGCAGGCTGTTTCACTGCACAATAGCTCTTGCAATCAGGAAATTCATTTTTATTTCAATCTTTCCCTGCTAAGCTTTCATGCATTGTTTTAGTCTTACCTATGGATGCTATGGAGAATAAATCCATACGTGTAACATCCTTCATGTATTAAAGCTGCTATCATATCTCCTCAGTCTTCTCTTCTTTAGACCAAACATAACAAGTTCCTTTAAGCATTCCTTATAGGATTGAGCCTCCAAGCTCCTTGTCAGTCTTCTCTGCACTTATTCCAGTGCCTCAGAATCCTTTTGCATGGTTGAGATCAAAATTGGAAACAATATTCCAGTGATGATCTGATGGGGTGGTAGTACTTTCTGTGACTTTAACGCTATATCTGCTGATGCAGTCCAAAACTGCATTGGCTCTTTTGGCAGCTGCGGCTCATGTTTAATCTATGGTCTACCAAGATTCCCAGATGCTTCTCATACTTCTACTATGCCAGATACTTATTTTTTATCTGTACATCTTTTTTTTTCCTAAGTTCAAAATCTCACATTTCTTATCACAGAGAATCATTTAACATTGAATGGAAATGTGCTTCATTGGTTAATTCAATCCTTTGGTCATGATCTCTTCCTTAATCTCTAAGGATGTATTTCCAGCAAATTTGCTCAAGGCATTTTTCTTGCTTGTTATAAGGGCCACTTATATATATTTAGGAATAAATGCAGTAAACAGCTTTACATGGAGTAAGCATTAAACATTAATTTCTCATTCAAATTTTTTTTCAAAATACCAACCTTGAGATTTTTTTGTTTTTTTGACTCTTCAGCTGCAATACCAGCTGCTTCATTTAAATATTTATTACCAACTTTGCTTTCAAACCATTTTAGATCTACAAAGATTTCACTGAAGTGTTCACGATCAAACTATTAACATAAAGGAAAGGAAAAACAAGCTATCAGCCATTCCATAACCTGTTTTACAGACAAAGTTTAAAAACAGAAAGGGCCATAAAGAGTTAACCAAATACTGTATGCAAAAATAGTATAATAAAAAATTAATAAGGCAATAGATGAATTAAAATAGTTATACTATTAAATACTGAAAGATAATCAAAATAATTATGGTAGCCTTTATGGAAATCTTAAATTATTTGTCAGTTCAAAAGAGAATATTTTTTTCTATGCTAACAAAGCTATATCTTAAAAGAAGCATTATTAGTACACCAAGTATAAAAAAAAGAAAAGAAATGCAGGCATATTCTGTTTATCCAGTTGCTGTTCCACTGGGGAATTATGGAATCTTCCTTCCAGCAATATGGATGACAAATATTAAATCATGCAAATATAAGGGTTCTCCTTTCAGCTGAACATAGTTTATTGGGTAAGTAATTAACATAGAAGAAAAATCTTGCAAACAGATCTGTCTCATACAAGGTAATGATGATGTCAAACTTCCTAGATACTGCTGTCAAGAGGCTATTTCAGTTCACTCCAGTTCCTATAAGGGAAATTATGATCAAATATTTATTTATTGTGAAATTTATCTATCACCTCAACCTTTATGGGTTCTAGTGGTTTACAGATAATAAAATAATTGGTACCATAATTTCTGCTTATCAAATTAAAAAAACCAAGTTGTGGGTTGTGCTAGAAAACCTAAAAGTGTTAATGGTTATACAAAAAAAAAGGGGGGGGGGGAGATTTTATATATTTGTGTTTAGTATCCCAAGAATACAATGCCTGGAAGGTCCATATTGAATATGTCACTTCAGAAGCACAAAAAGTATAGCAACTGTTATGAAATTCACTTGGACAAGATAGGGATTGCATACCAACAGCTCTGAAACTGGATTGTCACAGCTCAAATACTCTATGGTATTGAAGTGGTACCATTTCCACATTATACGACTATTAGAAATTTAATAAACAGTTCTTGAAAATATTGTTTCAGGCACCCAGAGGTTCAGTTAATGCATCCCTCCAGGTAGAAGCAGTGTAACCAAAAGTTAAGCTGAAAGCATAGCTACTGATTTACTCCTCTGGCCTAAATATTACTATTTTCCATCAAGACTGATCCCCTGAATATTTGCAAATCACTCACCTAACACAAGGTGTCGTTTGGACTCCTCTTTCTAGATTACACTCAAGCTAAAAGAGACATGGTTCTAGACATGAAATATCAGCCAGATTCTAGTGCATATTGGAAATGTATAAAGTACCATAGACAGCAATTAGGCAGATAGTTACAAAAATGCTGAACAAAATTTTTTTCAGGAGCTAAGCTTCAGAAGTTCCTTTCTTAATGAATTCTAATGCTATTTCTTTAATTGTATGCAGTACAAAGAATATATACTTACATCTGATAATTTTATAAGGTATTTCTCAAAGCGGGGCAAGTTGAGGTGCCCACTTTCATTTATATAACCTATAAGAAATAGAAGAATAATTTATATTTACAACCATTACCTGTTTCCAGCCCCCGATACTGTTCAAAAATGATCTATACTTATTTCTTCTGTTCAATAAAGGAATTCTGGGGGCTTTCCATTGAAGAGTGGGGGTATCATACTAATAAACATAGATGCCTTTTCCCCCTGCTCCCTCCATTATTTAGATCAGATTGAAAAAGCATGAGAGGCTGCTAAAAGGGACACAATATCACTTTTTCCTCCAGTGGCAGTAGAACACAAGTGAATGTAAATTAGGCTCTACTAGGTAGATCAGGTCAAAGAAAATCAGCTCCACAAACAAGAGAAATTTTGCTTTCTTCTTTCTCCTTAAGTGAATTAGGGAAGTGCCCATTTGAGCTGCTTCCAGTGTTTTGAACTTAGACAATGTTTTATTCTTTTCCTTGTTGCCTTGGCAATGTGCTTGCATATATTGCATTCCTTAAGGTCATCTTCTTTACAGGTAGTCCTTGCGTGGTCCACTGACCTTCAGGCACTTTTCTACTCTTGCTGAGAGGAATGCAAGACCTATCCAAAGCAGTTCCTGATCACACCAGACCTTCTTTACCAAAGCTGCCTCAGAGTTGTTCTTTATTTTAGGTGCATGCCCAGCACTAGTCATGTGCCATTGGGGAGTGGATCAGAGGGAAAATGGGTGTAGAGATAAGTGGCTTTCTACAGTGGTGGCACTAGAGCTGATGAGCAGAGAAGTGGCAACCAGCCAAAACTGCTTTGGCCTTTATTTTAGGCCCAAGTCAGGATGACCAGGATCTGTTATGTGCTTCATGCTGTATACTAAATAAATATATGCAGAACCAGGGTGGGGCAACCACAGCTTTGAACCCCACTGCAGCCACCATCCTAGCTTGTACATGGTCTGTGCCAAACCTACAAGAGCCTCCTCTATTCTCTGAGGCACTTGCTTAATGACAACTCAGAGTGCTGGAATTACAGTTGTTGACTGAAGGGGTCACACTGGCATCTCGCTTAATGACTCTTTTGCTTGACAACAAGATTTCAGAGCCAAATATGGTAGCCAGTCAAGGCCTACCAGTATTGTCTATAGGATCCAATCCACGAAATGGAAGGAAAAATGCAATTTCCAGCATGATACAAACCACGATATAAAGATTAAAATAATTATTTTCTTTCCCATTCTACCTTTTACTCTGTAGTAGGGCCAACCATAAGACCATCTTTCAGTAACTATGTGAGATAGCTTACCTCCAAGTTCAGGCAGTGTAGTCATGTATGTTCTATAAAGCAGCGGTAATGCATCATGGTTAATATGAAAATGAGGTAGATGAGGAATAAAATCATTTCCAACAAGAAAACCCATTAAAATCCAGTCATCTATTATTCTTTCAATTTCATATGGAAACGAAATCTTGTCCTGATAAATAAATGTTGATACAAATAATTAACTAAAAGTGTAAACCTTTGGCAACTGTCAACAATCTTTAGCACTCATACTTACTTTAACTGGCGAAAATTCATAGTCAATATATTCTCTCATTAATGATAAGTGCAAAAGATGAAAAGTGGTTTCTTCTGGGGCACTTGCTCTGTAAATTATTAATACATTTCAGTAAACTAATTAAAATGTTACATTTCGTAGATTAAAATGTGAATGTTTAATACTGAAGAAATACAGTATTCTCAGTTATTTAATAGCTTTAACTTCCTTTGTTGTCATTTAACAATTTTTGCAGCAAATTACCTCTGGGATTTTTTGCCACCAAACCGGACCTCTTCTCTTAAAAGGGAGAAGTGTGGCTCATGACTTGTCAGCCCAAGCATTATCTATTAAAAGAAGTAATTTAATAGAACTAATCACTGAAAAAATGATCAATAATGAATGAATTATTCTAGCAGCTAATTATAGCCCGATATCAAAAGATCTCATTGACATCTATGATAACATTGCCCCTTTCCACAATGGATAGCATACTACAAAATAAACTGTTTGCATAATGCATACAACCCTAAAAGATATCAGGGAAACCAGTAAAAACCCTGGTAACCTAAAAAGACTCTTTTTACCACGGCATTTTTAATCAAGAATCTTATTTTTTTCAAATAAATCATGTTTACATGTAAACATACCAAGTCAGCATCTAAACCATAGAGACAATGTCTTGTGTTTGGATCATGGTCAGGCTTTGTTTTTTCTGATCTAATAAATTCCATAATTTTATGTTCTCCTTCTCCTGGTGTCTGAATGAAAAGAAAAAAAACAAATTAATAAATGTTTAATTAATAACATTTGATTTAAAAAGTCTTATAAAAGTAAATAGTAACCTCGTGGCCTGATAAATAGACAGTTATGCCTTGCCAAGATTTGTCGGTGGAAATCTTCATGTTTACAAAATACTTCAGGTGTTCGTGCAACCTGGCCATGAATTCAGTCCCTGATAACAGAAATCTAAAAGTTACATTTTCATTCACTAAAAACTCAAAAATATTTTTCAAATATCATGGAAACACATATTTCTTTTAAAAAGATTTCACAATTTTTAACAGTGGTAATTATGTTAAACATGTACACAGTTATAATACAAATATAAATTTGGAAGTTAAACATAAACATCTCTTATTACATTACTTCAACTATTTTCTGATTTCAGGAAATACAACCTTCTCGGGACTCCATCTTCTCCATTAGAAATCTTCTCAATCAGAAAAAAATAGTTTAGTTCGACAAAAGTAATGGGACAGTATAAAACAAGATTATTCAGACACACAGAATCCATAAATGTGTAAAATTGAGAATTTGCTTATTAACTGGCTTTAGTATAAGATGGAAATACTTAATTGAAAAGAAAAAGCAGTCATTATTGCTATGGCGAGGGAATAAGGGTAGGAGAGAGCATTCAAAAACAGAGATACCTTACTGTTTAGTTTGATATCTGTGGCCTCTGATATATTTGAAATCACATTCTTTTATTTCAAGGGAACGATAAAATTTTCATGAAAATAAACAATAAAAAATGAAGAAGTCTGAAATAATGTAGCAAAATAACAGAGTTCCCTACCTGGTGTAATGCAATTAGAATCAAATCTGGACTCAGTTGGAAGAATTTCTCCTTTTTCTAATGCCTTCTTAATTTTGTCTTCTGCTTCCCTTGCTGACCTATAACAACACTTTGTGGCTTAGTCTGTAATAATCTGATGGCTACATATGTATTACAATCTCACAACACTTCTGTAGAGATTATGGTAGAAATATCTTCAGATTACAGAAAGACTTCGGAGGAGAATACCCAGCATGCATAATGTATAATTTCCTTAGCAAAATAAATTTAATAAAAGTTTAATATTATTTAACTTTCATTACTATAAAGCTATAACGTTGCACGTAATAGAACAGTTAGCAACATTGGTAACATTGAATCTATAGATAAAATCATCCAAGTAGTTGTGAAACAAGTCCAGCACCTCTCCCTGAATTGAGAACAAGCCTAGGGCTTGCTTGGCAGCTATCTGATGAAAACACTTAAAGAATTTTACTGACAAAGACCAAGTAAACAATCTATATTCTTTCCTATATTAGACTAAGAAAGGCATACCATAGCTTACAGAGGCACTACCATTTTGAGGGACCAGAACTGTACGCAGCCCCAGAAATCTGAAACTATCATTCTAATATAAAAGATAGGAGAAATTAACATGTAATTAAGGGATAATTATATATTAACTGTATTTAATAAATGAAACTGATTTTAGTTAGTCGTAACATAAATTAAACTATAACTTGCATTTTAGAAAGTAGGCCATGAAATGCTAAAAAGGTACATACTCTAATACAATAAAGCATGAAAAATGACTGGATGAAAATACTTGATTCAAATGTAGTTGTAAAGTGAAATGTCACATGCTTATGCAGACATATGACATCAATTCTGGCTGCAGTCATGAAGTGAAACATTGCAGGTCATTAAATATGATGTCATAGGACCACAACATATAAGTTCCTGCTGGCTTCTTCACTGACTTGTCAGAATTTGGTGGTGAAATGTGCAAATGGAGATCATGTGACTGTGTAATGGTTGTAAATGCACATCAGATACCAAGCAACTGCATTATGATCACATGACTATGGAGACACTACAATGGTAGCAACTTAGAGGACCAGTTGTAGGTCTATTTTTTCAGCACTACTGTAACTTTGAACATTCTCAAATGAGTTCAATGGTCAGTAAGCAAGGACCACCTGTACTATCTTTCTCCACACAGCTTTCCTTCAGAAAGGAATGATTGGGTTGAAGCCAGCACCACTTATTCCCCCTTAGCAGGGGTGGGATTCAAATTTTTTAACAATTGGTTCTGTGGGCATGGCTTAGTTGGTGGGCGTGGCTTGGTCATGTGACTGGGTGGGCGTGGCTTGGTGGTCATGTTATTGGCTGGGCGTGGCCAATTCAATATCACTCACATCGAGGCACGCATCTCCTCGCCTGGCCTCTCATGACTGTGGGGATGCTGCAACAGTCGTAAGTGTGAAAAATGGTCATAAGTCACTTTTTTCAGTGCCACTGTAACTTGTATCAGCAAAGGAGGGAAAAAAACTCCAGAGACGTTCCTGAGACAGGAAGTCTAGTCCTGCCAGGAATGTAATAAGGGTTAACGGAGAGGCAGTTTCTGTAAAGCAACACCAGAATATTTCCTTCATGCTTTCCTTACAGGATTAGGCCAGTAATTTCTTCTAACAACCGGTTCTCCAAACTGCTTAGAATGTTAACAATTGGTTCTACCGAATAGTTGCAAACTGGTAGAATCCCACTCCTGCCCCTTAGGTTTCCCTTTGGGATACCAATGGCCAGTTTGTTACCAATAGCATTGAATGAGCAATCCTACGTTCACTCCTATAAATAATCATGAGTATGAAGAAATAAGCATATTACATCAGTCTGTAGGAATGACAAAGAAACCAGTGAAAACAAAACAAAAACCCATTTTATGTACATACCTAAAACGTCTGCCACGTTGCTGGTTCATTTTTGCTCTTGGAGCTACTCCATCAACTGCCATAAAAAAAACTTTTCTTGGTTTAATAATGCGAAATAAAACTTCTAAATAGTGAAATATATCGGCAAAGACCTTATCTTCAGAGATTCGGAAATGAACATCATCATCATTAGGATGTGAACATTGATGAATAATGCCATTCATGTCCAAATATAAGTTGTCAAATTCTGGAATCTAGAAAACATATTAAATATAGAAGTTCTATTAGTCAAGTTTTAATTAAGTTACATTTCTTCTATGAAAATTGTACTTTGCATTAGCTAATTTCATTTTATATGTCTATTTGGAAAACACATAGGCTAATATTCAAGATATTCTGCATATAGGCGGCCACCTAATTAAAAATAAAACTCAGAAAGTGATAAAAATAAGGAAGCTTTTTACCATTTAATAATGACTCTGTAGTGATTACATTAGTTTTAATTCTAAACTCTTTCATTTTTAATAGTGCCAGAACTTCTCGAAAAGGGCATTACATCCATCCATATTTATTTATTTAGAGAATTTATATAATCATCCATTCACTTTCAATGACTTTTGGCATTCTACAAACAATAAAAAACCTAATATAAAAAGAGTAAAAACAATACCTCCCCCCCCCCCAGGTGGCAGCAAGCACTCAAATAAGCCACTTAATGGGCTCCATCCCACTTTGGGTTTCCAAGACCATTGGCAAAACTAGACCTTCAGGGCCTTGTGAAAGAGTATCACAGTAGGAGCCAGTCTAATCTCCATGGAGATGATGTTCTAAATGAAGGGAGCCACCATGGAGAAAGGTCTTCCAGCCAGATCTACTTCCTTAGGAAAAGGAAACTGCAACAACATTCCCTGCCTCCCCGCTCTAGTGAGTCAGGTGGATATAACTGGAAAGAGATGGTCTCAAGCCATGTAGGGCTTTAAAGATGACAGTCAGCACCTTGAATTGCACCCAGAAGCAATCAGCAGCCAATGCAGCTCCTGCAGGAGAGCTGACACCTGGGTCTGTACAAAACCATATAGGCCACTGCATTTTGAACTAAGTGGAGCTTCCAGATGCTTTTCAAAGGCAGCCCCATGTAGAGCACGTTGCAATAGTCAAGATGAGAGGTGACTAGGACATGAATGACTGTGACCAGGAAAGGACCTAGAAACTGGTTCACACCCTGCAGCTACACAAAGGCCCTCCTGGCCATGATTACCACCTGCTCCTCAAGCAGAAGTCATGAGACTCCCAGATTGCTCACTGGGTCTGTTTGGGTCAATGTAACCACATTCAAGACCAGAGATGGCAATTCTCCATGGATCAAAGAATCCCAACTCAGAGCCACTTGGTCTTGCTAGGGTTCAGTTTCACCTGTTGCTCCCCATCCACCCTTGACAACCTCCAAGCAATGCTACTTAATTTGAAACAGTCCAATTCAAAACATTTTGCACATTACTAACTTGTAAAACATTACAATGTAAAATCGTAACAAATGGCACAGAAGTTCATGTTTTAATATTTCAGAACTTCAAAAGCATATCTGACTGAAGCATATCACTTACCAGAATAGCCAATGTCCTATAAGAGTATTAAGATAGGTTTCAATTCTGCTTTGGTGATTAAGATGCAAGAAACACAATCCAATGAGTTACACCTATTAATTTTCTCATTACAAAACTTGCTGGAGATGCTGAACTTCACAATATGTTCCAAATATTTGCATATGTTATAAATTAATGGGCAGTGCTAAATTTTAATAACACTAACTCATGCTGAAATCTATGCTCTGCTATAAAATGATTGTTATCATTCAATCTTTGTGCCCATCCTTGTGCCCATAGACCACAGTTGCCCACCAGGCTTTTAACATATTATTAATTCTTTGCCCACCTAATTTGGTCAGCCTTCACTGGGAGACAAAAAGAAATTTCACAATTATTGTTTCATTTATGATGAGGATGACTTTGAATTACTGTGCTACTTCATGTATTGGCAGTGAAAGAGAATAAGCTTGAAAGTTCAACCCTTTTCTTGTAGAAATGGGCTTTGGAATCATTATTGCACCAATAAGGACAATATAGCATCTCTCTCTATATATGGGTGAAAACTATGCATATGAATCTCCTCAGAAATATATATATGCGAGTAGCTAGATTTATATATACATTAAATTATAATGCAGCTGTTTTACATCTGACTGAACCTTCTAGGAACCTTGCTCATATGTACAAAAACTATGTTTCCAACAAAAGGTATAGCATCATATTTTACATGACTTAATTTCTAAAAGCTGTGGCCCACCAAATTATATATGATTAAAATGTTACTTATCTTCACAAAAACAGCAAGATCCAAATATGTTTTTATTTTATTATATCCAAAATATAATACAGCAAGTATATAGAAATGTTTAATAATGAACTTATAAGTGAACAGAATTCTTATGAATTCACCATGCTTTGCTTTACCATTTTAATACCAAAATATGTAAATACTTTAACCCATAGAAAAAGTATTAAAATAAAGCAAAATAAAATGAGAAAAGATATTTAAAAATTGGGAATCAGAGACATAAAATGTAACATAAAAGGCACTGAAAATATGCAATAGTGTGAAACAGTTATCGTGTTTATTATTTATTAAAAGTTATTTGAGGATTTACATTTTGAAGTGATTAAAGAAAAAGGCAGTAAGCATACATTTTTCAGGCCAAAAATGTTATATTCAGATAGTCTACAACTTACAACCACAATGGAGCCCAACATTTATGTTGCTAAGTGAGAAATTTGTGAGAAAAATAAGTGAAAAAGAGCTGCGTTGGTGCAGTGGTTAGAATGCGGTACTGCAGAGGCGTTCAATTCTGATCAGCTCAAGGTTGACTCATCCTTCCAAGGTTGATAAAATGAAGACCTGAATTGTTGGGGCAATATGCTGATTCTGTAAACCACTTAGAGAGGGCTGTAAAGCACTGTGAAGCAGTATATAAGTCTAACTGCTATTGCTATTTGTTGAGTTTTGTCCCATTTACGACTTTTCTTGCAACATTTGTTAAGTGAATCACACTGTAGTTAAATTAGTAATATGGTTGTTAAGTGAATTTGACTTTGCTTGTCAGGTCGTCGCAAAAGGTGATCACATGACCCCAGGACACTGCAACCATCATAAATGTGAGTCAGTTGTCAAGCATCCAAATGTAAATCATGTGACTATGTGGATGCTATAATGGTCATAACTGTGAACAATGGTCACAAGTCACTTTTTTCAGTGCTGTTGTAACTTTGAATGGTCACTAAATGAATTCTTGTAAGTTAAGGATTACCTATACTTGAATGAGAACCAACAGGAAAAAAGCAAAATAAGTTTGCACAGTATTTCCATTTAGAACTGTACTTTTAAAAAGAATTTTTCATCTAGAAATTCAATTCTGGATAAAAATTCTATCTAAATTTTTTCCATTATTTTTATTCTGCAGTGGCATAATAAAACAACTGACAAAAATGTGGAAGCTATATATGTAAATTAATTTATCTTGATTTAAGCCATATCTACTAACACTAGGGTTCTATAAAATTGCATTACAAACTACAATGACTAATTTTAGAAACAATATTTCTCTGAAACAAAGTACACTATAATCTATCATTTTATTTTACATTGGTTTAAAGCAGAACTGTTTAACTGAGATGTACTCGGGAAAATATCAAGCTAGGAAGCAAATAATAACGGATAATATTGCAATTGTATGACATTGCACTTAAATTCATACAGCACTCATATATGCCTTAGCACAATTAATTATATTCTGCATAGAGTAGAACTATTCCTAAACTCTGATTCAATAAGAATTTCATAGGATTACTTGTGTAATTCTGCTAGTTAGGAGTACAGTATTGTTTCTTTCCCTCTTTCTCAGCATAACATATTATTGTTCTTCATTCTTTGTTTTGAATTCTTTGTATGCCTTTCAATAGTTGGCTAGTACAGAAGAAACTTTATTGAATTTTTAATGTAACAGACATGAGGAATATTAATTTTCCCAACATGTTACACATTCTCAGCAATCTACTCCTCTTCTTCCCCTAGTCTGTTAAAAAGATAAAGTACACTAGGATGCAATGTGCTTTATAAATCCGATTTAAATTTTAAAACAATACTAATAAGAGGAGATGTAATCTTAAACACCCTGTTGGGCTAAAAAGGAAAAAAAAATATTTCTAATGACGTGGACAGTTTTTCCTACGACATCATGAAGCAGAGCTGAAAATAATTTGGCAGGCTACAAACAGCAGGAGAGCCCGCCACTCTTTTCTCCGCGGCTTCCCACACGAAATGAAAACTACGAGGTCTCTGGGAGTTTCACAAAACTCTTTTCAGACCCGCGTTTGTTCTCAAATGAGAAACCGCCGCTGACATTCGCGGTTAGGGGTCAAAGACACCCGGACAGAAAGAAAAAGTTGAAATGTGTTTGAATATTAGTAAGTTATAGCTTTTCTCTCGGGTTCACTCCTGTTCTCCACCAATTTCCCTGAAAAAAGATAAAGTGGCCTAAAACTCATAGCCAGGGCAAAAAAAATATGAAAGAACTGCCAGCAAGTCAGTAATCCAAAATGGTAACTCCGTCACGGCGCTTTCCAGGTGGGGATCCACGCAACAATTCCAGAGGCAGGCGCGGCTTTGTTGCCAGACCTGTCCATCACACCAGAGGCCCCTCACGAAGGAAGAAGAGAATCGCCCCGGGTGCGACGGCTAGGCAGCCTCTCAGCTTCCCTCTTCAGAGCAGGGAAGCGCAAACCGCAGCTGCTCACCTGATGCTCCTTCACCACCTGACTGAGGCAAGGATACCGCTCCGAGACCCACCGATAAAACTTCGGCACCCCCATAGCGGCCGGCTTCTGCCCTTCCTCTTTAAGGCCACTCGGACCCAAACAACCGCCTTTGCACCTTTCCTCTCAGGCAAAGCGCTTCCTTCCGCCAAGGCCCCAAACCATAGAGCGGGCCTCACCAGAGCGGACGACTCAGCGTCGGAAATCAAAGGCGGGCGGCGGCTTCTTATTGGACGTCGTGAAAATTGCAGGTTTGCTATCATCCTATATCGGCCGAAGTTTCCCCTTGTTACAGTAGTATTAGGTGTGGAGGAGAAAAAGAGGCGGAAAGTAATTTTTTCGGTCCCTAGGTTGCCATCAGACAGTAGGGTAAAGGATTAAAAATAAAAAATAAATCCCTTGGAATGAGTGGACGAACGGCAGCAAGGAAACGAATAAGTAAAATCAAACTAAATAGGAAATGGATTTCTGATGAAACATTTAAGCTTCTCTTATTATGCTAGGAAATGGGCACCTAGCCGCAATCAATATACAGTATATTAGAGATGAAGTTGGCAAGCAGAGGAAGGTAGAAATGGGAAAGTTCTTCTGGCCCTAGCCGGGGTGGGATTGGTAGAGATATGGCGAACACTGAAGCTAACTATAATAGTCATATCCATTCAACTTTTAATAATATAACTGGGAGAAATTATAGAGTCAGGGTTAGGAAGAAATGGACAGTAAGCAACTTTTTTCAGGTATTGTAGGTGGAATAAACATTGTTCCAATGTACCCCAAAGGACTTTTGGGAGTAAGTATGAAGTATTGCACAACTGTATTAAAATAATTGGCTTAACTTCCAATTAAACTAATTTCCTCAAGAATAATTTCATTTTTAATCATGTTACTACACTTGAAGTAAATTAGAATCCACAGCTGGTATCTTTCCACTGAAATAAGACACTGTATACTACAGCCCAATAGAATTAGTGAAAGGGAAAAGGAAGTTAATTATTTCTCATGTCCCATAACATTTCTAAAGGATTCATTTGTATTCATTGTATCCAAACGTCCTCTGAAAATCTAATTCATCAGATACTCCGAGTGAACTATTTTAATTAGCCAGCTCTGTTTGCAATAGTTGTAGTTCGGGTTAACCCCAATATTACGGATGCATAGATATGGTGGAGATGTTCTCCAGAACGGATTTCATATTTCCAAAGTTAGGACTAGGTCTAATGTGTGGCAGCAATGTAGAGGTTGAGTGGCTGATAAGTCTGTAGTGCCACTGCAAAAATAACTCCTAAATTACCTCCAATCTCAGTGAGCAAAGGTTAAAATTAGCCAGTACCAATAGTCTGAGCAATTCTGTACCAGTTAAATCAAGCAGTCCAAGGAGGGATGCTGCCATACCTCTGTTAGAACCGCACAATGGCAGCAACTCCATTTTGTCCCTTTAGCTTAACCTCTCATGCCAAACAGTGTTCACAATAGCCGGGCACATAACTGCCATACCTTTCTTGCTTAGGACAGGAATAAAGCAAGACATGAAACTCCTGGACCCATCTCAGTAAGAGGGACTCATTATCTAGCCAGCTCTTAGCAGCACATATGAGCAATGCCTTCCCTTCTACCATACTTCTCCATGTCCTTTCAGCTACCTCAACCCACTCTCCCAGGCACCCAATAACTGGTTATACTGGTTACTCAACACTGAACTGGAGTTACGCTTCATCTCATCTAAAGCATTATTTCTAACTCTGGTTAACACTTTCAAGGATTCAAACAAATCAATTTGGGACCTGGCAGTGAGAATATTAGGGACACAAAAATCTACAAATCTTATGAACAGATTGAAGGAGGTATGCATATTTAGCCTTGAGAACTCAAGGTTTTAGTAGAGATTGACAGTAATTGTCATGCCCCTGGTGGAGACTGATTCTGAGGGAGAGGAGGAACAGCTGACCGGGAGTGGAAGTGTGGCTCCAGAGGTTGTGGAGGAGGCTGGGGAAGGGCAGAGGCAGCTGGGCAGTCAGAGGAGGACCCAGGCCCATCCCCTCTCCATCCTAGGGCACGCAGGGAGCAGAGGATAAGGAAGAGACGTGGTCTATGGGTTGGCCTTGATCCTCTTTATGGGCTGCAGCTGTGGCAACTGGATAAAATGACGGACATGCGTACGGGCCAGTGCTGGAAACAAAGCGTGGAAATATCTCTATTGTTCCTCTAGGAGTGTGGCGTCCTTCCCAGTGTGTGTTCTGATATCTGTGGACGTTTTCCAGCCCTTATCTTGCCTGGTTTGTATTGTTTTTTACTCTTTATAATTTAAACGGCATTACCTCCTTCTTGTAACTGCTTGTGTAGGAGTTTTTTGTCTCCAGTCAAGGATATTTGGAGCTTGGAAGCAAAGTGAAGGAATAAAAGGGGCTTCACCTGTTTTTTGTGACAGTGTTTATTTTGTATCCCACCCTGGGTCATCACAGTAATCTTCAGATATCTGAAAAAATGTCACAGAGGACTATTATCAATTGTGCTGAAATGCAGGTTACAGGACACAGAATATTTATTTAATTTCTGGAAGTCAGATTTCAAATGAATGGAAACTTGGCTGACAGCAACAACTATTTGATAGTGGAACAAAAGACATCTGATGTCTTTCAAGTAATTTATTCTACTGAAAAATAGGATCCTACCCACAGAATATAGTGAAATAGATGCAAATAAGCAAATACACACATTCTGAAAGGATCATTATTGAAAATAATAATGGAGGTTCATCTGCATATAGCTATCATAAAATCAGTATGATCAATGTTTTGGGTAAAGTACAACAGTCTTTAATAATAGTAATAGACATATTCTTTACGTGAAAATTATTCTAGAAATGCGCAGTGAAGTATTCCCTTTCTCATTCATTGTTACTGTTGAAAGATTTAATATTTGAATCCACCGAAATCCAGTCATTCTCCTTTCTTAAGTATGTAGACCAGCTACAATTTTTTGACTCTCATTTTTCTCCTTTATTCTCATCTGGCTTACCCTATTATATATCCAGTATCGTTAATATTCCTAGCTCAAAGACCTACTATTTATTATTGTTTTATTAAGCTTGTGGAAACAGCATTGTGATAAACATAATAACTTGCATTTTGTAGTCTTTCCACTGTATCATTGGAAACAGTATTTATATCCAATATAAACACTGAAACACTGATCTGCATTAGCAGAATTTACTAACTTTAAAAAAAACTAAGATTTGTTTTCTGCAAATGACAGCATATCACATATACGGTGCCCAACCAAGATACATCTGACACAGCAAGTTTTCATCTGTTGAATCTTGAATAAGATGGTGAACATGTCCTTCAATTGACAATGGTAGGCCCTTTACCCTGTTCCTATTTTTTATTACACCCTGTAGCCGCTGCTCTATGTCTTGCACATGAGTCTTGGCCTGAAAAACAAAAAATAATCTACATAAGAAAAAGATGTCATCAGTAACTAGAAGCTAAATTTTTAGTGGTAAGTATTCGAACTTTCTCCTTCTAACATAAAAGATTGAGTTTCCACTGAAGGTTTACTGAATTATATAAAATTGAGTACTATGAACTATACACTAAGCCATAAATTACAATTTACGATACATACTATATAATATATACTTATTACATTAAACCAATCCAATAATTGTATGGTTTAACAGCGAGTGAATGAATTCTGGAACTATCTAGTAAACACTTATGGAGGTCATTAGCCATAAAGAACCCAGGCTATAATAATTCATCTAATTTCACTATTAACTGAAAAATGATATTCAACATAGCATGCTCAGTATGTGTGAAATGTAATCCCAGCCACTGCATATATTATGGGAAGAGCTTACTATATTAATAATAGGATAAAATTCCATAATTTTTTTATTTTCATTTATATACATTAAAAAAGTGGTCAATTTCAAAACAAAAATTTCAAGCTTAATTCTGAATTCTTAATTTTTAAAAAAATCTTCATTAAATCTGATAAGAATCAGTGGATTTGATATGCGTAAAATATGCTTTGGAATTTGATAGATTTATCAGAAATAATTTGGGGCAGTGGCTAAGATATTGGACTAGAAACTGGGAGACCATGTGTTCTAGTCCCACCTTAGGCAGGGCCAGTAACTGTGTCTCTGCCTTAGGAAGCTGGCAATAGCAAACTTCCAAAATCTTACCAGAAATCGAAAATGGATGGGAAAGTCATGGGAAAAAGAGGTAACCGAATGTATAATTTGGTAATAAAGCATTAAAAGTACAATCTATAAAGTTTAAATTTGATCAGCAAGTTTTTAAAAGTATTTTTATGAGCCTACATCACAAAAATAAGTGTTTCTCAATATTATTTGGTATTAATGAATGAAATAATTAGAAAAATTAAACTGCTAGCACTCATCAATATATGAGAATGACCTGATGAAAAACAAATAAGTCAAAGTTTCCAATTCTTTTAGTTACCTATTCCTAATGTGTTTGCTCTTCTTGAATAAATTCAGTTATCATTCAAAGCAAGGTTATGTTGCTTAATATTATAGTGTCCATTTTTATTTGTTTACTGCCCTGGTGCAAAGTTTGAATTTTTAACCCTGAGTTTTACCAGCTTACCTTTTCATTGACAATTTCTCCAGTTTCATTTACCAAGGTTTTTGTATTGCCTCTAACTGGTTTACTCCATTCCACAAGGGGATCATGCAGAAAAGTCTTCAAAACACTAGATTTGGGAGAGAGTAAAATATTTTTACTTACATTTGTTGTAGTAAGTTTCATTAGATTTAGTTACTACCCAAATTTGCTGGGAGTAGAACAGCATATTATAAAATATTCATCATCATAATCAGGCTGACTACAAACAACAGTATGATAAAGTAGTAACAATGGTGCACTGAAATGTCTACAAGAAACACCACTTGCTTACAAGCAAGAATTTTAGGATCACAAAATAAACAAAGTAATAGAAAATGAAGAAGCTAAAGTGCTGTTCGACTTCAGAATTCAGACAAACAAGTGCCTTCCATATAACAACACCCCAGATATTGATTGGCTGGATAATGGATGTGGCAGGAGATGGAGACAGCAAAAGAGAAGAGGAAGAACAGGAGAAAATCACAAAAGGCAAGGACCTGCAAATAGAAGAAGAACTGTGCACACACACAAAAAGCAGAGCTAGTACCAATAGTACAGGTACTCCCCGTTTAGTGACATTTAGTGACCATTTGACGTTACAATAGTACTGAAAAAAAATGTCTTATGACTATTTTTCACACATGACAATTGCAGCATCACTTGTGGTCATATGATCAAAATTCAGACATTTGGCAACTGACTCATATTTATGACAGTTGCAGTGTCCCGGGGGTCTTATGATCACCTTTTGCAAACTGGCAAGCAAAGTCAGAAAAGCTGGATTCACTTAACAGCTTACTAACTTAACAACTGCAGGGATTCACTTAACAACCGTGGCAAGAAAAGTTGTAAAATGGGGCAAAACTCACATAACAAATGTCTCACTTAACAACAGAAATTTTGGACCCATTTGTGGTTGTAAGTTGAGGACTACCTGTAACAGGTGCCTTGGGTGCAATCCCTCCTCCCCCCCAAATCTGGAGCAACGCTTTAACACATTGCATTGACAAAATCATGAATTGCAAAAGGCAGCTTTTGTTGGAATGGCTTATATTCTGTGGTGCTCCTTTAATACAATCAAACAACATCTACTGATCTCACGTCCTTAGAAGAGATTCACTAGGTTGATAAAAATGTCAAATCCAGTGTAAATAGCTGGCTGATTGTGCAACTAACCATTAATCAGGCAATGTAGAATAGGAGACAAAGAATTGGAAGAGATCAAGTACTGTATCAAGTTCTGAAAACTGAAGTTGAGTATGGCATAATCTGCCTGTGGTGATCTCAGAGGTTATTTGCACACTGACAAACTTTCTGTCAGTTAGAAAAGCCCACACTGTTTGGATACGCATATATACCTTGCCAATACATTATGCCATCCTACGTTCTTTAGAAAAACTCGATGCATATGAAGGCCAATACCAATTAAAGAACTGGCAATTGTGATTTCACGTTGTTACACATATATTATTTCTAGATTTCTATACGAATCTTAAAAAGTTAGTAAGTGCATTGATTCTGAGCTGAGAGCATGTGTCTAGATTTTTATCTATTTGAGTTTTCCCACAGGAAACCATTTTTTAATTCTTATTTGGGAAGTACCATGCACAAATCTAGAAGAGATAATCACAAAATAATTCTTTGCAGCTCTCTTTCTTATTAGCACAATTGTTTATAATTGCATGACTATCCTGTTTGGTTCACAGATCCTGTCTCTGGATCACAGAAACAGAGAAAAAGAAAAAAGTATGTAAGCAGTACTACCCAATGAGTATTACAAGGCTTGTTTATACAATGTATAAAAGGAAACCAGGCTATCAGAAAATATAGTGGCTGGTCCCCATCAAGGCTGACACCGGCCGGAGTATAGAAAAACTCAAAGTGCAAGATCAGAAGATGTGAGACCTGGCCCATAGAATCTTCAAGAGTCGGACACAACTAAATGGATAATATTATCATCATTTATGCAATGTAGTATGATAATAATGAATATTTGAAGTTGAAATAATTAAGTGTAATGATTCTATGTGCCTTCCCCCATTCTACTTGAAGACCATTCTTTCTTTACCTCATGAGCGGTTCTCTCTGATTACGCATAAGTCTTAAGGTAACTTCACAAGCTCTCCTGAAGAGCCCTTCTGTGCCCATTGGACCCATCGCATTGACCATGTTATGAGTAAGGCGAAATGGAACAATTTCTGGAAAATCAAAAGTTTCTCCCTTTAAATGAATACAAAAAGAATAAATTCAGCAACACACGCTTCTCTCAAAATGGAATGCAGTAGATTCTTAGACAGCTTGTATTATACAAGTATATAAGAAATTTTATTTAAGTTATACTATTATAGAATAGAATAAAATAGAATTCTTTATTGGCCAAGTGTGACTGGACACACAAGGAATTTGTCTTGGTGCAAATGCTCTCAGTGTACAAAACAGAAAAGATACATTCATCAAAAGTCAAGAATCATAAGGTACAACATTTAATAATAGTCATAGAGTACAATAAGCAATCAAATCATACTAGGAAACAGTCAATATAATGTTATAATGTTAGTACCACTTATTTCACTCCTTTCCAAATTACTTTGGTGTTTGTGTATAGACAGGCTGATTTTGTTTTGCTGTTAACCAATGTTAAATGTAATATAAATGTAAAAACAAAAACCATCTCTGTGATTTTTATTACTGAATGTGAAAATATTCAGTACATGGGACAGCTTTTTAAAATAGTTCATGGCTGGTTAAAAACAAATGTTTCAGGTATTTGGATCTGTGCTGGAAGGATAGGATAGATTTGATCCAAGGGCAGGGTAGATTTGATCCATGCAAAAATGGTTTGGCGATTATGGGGAGGAAATCAAAGGAAATTGAAATCTGGAGAGAGATAGGGTAGGAAAAGAAGATGCTGGGAAGATTGTGGGACACTGGAGAATACTGTTTTGAGAAATCAACAGGTGAATGAAGCAATGAAAATTAGGGGTAGGCAGCCTGATGTGATATGATGTATTACTCTAGGATACTGGGATTTGAGAGAGTTACGGTTAATTAAATATGATATTCCAAGACTTCAGCAACAAAGATGAAGGGAAAGATGGGAAAATGCTAGAAAAATGAATGACTAGGCAGGCCAATGGGATAAGCTCACTTCAGGCATTGGTATTAACAGCTCAAGGAAGGGAAAGAGAAGGGAAAATGCTGGAAGGGAGATGGGGTTGGATAAACGCTTCTAGAAGCTGGTGAAGGGGAGATGGAAGAGAGATTTTATTACTACCAGTGGGTGGTTCAGAATGATTTGGTAGATCCTCCAGAACATATTGATTTTGTTCTGGGTTACAAACAAAACATTGTTCCCATTGAAGTAACACCCCTTTGGGAGACTTTCTACCCTTAAAGACAGTCTAGATCAGGGGTCACCAACCTTTTGGACCTCAGGGACCACCAAACTCATAAGTTTAGATCCCAGGGACCACTAACTGGTTCTGTGGGCGTGGCCTAATTTGTGGGTGTGGCTTGTATGTAAATATTATATTTATATAAATATTGAATTTTTTATAAAAAAGAGCAGCTTTTACCCCAAATCAGGCAAAGTAGGCAAGCAGATTGAGTTGCTCACAGAATCACAGATTCATTCAGAAATCTATCTGCCATTGGCTAGCTCAGTCTGTCACATAAAATTTGCTTCCAAGCAAATTCACAAAATTAACTCACAACACACCATGCATGTAAATATTGATTTTTTTGTAAAAAAGAGCAACTTTTACCCAAAATCAGGCAAAGCAGGCAGGCAGATTGAGTTGCTCACAGAATCACAGATTCATTCAGAGATCTATCTATCTGCCATTGACTAGCTCAGTCTGTCACATAAAATTTGCTTTCAAGCAAACTCACAAAATTAACTCACAACACACCATTCATGTAAATATTTATTTTTTTTTATAAAGAAGAGCAACTTTTACCCAAAACCAGGCAAAGCAGGCAGATTGAGTTGTTCACAGAATCATTCAGTGATCTATCTATCTGCTATAGGCTAGCTCAGTCTCTCAAATTTGCTTACCGTGAGTCTGCACTGAATTTGTTTGCAAGCAAACCTTCAGTCCTAAGGGAGGTTCGGCTGTGCTTAGCTAGAAAGCAAAAAATCCAACTATTTCCTGCTTCCTAGCTAATCTAAATCTCCCGGCACAGCAGAACAGATGATGGTCAGAAAAAGGAAAAATAGCAACTTAGCAGACAAGTTTGCCAGGTAAGGAGTGAGTGGGCAGGGAGGGTTCCCACGGGCCATGTGGGCTGAGCAGCCTTGTGTTTCTGCGCAGCCTGGATTAATTGCTTTGGGGGGGGGTGCTCTGGGAATGAGATTTCTCTGTGGCCCACCAAAATTTTCTCTAGATAGTTTTAAATAACTAAACTGACTGTGAATTGATACATTTTGTTCCTGAAAGTTTAAACATTTTTAAAAAAATATTGGAAGTATTGCTGGCAAAGACTGGAAGTTAAACTTGCCTGGAAAAATTTGAAGACTGTTTCAGGTAGGCATGACTGCAATTCAGATGTATTTATTTTGCCAACATACTTTGGAATAAAAAATATTTTAAATTCAATATTTAGCTGCTTACCTTATTAAACAGACAGTTGAAATCTACATGCACACATTCACCAGTTAAAGAATCAAACAGAATATTTTCTCCATGACGGTCCCCAAGACCCAGCATATACCCAACCATTGACATAACCGCAGTGGAACGACAATAGGCTGATCTGCTGCTGTACCTATAGAAAAAAATAAAAATCAAGATACCTTATAGGTACTTGGTCATTTTGTAATCATTGTTGGTGGCATGACAATTTGTGCACTCAGCAAAAACATAAAATATGTATAACAGAGGTCTCATTCTCGTGGCCCATGGGCCAATTGCAGCCCGCAGGACGATATCCTGTGGCCCCCACCGTGATATGAAAGTATAATATTAGTGTATAATATAAATATAAAGTATAATATAAAGTATATTATGCAGCCCAGCCTCACCCAGACTCTGCCTCTAGTGGCTCCCAGGTAAATTGTGTTTGAGACCCCTGGTTTATGATGATTACTACAGGCAATCCTTGACTTATGACCACAATTGGAAATGGAACTTCCATTGCAAAGCAAGATGATTGTTAAGTAAGCTGCAACCAGTATTACAATTTTTTTGTTGTGGTGGTCATTAAGTGAATCAGTAATTAAATAAATCATGAGGTTAAGTGAATGCAGCTTTCCCTATTGATTTTGCTTGCTGGAAGCCAGCTGGGAAGATCCCATGTCAAAACCATGTGATTGCAGGATACTACAACTGTTGCAAACAAATGCCAGCTGCTAAGCGCCTGAATTTTGATCATGTGACTGGAGGAACCACAATGGTCATAAGTGCCAGGGCTGGTCATAAGTGTGTAGACTGGTGGTAAGTCACTTTTTCATAACTCTTTTTTTTAAATAAAGTTTTATTGAGTTTTAACAAAACAAATAAAACATCTTATTTGAGTACAGCATCGTTCTGGGTTATCACACTTCCATACAGACACAGTTTCATATGCATATTCACCTTATGTATTCAACTTCATATCTTACTACTCTTTTTCCAACTTCTCACTATTTCTCCCTTTACTTTTCTTAATTTTCTTTTATGGTTATCTCATTTTCTTCTTATTCAATTGTATTCCTTTTACCTAAATTTCTTTATCTTTTTAATCATTGTACTTATACTTTCGTCTGTCTTGTTTACAATTTCATATGTTCTCTTCCAACATTCTTAAGAAGCAAAATTCCCCTTATAATTGCCAATCGAAATGCAACACCTTTAAATCTTATTGTTATTATCATATGAAATCTCATTAAACATTGAATTTGTGCATTCTAAAATTATAACATTCAAATTTCTAATATCTATTTTATATCATGTAGATCTCATCATTCAGACTGCTTGATACTTCCCCTTGAAAATGTAAAAAGTAAAATACTAAAAACAGCAAAGGCAATATATATATATATATACACACACACACACACACACACACACACACATAAACATTAGTAAACAAAATAGTTATTCAAAATCATTCTAGTACTGGCATGAACCTTGTAAATCTTTCACGTTTCTTTTCAATATCTATCAATCTTTGAGAACAACTGAAATGTTTCCCTCCCTTCTTATTACTTAACTGTCAATAAGCATACCATTGGATAGTCATACAGTTTTATCTTATAAATTGTTTACTATTAATAAGCAAAATAATTATTCAAATTCATTCTAATTGGTATAAATTTCCTTATAAATCTTTCACATTTCTTTTCAATATTTTATCAATCTTTAGAAACAATTGCAATGTTTCCCTCTCTTCTTTATTATTGCATTAATCATAAACATACTATTACATAACAATACAGTTTTATCTCATAGATTATTTACTTATTTCATTTCTAACTCATTACAGTATTCTACTGTCACAACACTATCTTTTGTACCTTTGCAGAATCCTCACTTTTAACTTAAAATCCTAGTACGCTTCCCCTTTTTCTTTATTTCCTATTTTTGTCCCTCATAAGTTCTTTCCCTTTCTATCTTTCCCCCCCTTTTTCTCATCCCCCCTTTTTTATACCCTTCTTTCTCTAATTTTCCCTTCTGTAGTTTTCTTTTCTGTTTCTCCCTGCTGTTATGCTTCTTTTTCAGGCTACTTTTCTTTTTGGCTGTTCCCTTAATCTCAAACTTTTAACTCCTTTCCTCCTTTTTCTCCTTATTACCACACTTTGCATTATTTAATCACTGAAAATGGCTTCTTCTTTGTCCCTCCCTTCTTGCTCTTGAAGCTTTTCCTTTTGCTTTTCATAGTTCAGGATCTCCATTTCAAAAAATTCAAATACAAAGCCAAAGGATCTTCCTTCCCCTTCTGAATCTTTTCTGTTTTTTAAGACTCATCTTCAATTCCTCCAGGAGTGATGGCATTTTAAACACTTTTGAACAACCACCCAATTGACTTTGAGTAAAAACAGAAAAAGAAAGAAAAAACCAACGGCAAAAACTTTTTTTTTTAAATCACCAAATGATCCCAGACTGTTCCTTCTTGTTTCTTTCCTTTACTTTTCCTTTCTGTGGGTTACTGTATCTTTTAATAAGATTTCAGTGACAATGTATCCTCGGGAGTTTTTTCAAAGTTTCACGGTCAATCCTCTTTATTTTTCCAGGTGGCACTCCATTTTTCCATTATTCCAAGTCCCACCCTTTTGCCTCCACTCTTCTCCTTTTTAGGGCTTTAAAATGACCAAGAAAAAATCTTTATTCGCCTTTTGACACTTAGATTTCAACCTAAGGTTATCTCTTAGTGTCAAAATAGGTGTAAATTTCTTTCCATACCATTTGTAATTCTCAATATAAAGGTTTAAAAAAGGGGTTTTAACCTCCTTTTCTCTCTCCTTCGCCGCTTAAAGATCTTCTTTCAGAAGTATTCCTCTAGGTACTTTTAGATTCAGTGTACCTTGCTTAGATGTTCTCTGTTGTTTAGCCTGGTCTGTCCTGTTTTCCTCTTTGTCTTCCTCCTACACCAGGGGTCCCCAACCACCGGTCCGTGGATCATTTGGTACCGGGCCGCAAAGAAAATAAAAATGGCGGCTGTCTTTGCCTTCGGTGAATGCTGCTGGGATCCGGGATCAAGGACACAAATGAAAGAAGGGAAGGGAGGGAGCAACCAAAGCCTGTCCTGCTCTCCGGCTCAGCGGCTTCGGTTTCCTCCCGCCTCGTTCCTCTCTCAGTCGCTCTCTCGCTCCTCCACCAGTAAAAGAGGCGAATAGTTCTTATTCTCAGCCGAAGCTGCTCCGAAACAACCAGAAACAAAGGCAGGCAGGCAGGCAGAACGGAGCACTGGATTGAACCGCGGGCAGTGGGGTGGGGGTGAACGGGCGCTTTGGAGGAGCTGCGCCAACAGGAAAAGCCACCCTGCCGGCTTCTTTGAAGCAGTTTCTTCCTGAGCTGGTGGAGGAGCGAGAGAGCGACTGAGAGAGGAACGAGGCAGACACCTGAGGGATGAGGCTGAGGGAGGCAGGGCTGAGAGGCGGGGCTTCTCAGCCATCCTGCAGGGACTTGTCCTGAGCCTCCCTGAACTTGGTGGTTTGCTGGCAGACATTTTATTACCCGACTAGGTAACAACATCAGATGTTATCTAGTCAGGTAATGAAACGTCTGCAAGCAAACCACCAAACTCGGACTCCTCCCCCTCCCCCCCTCCTTGAAAAAGTGCTCTCCCCCCAGTCCTTGAAAAAGTGTTTCTGTGTGAAACTGGTCCCTGGTACAAAAAAGGTTGGGGACCACTGTCCTACACAATCTTATCCAGTCGGGTTCTTCTTTGAGGTGGCCATTTCTGACCACTGCTGCAACCGCCTTCGGGGAAGGGAGTTTAGACCAGCCAAGGAGGAGAGATGCAGCTCCCCTCCACTCGGCTAGCAATCTCCCCCCTCTTCACCACTTCTACGGGGTGGCTTTAGCCCCAAATCCAAAGGATCGGGGCGCTAAAATGGCGAGCACAGATCGAAACTGCACATGATCGTGGATTTCAGTCTGTTGCTGAAGAGACCCAAACCGGAAATCCAGCACCATCATAACTTCTAATGGTTACTAAACAACTATTTGGAAGTTGAGGAATATCTGCAGTGTTTGAATTACAAAAATTATGTAACCAATCAGATTTTTTAAAAATTGTAGATATTATTGTAGTGTAACTCAAATTGTATTTAAATGTATATTTATTATACTTATATACCATTCAACTCCTAATAACTCTAGAAAAAAGACTGACCATGAAGTAGGATCAGGGAATTTTCTCAGAAACCATTCATGAAAAATTGGAGGATGCCGAGGAAGTAGAGTTTCTTTGAAAACCTTCAGCTTTTCAGATAAAGGTGCTGTCTTTGGAATAATACACTGACGTAGCTCTTTGCCAGTCATGTAGATGCCTGTTAAAGAAAAACAAATATAATTACACTACATATTCTGTGGCAAATAGCATTCACTAATTCTCCTCCCCAATCCTTCATTTTATCTTTTCACTCACACTTTTTAAAGATTACACCATCATTATTTTACCTTTTTCTTTGTATAATTTAATTAGAATATTTCGCAAACCAGCAGTGTTGTTCACCCATTCAATGATTCCACATTCCTCATTCAGAGGAATAACAGCATAGGTTCGGATGTGGAGTTCTCGTCTTCGTGACTCTGCATCTTTTCTTAAGCACTAGAGTAGAAACAAAGCATGCTCCATAAGATTAATGTAAAACAGTATCTTTAATTTTCATTTTAATTAATTTATCTGCCTCTTGTAATCCCAAATTAAAAGTTTGTATTTTTAGAAAGGGTGTATGTACACACACACACACACACACAAAATCAGTTGCTTTATTTTCCCCACAAAAGATCCCTTACAGAAGATTCAGGGGATTAAAGTCATGCACAATTCAATATTATTAAAAGTTTACATACTGTACAATATTTCTGCTACCAAGACCACCTAAGCACTTAAAAATTTAAAACAGAATTACAAAAATAATTTTAACAGAAAACAGTAATTTTGTCAAAAATATTGAATCTTTTTAAAAACAAAAACACTGTTCCCATTCATTCAAAATTGGGCAAACAAGAACCAAAATGACTTTATAAATATAGAAAGATAAATGTGGATTCCTTTTAAGCATATAAAAAGCCTTGCATATCTGACTAGAGTTTAAACATATGTATTTCCATCAGTGCCACTAGTATTAGAAAATTTTGCTGAGATTTATATTCAAAATCAACCTTTCATAAAACACATAATATATATTATAGAAAGTAGACCATTACTCAATGTATTAAATCAGGCTTGATTAAAATCAGAAAGTCTTCTCAGGTTACCGGCAATATATTTGACAGCAAATAAGACATTGATTTATAAGCCTGCATTGTTTAGAATGGGGACAGACAGTGAGAGGAACTGCAGACAAGCATATTTGGGTAAATCAGTTCTGCTTAATCAGTATACACAAACATGCTCACTGACAATTCTTAAGAAAACATTTAGTGGATTGTCAGCAACAAGTTTGCCACACATTCAGAAACATATTTAGAATTTAACCTTATTTATGAGGGAGTTGAATTCCATGAGTCGACAGTCTTTTCTAAGATCATCTTTTGGCTTACACATCATGATATAAGATTTCCCATCTGAACCTTTTAAAGTAATCTTCTTGGGCTTCTGAAGAGATGGAAGGATTTCAACCTACAATAAAAAAAAGAGGCACAGTTCTTTCATACTGTTTCAGCCAACATACCCCATAGATACACTGTTACTGTGAAGGAAATATACTCTTTGATTTGCAACTATTCATTTAACAATGGTTCAAAGTTACACTGTTGCTAAAAATTGACATGACCTGTTCTCAAGGTTACAAACATGACATACCTGCAGCCATGTGATGATAATTCAGGCATTTGGCAATAGGCTCATATTTATGACAATTTCAGGGTCTTGCGGTCATGTGATCATGATTTGCAATTTCCCAAACAGCCTCTGATAAGCAAAGCCAATCCGAGGTGCGGGATGGGAGAGAAGCTGGATTCACTTAATTATTACAGTAAAAAATGATAAAATCGGGTCCACTCAAGTGATGACTTACTTAAGTACTACATTGCTTAGCAACTGAAATTTTGGTCCCAGTTGTGTTCATGAGTCAAGGACTACCTGTCTGCTGCCTTGAGGTCTTGAAGAAAAGACGTGGCATAATGCTAAGAAATAATTTCATTTAAAGACTTGATTTCCTTTTTCCATTTTACTTTGATTACCAAGAGAAAAAGTCTTTGATTTGGAAAGTAAATTCAGGCTAAGTTATAAAAACGCAAATAAGTTTAGAACCCTTTTCTATTGTGATGTCCTCCCTTCTGAGCATGATCCCCCTTGAACTGAATACCTGAACACTACGGGTGTTATGGAAGATATAGCTTTGTCTCCACATTTGGCAATCTGGCTGTAGAACATGCATGGATGGTACTCTGGTGTGGATTTTGACTATGTTTTTGTGTTTCAATATGATTTAAACATGGCTTTATATTCTTGTTCTTTTTATTTGCATTTATTTTTCTTGATATCCTTTTAATTGTTGGGAGCCACGCAGAGTCATATTTGTGAGATAGATGGCTAAATATTTATGTATTAAATTTATATTCTGCCCATCTGACTACTAAAATATTATATGCTGAACAAGCAAACAAACAAATAAGGATTAATAGATACTAACAGTATCATCAAAACTTTCAATGTAAGCCCAACATCCAGGAAATGGATCGTGATTGGAATGTGTTCCAGGAACTGAAGGAAGAGTTGGTATCATTACAGATTGCAAAGGAATAAGAATCTGACTGAATGTTTGGTCTTCTACCAGCCTCTTGAGGTTTTTGAAATGAATAGCCATACTTAAAGTGGAAGTATTTCCATCAACCTGAAAAAAGTTTAAAAAGTAATCAAATGCAAACATTCAAGCATATAATTATCTTAACTGTAACTTTAATGTCCATACAGATTTTCCACTCATCATTACCTAATTTAGGATGTAATTTCAACTCCACAAGAAAATCTTTTGAAAATAAATGATATCCAACTAGTGCCCTGCAGCCGAAAACATGTATCAATCAATAGGAAGAGGACACAATTTTCACCCATTAGCCCTCCACTCCGACTTTGCGATATTGATCCTGGAATACTATCATCCCTAATAGTGTTTAAATGAAGCCTATCTGAACCTATCATACAGGTGTATAATAAACTGAAATCTTACAAAATTAAGCCAAATGACCGAAGAATAAAAACATCTGCTAATGTTCCTTTACTAGGTCCCTCAGTTACAAACTTTTGTGCATAAATATGGCCATTAACCAATTATTTTAGCATGATAGTGAAGATGGTCAAGAAAGTAGCCAGAAAAGAAGGGGCAATTATTTAGAAAGAGGGAAAAATAAATCATGCCCCAGAGCTACAGAAGAATCTTAAAATGAAATAAGTTTGCATTTCAACACTTGGTATGCTTTAGAACAATACAATAAAGGTTTTTCATTAAATAATTAAAGTTTTGTTTTAGAAAACTAGATATTTAATACTTTAATCCTTTGACTTATAAAACAAAAGAAAAACATTATTGGTTATGGATACAAAAGTAATAGCTAATAAGAGTTTTCAGATTTTAATTACACTTCAAAAAAGCAAAGTTTAGAAAAAACACAAAATCTGCTTTAAAAAAGCTTGGAGTTTTCAGGAGGGGGGCAGTTTGCACTGAAAAATCCCTCTGCTCCCCATTCTTTTGCTCTTTCTTTTTAAGTGGCCAATAGTTGTTTCTGAGAGATCCTTGGTGTTCTCTGAGCTTGGTTAGTTTCTTGCAGACATTTAATTACCCAAACTAGGTAACATCATCAGAGCTCTAATATGCTACCTTATTTAGATAACAAAATATCTGCAAGAAAACAACCAAGCTCAGAATACCAAGGACCGGGGAAGAAGGGGGAGCCTCCTCGCTGACAGACTGTAGATCATGACTCTGCAGCTATGGTCCGTGCTCTTTCGTTGGAGAGCCCCGATCATTACAATTAGGGGCTGAAGCTGCCTTGGAGGGGTGGCAGAGTAAGAGGAAGCCGCAAGCCAGGTTGAGGGGAGCGGCATCTCCCCCCCAGGCTTGGTCTTTTTTCCCCTGAAGATGACTGCAGCAGTGGTTTAAAATGGCCACCCTGAAGAGGAGGACTCAGCTGGATTAAGATTTGTGCAGGAGGGAAGAAAGAAGTGAATAACATCTGAACTGGGACAACTGGGCAATAGAATTAAACAAAAGTACCCCGGGATTAAGGTAACATGGAATTTTTAAGAAAAGAAAAGTGAGCAGCGAAATTACAAAGGGACAGGAAAAAAAAAACATATTTTTGACAGCTAAGCAGGGCTTCAAACTGGGAAAGGAAGAAGCTGGAATTAAAAATTTAATTAAATTGGACTAAAATATTTTGGAAATAAAAAGGCATAAAATAAAGCTGGACTTAAGATTGTCAAAAAATAATAATAATAAAGTTTACAAATTGGAGATTGGACTATTGAGGTTTGAAAAACCCTAAATAAAAAAATAGGGGGGAAAGGTGAAGACTTTGTATAATGGAGAGTGCCACCTTTTGACAAAAAGGGAAAGCATCCTGTTTCTGAATGAACTTATGTGGATATAGCATTAAGGAAATATTGAAACAAAGTAAGAATCTTAGAAAGTGAAAGCAGAATCAGAATAAAGAAAAAAGCAAGGAAAGACTGACTGTGGGATTGATTGATGTTTTTGGTATAGACTCTGGGCTGGAATAATTGAGAACTTTAGAAAATTTAAAGAAGAAAGAAGGAAAGTAAAAATATAAGAATGATGATATCTCTTCGGGAATTAAAAATGGAATTTAAAAATATGAGAGAATTACTACAGGCGAATCACTTTGCTCTGTGCTAGAAAAAATGAAATGGCGATTGAAGAACAAGAAGAAAGATTTTCAGAGGAGGAGGAATTGACTCAAGGAGAAGACATTTTAAATAAACAACACAAAGAACGCTACAAAGAAGTGGGGAAAGAAGGAAGGTTAAAAAGTTGGGATTTAAGAAGGCAATTAAAAGAGGGAATACCAGTGAAGTCGGGAAAGGCAGGAAGATTCAGCAGAAAAGCGGAAAGGAAGATATTAAGAAAGAGAAGGATATAAACTGGAATGAGAAAAGATGGGGAGAAGCAGTAAGAAACAGGTGCATGAAATAAAGAAATACGGAAATAGTAAAATGTTGAAAAAAATTGTTTTTTCAGAGATAATGGTTGATGAATTAAAAAGAGGATTCTGCAGGGTGACAAGGGGTAATAAGAATATTTCTGCAATTAAAAATATTTAGAAAATAGGGTAATAGAGATACTGATAATTCTTATTAAAAATCAAGGGGGGAAAATATGCTGTGGAATCCAAGTGAAAAGATGTAATGATTATTATCGTAACTTCTTAAAAATAATGGTTTATTGGGAATTAAGATGAGGGAATAAAGGTATATTTTAATCATTGAGGTGTCACACTCAAAACAGTAAAAGGGGGGAAACCTATACTTGGTTTTTTTTTTGTGTGTTAAAATTTGTATTAATCTAGAATTTATAAAAAGAATGTGTAATGGAAAGGGAATATGACACACTAAAGAACCAACTAAATTAATAAGTTAATATAGACTATTAAAAGCAAGGAGAGACATTGGTAACTTTTTTTAATTATCATAATTATTATTATTAGGCAAACACATATTGTTTATCTTTATTTTTAAAATAAATATTAAAGGATTATATTTGAAATAATTGAAATGAAACAAAAAGATGTTTCGACTGAGATTAATGAAAGAGGCTAGAATTAATGTGTTTGTTTCCTTACTGAAAATTTGGAATGGAAAAGGTAATAATAGAATTAAGTGTGCATATATCACAGTATAATTGCTGTCATATTTGTATGTAAAGGTGATGACCTGGAAACATGTTGTCCACTAAAAAGAGATTTTTGTTTTTAATGTGAAAAACTGAATAAAGTTTGTTAAAAAAAAAAAGAATACCAAGGACCACTCATTTCAACCCTGAGCTACAAATATTCTCATTTGTTGCTTCTTTTAATTACCTAAAGCATATTTAGGAGCACTTATGTTGATGGTCTTAATTTAGATTTAATTTAGATTTAAGTCAACAATTCCTAGTTTGGTTGTTTTCAAATCCACCAAAATCCATGGCATGAAGAAGTCTAAATCCAATCCTTTATAGGATTGTAATTTATTTATAGACTGTAATAAAGAACACACTGGAATGAATAATCTGCTTTCACAAAATAAACATTTCTAATCTATCAGGAACATTAAATTATAGAAAATAAGATAGTTTTGTGCAGCATTACCGATTTGTTACAAAGTTCTAGGAGTTTATCTGTCAGGCGAGCTGCATCCACAATAAACTTGCCCAAAGATGCCTTCATATTAATAGCTTTGTTTAAGATTTCTTTGCACCTGGTGGCCCGCATTGGATAGGATGACTGCAGAAAATACAATTTATTGAGTTTTAATGTTATCCTTCAAATCAAAATTTCAGAGCAATTGACAATTACACACAAAACTTGCAACAACTGCATCAAAATAAATTCAGAGCCTGACAAAGAAAACTTCTTTGCCTGGAATGTAAAAGGCATTAAGTCTCACACTCACAAAAACAAAACAAAACAAATAAATAAAGACACAAAAACTGAGCAACTCATCTTCCTCATAGCTAGCTATCTCAGTTTAGATTGAGCCCTTGAGGGAGCATTGTGGAAAACAAGTAGACTGTATATACACATCTTTGCTTCTACACACTTTTTACATAAGTGAGTTCAACACCTGCAGAGGGCTATTCAAAATAAAGTATATCTTAATTATATGATTTTTTTTCTCAGTCTGGATAATAGCCTTAATTACCTGCAATACACATAAAACTGTTGCTCACAAGAAATATTTCAAGGAAACATCTCTTCAAGTACAAAAGTTGAATCATTTTTATATTTCCTGTAGGGGGAACTTCTATCAAAAATGGAACAACATTAATGAAGGTACCTTAGATACTGCAGTCATCATCCACATAGCTTGTTGAGGATAAGCTAGAAAAACTTTGGCAATGATTTCCATAAGAACAAGGAAGACCTCATCGTGTGAATGGCAGATTCGGGAAATCAGCTGAGAAAACGCTGTCAAAAATTGATAAGGGGCCAAGACTTGTGTATGTTCTGCAATCACTTTGTTAATTTTAGCCAAGTCATTTTTCATTTGTGCACGATCATGGCGAATAGCTAGACAAAGCAATGTAAATCAGTATTTTATTTCATGGGTGTAAAATGTACACAATTCCAAACCAAACATATTCCAAAAATGCATTTTTGATATCTATATCTAAAAAAAATCATCCTTCTTTATTCTGCAACTGCATGTTGAAAATCTATTGAACACCCACAAGAACAGATTTTCTTTAGTTATATTCCTATGTGGAATAATTTAATTTCATACAAATCATTTCACCAAGTTCCAGAAAATGCCATCTTCTTCAACACAATTATTCTTCAATAACTGTTACCTGCATTTTAAATAAACATATCTAAAAGATAGACCAAAGTATATTAAAAATGGACAAACAAACAAAAGAATATATCTTTATTTTTAGATTTGGATTAGATTAGATATACATGGTATTTGCCTATTCAGCTAATGTATTATTCTCTCCTCTTTCTCACACACAAGCACCCCACAATCTTACTCATTCTTACATATTCACACTCTGCTACCATACATACATGTCACATGACCCAATGTGTAGTTCACTCACATCTGTATCAGCTAAACCTCAATGCAGAAAGAGTACTTTTTTATGTCTTACCTTTCTCATATTCATATGCTTTTGCTCCAAAGTCTAGCCACAAAGACAACATTCTTGGCATTGACTGGTATATGAATTGATTTCCAAAATACAAAGATCTAAAATTAAAATACCACCTTGAAAAATGTATATTTTATCTATATCCTTTTTCTTCTGCACTTTGTTTTCACTTTATCTCACGTTAGTGGTTTAAATTACATTTTATTTGACATGTTCCAAGAACAGGAAAAAATGCAAAGATATAAAATTGCTATTTTATTGATATAGTTTATAAGAATTGGCAGTTTTTCTATTTGACTTTGGATATTTGAAATGTGTTACAAGATTATAAATGCATTTATATAAAGTGTTTTTATATAGAAAATGATTTATAATGTACTCTTTTTGGAAGATATATCTAGTTTATTTTTTTTTTAGCTTTTTGCCCTGCCCATTAATTTAAATAAAAATGTTGAAACTTCCAAATTGCTTGTTAAATGAGAACTACCAGTTGTTGGTCTATGGCCACTGGCCAAGCTATGTACACTTATGTTGGCATTTGAGAGGAATACTGGTTCCCATACTGTTAAACTGACACTAATCTAGTCATCCCATAGAATGTTAATAAACATCAATAAATATCTAAAATTACCTGAAAGAAGGAGAAAAGAGGAAAAAATAAATATAAAGATCATTATATGCATTTATTGAACTAACCTTCCAAAATGAATAACAATGTATTTAATCAAGTCTCCCTGCTTTTCCATCTTGTTCTCTGTTACTGTAGGCATCACTTTATCATAGTATTTAGCAAGATAAAAATGTCCATTCTCCCATTCTGGCAAGCAGGTGGTGACATCCTGAGGGGGAAAATATAGGTAATAGGTTTATTTATAATAGTAATTAAAATTTACTTCCATGAGTCAAACATTACTCCAAGCATTTATAAATTCTTTCTAGGTTTGTTTGTTTGTTTATTTATGCCATTCCAAAGTAATATAAATCCTAAAATAGAAAAATAAAAACAACCTATACAAATTGCACCCAGGGGTGGGATTCAAATTTTTTAACAACCGGTTCTATGGGTGTGGCTTAGGTGGTGAGCGTGGCTTGGTGGTCATGTGACTGGATGGACATGGCTTGGGTGTGGCCAACTCAATATCACTCACATCGAGGCACGCATCTCCTCACCTGGCCTCTCATGGGGATGCTGCAACAGTCATAAGTGTGAAAAATGGTCATAAGTCACTTTTTTCAGTGCCATTGTAACTTTGAAAGGTCACTCCACACAAGCCAAGTACCAGCAAAGGAGGGGAAAAAACTCCAGAGACGTTCCTGAGACAGGAAGTCTAGTCCTGCCAAGAATGTAATAAGGGTTAATGGAGAGACAGTTTCTGTAAGCAACACCAGACTGTTTCCTTCCTGCCTTTCTTACAGGATTAGGCCAGTAATTTCTTCTAACAACCGGTTCTCCGAACTGCTTAGAATGTTAACAACCGGTTCTAGCAAATAGGTGTGAACTGGTAGAATCCCACCCGATTGCACCCAAAGAAAGCTAATGTGAACAAAAATGATGTAGCTTAAAGTTTTAAAATTACATTATTTAAATTTTCCAATTAGCATTTACCTTATATTTTTTCATTACTGCATTACTCTCAAAGTTGGCTGTTTCTTCCATAAATCTTCCCACCAATAACAGGGCTTGCCCATGAATGAGCTTACTTTTAGCATCACATAATTCTTGACTATCTGGAAAACATAACTCAACTCCCTTTTGAAGAATGATAAGACCTTGATGAGCCTCACCCTGAAAAAAGAGCAAAAAAAAATTAACAGTCACATTACTATTTTATCACAGAGGTTTTATAAATGTATCATATTAACAATTAGATAGTTTTTATATTGATCATAGATAAAATCAATCTTTTCAGCATACAACCAAAAGCAACTGTCAAAGGAGCAGGGACAAATGACAAAATGCATAAAACAGAAATAAAAATTTACTAAATTAATTTATCCTTGTGATGGGAATTGGAAGTTATTACTTTATATATTTCTTTATCCTTTCTTTATCTTTATATTCTCTTCTAGCACTGATTATGTTATCTAGTTTAGTAATGAAACATGTGAAAGAAAACAGCTAAGCTCAGAGAGCACCAAGGACCCCACACTTTCTTTATTATATAATTATACGAAAAATATATTTTTCTTTCTTCTCTTTTTTCTTTTTCCCCTACACTTTTTTATGCTATTTTCGTTCTATTTTTGTTTACATTGTTTTGTATTGTTTGTTTTGCCTTGGTGGCGCAGTGGTTAAAATGCAGTATTGCAAGCTAATTCTGCCAACAGATAGGATTTCTATTTTGATCGGCTCAAGGCTGACTCAGCCTTTCTTCCTTATAAGGTTGATAAAATGAGATCCCAGATTGTTTGGGGCAAAATGCTGACTCTGTAAACTGCTTAGAGAGTGCTGTAAGGTACTATGGAACAGTATGTAAGTCTAAGTGCTATTACTATTATAATGAACATTCTTATATGTAAAAGGAACATTGCAACTTTATAAAAAGGTCTATAATGCACTCTTATCTAAATACTATTTTGCCTTAAAGAACAACCGTAATACACATCTTTCAAATGTAAAATTAAACACTACAAAATACTTTTTCTGACTATATTTCATTTAGATCAGAATGAAGAAGCTTAAATATTGCCCAATAATATGTGATGAAAATTAAAATATAAAGGAAAGTCACATTATATCATATTTACCTTAGACCAGAGCCACTTTGCTCTTTCCACATAAAGTAACTTGGATTCTCCAGCATTGAGGAGAGCATTATAGGCTGTTTGGTGATGGCCAGCTTTACGTGCTACTCTGGCGCTTTGGAGCCAACATTCTCCCATTAGCTCATTAGAATTCTCTCTACAGAAATACACATTGTCAAAAATATAGTGAGACACTTACGATATTCCATGTGTGCCTGAGAATAAATTCTACATAGTTACAATTCTTACAGTCTTCAGATATTTTGCATCTATTAGTTTAGGGACTAATTGAAACTCATGATTTAAAGTAATGCTAAAAAGTTGATCCCTTTCTCGTTTCCTATATGAGCTATCTATAAGGAATTTTACTTAGCTTGCGGTTTTTTTTTTATGTTAGTAAGACTTTCTGTATAAAATAGTACCATCACTGTGAAAAAAGGACTATAACCTACTAAATTAGAATGTGCATAATATTTTTATTTTATTTCAACAAGCATTAAGGTGAACTCAGTATGCTTGACAAGCCAAGCAAGAGCATATGGTTTTGCACTATGTGATATTTTTCTTTCTTATAATTTCAATTTTACTTTCTTTCAAGCTTCCATTACTATTTGGTAAATGACTTGGTTGTATACTAATAGCGGCCTAGGAATGTTCTTCTCTTCAATTCTCATGATTTATAAAACAGCATGGTTGCATTCACTGCCATCAGATGAATAGAATTCTAATAGAATAGAATTCTATTGGAATAGAAAAAGTTTCCAGTTGCTAGAAAGGAAGAACAAATATGTTGTAATGACGAGGCAGTCAAGTTGTTTGATCATGAACAACTGAATCATGATGATCTGATGATCTTTATTGGAGTATAGTCTTGCATTTATATACATTTTTAGTTATCCTCCATCATTGGTTAACTTTGGTTACTGCTTAAGTTTTGTTACTGTTCAGCACAGTAATCCATACAATTAATTATCTCTAGTTAAAGTCTAACATATGTTTACTTCCCCCCTCTAATCCTCTTTTATCCATAGATTAGTGACTTTGTTTGCCTGAGTTGTATTTGCTTGGAAACATTCTTTATCTGAGGTTTGCCATCCGAGATTGGAACATTCCTGCAATTACAACTCTACACAAATATAGCCTTCTGTAACCTGTTCATTTGTTTCCGTGGTATGGTTAACCATGATGGCAAAGGCTGTTGCTTCTCCTTAGTAAGATGTTCGAATGTTGTTACAATAAATTATCAATAAATTACAAAAACTGTACAGATTCAGCAATATTTAAACACTGGATAGCACCTCTGCCTCACACTTATTTATTACACTTTTCCTCTCCCCTTTTTTTTGGTTGACTTAAAGCAATGTACATATTGTATGTTCTTTATTTGGCTCACAATTAATCAGTATCAAACTGATCCCTGAAGCGAGAAATCTGTCCACTGAAGATTGTGTAATTACACCTACAAATTTAATGTATAAAAAATTATGATCTAAACATATCTTGGAAAGTCAATCTGACAGCTCATCGATCTAAAACTCCAGTCAACTCTATGCTACTTTGCTATTTATTATCTAAACTAGGGCTCTGCAACCTGCAGCTCTGGAGCCACACGCGGCTCTTTCAGCCCTCTGCTGCGGCTCCCTCTTGGCTGATCCCACCACTGGCTGGCCTTTCCCTCCCACCCCATCACTCTTCACCTGGCCTGAGAAGGTAAGGGGAATGGCGGCGTATGGAGACTCGCTCCATTTTCCAGAGGAAGTGACTGAGTGGAGTGAGTGATGTTGAGTTGGCCATGCCCACCCAGTCACACCGGTTGTTAAATTATTGGCTCCCGGTGTTTTCTGTGGGAAATGGGTCCAAATGGCTCTTTGAGTGTTTAAGGTTGCAGACCCCTGATCTAAACTATCAGTTCATAAAACTGTTGCAAAATCAGGATCATGTAACTCTGAGCTCCTTTTAAAAAGTACAATTTTGCTTTTGTTTTGTAAAAAGTAATTGGTACTGATATTTCCCTTTACTAACTACATTTCAGTCCATTTTAATTTGTAATTCACATAATAAAGAGAGAAAGACAAGATGGGAGAAAAAGGTTCCATGGCAAAATTCACCTTTTGACGAGGCCAAGCAAAGCCCGTCTAAATGCCAGAATTGGCTCTTTAGCTCTGTATGAATTTTGTGTCATTTCTAAACGAGCATGCCAGTTCAAAGAATCTTTACCATAGTAATCATCAGGTTTTTGAAGCAGGGATCCAACACTGTGCTCCAGCTCACAAAGCATATGTAACCTATGATTTAAGAATATTTATCTATTAAAAGAGTATTTGGAAAGCTACAGACTTTAGAGATTGCATTATAATTTTACCAAACTGTCATTTCAGTGTATACAAGTATAGTTCATCTTTAAAAAATTATTTTAATGGAAAAATGACATTAAAATACCTCAACTTTAAAAATTTGATTTAATTCAGATTAGAAAGAGCTCATTCTAGCTGGCTAGGTAGGGAAATTCTGGAAGCTGAATTCCACATGCCTTAAAGTTGCCAAGGATGAGAAACACTGATCTACGGAGTCTGAAATTCCCTTCTGAATCTAGTGCTGCCAAGTATAAAACACACAATTTAAATCTCTTAAAACTTTTACATAGATTTGCCCAAGACAAGGGAATCACAAAATTTCAAATTCACCATTTTCATATGTTTTACTACACGTATGACCTAATGCTTTTCTCTGTCCCAGAACTATTTAAAAAAACTCATTTTTGAACTTAAGAAAAAGTCAAAAGAAAGGTTAAGAAAAAATACAATATATCAAAAGTATATTAAAACAGTAACATAATAAGTAGTTTGGGGGAAAATATGCAGAAAAATTATGTTATGTTTATTATTAAACAGCTATTAAACATATTAAAAATACCTGATAATATATTCATATCCTCGTTGGTAGGAGCCCCTTTCAAAACTTGCTGCTGAAAGAGGAACTATCTGTTCTGCTCGAACAGTTCTCAAAGTTTCATAGAAAGTGGCAGCTTCTTTCTTTTTGGCTGACAGCAGCAACTGTCCAAGCCTAATACTCCATGTATTAGACTTCCCATCTAATTAAAGAAAGGTCAGTGAGAGAACCAAAACTTCATGTGAATATAGTCAACACTTCTGATACACATACACATGCTATAACAAAACTAGTTGTAAACATTCCAGTCCTTATCTAAAATGTCATAAATTTCATTAACGTTGGTATTTTAGTTGCCACAGCTTTGCCAGAACTTTTTTTGAGACCACCTATAAAAACATATTGAGAAAATGAGCATAAGATTTCTGTACTGGGCAAAGTGATGAACTAGAAGATGCCCAAATTTCCTTCTAGCCCTTAATTTCCATAGTTCTATGATTCTAGTGCCATGGTGCAATTCATGTCATGTGTTAAAATGTGCTAAAACATTCGTGTTAGCAAGATTTTTGAAGTGTGTGTGTGTGTGTGTGTGTGTGTGTGTGTATGGGAAGAAGTGTGTGGGTGGTGGAAGAGTGCAATCAGGTAGAACATGAGTTGGGATTAATATGGCAGCATTTGACACTACCAAACAAAAATATTTTAATTAAATGTATTACTTGTTTTTTGAAATGGTTAAGATTTTGGTATGACACATAAGATATTATAAAGGCACTTGAATTCCATACTATTTCACCATGTTTACATTTTGGGAGGGAGACAGCACTTGCAGCATTGTGCCATTTCAAATTTCACAGTGAACATACAGGAGGCTTAACTTAACATACGGGCTTAACTTTGACATCTTTCTTAGGACTGTCTTCATAACTGATGTGGGACCCATTCAATGTTTCAACCTAAACTGATGACATTTCTGCAGATGCTTTCTGCTATTGTGTGCTTAAAGAGAATGGCTGCAAACAATACCTCTACTAAGTAAAGTAAAGTAAAAATCCCAAACTTTAAGATTTTTTTTAATGAAGATGGGAATGTTAGCTAACTTAAAAGTTATCCTTACTATTTTCTCTAGTGTACAGTACAGTACAGAAATAATAAGGATACTACTAAATTGATACTCCTATTGCAATACAGTATTCATTAATAAAATAAATCTAATTCAAACAATCTCATGAAGACCTCTGAATGCGATCTGAACAATCTGATGAATTTGGAACAGTGTAGGAACTGGAAAACTCAGTCGCTCTGTGAATGGGATGGGCGGTCTTTAAATAAGATAAATAAATAAAAATGAGAGACAAGATTACTGAATTTGTCCTTCTACTGCTTATGGCTGGTATCTTCTATATTCCCCCCAATATTCAAGATAAAATTAAGATAAAATTCGTATTTAACAAATATCACATATTTATTTCAACAACCTGATGCTAAATAATTTTCCAGGGAATCCCACTGTGTCAATTTCCAGGCAGCTTCTACTCTGTAGCTATTTAATTCAGGTGTCCATTCAGGTCTAGTAAAAGGAGAAGGAAGGTTAGATCAAAATAATAGAAATAGCGTGGGAGCCAGTTTGGTTAATGTACTAGTCCAAAAATCTGTTGGTTCTACTCCTGCTTTAGGCACAAAGCTAGTTTGGTGACCTTATGCCAGTCATTCAGCCTTTGTCATACTTATTATATAGCCATTCAAAACTGTGCATCTATGTTGAAACTAGAGAGCCAATTTGGCAGAGTGATTAAGACACCAGACAAGAAACAGGAGATTGTGAGTTCTAGTTCCACCTTAGCACAAAGTCTGCTGAGTGATTTTGGATTAGTCACTTTGTCTCGGCCTTTCTAAGGAAATAATGGCAAATCATTTCCAAAATACCTTGCCAAGAAAACTGCAGGACTAATCAGTTGTCAATCATCAACACTGACTCAAAGGAGCATGCACCCAAACACAGAAATAGCACTCACTATTCTATAAGAGAGTGTACATTTTATTCGTAATTTGCTCCCAATTTTTTTAAAGGCTGATGTTGGCCATTGCCATTATAGGAGGGCTGCAAAAGAGATGCTGGCAGGCTGCATGAACTGAGAAGCCAAACAGTTTACATCCCTGATGTGAGGGAGTACTATTCTCCTCTTTTCCCCTAACTAAGATGCAAAAGGTTTATATCTTAATGGACAAGATACATGCCCTGCTACATATTTTCCCAGAAAAATCATAATGAGAAAAATAGTGTGGCTGATTAATTCTCCTTGTTGGTAAACTGGGTGATGCATAGAATCTATTTCCTGCCATCTTTGATTCTACTCCGTTCCTACCTACATAAATAAGGGTGCAGCTAATGAGATTTCTTTTCAAGCAGAATTTGAAGTTATAATTAACACAATTAGTTATAAATTATTACTGTTACTGATCTTACAGTACTAATCCAGGCAACTAATGGAAAGGAAATGGAGACAAGAGTTTCAGTTTCTGGGTAAACCTGGAACCCAGTCCTGGATTTCTGAAAACGCTTATTCTATCTGCACTAGATTTGTACATATTTCTCATACATAAGGCACAAGTGAGTCACCTTACCTTTTAGCAAGTACTCCATTCACTTGAGTGATTACAGTAGAAAACTGACCAAGACCTAACATGGATTTTACCACACCCTGATAATGAATTATCTAGAAGGAAGCAGAATAACAGTTACCATCTTTCAGTCCATTATACTCTGTAAGGAAGCATACAAATTCTGCAATTCAACACATCTTACTCACAATCACACTCTATAAATTAGGTTAATCCTGAAACCTAATTTTTCTTTTTGTCTTAAAAAAAACCACAGCTATGAATTTCCAGGGACTTTTATTACTGAATGACAATTTGATCATGTCGCATTCTGATTCTCATCCTAATGTGGCCTACTTTACAAAGAATAAGGTGACTCATACCTCAATACAAGCAATGGGGGAAAAAGAATGTCGTTAATGATATGTATTTAAGTTTTTTTTTCCCCACGTGCCACCAATGTACTGTGCTTCCAAATTCACATAAAAATGCATAGAATAAGAAAAGGAGGACCACAAGGATAGCAAGAGATGAGTTGATAGATGTAGCTACTTATATAGTAAAAAAACAATTACATTTTTCCAGTTCAGAAACAATTCCTTGTTGTCATGATTCTCTTATGGTCAAGGAAGTAACAAATTATATTATCTGTCACAAACATTTATGTGAGTTATTTTAAAATAAACTCCAAATAGAAAAAGTCTCTGATTACCTGTTCTGGTTCTAGCTGAATTGCTCTATCATAGCAAGCAGTGGCATCTCTCAACAAACCAATGCTTTCATGTTCAAGAATTTGTTCTTTGAGAGACGGCTCAGCTTTCCGTAATGCACTCACTCCTTCTACGGCATCTGGTTCATGCATTGCTGCATAGAGTTTCTTTGAGTAAAGAGGAAAAACATTTGCCATCAGACACCATTCTGCCAAAAAGTCACATGTGAGACTTAATTAACTTTAAAGATATCTTTCTGTTCTATCATTATATTCAAGATTCCTTCTACAATTTTAATGCACTGATAACTTTAAGGAACATTTCATTTTTCTTGTTTTTGCTCTGAATAATTTACCAATCAGTACTGACAATGTAACTTTCCTTTCCCCAATCATATCTGACCTAAGAAATCTGATCTCAACTTTTTTCTTTCAAAAAACCTTACTAAAAATTATATATACATGGCATCTAATTTTAATCTTTTATTAAATGAGAGTATTATTAGTGGGAGGGGGAAGAAATAGCAATTACCCAATTAAGTATCCAATTAAAGCTCCAATATAATAAAATGAGAAAAATGACACAATATAAAATAGAAAATGAATTTTATTCTATTTTAAAACAAGTATTAAACCTGAAGAAATCCAAGATGCTTTTGAATGTCTTGTTTCTTTTCTATGATGAAAGATTCAAAGTGCATTACAGCTCTGGTGTAAGCTTTGGAGTGAAAAGAAGCCGCAGCCAATGTGTCCTGGGGTATAAGGTCAAGAAAGCGAGCTACATTTTGATATTCTTCGTATTCCTCATTGGATGCTACAGATAAAGAGTTTTAAAAGGACACATCAAACTTCATTTTCAAAATGCTAATCTTTACTCCTGTAAGAAGGAGGCATGTAAAATATCACAGAAAACAGATCACTCATTATAGTTGGCATCCAAAACCAAATACAGGACTTTTTCACCTGGAAAAGCATCCCACTAGCATCCTTCTTCCACCGCAGTATTCAGAAGAAAGTACGTTAAGTCTGCATGAGTCTCATCAAATGTACTTTTTTTCTCAAGGGTCTTGCTGGGATTTTAATTTATCTTCTAATCTATTCTTAAAATTTTGGAGGATATATATATATATGTATATGTATATATATATGCGGACTGCACCAAACATTTTAAAAGGTGCTTTATAAAGATATTACAAAATTATCTTTGAGATGTTATAGTCAGTATTTCATTGCAAAGATATGGCTAGTGCATGGGTGCCCAACCTTTTGGCTTGCCTGGGTTGCACTGAGAGAAAAGGGATTGTCTTGGGTCGCATATAACATTTTTTAACAAAGATATAGCTACATGAATTTGAAATAACTGAGAATGTTATGAATTTCTTACATTTACTTATAAAAGCAATTCTTGTTTAAAATATCTTTCTTCTTTATTAAAGCTTCAATACATCCTGTATTTTTTCTGCTTCTGGCCAAATAATGAAGTCCCTTCAAAGGCAATTAAAAACAGATACAAATCAGAGGTAATTCAACTGAAGCAAAGTAGAATACCGACCTGATAATTCTGTAAGGTCTTTATTTGACTTTCCAGCAGCTTTTTCAACACTCAATTTTTGAAATTTATATCTTGCCCACTGTGTTAGATGATCAAGCATAGAAAACACTGTCTGGGTGCTTAAATGACTTAGATCAGATGCACTGTCCTCACATCGTCTTGTGCAGGTGTCATCATTTTTCAAAACAGCCATGATTTCTGCATAAACCTAGACAGCATGATATTTTAAATTTTTCTTGGAATTTAGATTATTATTCAAGCTGGCTCAAACTAGAAAAAGAGCTAGTTAGCACCATGAGAAACTTAGTGTGAAACACTTCCCTGCAATTGCATAAATATAATGATCTATTGTTTTGCTTTTAACAAATAATTGTTAAGTCTCTGGAAACTTCACTAAAACCAAAAATGCAAACTAGCAGGTATTTCAATCCTGTCCACACTAATTGTGATATAATCCTACCAATAAGCATATACTTAAGAAAGAGTAACAAACGAAGCTTTTACTTTTCTGTTGTTACAAGCCACTTTATTAATGCAATGAGTATCATATTAAATAACAGTTATGGTTTATTGCTATCTATGAATTTGTAAACATGTCTGGTTCATAAATGAGAAGGAAATTTTGAAGGATTGTTCAGAATACTTCATACTGATTCAAGTACAATGGTATGTTGAGAATAGTTACCAGGGCAAAGTTATCCTACTTTCAATTTAGCAGTCAACTATAGGTAGTCCTTGACTATGACCACAATTGAGCACAAAATTTCTGCTGCTAAGTAAAGGCTCTTGTTCAGCGAATCATTGTAGTTACTAAATGAATTATGCAATCATTAAGCAAATGTAGCTTCCCCCATTTACTTTGCTTGTTGGAAGCTAGCTGGGAAAGTTACAAATGGTAATCACATCATACGAGATCAGTGGTACTGTCATAAATACATGCCAGTTGCTAAGCACCCACATTTTAATTATGTGACCATGGGGATGCTGCAACAGTCTTTAAGTGCAAAAATAGGTCATAAGTCACTTTTTTCAGTGCTATTGTATCTTCAAATGGCCACTAAATGAGTGATTATAAGTCAAGGACTAAGTGTAATATTCTTTAACTTTTTTTCTACAATAATAGCTTGAGTATATGATGATCTGAACATAGAATTAAGCTGAACAATTTAGAGATATATTGGGTTGATGTAATATCCAATGACTGCAATTGCAATGCCTCTTTATTAGGGGATACAATTCAGGAGATTCTCACCTCTTGTTGATCTTCCTGACTGCATCCCAAAAGGACATATACAAGAATGTGAGGAAGAAGATAGATAGTCACTTTAAAGTCATTCTTCATAATAATACTGCAGCAGTTAAAAACCTTACTGGCAAGATCATGTCGCACCTGGAACAAAGGTAACAGTTTGAATATAAAATTTTGAGAGGAAAAATGTGTTAAGGCTGGCATAGCTGATGAAAGTTGATAGACAATACATTTTATACAGAGCATCTAATTTAATTATTGGTTATTGTTCTTACCTTTGTTATTAGATAGCCAGCCCAGCTTGCTGACCATTCTGCAAAGTTTTTGCCTAATTTACTTAAGTAAATTGGCTTCTTCATTTTAGACCAATTTATAGCCTTTTGATAACTCTTGTATCTGTAGATGGAATGTCCAGAATTTGTTAAATCACATTACCTAACAAAAACAACAATCACCCAACATTCTAGCATAAGTACTTGACCTTAAACTACTCTTGTTGTTCGAAAAACTTTTCTAACACTCCACTGAAATCTGCATTCATCTAACCAGTCCACTTGCACCTGAATGTGATTCAAGACAGGTCTTGAAGTCTCTCATGGGATATATTTTATGTAGTATTGAATATCAATTTAGTTATCTCTCAACAAAGTTAACCATTCTGATTCTTCTCATGCTTATATATACAATGTGGCCTTAAGTTTTGATCATCCTTGCTGTTTTCCCTGAACTTGTTTTAGTTTATTAGAATCATTCTTAAACTTACGGCAGCTGAAACTGCTCACTGATATGCTATTAAGCTATTTAAATGACTGAGCACAATATATGAACCAATTTATATAAAGCAGGACTGTAATATTGTACAAAAATGTGTGGGTTATATAACTTTCCTTAATTATATAATTCTACTTAAAATCAGTAAAAAATTATATCTAACATTTATACAATATATAATTTATATAAGCTCATATTGGGAATAGTCTGCTAGCTTGTTCAACTATGTAATTCAGATCTGATATGCAATTTTGCTTAAGTAAAAAGTAGAGAAAGGCTATATTTAAAACTACCTTGATTTTTTTTAAAGTTGAAGTAAAAAACTAAATTTATTTTTGATACCGGGTTTTTAAATGAGGTTCCAATATTTCCTGAATATGTTCTGGAAACATTTTCCAAAGTGATGTGCCTGGTTCATCAGTAGACATCTCACTACGGTTATATATAGATAGCAATTCCTTAAAAAACAAAATTAAGAATCCACATTTAATTATTTTTAAGAATTATAAAAATGAAAAATTCCACTGCTGATTAATAACCAATTGAAAAGAAAAGTCTGTTTTGAGTTGAATTTGACACATGATAACTATATCACCACATATGCAGTTTCTTACCAGGAAATGGTAAGAAAATGGTTTCTTTTTTTCAGGATACATTCTTGACTCCTTTGTCCACCCTATCCTGGAATTCCCTGCTGATCTTTCACCCAAGCCAATCTTGCTTAATGTTCTAAATAGCCAAAGTTGGTTAGATCTGTTAAGTGTTGAGGCTTTTTAGTCCAGTGAAAAGGTTCCAACCAAATTTTGACTCTATTGGCAAGGTAAAGCTCCAAAAATCTAGACAAATTATAATCACCAAGATCAAACAACAATCTATGATTGTATCTTGCTAAGAAAATTATGCTTCAAAATGGTTTATTTGCCCATAAGAAAGAACAATAGGACTTGGGAGTTCTTTGGTTTTTGAATAAGTAACTAAGAAGCCGCAGTACCATTCTTTAGAATCCTGGTTTACTGTGGTCATATTCTGACACCATGGTACTGAAAAGAAAACTGAATTTGTTTTTTTTAATGTTGTTTAATAAATATTAAATTAACAGAACATTAGAAAAGGATATATCCTCACCTGAATTGCATATGAAGCAGAATCTTGAGCTCGGACATTGTCAGCATAAGCAAGGAATGCTCTTGTCAATTCCATAAGTAATCCATATGCAAAATTTGAATCTTCTACACCCGCCTCAAAGCAAATGTCTTATGTTAATATTCTTATTCTCACTATCCAAGTCTAAATGCTATTGTAAATTAAAATAATATGTGCTGGAACTCCCAATAATAATGATGCACACAATGATTTTCAGTTTTTAAAAAGACTAGTTCAGTAACAATGAAACAATGAAAATCAGAACAATCTAGCATTCTTGTGTCAAATGGATGCTTAAATAATAAGGGAGCACTGAAACAAGTAAATTATATACAACTATGGATTTTATCTTTTTTTTATATATAAAGTAGCAGAGCTACCAACATTAAAAATGTCAATGTTAGGATTACTCACTACAAACAAAAGTCCTTTTCCTTGGTTGTCACTTGTTGAGAAATCCAATCTGCCTGGATCTATAGCTCCCAATTCTCCTAAACACTCCCCAGAGAGTAACCGTACATGAGAATTCACATCCTGACAGCCAATCAGGAGGACTGTCACCAGTCGAGAAACAACTGGCTCAACAGTTTCACTATCCGTTGAATATTTTATCAGAGTTTCCTAGAAAAGGCAAAGAAAAAAAGAGTTAATAAATTATGTCCACAAATACCTGTTAGCTTTCACTGAATTACCATTCTTTTGTCATTCTTTCAAACGATACAGTATTAAAAAATTAATATGAAATGTAGGAATGAAATAAAACAGCCTATTTAAAAGGGGCATACTATGAAGTGCCTTGGAAGAAGTAAGGAAGACTTGTTTGTAAATAGTTGCTTAGCTGAAAAAAAACCTGCATTCTTTCTTGCAAGCTATTTTCTTATCCAAGCATACCATAGAAAAAGATTTTATCAGAATGCACTGGTCAAGATTTTTATTTTATGGCAGTTTTATTTATTCAGAATGGGTCCTTTTCCCTACACCCTGAAATAACATAATTTATTTTATCTTTGATTTGCTCCGGGTGACTCTAAGATGCTGTAAAAATGAACATGGAGCTATTTCTAAGTCCAAAAGACTGTTTAATTTGATTGACAGTCTCTCTCTAGGATTTCAGGTGGATTGAGGCTTAGTACATTATTTGTTTCTGCAAATATTTTTAATTTAACATGCCAAGTATTCTTCTGCATGTGATGCATGACTCTGCCCCTAAAATATGCTCTCTCGCTCTCTCTCTCTCTCTCTCTCTCTCTCTCTCTCTCTCTCTCTCTCATACAGTTTTACCACCGTGCACCAAGTTCACCACTCCCTTTCATGACATTTTTTTCCCTGCCTTTAGCAAACAATACTAATCACGCAAGGAAATACATATTTTGTCACTATTCTAAGATACGAATCTATGTCTCTTGATAATCTGGACTATTTCAAATCCCCCATCATTGACTGCTAGCACGGAAAGGAAGAACTGGAAACCGGTAACTGTCAAATCCAAATTCTCAAATCATTTTCTAAGACACTAAAAAAAGAAAAGAGAGGAACTAAGATAAAATCTTCATACAATTAATCCCTGCCACAATGGGGAGTTTTAGGTAGAATTCCGGAAAACATATGGACATGATTTTACAACTATATGACTCAGTGATAGTGTACTTTGGTCATTATTAGGATAGGATCCTCAGGATCTCTTTTTTTCGGCAATGCTGGCAAAAGAGTAATAATAAATCAATTGTAAGAAGATGGAGACAAGTGCTTTAAAATTTCTGTAACAGAATTACTTCTATTTTAACTAATTAAGAATCAAGAATTAAAATGGAGGAAATGCAATTTATCTGTTTCAGATCAAGGGATGACATTATTTTGTGTTTATACAAACTTTTGAGATTTCTTCCATGTCTAGATCAAACTTTAAACTGCCAGAATGAAACCACTTATTTGGCTTTGTTGTTGTAGCAACTTTAAAAGCACAACTATAATGATGTGGGAAAATACCCGAACAAAGCTGAATACCATACATGTAAGTACCCATGAAAACTTAAGAAAACACACACACACACACACACACACACACACACACACACACACACACATATGAGATTCTGCTGAAACATCGCTATAATAAAAGCACAAATATTAAGATGTGGGAAAATACCCGAAGAAACCTAAATACCATGTATGTATGTATGTATGTATGTATGTATGTATGTATGTCAAAAGCAGAGCTAACTTCAAGAGTCTTACTATGAGTTAAGTGAATATAGTATTTCAGTCTGATTTTCATTTCCACAGCTATACGTACTTGGTTTTTATATAATGTTTCCTTTAGACTGGTGAGAGCATGGATCCGAACATCAACATTTTCATGTTGGATAGCTTTCATGGATAGTTGTAACACTGTCTGCAAGTCTGTGTTCCTAGAAGTTTTCTGTATGGAAAGATAGTTATAACTTTCATTAAGTTCTTTATTTTGCGGGGTACGTATATCATATACATATATCAAATATATTTGCATTTATAGGGAAATGCTAACACACAACTTGCAAATTTAGAGAATGTTTAAAAAGTGTACAGGTTGTATAGTGCTTAATTTGGCTAAACAGTACTTCAGAGCCTATGAAACTGGTATCTAGATGCAGCACTTCAAACCAAACCGATTTCTTTGGGTTCAGAAAACAGTACAAAAATGGCTGTGTGATGCGCAAAAGGGCTGCTTTAAGGATTTACAGGCAGATGATACATTTGCATTCCCACATGCCCAAGGTAAGTTTTGCCTCAAATCTAAACCACTACACATTATACAAGAAATCAAGTAATCTACTGAATTAAGACAACTAAACCATTTAATGAGGGGCTTTCTATTTTATATATTTCTTAGGATTTTAAAGCAGCTTAATTAATATGCCATCAATGTCCACTTATAATGACCACATAGAGATAAGGCAATTTACCTGTTTCCTTTTCTTGGACAGAGGAACAAAGGACTAAATAAAAGATATGTGGACTTTCATGTATTAAGGATATAAACGATAACTGTACCGTGGTTTCCCGTTTAATAATTTTTAATGAAAATAATTAATTAAATGCAGGTAGGCAAATATCCAACTTATTAAATAACAAGCTGGAGAGATTTTTTTCTGCCAGCATCAAAGGCCCAATAATTCATGTTATTTTCAAAGATTCATATTCAAAATATAGAAAAAGTGATACCTTTCTAGATTGCTGAAGAACTATTTGGATTTCTTTCAATTCTGGATGATCAGGTAAAAAATAAATTTCATGTAAGAAATCTTGCACTGCATCCCTAACCAATAAAAAATAAGAAATACATAAAACACATTTTTAAAGCATGCACAATATATTTAAATACGCATAAATTGGAAATGGTCAAAAATATTTTTTTAATTTTGTGTAAATTACAGCTTGGGCTTTTAGACAGTCTGCCTTTATTCAAAACCATAGCAATAAGTGATTTATTAAGGAATACTATTATATAATACACACATTATCAGAAAATAACAATCTTTTCTCTTCCTCTCTCTACTGAAGGAGATATGATTTACAAAAGAAACATTAAAAGAGAAAGGAAGAAACTGCTACTACAGGAAACATACTTTATATTGATGACTGTACATTTTTCATATTTGGGGGATTTATGATATATTGTTAATGGCATTTGAAACTGAGGAAGGGACAATTTGCAGTATTACTTCCTACATTTATATCTTGAGAAGCTTTTGTATAATTCCAGAAAGATAGTTATACACTTAAAAATATTTTGTTACCTGTTCTCAACTATAAGAAAATGGAAGATTGCTGCTGTTTCTTTTTGTTGAATATGTATGAGGGGCAAGAGAGCTACTATCACATGACTCAAAAGAGACCCAAGATGACTTTGATCCAAGCATCGTACAAAGCAATCCCAAGCCCTAAAACACAAAAGCAACATAGCATATACAGTATTGTTCTATAGTTTTCAGCAATTAAGACATTTTAAAATCAGCCATTAAGCCAGGTGTACAATAATTTCTTTTTAATATTATATATGAGAGATAATAATAAATCAGGATTATAGTAGTTTTCTTACTTGCAACACAGTTGTGGAAAATCTTCTTTATATCTCAGCCCTGTCCTTAGTGTTGTCATCATCTTCACTCTCACTGCGGTTATATGTTTAGGGCCCATAAGTGTCATTAAAGCCATCAAACTGTTTAAAGCCTACAGTTGAAAAAAAAATGGGGTTCAGTTAAGGTGCTAATAATTACTATAAAGGCCTATGTGCATAGGGACTGCATCATTTGAGGGATTATCATTTTCTGGTTACATCTAATCACTTCATCAAGTCCAGCAGGAGAGGCATGCTATAGGTCACAACTACAAAAGAGCATCATCTATATCTGAAGCCAGGAAGAGAAACTTTTCTGCTATGATGCTTGCCCTTTGAAACATCATTACCCCAGTTTGTAGACTGGCTCTGATCCTGCTGGCCTGAAGACATGGATTTGCCATCACACTTGGGAATCTATAATAACGGGGGACTTTTACAATCATCATGTTAGGTATGAAATAATGATTGACTTAGGTGCTGATTATAATTTCGTTTTAAAGCAGTTTTATTGATGATTTTATTATAACCCATATCTGTTTGGGTGTTTTTTAACTGTTGTGAGCTGCTTCTAGTCCCTAAGGTGAGATTGGTAGCTATAGAAATTGAATTAATTAATTTTTAAAAATTACAAGCTAACAGTCCTTTAAGCAGAACAACAAGTCAGGACTGACTAATTGTGGAAACATAGCACTGCTTCACCCCAGCTTCTCTCTGTAAATTCAAATTGGTCTTTTACACATAAGTCAAGCATTTTAACTATTTTAACCAGACTTTAATTTTTACCAAGATTATATTCTTTGCGTGTGCTAGAGGTTGGGTTCATAGGCAGTGTACTCTGTCAGTTACTTAGGTCTCTCTTTTGTAAAAATAATCAGAAGTTATGAATATACACACAAGCAAGTTTTTATATTACTAAAAGCAAATGAAATTGCAAAAAAAAATATATTAAGGGTTTGTCCAAACTTCATTAGTATTAACAAGAACAGTCAGAAAGAAAATACTACCTTCAAGTATTCCCTAACACGGATTTCATTGCTAGCTAAGAAAAAAAGTACTCATGTCTATTTTGTTTTCAACAAAGAATTACTCACCATTTTCTTATCTTCAATTCCAATACTAGAGCTCAACAATTGCATGTTGAAAAAGGCCAAAATGCCTAGTAATTTTGGTTGTAAATAATCAGCCTAAATAACAATAAAACATATTGAGATATTAAAGTATTTAAAGATATAATACTAATATCTAGAAACATATTTATCCCTTATGTATAAGTTACATTTATACAAAATGAGGTAAAATATTCTCGTTTTCTTTCAGTGTCATCCTGACTGATGATGAAGAATAAAAAAATTAATATCAATTCTCATGATTTACATTGTATATCTTGAATGGTATTTTTCAGGTACACTGACCACCAGGAGACACCATTTAACTGAAAAATACTGCACAAGATATATGCTGTGTAAAAATAGAGAAATTCCTCCTTCCCCTCCAAGAAGACTGCATGGAAGTCAGGTAAAATACCTGGGAGCATGACATAAGCTAATTCATCTCTCTGCTCCAAGTGCTTAAAGTGCTTAAAGGGAGGTGAGCTGAAGGTACAATTCCAACAGAACTGGTCCAGGTTTATCAAACAGGTAATGCTTGCAATAACATAATCAGGCCACATTCAGAACAAATTGCAGGTAGTCCTTGTTTAGCAACTGTCTCATTTAATGTCCATTTATATACAACAGTCATGAAAAGTAACTTTACAACCAATCCTCATATTTGCAACCTTTACAAGTCTGTAAAGCAAAGGAAGGCTGAAATAAGATGATGAGCACTGTCACGGTTTCACATAACAACTGTTTCACTTAACAGTTGAGTTGCTGGTCTCAATTCTAACTAATAAATAATGACTTCTACTTCCTATCTGAATAGTCATGTATAACTCTGCCACATGCATAACCACCACATCACTCAAAACTTTAATTCATGAAAGTCGCTTCTCCTTTTTAAAATATAACTGAAAAATTTAAAAACAAGAGTATAAATTAATACAAACTAAATTGTTAAGTGAAGTAGGAGAAAAAACAAGAAGGAAGAAATAAAAGAGAAATCTAAAGTGTAAAAAAAAAGACAAGAAAAATACAAAAGAAAAAGAAGCGGCTTCTGATTGTCTTTAGATCAGTTATAAGTATAGATTTACCTCTTTTCTGTAAAATTATATTATGACTCTTCTTTCTATAGTCTACCTGATCTAATCATAAAATACACAGTTCATAAGTTCATTTTTTTCCTGTTTTACACAAAAAAGGACTACAGAAAAAAAAATTACTACCCATCTGCCTTCAATTGAGGACATGTATACCGCACAAGTCAAAAAGAGGGCTGTGAAAATATTTACAGACCCCTCACATCCTGGACATAAACTGTTTCAACTCCTATCCTCAAAACGATGCTATAGAGCACTGCATACCAGAATAACTAGACACAAGGAGTTTTTTCCCGAACACTATCACTCTGCTAAATAATAATTCCCTCAACACTGTTCAACTATTTACAAAGTGTACACTACTATTACTGTTAATCTTCTCATCACTCCTTATCACCCATCCCCTCCCACTTGTGATTGTAGGACTGTAACTTTGTTGCTTGTATCCTTACGATTTATATTGACTGTTTCCTATTATGATTTGATTGTTGATTGTACCCTATGACTATCATTAAGTGTTGTACGTTATGATTCTTGACTCTTGGTGAATGTATCTTTTCTTTTATGTATACTGAGAGTATTTACACCAAGACAAATTCCTTGTGTGTCCAATCACACTTGGCCAATAAAGCTATTCTATTCTATTCTAAAAAAAGATCATGGGGTTTGAAAGACACCTCTACTAAAACATTGAACAAAAGCAATGCATCATAGTAATAAGATATAAATAGTTAACTGGGTTGCAATTGTTTATAATATATATAAATACATCAATATCTGTTAGTCAGAAAGAGTGCTACCAGACTTTGTTGGTCACCACAGATTCACATGGCTCTCCTACAATGGTTACAAGAGCTATTCCTTTCTCTCTTAAGAGGGCAGAAGAAATTACAAATTGGTATTGTTACTTACCATTTCCTCAGCTGATGTGATGTCCTTTGGTCCTTGATATGGGTCATCATTCAAAGCAAATGAAGCTAGAATTGATAATCCATTGAAGACCTGCTGATAGTGCTCCCCTAATCGGAGCAATAATTCATTATGTAATCCCTGAAAATCCTGTCTCAGCAAACTTCCTAGTTCTATTTCTGTTTCATTCTATAAAACACCATGGAAAAAATGTATTAGCTTGAAAATTATACAAGCATATGCACAACATAAAAATATAACAACACAGCAATTCCCTTTACTGCAAATACAGGTGAGCCTCTAATTTGCTGAATGAAAACCAAGGATGGGGGGATAAATGTTTATATTATCCTTCAATGGAAGAACCTGGTCTGTAAATTAGTTTTTGTTCTGCAATCAAAAGAACAGACCTATGATTAAGGCTTGGTTCTTCCCTTGAAGATTAAGTTTATTTCAAAGAGGATCTTAGAATAACTTAAAAGTACCCAAGAGGTTTGCTGTGATTGCAGCGAGGCTCCATGACATTAATTCAATTTTCAGTACCTTCCAAAACACCATCACTCTTACTGTTCTGAACTTTCTTCTATAAAATTTAACCTTACCTTAAGATAATGAAGTGCTCGCTCCAGCTCATCCTTACTACAGAAGCAAACTAAATGAGAGAAGATGTACTTGAAATTGTTAATGAGGATCTCTCTTCGGTTTACATTTAGTTGCTTTGCTATCATTCGGATAAGTACAGAGGCTGCAGGACTAGCCTTGGCAGCAAGGTCAGGCAAAAGCACTTGTAGAATCCGCTGGAAAATAAAAAGATGGCTGTTTTGAAATGCTATACCTTCATATTAGTAAATGTACATTCGTAGTTTCACTCCTTCTAATTCAAAATGACAATGCTAAATCATTCTAAAATCTAACCCAGTAAGTACTCTACGCATGTTGTAGAGTGCAAAACCCATCTTCTCTAGCTAACACGACCAATGAAAGTCACAATACTGAGGGCCGAGTTTTGTGTGTGGGCATCTTCAATTCTGTCTTGATTCTTGGCAACAAGTCCCTGAAGTTTTGTTGGCAAGACTTCCAGATGTACTTTGCCGCTACCTTCTTCCTAGAGTTGATAGTGTGTGAGTGTCATAAAGTTATACAATTGGTTTTGGGCCTAAAGTGGGTCTGGAACTCACTCTCCCAGTTTCTATCCTTAACCACTACAATGAACTGGCTCTCCAATTTGAGGAAAGCAAGTTGAAAAGATCACTCTAATTTAGACAACTATTTATCAGCAGCAGAAAAATTTCTGAATACTTAATATTTTAAATCCATAATCATTTCTAATTAGACCACATAATTCTGCCCTAACCCAATATTTTTCATTTATTATGCTCCGCTGGGATATTTATTATTGCGGATATTGTTGATTAAGGTTCACTTAATGAGAAAAGAGCAGCTTCCTATATTTGCCATGACAAGTCTAAAAGCATATGGATCTCATTACCCACATAAAAAGAAACTTACTATGACCATGTCGTATTTTCTTTGTATTTCTTTGTATATTTGTATTAGTTTTATATATTTGATATAGTAAAATGATTAACCAATAAAGATTCTATTTTGTTCTGTTCCATTCCATCCCATTCACAACCTGGTTCCAAGAGACCAAACACAAGACAAAGGCAACAGCCCCCACCTTTGAAGGTTTAATCCACGACTTCTGTTTCTTCACAGTTTTAAAAGGCTGCTTCCAACTAATTAGCTCATGACAAGAAAGAGCCTTGCCAAGTTGTTTGTCAAGGCTGCCCAAAACCCAGAGATAAGAACTAGTTTACAAGAGTTTTCAAATACTATGATGTTCATGAGGCTGAGCTTCAGAGCGTCTTTGCCTCTGCAAAGAATGCTTCTTGAAACCTGGCTTTTATCCTCTTGAGGGAGGGGCCATTACCATGCAGTCTTACTCTCAGGTCGCCTGTGCCGCTGTAACTGCTCTCTGCTATGATTAATCCTGTGCACACACACACTTGGCACAGGCTCCTCGGGAACCTCATCACTGCTGCCAGCTCCCACAATCTCTGAAGGCAGCAGTCCACTCCCTAATCATCCTGGCCCCTCATCTGAGTCCTCGCTCCCCTCCACCGTCCGCACCTGCTATTGGCTAACCACAACACAGATATGATGTTATAGTTAATACAGTGTACGAGGGCAAGGAGACTGTGGTTATAGTCCATCCTGAGCCATGGAAGCTCACTAATGACTTTGGGCTGGTTGTCCCTTCAGGTCAATCTGCCTCAGAAGACTGTTGTTGTAGAAGAAAATAAACCATGTTTTTATATAAGTGTTTATGAAATAAAAATGCTAAATATAAATGAGATGAACTAAGTATGTCTTTGACTTCCTGGTTTCCTATTATTCCCTTAGCTTTTTCATCCTGTCTTAAATCCCAGAAGTGAGTCAAGACACCGAAGAGAGGGTTTTAAGTAATGAATCAAAGTGAGATTAAGGCAGGTGAAAGTTTACTTTCCATCTTCGGCATAAGCTATAACTGAAAGAATCCTTCATAAAACATATGTACTCTCAAGCAAAATCTTCCCTCCATAATTCTGGGAAGAGGTCAAAGGAAAAGGCCAAAGGAAAACTCAACCTGAATGAGAATGGCTAACAGAAAAGAATACAAGAGCCACAATTCAGGAATTTTACCTTGCTTAATTTTTTTCCCCCTAAGATGAACCAATACAGAAATCTAATAAATCTTAAATTGCCACTTACACTAAGAAAACGATTAAGGTCTGGAAAATCAAAAACATTAGCAATTTCAGATAACATGTCCAGAACCATATCTCTTTGATGAACAATCTCTTGCTTCTGCATTTCACTGCTTTGCTGAGGAGTATTTCCAAGCCGGGCCATTTGAGTGGAGTGTAGAGATTCCGCTAAAAACTAAACAATCAGAAATGCATTTATTCTTATTTCAGTCAGTTGAAATCTAGCAATGTTAATTAGGAATAATATATCAACAAATAATTCCACCAATTTTAAACCATTTCTTAGCTTTTGCAGGGTTATAGTTCAGCAATAAATTCTCTCCCAACCAAAACAATGTGCATTTAACAGTCCCACCTCCAAGCCTTGCACTGATGGTATAAGCACACAAAGTCTTTAATGTTTAATTTAATTTAATATTGTTTTGGATGAGAGTAAGAATAATTTTACCAATCACAAACATGAGTTTCTTCTGAAACAAGGAAATATGTACTGAGACATTCTGGGTCCACAGTGTACAAATCAGAAGCTTACAAGTAGATATGAACAAAAGAGCACCCACCCATTCTTGCTCCACAGAAGTTGTATCAGAAACCTGAAGCAATTATATCCCCCCATAATTCTAATTATCTTTTGAGCCATCTAAAAGAGTAGTTATCATCATATCCCAGGGCAGCATTGCTGTGCATTCTAAAACTTTCATAACTGAGCTTCAATTAATGACCCCAGGTTCTATTATTATGGTTACAAAATTACTCCAATTAGTCCACATGATCACATTGTCCTACTTGACTTCTTTCTTTCCAAACTAAGAGAAGTGTTTTCAGTGACTTCATATTTTTAGTTCCCCTTTTCTCTAGCTTTCTCAGCTCTTAATATCCTGGCATAAGTGAAAATTATATTTAGTATTCCAAGTTTGGTAATGCTACCCGCTTTTTATTTGCTGTCAACTTCTTTTTTGCAGCTATATAATGGCCCAACATACCACTGGGCAATCTATCATAGCTCAAAATCCTTTACATATTTAGTCAGTTTTCACTAGCTCAAAACGCACAAATGAATGGGAAAGTTAGGATGCTTTTACAGCAATGCACACTTACTTAAACAGAGCCACATTTGCCAATATAACAACTCTAATAAAATGGAACTTTGAGAAAATGCTTGTCTCAGAGTTTGTTTCATTGGAGTTTGTTACTTGAAACGCTGACATTAATGCTCATACTTGTTAAGGTAGTGCTTGCCTTATGACCATTTGTTTAAATACAGTTCAAAGCTACAACAGCTTTGGAAAAAGTGAATCATAATCTGTATTTGCACTTACAACTGTTGCACTACCCGCAAGTCACATGATCACAATTTGGGTGCTTGGCAATGAGCTCGCATTTACAATCAGTTGCAGCTTCCTATAATCATCTGACACAAGAAAGATCCATGAGAAAGCAAAATTCGCTTAATCACATTATTTGCTTAATGACTGGCATAACAATTTGTCCCAAAATAGGACCTGGCTTAATGTACAACCACAATGACTTGCAATCAAAATTCCAGTCCCAATTGCAATTGTAAATTGAGGCCACCTATATCAGCAAATAGGTCAAGAGAAAGCTCAATTGCTTCTTGTCCTTATCCACTGATAAATTTGAGTAAATATGGGAAAATAAGTAATGGATACTGTTCACTTTAACAATTATAGCATCACATGATCACCATTTGCAAGCTTCTCTGCCAACTTCCCACCAACAAAATCAAAGGAAAAGCTTGCAGGAAAGGTTTCAAGTGACTCACATCATCCCCAACCCCCTTCACAGCAGCAGCAGCAGTCATGCCTGGCTCTACTCACGTTTGCACAAATTTTGGTGATTCTCACCTGACAGATGGGTTTCTTGTACTGACTGAAAAAAGCCTGCAGTTTTACAGACTTGGCAGAAGCCAGCATTCTGATTTCTGTATATGCTGATCCTGCCACAGATGCTGACTTGGATAATAAACAATGCAGTAGGTGCAACAAGGCAAAACGTACCAAATCTCCTGTTGCTGACCTAATAGAGGATAATACTAATCAACATTAAGGAAATGTAATGTTAACATGCAAGATAATACATAGGAAAACAAAACATACTAACTTATCCACAAACATAACAGCTAAACATTTCATTTCCTCAGCAACTAAAGTGAAATTGCTTTTATTCAGTAAATACTATCAATAATTAACCATTTTCCATGTAAGGTCTTCTTTGGGTGAAATATTTATAAATGCAGCAAAAGAAATATATTAAGACGCATCACCTTCCAATATCTCCTGTAGTGAGAATTAGTGTATCTTTCAGCTCATTATTCCTTGACATTTTTGCATTTGTATAAGCCTCTTTCATTCTGGAAACAAACAGCTGAAAGGGGAAATAAAAAAGTATTATAGTATTGCTGAAATACAACTTAATGCTTTGCTATTTCTAAATACACAATAAATTCACCTCTTTGATGAATTCTTCCTCAGAGTCTGAAGCATTTAATATATATTTGATGTGACTACTAAAGGCCACTCTAACATTTTTATCTGGATCTTCCAACAGCTTTAAGAAAGCTCCAACAACAGTTTTTACATTCAATGCATCATTTCTGAAATCCAAATGTTTGCACAGTAAAGGAATGTTCTTTATTAAATCTAAAATAGGATATAAAAGAGAAATAGAAGCACATTCCATTTTTAAAATATCATTTTAAACAAAATATTACTCATAAAGGGATTAGATAACATTCATTTCTGTTTATCAGGTTAACCTACAATTTATTTCTTGAGGTTTAGGTCTCCAAACCCAGATAATAAATACATAACATTAAATGTTAAACTGACCATATTGTACCATCTCATTTATTTTTGCCCAGAATTTCCCAGAATCAACATGCAGCATCAGGTCCCGCTACTTTTCCCTGTGTTATATTTTGCGGCAAAGATATACTGCCCTTTTCACTTTCTGTGACTAAATCCTATACATGAAGAGCATCACAGATCATTCTTGTGGGAGAGGGAGGGGGGAGAGAAGGAGGCAAAGGAATTTGATTCACTCTAGCAATTCATCATTGAAACATGGGAGGCAAGCTTTTGTTTTTCCTACAACAGCAGCACTGATTATATTGAAAAGCGGCCACATCTCCTATACTTCCAAAAACTCATTTTGGAGACCTCAGTATTACTGTAGAGATTGCTGATCTCAACTGGCAAAAGCTGATTTTTCAAATCAGAAACCTGCCGTACATCATGAATAACCATTTCTATCAACCTTTTGGTACAGAAGAATAAATGCAGGTAACAAACATGTTCTTGCAGGTAACAAACATGATACACTTTTGTCATACTGTGGAAAAACAGTCTCCCAGGAGTCAGTATAAGCCCTCCTTCAGTTTTCTTTTCTTCCCTCCACTAAGATATTAATACATCTCTATTCCAACCATAAAAAGAGGTTCTTCTGCTCCTGGGTGTGGTGGTCTGGGTTGAGAGGGGAGTTTGCATTTGTGAATCAGAGAGAAGGCTGCATGTGACGCAAGAGGAAAAGAGCAGGATAACTTGCCTTGGTGTAGCGTGCAACTGGTGATATGGAAAAAGTGGGCATAGAATCCAGTGTACAAGCAGCCAAAGGCTAAGTGGTAAGCAGCAGCCAATTGGTAACAAAGACTAAGGAACTTAGAAATGCTGAAGTCTTTGCAGCAGCATATGAAGGAAGCAAACAGGTGCTTTTCTTAGCATTTGTCCCACATGATTGCACGTTCACTTGTTTTGCACTGCCCTCACTTAGTTCTTACAGTGCAGTAATCAATGTATGATCCAAAAAAGTTTTGTTTATCAGCCAACTGCACAGATTAGAATTGAGAGGGAGTGCCTGGCCCAAGATTACTTCTTTGGTTTATGTATCTAAGGGAAGACTAAAACCTGGGGCTCCCTATTCTAATAGTTTAATTGCTACACTACACTGGCTCTCTCTAAAAAAAAGGCAACAAGTGCTTGGCTGAAAGATCCAAACAAGCCAGTCAGCCACAAAATCAGTCAAAATTCTTGGGTGGTCAAACATTGATTACAACCTAGGCTGAAGATTTTCCTGTAAACTTCGGAAAGCAGTGAAAAATAGCGCTAATTAAACATTGTAATTTAAACTGATTTAAGCAATTCAGCCCTGCTGCTAAAAAAGAAGGGGGGGGGGGGAGGAAAAATGAAACTGTATACATGACTTCTTAGAATTATATAAATCAGGGATCACCAAGCCCTGAGCTGCAGCCCACTACTGGTCCGTGAGCTATTTAGAACCAAGCCGCGGAAGTGGCAAGCAAGTATGCGTGCAGAGCCATTCTCTCTTCTACTCCCCATACCGCAGGTCCACAAAGCTGAAAAGTTTGGGGAATTCCAATATACATAACAAGCATAGACACATAGGTAGGTATCTAAGATTTAGAAACAGTTACCAATTTTGTTTAAATAATTTTTGTTTTTATAAAATAAATCCTCCCCTACAGGAAAAGGAATCGGGGGGACAACCCTTACTCTCTCACCCAGATTTCAGGCTGTTTTACTTTTTGTGTTTGGAGACTCTAGGGATTGAAGTTGGGGCTTCCGGAAAGCAAAGCTTAGGCTCTATCATTGAGCAACACCTCAGATACACTGAAGTGCTGTTAGTCAAAACAGGATGCTGGAAAAGGGTGCAAGTATTAGGATGTCTGGGAAAAATCTAGGGTTTCCAGAAGTAAAAATAGAAAAAAAGTTGTAAGTGTAGACTCACCCACAACCCAAACATAGCCTATTGAGGAATGTTCCATGCCCACAGAATGATTACTGTGTAAGGAATGCAAAAGACTGGGTGGGGTGATGGAGTGAGATTCTGTACAGCAAACATGGCTGATTATAGTAGTAAATAGGACCTCTCCCATTCTATAAATGCTTGCTTATTAAAGAAGCAAGTATGCATGAAATAACATTAAGTTAGGAGAAGGAAGAACAATAAAAGTATGTTTTAAGTAACTTACCAAGCTTTACTGGACTAGGTATATTGTTTTCAATAAGATATAAAAAAGGTTTAAACACATCAGCTTTCACTGCATGCTTTTCTCCTTCAGAAGTAACAATAAATCTACTACAGAGGATATTGTTAATTTTCAACTGGTTACCAAGTTCAGCTGAGGGTGGCCTTAAATTAAAGCTGCCAGAAAGACAACAAACTAGATCTCCAATGATACCAGCATAAGCCTTCTGAACTAGTAAAGATTCGTCCTGTATGTGATCTCTGGAATAAAAATAAAAGAATTGTAATTTTCTGCATGATTGTATGTCAGTTTTCAAATGATTAAATCTAACTTGTCAGAATATGTAGAAATATTATGCAGTGCTTTTGCTCCCTTTTTCCTCAACCAGAATTTCCTGAAACATCTGAACTAGAAAACGAATACCCTTCAGATATATTAAACTGGTTTAGAACAGTGGTTTTCAACTTGTGTTTTTTGGACCCCTGGAAAGTAGGTGCAATATCAGAGGAGTCCATAAAAGATGAGAGAAAATTTCTCTTCTCACAGCTACTGAAAGTATTGGAGAATAGAAAGTGACTTGGTATTTTTACTTATAACTTAAAACAAATTAGTATCAAAAAATAATCAGCTATGCTATCAGAAGTTAATGCAAATCTGTCCAGCATAATTTCTCAGACAATGCCTCCCCAAATGTTATATGGATCCTATAGCAAATCTAAATAGAAATATCATTTTCCCTGAACAAGAAATATAGGCAAGAGGCCTGAGTCCAGTTCCCCTCCCTAGCCCTCACAGTAGAGTAAAATTATCTGTCTTCAAAAGTAAGCTGTGATATGGCCATTCTTCTGCTACTACATTCATCATATCTTATTGTATTTACCAAGACATTCTTCTTTACCACAGGTTTATTTGGAATTATCAAGTAGTACCTACAAAAGACATGTGGGCAATGTGGTGTAGACTTCTATGCCTAACTTGTGGAGCAAAATAGGAAAGCCTTTAATACAGCTAGTTCTGACAGCTTCATGGGGACTCTGAAGTGCGTGCTGATACACAGTATTCCTCCAATTCAGATGCAATCTCTTTGGAAGCAGAGAAAGAAGAAACACAGAATTTGAACGAATTTCTGGTGCTAAAGGAAAAGACAAAGAAAACCGATGAATTCAATGTTGATTCTTGCAAACATATTTTGTTCTCTGAATCATTGAAAATTAAATACCATCACGACATACTATTAGAGATCTATAAACATTACAGCTAATATTTTAAGAATATGTTATTAGTTTAAACTATACAAATAAAATATATTATACCAGCGTACTTTCTGCAATTCTCTGGTGTTTTAATTCTGCATTCATACTAGAAATTTTTTTCTAAATATTTCTAAATATGTATCTTATTGAATAGCATTAACTTTTGATTGTTTAGATTACATCTCCATCTTCCACAGGTGTAGCTATGTTGATCCATGATCAGGCCTTATTTGTGGCATCCTGACTTTGAAATACTATATTTAAAGGGGTTGCCTAAAACATTCAAAACTTCAAAGTGATAGGTAAAGGACTGTTTAGACTAGTTTCTTAAATGTAGTCCAAGTTCCCCTACAGGTCCTCCAATATTGTCTTAGGGGTTGGAGAAGTCAAAATTATTTGCCGGATGTGGAAAAAAAAATCAAATATTTTAATATTTTTATTTGTTACAAAATACAGGGATTTTTCAATAAAAATATTTGTTAATAGCCAATGGATTTGATAGTTATTTTTTATGATTCAATAAATAACAATTCAATAAATACATTGATTTTAATATTTAATATAGTAAAAACCAGTATAATTCATACAGCCCAAACCTCTTTTGGAGGTCCATCATGGTTTTTAAAAGTGGGAAGGAGTCTTGAGAGCAAAACATTTAAGAAATATTTAGATTAAATAAAAGCAGTTTGCAAAAAATCATCTCTTAAGACACTAAGGAAACAGAGCAATTAAAACATGAAAAATAAACTAAATTTCAAATATGATAAAAATTGTTTACTTACTAAAATGGCTTGCTAATTGTTGACTCAAGGCCAAAAGATCCAAATTAAGACCAGGAAGCATGGATGGAAAGTCATCTAAATGGCTGGAAACCCATGGCAAAGACAGTATTCCAAACAAGTTGTCAAACACGTCTTCGTTAAACTGGAATTTAACTTTTAGGTGGTAGAAAAAATGTTCACACACTTTTACTGAGATGACTTACAAGAGGTAAATGCATTAACAAGAGAACAGCATCAGATCATTTTAACTTTGTGGGGAGACTTTATTTCTGTGACAAGATTTATACTATTAAAAAAATGAAATTCTGAGGATATGTAAATTGCATTTTATCAGGTACTGAATTAATGCTATGCTCCACAATAAATCAAGCTATTGGGAGAATTAAGGTAAAGCCTCCCTCAAGTCAAGATTGAGTTCTGGTGATTAGTTGAATACATGAATGTAGGGGTTCTGGCACCAGTATGGCAATATGAAAGTGGTTTGTCATTCCCGTTTTCTGTGGCCAAATGGGCAGGCGCTATAATGTGCCACAATGTTTCTAGAATAACCTAATACATACTTTCCAATATTCTATCCAAGACCTGGTACAGACATGGCTTGAATACCCTGATATACTTTCCTCTTTTTCCTTTTTGTGTCTTTTTAAATTTGCTGCAGGATGTCCTTGGAAATTCAATACCATACAAATATGTTGGAAAAGCAGCTTACTCACTTTCCATCATCAATATGGCTATCTTTGCTTTTAAGGTATTTAAAAAAGATATCTCACCTTGCATATAAAGGAAGGCATCAATTATTTTCACCACTTTTTGAATGACTGCCTCCAGGTCAGTTACCAGTGAAGCAGGATCCAGAAGCTTCCAACAAACTCTAATTGCTCTCATGGTAAATTCTGAAGAAATCCATATTAACTGGATGTGTTCTTTTGATTCTGAAACATTACCATTTTCATGACTATATAATTTACACACATGAGCAACTTGATGATCTACTCTGTTAAGAAAAAAAATAAAACTGGTCACTGAAAAAGTTTAATGAATAACATTTAACATTTTTCATTTTTCAGAAATGGAGATCAAAAATTGACTCAGCAAACAACCCGATGAAATCTACTGTTCATCAAGATCTTTAAAAACACTATTTCTATCAAGTCATACATTTCTTGACACCATCAATTTATACATTTCTTGACTACCACATCATGCTTTTTTGTAAAAAGAAATGCTGGTCTAGCAGTAAGCAGCGAGCAAGTTTCTAGAGAGCCCCTAGTTGGTAAAACAGTTGCCATTATAACTCAATGCTTCCCCTCCCCCCCAAGCTTAACTGAAGTAATAGCACGTGGGTATTTTCAAAAACAATTTTAGAAATATCTTCAGATATTTTTGTAAAGCTCAAATAAAGAAGAAACTGACTTTAATTCTTTTACCTGTTAAAATCTTCTGTAGAATGGACTGTACACATTGCAGCCAGTTGAGCTATTAAAGCAATTCCTTCTATAGCTTGCAGAACTTCCACTGGAAGGTTGTCTTGTTCCAAAAGCGACAACAGAGAATCTGCTCTTTGGCATATGAAATTCCACAACTTGCTTTTCATGTTCATGTTCATGATATGGGGCCTAAGAATCAACATTTTAGAAACCATTTTAGAGCATTTGTGGTAAGTGTACTATAAAACTAAAATGAAATAAAATATCCGGAAATAGTGAAACCAGATGAAGGCTGTTTTAAATCTGTTTAAGGAAACAAAATATACATAGTAATAACAGACAACCTTATGTAATGCTATAATGTATAAAAGAATGGTGGATTTAATTGTCTTGATTTTAGGTTTACCTTTAAGTATATTTAGATTTTTTGTTTCTTTATGGAATACATGTGATGAAAATAAAAACTGCAGGCAGAATTAGAAAATTATTATGTGACTCCTTGGAAATCGATAGGAGCTTGACTCCATTTTTAGCCATTGTTCTATCATATTTCTTACAGTAAAAGCTCCAGGATGTATTAAGAAAAAGTTGGGACAGAGATAAAATTTTGACCTGTATTTACATGAGAAATTTATATTATACGGTAAGATAATAAATTTGAAAATATCAGTTAATTCCTTTTTATGTGTTGGGACAGTTAAGGATTTTTATTTTATTGCTTCCTTTGAGTCAGTTTTTGACTCCTGGTGAAAACCAGACAAGTCTCTACAGTTTTCTTGACAAGGTTTTTCAGAAGTAGTTTACCATTGCATTCTTCCTGGGGCTGGGAGTGACTGAACCAATGTCATTTAGCTGGCTTTGTGCCTCATGTAAAATTAGAACTCATGTTTTGTGGTTTTTAACCTGATGCCTTAACCACCACAACAAACTAGATTTCCAAGGACAGTTATAGATGCTAATATTTTAAATCAAAGTACTACCAGTCAAATCTCAAGTCATCTGAGTTCCTGAAGCTAGAATGTGGATTTTACATACAAATAAAACCTTTTTTGATTAAGCAGTTTTATCCAGATGCATTAGTGATGTACAAAATCCTGAATTATTATCAGTATTAGAATATGATTTAAATAATCCAGGTTAATTTTAAAACATTAGTTATTTTTCAAGAACTCTGGTATAAGAAACTAAAATATGACAAAGATTCTTTAAAAGTATGAAATGTATTTCTTTTAAAGTTAATACAAAATAAATTTTACAGAAATGTTAACAATTAAGTGGTTTGTGAATATTTAAAAACAAATGCACTGCTTGGAATGAAACAACGGTTTATCAAGAACAGCTCCTGCCAAAGCAATTTTATCTTCCTTTTGGTAGAATGATGAATTTACTTGACCATTGGAATATAGTAGTTACAGCTTAAGTTCAGCAATATTTGATAGTGTCCTGAAATCCTAGTAGAGAAGATGCAAAATGTGAACTTAACTATGTTCACAAATACAGTTGCCTGAAAAATTGTATGTAACAAGGGTACACCAAACTGGGAGATACCAAAAAGTGTACAACAGAACTTTGTACAACTATTTATAAAAGACTTGGTTGAGAGATTAGAAACTATGTTAATCAAATCTGCAGATAGTCTAGTGCAGGGGTTCCCAAACTTGGCAACTTTAAGACTTGCGGTCTTCTGCTCCCAGAATTCTGGAAGTTGAAGTCCACAAGTCTTAAAGTTGCCAAGTTTGGAGACCTCTTCTCTAGTGGGCATGACATAATCTTAGAGAACAGTGTTAAGATTCGGAAGGAACTGGACACTAGAAGCATATTCAAAATAGATCTAAAAATAAGATTGGTTCTTAACAGCTACCATTTACTTACTTTGGTGGTGCTAACTTTTTAGGATGTTTTAAGGATAGACATAAACGAAGCCTTTTTTGTGGGACATCATCACTACTGCTACTACTTCCCCCATCAGTATCGGAAGTCTCTGCATAACAGCTACACTGCAGCTCCTGGATGATTTCTGCTGCCACAATCTTCAATACTACATAGAGTGGACTCAGTAGATACTTTATCAAAAAGAAGAAATTATACTATATAACATCTTCATAAAATCCATAGATATTTAAATAGGATAAAAAAGTCATAAAATCTCATATATACTTCCTTGTAATTACTGGATTATGTATACAAACAGATTTATTCATTTAAAATTTGTAAACTAAATACATACCAATCCATTATAAACTCTACTAAATCAGTATTCTATTCTGAGGTTACACTGTAAACTAATTAATTTAGACCACTAAAATGTTTAAGTTATTCTTGCTTGTGTTGGTACAGAAAGCAGAAGCTACTGCCACAAAACCTGATGGTATTAGCCTTAGGAGAAAATGAGCTTCTACTTAATACTAAATCTAATAATTTCCTCAAAATAATTATCTCTTAATTTGTCAGCATTTTGTGGCAAACCTTTGTTAACCTTTTAAAAACACTTACCTCTTGTTCTACCTGGCATCCAATTGCTGAGATGAAAAATCTGCAAATATGGTTAATATAGGTGTTTCTAACCGGAACAGCAGATTCATATCCAGCTGGCACATATATCAAGAAATACTGTAGTATGTGACATAATACTTCTTTTATCTTCATAGACTGGAGAAACCTGAGTACATCAGCTTCAAACAATGCATGAAGTTTTTCCAGTAGTATGCTTAGATAAATAGGTTCAAAAGTCTCATGGGAATTAATTTGAAAAGGAAATAAAGTTCTCACTAATATTAAGAGGGGCTCTTCATATAATTCCAGCTCTGTAGAATCCATTACAGGAATGGACTGCAAAATTCCAAATAGAAATGAGAAGAAATTATTGGCTAGGTCTTCTGGAAGTCCTCCAAGTTCTATGAGTTCTGTTAAAAATACCATACTCAAATTTTTAACTTTAGGACTACCATAGTCCAAAAGGGAGCACCCTATTCCAAAAAGGATAACATCTTGTGGTTTGAAAAACATGTAAGAAACTATATGGGTAAGAATCCTTATTGAAGTCATTTCCAAGCATTCTACATTATTCATTCCATTTAACTGTAGTTTGACAGAACTTAAATTGCCCAGATTTACAGTGGAATTGCAAGAAAATCTGCTCACAATTGCAGGCCATGACAAAATCCTTTCTCTATTTTTTTCATGAATTGAAATCAGATCTTGAAGAAGATACAGCAGTTCTTTTGTTACCAAGTTAAACAAGACACAGTTCTTGACTTTGAAAAGGCAGAATAAAGAACAAATGACATTACTAATGTTCTCATGTAAAATGCGGCAGTTTGGACTAGCAGAAATTCTCAAAAGTCTTGCTATTATCCAATTGCTGAATTCTAAAGAAAAGAAAACAGAAACGTTATGATCATATATCAATTGGGACTAAAAAAATCCAGAGGTAAGTGTTACTTTTTAAAACTTCTTTCTGCCACCTATTGATTTTTTTTTTATTTTTGCAGATCATATCTGGTAGCTCAATTAATTGTGCTATTTCCCTTTCCATTCATTTGTAATTCATATTCATTCTACAAGATTAAGGAATTTCTAAGGGAAATTGGAAATAGATATAAGGTAAGCAAAGGAAGTCAATTTGTGCAAACTTGGATGTTAATATTTATAAAATGTATTTAACTTGAGATTTTAGAAGGATATCAATCATTTCAGAATATATATGAGATTAAAGAAGAGTGTCTTTTTCAGCTAAATTTTTGTTTATGACCTGATATAAAATATATACTTCACATTTCAATCTGCTATAATTTGTTGAATTATAGATCCAATAAATGTGTTTCAATAAACTCACCAATGCAGCTGGAATCTGTGTCATTTTGCTGATCAGGTCCAGTTCCATTTACAAACACAAGTGGAGATGATTTCATGATATGGAGAATGAAGTCAAGCAACATTACAGAACTTGGCTGAGATTCAGTCTTCTTCATAAGTTCCAGAGCCACTAAAAAGATAGCATAATCTAAACAGGAAGTTCAAAACCTATTTCCTATTTCAAGAAAAATGTGGCATTTCTTGGATCACTACAACATGTCTGTACAATTACAAAGGGATTCCTTGGAGTTAAATGTTTTGTTTCTCGTGTATACTATACTGCTTCTTTTCCTCAAAAAAATCATATTGGAAAATAAAATACAGGTAGTCCTTGACTTACAATCACAATTGAGACCAGAATTTTTTGTCACTGCATGAAGTGGTTATTAAGGAAGATATAATGTGACACTTTTGGTCAACAACTGGCACCTGGAATTGCAGTTGTTAAGCAATCTCCCAGGTTGCTAAGCGGATAGAGCAAAAGAGTTCCTGCTGGAAGGACTCAGCCCCAGAGACAGCTGAATCCTTCTGGGGTTGAATCCCTTTGACAAGCAGCCATTTTGCTCTAAAGAGGGCTCTTGTGTCTAGGGCCCCATGCTGCAAACACCTCATTCCAAAATCCTGTGTGGATTTCAGGACAGACCTTTTTGTGTCAGTCCCCAGACTAGAGAGAATCTTCTAGGCAGGCAGCAATGGTTTGTGGCCTTCCTTACCTCAATGACTTTCTAGGAAAACTGATCAGGAACATTGCAAATGGAGAAGACATGATCACAGGGTACTTGATAATCAATCATAAGTGCAAATAGGTTGTGAAGTGCCCAGATTGCAATCATATGACCATTTAACTCCAGGCATGAGTCATAAATCCTTTTGTGTAATACCATTGTAATTTTAAACATTTCATTTTGCAATGAAGCATATTTTTATCTAGTTCTCTCCCTCTGTGATATGAGTGAATAATAAGACTAATAAGAATGTTAGAGATTTTGTCCATGATGACCATGATTTAGAGTTGGAATAACATGTAGCAGAAATCACATATAGTTTGAGTTTTTTTAAATTGAGGGCATTTACTAACTTTACTCACCAACATCTACATCCACAAGAATTCGATCAATGAACTGGCAGAGTATTTGTCTTGGCTTCTGTACCACAGTATTATATTCTTCTGGTGTAGCACTGAAATAAAGATGCATTTAAAAGTTATGTTATCAAAAGAGCTACCTCTTATACTGAAATGCATAAGAACAAATCCAATATTTATTATGGTCACAGACCAGAATAATAGTGATATACATAATTAACATACACACATATATACATGTAACTTTATACTGTTAAGTTTTTTGCACATGTAGTAGACAAAGAAAAGGTACAACATGAACTATTTAAAACATTGCAGTTATTAAAATGCTAGATTTCAAGCACTATATATTTTTAGGAAAGAAGTTTTATTTGTAGAAAATTAATTTTCAGTCGACAGCAATTTGTTCACTTTATCAAAATCTTAAGTAGCCTATGAAACATATCAAAAGCATATTATTCAATCAGAGATGGAACCAATGTAAAATGTGCTATTATCAATGATTTTGTGAATGAGTACATACAATTAGAATTGTTAGTGTATTAATTACATTGTTTCATTTTTTTTCTGGCTTCTCCCTATGGAATTGAGAATAGTACTTTATTCACTTGTTTAAATTACCTGTAATCTATAAAGTTTATACTAAAATGTTTTAAATATTAGATACTCTAGCCATATATTTATCCATCATATAACATACTTTCATAGGCTAGTGACCTTCATAAGACCCTCAAAAATCTATCCCCAACTGAAGAATAGAAATAACAGAGTTGGTAAGGACCTTGGAGGTCTTCTAGTCCAACCCCCTGCTGGAGCAGGAAATCCTATATCATTCCAAACAAATGGTTGTCTGATATCTTCTTAAAAACATCCAGTGTTTGAGCACCACAACTTCTGGAGGCAAATTATTCCATTGGTTAATTGTTAACTGTCAGAAAACGTCTCCTTAGTTCTAAGTCACTTCTCTCCTTGACTAGTTTCTATCCATTGCTTTTTTGTTCTGCCTTCTAGTACTTTGGAGAATAGAATAAGAGAATCTCCTCTTCTATGTGGTAGCTGCTCAGATATTGGAACACTGCTATCATGTCACCTAATCCTTCTTTTCATTAAACTAGATATACCCAATTCCCTCCATCCTTCCCCGTATGTTTTGGCTTCCAGGCCCTTCATCATATTTGTTGCTCTTCTCTGCACTTTCTACCTTCACCTCCCCTCTTTTGCCAGCCGTGTCTCTGAATTGCAGTTTCACACGACCCTGGAAAGACAAATGATGATGAAACGGAGCATCTCGAGCTCCTGGGAAGAAAAGTGGATTACATACAGTAAATACAGCGATTCAGAAAGAAGCCAGAAAGAACCTGAAGGCAAGCAACAGAAGGGTTTGGTTTCAGTTTCACAGACCTGCCCAGTTCCCGGAGGGCTGGAATCATGGAAGCCAACTCCAGCCCCTGGTCAGCCATCCTTGACTCTCCCGAGTCTCCCGCCAGCTCCGTTTCGACCCTTTGCTGTTCCCACCCCTTTTCCCAGCCGACAGGAAACTCAAGGACGGTGGCTCGTTTGAGCCAAATGTCGTCTTTCTTGCATAGTTCGCGTAGATTAATCGGTTCCCATGGAGACCTTCATGTTAGATAATTTGCATACGTCATATTATTAACAACTCGCAGCGCTTGACTTTTGAAACTTTAATTCTACCTGCGTCCTGCGCTGAACTCGGCGGAGTTTATTTCCCAATTTTATGTTTGTATTTTTTCTAAGTTTGCACGGGTCATGCAGTACCTTTTTTTCAAACAATTCCCAGCTGTGTCTATAGTATAGACTGTATGCGATTGTATATGTGTCCGTGCAGAAATACGTCACTGTAAACGACTTCCGACACTTCAAACCCGTGCTGTTTCCTAGCAAGCTAATCGTACCACAGTACATAAAAGAGTTGTATGCAGTTCTAATAACAAAATTCAATATGCACACTAAACAACGTTCTCCTCTTTAAAAATATCAGAACTGAAAAGACAAGTGTGCTCAAGTGCTGAGAATATTGGTAAGGAGTTATGACTGGACTAGCAGTTCCCCCACAAAGCATGTTAAAGAGGAGGGATGAATACAGGGGGTCCTCAAGTTAGGACCACAACTGAGCCCAAAATTTATGTTGTTAAGTGAGATTTGTTACGTGAGGTAACAACTTTTCTCACCTCATTTGTTAAATGAATCACTGCACTTCTAAAATTAGTAACAGGGTTGTTAAGTGAATCTGGTTTCCCATTGACTTTGCTTGTCAGAAGGTCACAAAAGGGATACAAAGGATACAAAAAGAATGTAGGATACTGCAATGATGTATGATTCAGTTGTCAAGCATCCAAAAATGTAAATCGTGTGACCAGGGGGATGCTGCAACAGACAAAAGTGTGAAAAATGGTCATGTCACTTTTTTCAGTGCCATTGTAACTTTGAATGGACACTAAATGGACTGTTGTAATTCGATACTGTAAGGATACTGTAAAATCTCTAGTCAGAGGTGGTATTTGCCAGTTCTCCAAACTACTCAAAATTTCCACTACCGGTTCTCCAGAACTGGTCAGAACCTGCTGAATACCACCTCTGCCCCAGGCTCTGGAGACTTTCCTCCAGCCTCCAGGAGGGCGAAAATGGCCTCCTTAGGCTCTGGAGGCTCTTGAACTTCTGAGAGGCCCATTTTTCACACTCCCCGAGCCTCTGCACGTGCCCTGCACTTACTTGCATCCAAAACGGGCTGCGTGGGGACTCCTGGGAGGGGCAGGGTGGGTGGGGCCAGCCAAGAGTGGGATTTGAGGGTTCTCCGAACTGCACAGACGCTTAGCTAGGGGGTCTCCTGAACCCCTGCGAATTCCCAGCAGCCCACCACTGCCCTTCTAGTTTTCCCCCAAAACCACCATGTAAGATCAGCTTATCCAGTGAACTCTCATGATTGAAAATACATTAGAATGTGGATCTATCAAACACTTATCATTACTTTAAATTTGCTCTCAATATTTAACGAGTGGAATAAGCTGGGAATTACATAAGACATAGGTAAGGTCTCAACACTTTAGCAGTTGCAGGATCAAAGGTGGATTGTGAATGAAAGGGATTATGGGCATTGTAGTCAAACATATTTGGAAAGCATTCAGTTGGAGCAAATTGCTTTACCTCCTGCCATGACTGCAAGTGAATGCAGACTTCTTTAATAGTGGATAATACAGAACCAAGAACAAGCATTTACCACCATCACTAGAGACCCTTATGGCTGAACTTCCATCTCACAGACAGTTGTAGTTGGGTGTGACATAAATTTAATCAATTATTGTTGTCTCTAGAACTCATCAAAATCTGAGATTACAAAGCCTTTCGTGGTGAAGTGGGATGGAATTGACCATCTGAACTGCTGTTGCCACAACACATTGAGCCACGCAGTGTTTTTATGCTTGTACTGCTACTTTATCTTAGTTCAACATTAGTGTTTTAGTCAAGCACAGAGCGTTATTGATCATTATTCTCACTGCTTCAAGAACTACCATTTCTAACTATTGCAAACTAGAATTTGAAACCAGCTTCCAGAAATTCCCATCCAAGGACTTAGTATGATTAAGAAGATGATTAGATTCCAATGAAAATTATCTAAATATCAGTAAATTTTATGGGCTTAATTCACATCATGCTCATTTGTTTATTCATGGTGTAAATGAGTGAATCACAATTTTGGACATAAAGTTACAATACCAAATTTACAAATCATAATGGTTGAATTCATTCAGTAACCAAACCAAAGAGAAACTATAAGGAGTAGTGAAATGTGAATGCAACTTTTTTTTTTTTAACTGAACCATAGTGAATTTGTATACAAGGAATTATTGTAGTAAGCTCACATTCCAGCTACATTCCCTTAAGGTCTATTCAATTAGGCTGAAAGATCGCAGTTTCCAAATCCCCAGCCACGACAGCAACTGTCTATGCCAGTTGGAGATTGTAGGAATTGTAATACTCCAATACCTTGGGTTCATCGAACCGGAGAAAGGTGTTCTAAGACAGTGAGCCTCGATCTTTAAAAACTTTTAAAATCACATTACTTTTTGCGCAATAAATGAACCAGGTAAAAACCACCCGTTAGAAACTCATCAGACCCGTCACCAGCTCAGAACACCCATGCAATTTAATTAGTTTGTTTTCAGGAGGATAATTGCGGCTGGAATTTGATCCCTGGCAGCTCTCCCGAGAGTCCTTTGTAACGGCGATGTTTGTGCTATAAACCCGCCTCCTACTGCCGGGAAGAAGAGGAGACTGATTTCTATAGCTGTCAGTCAACAGCGATACGAGGGTGGGACCGGCGACTGCCTGCAGGTGTTCTCCTGTATACGGTAGTACTTTCCAAGACTTAGTTCAGAAAGTGGATCTGCGACAAAATTCAGCTACGAAGTAGCTGCGGCAGGCAGGTGAGTCCGGATCCTTGATGTATAACAGGTACTTTTCCTTCAGTGGCGGTAGGGGGGCTAGCACTGATTTTTTTTATTTCATTTTACTTTTAAGACAAGCTGTTCATCAAATGGACGGTTTGTTTTTAGACAGCTTTAATCGTTTTATAGGCTTTGTCATGCTACTTCCGTGAGTTTTTAGAGTTCTTAACTCTCACACCCTTAACTTCTGTGTAAATAGACCCTTAAACATAAGTGAACCTTTGATTAAATACAAAAGAAGCCTGGCATTCATAACTATTTCCTCCAGCACAAGGTATGTTTTCAAGAATCTCAACCTCATAAGGGAGCAATTTACAGTACCCTTATTCTTGTCTTATACAGGTGCAAAGTGCAATTGTGTAAGTTTTAAACAGGCTAAATAGGAAAATTATGGAACATTTTTCCCTTTTCAAAGGTAGAGAGTATGAAAATGAATTATATTTCTGACAGTAAACATATTTATGAAGGAAATTGTTTAGGATTGAAATAAAGGCTATATTTTAGCACTTCCTTGAAACAAACTGAACAATCAGTTCTAAATAAGCATAACTCAGAAATACATAACTCTCAGAAATTGAGAAGTTTTTTTTTTTTATAAAAGTCTTTAGAATTGCTGCTGAAAATGGCATCTGTCTCTTCATTCACAGTGAATCATAAAATATGCATACATCAATAAGTTCCAATTTATTCCTTCTTGCCTTACTTTAAAGATCGGAGGTTATCAGTGGTATATGAAAGATTTGGGACAACCCTAGGCTATAAAACATCATATTAGTTTTACTTTTTATGTAGAACTTTAGGATCTTTCTTGTTCATTATAATAGATAGCAGTGGAGGAGAATAAAAAATTCATGTAGTAATCTAATACTAATACAGCCCAGGAACTCAAAATCCCCCTATTGTTTTCCAAAGGTATTAAATATGTATCTATTTCTATAATTTGACAAGATATTGTTGCAAATATTTTTGATATGACATTGTGATTCCAAATGCTGTTGAATATAAAAAAAAATTGAGGCCTATTTTGTAGGATAGCTTTGAATTTGGTTTTATGTATTGAAGCTAGAATTTGAACATGTATCCTTCCTTTATTACATGGGAATGTAACAAAGGATCCTGTTTTATATTAACAACCCAGTTAATAATTTTCTGCCTCTCTGAAATTCTTGAGCACATTTTTCTCTCTCACTCTGAAGAACTCAGAACAGCTTTTAGGGCAAATTTGTTCTTCGTTCAGGTTTTCAGTATGAATTTTTTATTTTTTATTTTATTTGCATTGTCCTGTAATTTTTATATACCACACACACACAAATATATATAAAATTTCAATAAAAATAATATTATATAGTTGTATATATTTGTATCAAAAAATAAGGCAATTAGGTAGTGCCTTCTTTTAAGATTCCTGTAACTATTAATTTATATATTTAAAGGAAAATATATCGCCCCACCCAACTATATATCTTTCATTTTTCTGTAAAATTTATATTGTGTGATGATGTCACTGTGAGCTTTTGGACAGAATCTCTCAGTATGATCAATTACATTAAATGCAAAATATAATAATACTTGTTGAAATGTGAATGTTAAAATAAATACTATTAAAATACAATGGCAAAATGAGCAACTTAAAACAATATAAAATATACTGATTAAAAAGGAAGAAAGAAATGGAATATGAAAACTTTCATGCATAATATTCACTCAAGCAAGTCTTGAATGAAGAATTAGTTCAATAGATAGTTAAAAACATAGTGGGGGAAGACTCAATATTCAAGAATGAGAGCATCTAGAGAATAGAATGAAGGGTGAGAGACATCATATGAAGGGAGATTTTATCAAGTTTAGTGAGCATTGAAAAAAAGCTTTAAAAATGGATACAAATGCATATATTAATCCAGAAGATTTTAAAGGTTAATGTACAATTAAAATCAGAAAGCTTTCTTTTGAGACTAATGGACAAGCAACAGAAAAAAGTCACAGGGCTTTGTTTTTATACATGATATTATATGGTTTAAAGCAGAAAGGCTTAACACTACCTATAATGGAAGAATAACTGGTAAAGAGATGGAACTTGCAAAGATGGATAAGCTAACCTCTTTGATTAGAGAAAAAACTATGTTCATGTTTTATGAGAAATCCCTTATAGACTTTTTTACATGAAACAATAAAAAATACACTGATGATTTGTGGGTTTGATTAGAAAAAAATTGTTAATAGGAAAAATACTTCTTTTCAATCATAAAATAAGTGTTAACACTATAAATATAATTATATTTTTGCTGCAGAAGAAATCAGAAGCGTCTTTTTACTATTTCTTTCATTTTCTCTTTTTATACTTTTTCTCTTTTCTTACTTTTTTGCTTCTTTTGCTTTTTATTAGTTTGTATTAATTACATTTTTTGAATTTTTAAAAATAAAATCTATATTTAAAAGTGAGGAGAGGAACTCCAGATTTATATAGCTTCGAAACTACATGGCCATTCATCAGAACTCACCTGACCTTAGTAATTATACAGGTCTGCAAAAGGACAGGAAATCTATTCAGCACCCTGCTCCCAAGCTGCAAAGGTCCAGTACATAAGAAGCACATCTTAAGTCCCAGCTTTTTTCCTAATAATGTTACATGTCAGTCAAATGTTTCTGGCAAGAAACTTAGGAAGACAAAGATCAAGCACGGGAGGGCTTCTGAACTTGTGTTCAATAATGCAGTATTAGTTAATTCAGTGATATGGGCTAGAAGCAAGCAGAAAAAAGTCAGTAAAAAGTATAGTAAATGTCTCCTTGTGAGGATATCTCTGCCGTGTTGGTACTTTGACATTCTAAATAATCAGTGTTATCACTTGCATTAGAATCCATATATGGTAATGAAAGTGGCCTCCTAAATGATAAGTTAGGTCATTAACCTTTGACCACACTGCTTTCTCTTATCTGCTTAGAACAAACTTTAATTGTTTCCTTTGGACTGTGCAAAAATGAAATACAATTAGTTCTCTGACAATTTCTTTGTTTTGGAATGATTTGGATCTTCGAGAACATATTTGGCACTAGGACTGCTATTTGTAGCACCAGTTATTAGATACTAAATATATTTCATAACATAGAAAATTTGAGAAAATTTATAGAAATTATGTAATGATGTGATATGAAACTGAATGTGAAAGATGAATATGTAACTAAGGTCATGTGTGTATGGAAATGTAAAAACCTGGAACCACGCTGTTCACCAAAGAGATGTTCTTGAAATATATATATATATATATATTTATATATATATATATATGTATGTATGTATGTATGTATGTATGTATTTGTTTTCTTAAGTTTTCGCGGGTACTTACATGTATGGCATTCAGCTTTGTTCGGGTATTTTCCCATGTACATACATACATATATATATATATATATATATATATATATATATATATATATATATATATATATATATATATATATATACATATATATATATATATATGTGGTATTCAGCTTTCTTCGGTATTTTCCCATGTCATTATAGTTGTGCTTTTAAAGTTGTAGCAACGTTTCGGCAGAATCTCATCTGCCATCATCAGGCTTCTGTATTGTGTTCGTCTGTGAGTCAGACTTTTACAGTTGTTTCAGTTTTAAATTTGGGGCTAGCCTACTGCTGTGCCAGAATGGTTTTTTCTTCATCCTGATTGGTTGGGAGTCTTGGTCTGTGTTTATTGGTCTTGGAGTTTGCTGTGTTCCGCTTGATTGGTGTTTCTAATATCTTCTGTCTGTTTTGTGGGGTTTTTTTTTTTGTCTCGATTGGCTGGCAACATTGTGTTCCTGTATTGGAAGCTTTTATTGTGGCTTGGCTCTGAGTAAACGGATGGCTATCATTTATTAGGAAGCTAGGTTTCATCTGGGTGCCTGGTTGGGGTGTGTTTGAGCTGGAGGTATCAGTGGGGATCTGTTTGTGCCCAGGTGTTTGCCTGGCTTGTTGTGTGGAGATTTTTTTGTTTGTGAGTGCAGGCTTCCAAATAATTGACAGTCTGGCGGAATCATTTCTTCTACTCATGCTTTCATGAAAATATATATATATATTTGTTTTCTTAAGTTTTCGCGGGTACTTACATGTATGGCATTCAGCTTTGTTCGGGTATTTTCCCAAGTCATTGTGGTTGTGCTTTTAAAGTTGTAGCAACGGCAGAATCTCATCTGCCATCATCAGGCTTCTGTATAGTGTTCATCTGTGAGTCAGACTTTTACAGTGGTTTCAGATTTAAATTTGGGGCAGCCTATTGCTGTGCCAGAATGGTTTTTCTTCACCCTGATTGGTTGGGAGTCTTGGTCTGTGTTTATTGGTCTTGGAGCAGAACACAGCAAACCCCAAGACCAATAAACACAGACCAAGACTCCCAACCAATCAGGGTGAAGAAAAAACCATTCTGGCACAGCAATAGGATGCCCCAAATTTAAATCTGAAACCACTGTAAAAGTCTGACTCACAGATGAACACTGTAAAGAAGCCTGATGATGGCAGATGAGATTCTGCCGAAACATTGCTACAACTTTAAAAGCACAACCACAATGACGTGGGAAAATACCCAAACAAAGCTGAATGCCACACACACACACACACACACACACACACACAGGGGTGGTATATATGAAGTCCCCTGCGCATCATGCTGTGCCACATACATTGGACAGACCAATAGAAGAATAAGTACCCGCCTGGATGAACACAAAAATGCAATAAAAAAGCTGGAACATACTTCCTCACTAGTCCAACACATGAAAGCAACAGGTCATAGCATCAACCTCAATGGCACCAAAACCCTAGTCACTATAGAAAACCCCAGCTACAGAATTATCAGAGAAGCCATAGAGGTTGAAAAAAGACCTGAAAGCATGAAGAGAAGAGATGACTCCATCAGACTGTCAATTATCTGGGAGCCTGCATTCACAAACAAAAAAAATCTCCACACCACAAGCCAAGAAAACACCTGGGCACAAACAGACTCCCCCCCCCCCATACCTGCAGTTCAAACACACCCCAACCAAACTGAAACGGCTGTGAAAGTCTGACTCACAGACGAACACAATACAGAAGCCTCTATCTCTGGATTGATAAAGAATTATGCTTCTATGATTTTTAATCATGTATATACTTGTTATGCATCCAACATACATTTAACTAGCTAGCTTTAAAAGATCAAATGTTTTACTAAAGTCAAGATATGTCTGTAACATTCCCAAAAATTATTAATAAGTAACTTAAACAAAACATGAGAAGAACAAACCTTACTAGGATAACAAATCCATATTGACTTCTGATGATTTACCATATTGTTGTCAAGGTTTTGCAGACTGAACACTTTATGATCCAGAATCTTTTCATGCTTATTGATTAGTATGTAGTTTGCTACACCTTTCTTTACCCACATTTTGAAGATGAAGACAATAGTACAGTATCCTTTCTGTGATAACTGTTCTGCCAATTCTCCAAAATTTCTAAAAAATAATACATAAGAGTTCATCTGGACTATAAACAAATATCTTTATCATCGTAGGAGTGGATTCCTCTGATCTTGGCAATTTAAATTATTCAACGAAACAACATTTTCTGCAACTACATTTCTATCCATTTCAAACATCAGTCCTTCTCAATTCTGCTATTCACATTTTCTTGGTAGAAAACTTGATTAAGACTGAATCAAAGTAGGAGTTAGGTAGTTCTGAATTTTGTTTGTTATCTATTAGCATTTTGTCATCTTAATTGAGCAGTTGGTATAACATTCCATTCTTTTTATTTTGAATATATCTAAAGGAGTTCCTTTTATTATGCTCAGCATTCTTCCTAACATTAGTTCATACTCAAGTTTCCTTTTCCTAATGCCACTTCTATATACTGAATGCCATTTCTATATATTTTTTGTTTTCAAATATTTACTAGGTTTCAGAATTCTGGGGTACTTACACTTGCCATTTCTGCTTGCCTCCAACTTTTATTTATCATAAAAATAGTTCATTTAAAAAAAAAATCAGAATTGTATAATTATTTTTACATAATTATTATTCAAGTATTAATTTACCTGAATAGTTTTGATCCATAATAGCCTTTACTCTAGGACTTCATTGGGAGTCTGTTACATTAAAAGGACTATTTATATGAAAATTGTTGTCTGTGGTCTTTGCTTATTTTATAGCTGTTACGTCATTTTACCCTGAAGCATAATCTTCAAATTTATTTAATTTAATATTGAATATGACCTTAATTTGATTATAATCTAAATATTATTTGGAATGTAAATTTATGGTTTACTTTAGGCTATCCTATGAGCTAAAGATATTAAATTGTTTTCAAAGTATGTATTATATTATAAAAATTATTTAAAATAATGAAATTGTAATGTCCTGCAATAAATAAATAAATTTGACCCTTCTGGATGATTCAATTTTCAGAAAGATTGAGCATTCGGGTATGTACAACTCAGAGTCTTGGCTTATGTGTAGTTTTAATCTTGGCCATTTTTATTATTTTCAAGTTCAGTTTTATGTCACATAATTCCATAGTTATTTTTTTTCCCAGAAAACCCTCAATCTCTGAGAGAAAAGGAAACCGACAGATTTTTTTTAAAAAAATATAAGCACGGTTTCATACATATACATATATATTCATAAGTCCTATTTAAGGCAAAGGAAGTTACTTCTGGGATGTACAGTATGTATTGAAATGCAGCATCATAAGAACATCTGCCTCTTGAGAACATCCATTCCATTGCTGATTGTTATTGTTATGCTATTTTGTAATGGCATAGCATGAGATCCTAGTCCATTTAGTATGATATGAACCAGGTCAATACAGATGGTTCTCTTACAGGAATGAAGGAAAAGTGTTCAGGGCCAAACCATGAAATTTTGGGCTATAAACTGCTATATAAGATATTCAGGAAGCACCAAGTTCTGGATTCCACTTAGCAAAATTGTTGTGATATATTTTGATCCTTAAGGCAAAAGATAGTTCTTGATACCTCTATTTTACCTACAGACGTATTTCAGACTGCTGGTTGAATCTTATTTAATACTGTCACTCAGCGAGGAGCCTCCTCGTGCCCTGAAAGTAGGCCAACTGCAGAGAAGGGATCACTCAGAGTTGCTATTGTATCTCTCACCTATCTGCTCATGTATCTCAACAGCATCCTTGCTGCTTCTAATAGAGCAATCACTCTTAAAGTCATATGCCACTGGAATGATACCTCAATCTACTATGGTTTAGACTACTTATCTTGTTAGGTACATATAAATCAATGTAAACAAGTTTTGTCTAATTGAGTTCTGAATATGACAAATATCAAAGAAAGACAATGCATAGTCTTAAATTTTAAAATAGCTAGAATAACAAGATGCTTTTTTGTTAACCAGAATGCTACAGCAATTTTTGTTCTGAACAAGGGAATTTGAGAAATGGAGTTTATCTTTGCTTATAATATAGCACAAATGAAAACTGTGTAAGGTGAATGAAGGATGCGGATAGCACATTTGGGAAGTTTTTAGATCACTAACATTGGTATAATTATAGGAACTTGCTGACTAATTAAATCCTTTAAAATGTTTCAGTCCAAAATCTGGCTCACTGCCATTCATTTCATATTCTTAGTTAGACTCAATGTGTAATTTATATGCATAAAACAGCCTTTTTCTGGATTTCCTTTACACGCTCTTCCCTGTCATTAGTAATTCTTTCTCTTTATCCTAAGTGACTTTACTAGAGTTCCTAGCATTTTGCTGCCAAATGCATTCTTCATCAGAATCATGTGGTTTAGAAATGTAAGCCTGTAATTTTCCTAATAGCTTTCATTTACAAGCATGCTGGAAGCTTCAGGCTCTGTTAAGAGTCACAGATGTTCTTTTCTCCTCCCCCTATGTATCTATTACTTCTTCTTCCCCACCATGATCTCTCTATGCATTTGCTGTGGCAGATTTTGATCACAGCCAGTCAATGCTTCTACTGTCTTTCTCTCCCAAAGTAGGTCAAGAGAGAAAAAGAAACATGAGGTCCCACATTCCCAAGAGTGCTGGGTGTACAATTTCTGCTGTTCTCTTTGTCTCTTTTAAGCTACCAAGGGAATGGCGTATCCTTTTGGGAAGAGAACAGCTCCCACTTTACAACAAAATGTGTAACATTTAGTGATAGTAAAACTGTTGAATGTGGCATTCTTCAAAAATGTTTTAGCTGTGTAAATGGTTAGGAATGGGTGACTGGTTTGCTAGAAACTTCAGAGGTTTTCCTTGGAAATGTAGAAAGAGCCTTTCTTTTAAAACAATTTATAAAGATTTAAAAAGTAACAGAAGCCCCTGAATTCCTAAATTACCCCATCTTTATAATATTATGCCATTTCTTTTGCTGTGATTTACAAGTCCTATCCTTAGCATTATCTTCGACCTTTGAATCACAGTGAATGTCTGAAGAATTAGGTGGTGTGTGCTTTTGTTGTCCATCCAGAAGAGACTGATATGACGTTGCTATGTGTAAAATGTTTATTCTGTAATATGGTAAGTATTGTCATAAATTAAGTGTGCTTAAAGTGTATTTGTTCATTGCCTTACTTGGGCTTGCAGTTCAACTATGTTTGCTAGCTCTAGAGCATGGAAAAGTCCCTTAAAATTAAAGGCATCTAGAAATCTTATGAATAAATAAAATGCAGTTAAATCTATCATAGATAAAAAATTCCTGTGATTTGCATCACACATCACTTTTGTCTTTGTGAGAAAAATGTAATTCTAGAAGTTTCATCTTTTGGAGTGTTTGAAGAAATACCCAAAATGATATTCTTTAAACAGAAAAAAAGGAGAAGCTTCTTTAAAAAAAAGGGTGCCTGCCAGATTTTTTGAGTTAGCTAAGTCTTTCCATGCTTAAGTTCCATAGGAACATTGTGGCAGGAACTGAAATGTTATTGGGCTAAAGCAGGGGTGGGATTCAAATTTTTTAACAACCGGTTCTGTGGGCGAGGCTTAGTTGGTGGGCGTGGCTTGGTGGTCATGTTATGGGTGGGCGTGGCCAACTCAATATCACTCACATCAAGGCACGCATCTCCTCTCCTGGCCTCTCATGACTGTGGGGATGCTGCAACAGTCATAAGCGTGAAAAATGGTCATAAGTCACTTTTTTCATTGCCATTGCAACTTTGAAAGGTCACTCCACACAAGCAAAGTACCAGCAAAAGAGGGGAAAAAAAACTCCAGAGACGTTCCTGAGACAGGAAGTCTAGTCCTGCCAAGAATGTAATAAGGGTTAACGGAGAGGCAGTTTCTGTAAGCAGCACCAGAATGTTTCCTTCCTGCCTTCCTTACAGGACTAGGCCAGTAATTTCTTCGAACAACTGGTTCTCCGAACTGCTTAGAATGTTAACAACTGGTTCTAGCAAATAGGTGTGAACTGGTAGAATCCCACCCCTGGGCTAAAGCAATTGGAGCAATTAGTGAAAATTCTTACACAACAGTGTGAGAGATCGGTTACCAATTAGAAGAAATATATACTTGTAGTTGTTGCAGCTAAAAGGTGTACAATTCAATGCTGCATTTAAAAAAGCAATTACTTTTGTATATGGGGACATTGCATGTTGGTTTATTTTATGTATGATATAAATTTAAGAAGCAGTGAATGTTGCTGTTGCATTTTCAAGTCATGCTCCCTTTATATATCTAAATAGTACAATATAACTTTGTTATACAAAAATTCAGAAAAACCTAAAAATATTCAGTACTTTTTAACAGAACTCTAAGTATGTAAGAATTATATTTGATCTGTAATTATCTAACCAAGTTAAAAGTCAGTAACAGTATTTGAAAGCTAACATTTAAAATTTTCAGTTCCATTTTAATTTATTATTGGCTTTTGACAATGAATGAGCTTCATATGGACTTAATGCTGCTTTAGAGAGGCATACCTCGAGTGTACTGTACTGTGAAATTCATTAATCCCTTGTTGGACAGGTGTAAACAATGTTATGTTGAATTAACTTCAGGAGTAACCAGTCCTTTGGTTTTGGCAGATGTCTGTGTGGGTGATTGGCTAATTGTTATGTCAGTCTTATGCTTTGTCTCCTTGAAGAGGAAAATTTCAAACACAAATTGCAATCAAAGTTTTAAAAGGGAAAAAAAAATATTAAAACTCTGAAGTACGAAAATTAATTTTTTTTGTTGATGAAAAATCCTGTCTTGGTTGCTGTAGATTATTTTATTAATTTAATCCAATAACCTTTTGAGCCATATAGAGTTTTGCCAAAATTAACATATATTTCTGTGTAATTAATATTAGGAAAGAAAGCCTTTGAATTTTTTTAATAATATAAACAAGTCTTCAAATTATCACTAATTTCCATCATTTGCTTGCTAATATTTGCTTGCTAATAATTACAATTTTATTATTTTCTGGAGAGTCATTATAGTAGCCAACTAGCCTCCACTTATTGCAAGACTAAAGGAGATTAGTCCCAAGGTGATTAAAAGTTTCTAGTTCATTATAAAATGAAATGTTAATTTTTACTGATGGGGTAAAAGTCTGGCAGAAATCATAGACAAAGTTGAATCATTCTTTAAATTTTGCAGATACATGAACATTAGGGAAAACATTATTCTTGGTATATTATTTTTGTATGGCCAGGGGATTATTTTAAGTGGAATGAATAGTTGTTACCCCAAGGTTTTTTTCAGCACTCAAGGCAGGTACAACTATCGTAGCAAAAGTGAGAGTAAATGACATAACAAAATTCAAGGAAAAATTGTAAATGTTTTTTTCTGTGTACATCATTCTTAGAAGTTAAAACTGTCATGGCTGTTCTTCAAAAGAAGTGAAAAAAGCATATTATGCAGTTTTGTAATCAATACTGACTAAGGAATAATTTGCTATTCAAATCTATGTATGAAAAAGGTTTCTATATCCAACCAAGCAAATTAAAAAAATGAAATCCTGATAATGCTTAATGCTATTTTCATAATCATAACTGTGTTCCATGTGATTACTTTTCCTTTCATGTCATGTGATTACTTTTCCTTTCATACAAGTATATTATATAACTTGCTTAGTTTTAACCTAGGCTTGATTTACTAATGTGAGATATATATATTATTACATTACGATCATGAATACACACACACACACACACACAAAAACAAACACACACACAGCTCTAAGCATAATCTTTGAAAAATCTTTCAGGACCAGCTCCTTGCCAAACCTATGGTCACAAACCACGGTCATCCCCATCTTCAAAAAGGGAGACCCCGGCCTAATTGAAAATTACAGACCAATCTCTTTATGCTGCATCACCTGTAAAGTCATGGAATCAATTATTAATCCATTATTCTCCACTTAGAGACAAACAACCTACTCTGTATAATAAACAATTTGGTTTCAGAAAAAAACTATCCTGTAATCTGCAACTCTTACACTGCAAAAACATATGGACTACACAACTTGACCAGGGCAAAGCAATAGATGCAATCTACATAGACTTCTGTAAAGCCTTTGATTCAGTGGTACACGACAAACTACTCCTAAAATTAAAATCTTATGGTATCTCTGGACACCTGCATAACTGGATAGAAGCATTCCTGTCAAACAGGCAACAAATGGTCAAAATTGGGAGCGTCCTATCGAATTCTGTACCTGTCAACATTGGTGTCCCCCAAGGCAGTTTTCTAGGACCAACTCTCTTCATACTCTACATAAATGACCTCTGTGATCATATCAAGAGCAACAGCGTCCTTGTCGCTAATGATGTAAAGCTATTCAACACCACAGAAAATACTGCTACCTTTCAAAAAGACCAACTATATATCAGAATGGTCAAACAATTGGCAACCTCAAATCTCAACAAATAAATGCTCTGTCTTACATATTGGCAAAAACATTCAGAAAATAAAATACAAACTGAATAGTCAAGACCTTGTTGATGATCCAAACTCTGTCAAGGACCTTGGAGTTTCATCTCTAATGATATCAGTGCTAGAGCCCACTGTATCTACATAGCCAAAAAGGCATTAAAAGAGTTGTTAACCTAATCTTACATAGCTTTTTCTCTGGTAATATCACACTAATAACTAGAGCATACAAAACATTTGCTAGACCAATACTTGAATACAGCTCATCAGTCTGGAACCCATATCATGTATCTGATATTAACACAGTTGAGAAAGTCCAGAAATATTTCACAAGAAGAGTTCTTCACTCCTCTAATCATTGCAGAATACCTTATGCCACCAGACTTGAAATTCTAGACCTAGAAAACATAGAACTATGCCGCCTTCGGTCCAATCTAAGTATAGTATATAAAATCATACATTGCAATGTCTTACCTGTCAATGTATACTTCAGCTTCAACCATAACAACACAAGAGCACACAAAATCATACATTGCAATGTCTTACCTGTCAATGTATACTTCAGCTTCAACCATAACAACACAAGAGCACACAATAGATACAAATTCAAGGTTAACTGCACCAAACTTGATTGCAGGAAATACGACTTCAGCAACAGAGTGGTCAATGTCTGGAATACTCTACCTGACTCTGTGGTTTCTTCCCCAAACCCCAAAAACTATAACCTTAGACTGTCTACTATTGACCTTACCCCTTTCCTAAGAGGTCTGTAGGGGGCATGCATAAGCGCACCAACGTGCCTACCGTCCCTGTCCTATTGTTTCTTTTTATTTTTCTTATATGTATCCATTTCATGTATTCATAACTATGTTTATACTTATACCTATTATCTTGTAAGTGATTGACAAATCAAATAAATAAATACACATTTACACACCACTCATCTCTCAGTGATTTATTAGGACGGCTGATAAGTTGAACCATTTTTTAAACACTGTTTAGCAGTTGTGAAAATGAATAAGATAATAAAACATGCAATTTGGATGACATGATAGCTAATACTGGACCTAAAGTAATTCAACTTCCAAATTTCAACCAGTATCTTTCTTTTAAAGTTTCTCCAGGACATTACTATTCATTATTACTTTTATTTTTATATAATCTACTTTTAATGCCAGTTCTGCTGGTTTTAGAATGTTATTGCTTTAATAGCCATATTAACAATGCAGGTAAATCACAGCAGAATCGGAAGCCAGACCAAATTTTATACATAAGTTTCTGATACTGCATAAATAATCATAGAATGATTACATAATTTCCATAGTCAGCATATTGCCCTGAACAATCTGGCTCCTCATTTTACTGACCTCGAAAGGGTGGGTAGAGTTAGTCTACAATACTGCATTCTAAGCACCATGGCTCTTAAAAATTTCTAAAATAATTTATTGTATCAAAACCAACAAGAAATTTAGGGTGCCAGTCTATGTCATCAGATACATACTATGTGGAGTTAGATGTACAGATAGTTGGATAGGCAAAGTGATATGTGCACTTTTAATCAGTTAGATTGGAGAGCAATACAATTCAAAAAGTGGAATTGTGAAAGTGACTGTGAATAATCAGATTTACAAAGTAGATATAAGTAAAAACAAATGTAGCCATTATATCTATATGGAGAGTTTTTATTTTCTGAATTTAGTTTCATGAAGCTGTCATCCAGGAATGCAGAAAAATATCTTGCATTTTTAAAATGAAATGAGAGCAGATGAATTTTATTAACTATGAGTGAAATGAGTGCCTGTATTTTAATCTTGCACTTAAATAAAATAAAATTAATGGTATTTATTTTTAGAAATAAGTAAATTTTCTGCCTATGTTTTATTTGACTTATTTCCTCTGTTTGCATGACATACTTAACTGGGTCATGGGGAGGGAAGTGTGATACACAGACTCTAAAACCTAGCCAATTAATCCAGAGATAGTTAGATATAATCCCAAACACACCCGGTAATCCGTATTATTTGCTGTAACAAGGTACAAGGTAATGAATTGACTGGGGGAAGGGATTGCTTGGTCATTTCTGACATGCAAACAGGACCATTAATTCCAATGTGTAAGTGATGGCAATTTTTTCCAGTAAAAAATGTGATGCTTACAACGATACACAGCGACCATTGATAAATTCTACTCTTTGGCTGTGACAAAATTGGTGTGAACAGAATTCCAGTTATCTGGTACCCTAAGTGGGATTAGTTTTAGTTCAAAACAGCACATGATTCTTTGAAATTAACCTAACATATGTCAGCTGACAGTGTCAAGTCAACATGAAAAAAGAGTGTCCTCCTTTTTCTACTGCCACAAAGCATCATCTACAATAAGAGCAGCCCTGCAAAATGGCACTGATTTAGGAACTTCCCTTTTTAAAAAAAATGTATTTTCATCCTTCCTCAAATAGTTAGGGAAAAATAATGGTACCTTGCTTGGCTCTACACAGTGGCACTGACCTTGATCAGAGCATATGGATTTTTAATGGGAGAGGGCAACATAAAAAAATAAAAATAAAAAGTGGCAATCTCTCAGTAAACTTTTGTGATAGTTGCAATGCTATAAAAATTGTTAGCAGCTGTTTGACCAGGACATGGTGAACTGTGTTACTGTTTTGTGGGGTGTTTATTCTGGGAAAGTGTCTGACTGGATAAATTGTGCTGTGCCATAGCTGTTGTACTGTGAGATAGATTCTGAGAAAATCCATATAAAAAGAATAAATGTTGAAGTTTCATTTTATGCTTTATTTATTTGGTATTTCATCAGATGTGTCAACAAAAGCAAGATGGATCTATGGGCAGAAATTTCTCATACATCATTAGTCATCATAATTGTTAGAATGTTGGCCATTACTATAGATACCCCAAATGCTCTGAAGCTCATTGGACTACATCAGCTAGTCAATGAATCTCTGACTGTCAAATTCCTAAACTGTATATATACAATAACATAAAATGCAAAATGAAAGCATAATGTACAGAAGGTAGCAGGTAATAGTCATTCAAAATCTAAACCAATACAAATAAATGCATTAATTAATACAAATTATAAAATAATGCATTAATACAAATTAAAAACTAATTAAAAGCCAACTAAAAAGCCTGGGAAATAGTAAGGTTTTCACCACATACCCAAATGTTAATAGGGTGCCATTTGAGCTTCTCTTAGAAGGAAATCCATAAATGGGAATCACCACAACCAAAAAAAAGCTTTCTCTCTTGTATAGATCTACCTCACCTCCTTTGTGGAAGTGGATCCCATTAGAGGAGAACATCTTGAAATCTGTTGGGAGGTCCACTAGAAGATTTCAACTAATTAACTATTTGATTTTTAAGAAGATATTTAAGAGGATTAAGCAGAAAAAAAGGGATTAGAAAAATGTACTCTGACCTTCCAAAAAAGAAGTGTTACATAAATGCAATTAATATTTCATAGGCTGCACTTTTAAAGTTTTGGAATAATGATTGTTTATGACAGAAATAAGCTGTTTACTGACTGATATTAAGGGTGAAACGACCAGAGTCAAAGTGAAGGGAACATTGCCATGCTCTGCTTCTTTAACTGTCAAGCTATAGTAGTGAGAAGATCATTCTGACACAGTGGTTTGGATATGGAGAAAGTTTAGAATACACATGGTTAGCTTAAAATATAATAGCTTAAATAAAAATTATATTAAATATTGTAAATTGTAATATATGCTGGCAAAGCAAGCAATTGAGGAATAGTAATTTTGTTTGATTTTTATATTATAATTTCAGTATAAATGCCTGTGGTCTGGATATAGCAAAATCATAGAGATTGTGTCATCTTAAAGTATATTTTATGGTTTGTATATTAGGCTGGCCTATTTAACCATGAGTAAACAAAATTATGACCAGATAATATACATGAATCCAGCCACCATGTTACTAGTATTCAAATCATGAGAATTTAAAAATAGCAAAGAACAGATGAATATATATATAAGTGGGATCTATTATTAGTGGTGGAATGCAAACATTTGCAACTTTTTTATATACATTAAGCCTTCTGAAATTACTACATTGAGTTACAGTACTATACAATACTTTCAAATCACTGTTAATTGTATTAAAATGTGTTCATTTATAGCAGGTGATATTATTATGAAAATAAGTGTGACAGCTAAATAGTTAAATTGAAAATTATATGTTATAATGTATTTAATGTTTTATTATTATTATTTGCCATTTGATGTAATTTCTGTTCTTGGCTCATTAGATATACTAATATTGTCCCTCTTCCAAACATACTCATGGCACGCATAACATGCAGTTTGTAACCAGAGACAATTTTAATTCAAAGAACAGGGACAAATGTAATTGCATAAGTCCAATTTATTGTTTTATTATTGAATCTTTATTGTATTGTGACCCTTTGACACTTACAATATAGTATGGGTTGTTAAGATCAAATCAGTGAAAAAATAAATGAAATTATCTTGATGATAAATTATAAAGTGTTATCAAAGTACATTCTGCAGAAGCAAACTTTAAAAGTGAGATTTCTTGGTTTTGCTCTGAAACAGATGGGAAAAATCTTTTGTCTGTTTGTTTGTTTGAATGTATGTATGTATGTATGTATGTATATATAAAGAATGAGTGGAAACAATTGGCATTCTCATAGACAATACATCTAGCAATTTATATTTATTATATAAGATAATGTCCTGTTTTATATCGTTCTCAATTCTACCAAGGTCTGTATAAAACCTCCTCTTGCATTCTGCAGGGTTTCAAAGGCAACAACAAGTACTTTGAATTTCAGCTGGAAGCTCCAATGCATAATATAGATATTATTCTTAGTGGTGGGGTTTTCCCACCAGAAATCTTACTTTTGTGTCTTTCTGCAGTGATCAGGTTATCTCTGGGGCAGCCCATATAGAATGTATTACATTAATCCAATTATATAGTGATCAAGACATGAGTTGCTGTTCACATTATTTAAACAGTATTAGCATTTGTAATATGTTTAAAAAATATACATTCCACTTGTAATTCATATGATTTTAATAGCAGCTTGTATAAAAACACAGCTTTTAAAACTCTCGCTAAAAGTACCATACATGCAAATATATAGATAGCATATAAGAGCAAGAGACAAGCAATACAAATTTTAAAAATCACAGATAAAAATTCAAGCAGCAACATATGTCTTCTATTTGTCCTTAGGCTTGTTGATCATCTGTACTTTTTTATTTTTTTCTCACCAAAATTTTTAATAATATTCTCAGTTACTCAGTATTGTTGGGATGCACAAAATACAGTACATCATGTTACTCCGTTTAGCTTCCTGCAATGGGTATCAGTCCACAAATGTTGGGCTGCAATCAAAAGTAGTATTCAGTAGGTTCTGACCAGTTCTGGAGAACTGGCAGCAGAAATTTTGAACAGTTCGGAGAACCGGCAAATGCCACCTCTGACTGGCCCCGCCCCCATCTATTCTCTGCCTCCAAAGTCCCGGCTGGTTGTCTGGGTCTTCTTTTGTTGCCCTGCACAGGAGAATGGAGCTGGAGAGCAGGTTAGTGGGGTGGGGAGGGAATGGGATTTTGCAGTAATCTTCCCGCAGGAGTGGAGAGGGAATGAGGATTTTGCAGTATCCTTCCCCAAGCCACGCCACGCCACACCCACCAAGCCATGCCCACAGAACCAGTAAAAAATTTTTAATCCTACCACTGGCTGCAATCCCATAATTTCTAGTCATTATAAACCTGCATTGATACCACTGAAGATTTTCCTTTTGATGCAGGTGGAAGCAGAATCTTCTGTCAGCATAATTTAATAAGCCCAATTGTTATTGATATAACTGCATTTGTCTGGTAAAAAGTAAAAAATCCAAAATGTGAAACTTTTGCATGATGTGAAACTAGAAAAAAGAAATGCTCAGAAATTCTGATGGATCACAAAAAATATTTCAATGAATTGAATAATATATTTTTCCTTATTGTACTTTGTAAATATAGTTGATTATTTACAGATATAAAAAAACTGGCAATCAAGATGGAAAATAACGTAACAACAATTTCTCGAGAGGAACTGGAAGAACTAAAAGGAGCATTTAATAAAATAGGTAAGTTTGCTGAAGTTTTCCAAGATTTAGTTGACCCTCGTTGAGGATATAAGAAGATTAAAAATTGATCATATCTACTAATTTTTATTTTATAACCCTCTTTCAAAGATAGTATCAAGATATCTGCCATGATCATTTAATAATTGATTCTATGTACAATAATGATATTAATAATATTTCATACGTGAGTTCCCATAATACAGTGTTTCTCAACCTTGGCAACTGAAAGTGTGGACCAAGTCCCACAATATCCTAGCCACATGAAATGCTATACTACCATAAGTTTGCTATAATCACATAAACCCTGCTAATCCCCAGTATTCACTGTCATGTCATGAGCATACTGCTCCTTGTGTTGGAAATCTTGAAAAGAACCTCAGGAGCTGTGCGTTGAGGGGTAAGGTGAAAAAGTCTATGATTGGTTGGCCGAAAAGAAGTGACTTCTCCTGAAACAATCTCAGGTGCAGGTGCCACTCGGAATGGTTGACAGTGGCCCTGCTCAACCAGTCTGCCTGGATGTTGGACAGTCCTGAGATGTGTTCCGCTTTGATGGAGATTAAGTTCCTCCCTGCCCAGCGGCACAGTCTCTCTGTCTCTCTTATTAGTGATCTTGAATGCGTGTCCCCCTGTCTGTTTATGTGGCCTTTGTGGTAACATTGTTGGTCAGGATGAAGACATGTTGTCCCTGGATCAGCGGAAAAACTTGCAGAGGGCCAAATGGATTACCCTCAATTCCAGCCAGTTTATGCTGCAGGGCTCTTCCATCATGGATCAATGACCCTGAGCTGTAAGGGACTGACAGTGCCCCCACCCCATCTCAATAGACTTGCATCTGTTGTGATAGTCTGTGAGGGTCCTTGAAAAGACAGCCCTTGTTGATGTTTGCTGTGGTCCACAGTAAAGCGATATGAGGACCTTTGATGGAATGGTGACCTTTGACCTGGCATTGCTCCTTCCTGACCATTGATACAGGAGCAGAAACCATAGAAGGGTTCTGTTGTGGAGCCAAGCCCAGGGAACAATAGAAATGCATGAGATCATTTTTCCTAATAGTTTGGATAATTGGGTTGCGGTACTCGTTTGAGAGTTCTAGCCTCTTTTGACAATTGTCTAATGCTACTCTGCCTGTCTGGTGATAGGGATACTTTCCCAGCCACTGTATCAATGATGTCTCCCAAGTGCGGGAAGTGAGTCGAAGGTGTTAAATGATTCTTGGCCCAGTTTATTGAAAATCCGTGCTGTTGGCGAGCCTATCGGGTGAAAGTCCAGAAATATTTCACAAGAAGAGTTCTCCACTCCTCTACTTGTTGCAGAATACCTTATGCCACCAGACTTGAAATTCTAGACCTAGAAAACCTAGAACTACGCCGCCTTCAGTCCAATCTAAGTATAGTATATAAAATCATACATTGCAATGTCCTACTTGTCAATGAATACTCCATCCCTGTCCTATTGTTTCTTTTATATATTTTTCTTATATGTATTCATAACTATGTTTTTACTTATACCTATTATCTTGTAAGCAATTGACAAATAAAAATAAATAAATAAAATAAAAAATATTGTGTAATAGCTAGCCCCATCCAAGCTCTCATCTGTGCAGGAATTTCTTGTGGAAGAGATTCCTCTGAGCAAAGCCCAGTTGCTGTAGGGGTAAATGTAGCCTCAGGAGCCCTTTGTGGTGCAGGTATTGCAGTTGAAGTGTTTGCTTGGTTTGGCAAGACGGTGTTGTGCCGATTTGCATTGATGGTGCTGTGCCTGCTTGCATTGACAGATCCAGAGGAGGAGCTGGCAGGGAGCTTTGGGCAGGGACATCTCTTGGAGGAGATGTTGCTTGTTTATTCTTCTCGGCCTCCTGAAGACACTTTTGCATGTGTTTTTCTAGTGCCCTTTGGCACTTCTTAGTGTCTTCTCAGCAGCAGCAGAAGGCTTCCTTGAACCTGTTGTTTTGCTCTGGGCTCTGGTCATGGCCCTCCTGGCTGCCACTCTGGAGCTTGAGGAGCTGATAGAACTGCCACTTGCCATTCCACCCCCTGGATACAGGAGCTGTTATGGAGTGAGGCTTATAATAAGAAGCAGTTGGCAGGCCCAGGGGTCTGCTCCAGGAATGGGCAGGGATTCCTCAAATGTAAATGATTTAAACCCCCCTTTTAAAATATATTATTATTATTATTATTATTATTATTATTATTATTATTATTATTATTATTATTGCCAATTAAAACAAATTGAAGCTAATTCAAATTATACCTTGAACTGTATGACACTGGGCCTGCAACAGCTTTAGTGCACAGGTGGTCACAGGCCTGGGTGCTAGCTGCTGTTCTGACTCAATTTGAATGTGAGGGTTTGCTAACTAATTGTTTCAGCAATCCTTTAATTGTTGTGGTTCATTACTGAAACCCCTGTAAGGCTGTGCTGGATCAGCCCTGTTAGGGTTTTAACTCCTTACACCAGCCTATTTACTTAGGCTAAGCACTGAATGCCTCTTAAAATAGTTGTGATGACCCGTAGTCTCTCAAAACAACCCAAAACCCAAAACATACATTAAAGTCCGGTAATGCCTTCAACTTAACTTCACTGTTTTATTAGGCACAGTTTAAAGTCACAAAAGTAAATAATGAGGCAAAAAGAAAACCAAAACAAACTGCATTGACAAGAGTTCCGAAGCAAGCCAAGATAATTAACCATACATTCCAGGAAGATAACCGTGGAGAGTCCATGGGAAGAATGCCAGCAAAGATAAACCTCTTCAAAGTAAACACTAAACTTTGACTCCAGCAATTTTGACTATGCAATTACAAACTTATATACATAGCTCCCAGCTGCAAGCCATGAGGAGGATCATGGTAATCTCCTACTGAGTAGACCTCACTTTTCCCTGATCCTCTCCTCCCTGTGTGACCCAGGATGGATAGGGGATGGGCCTGGATCCTCCTCTGATTGCTCAGCCGGCCTCTGCCCTTTCCCAGCCTCCTCCACCACCTCTGGAGCCACACCCCCATTCCCTGTTGGCTGTTTCTCTTCTTCCTCTGAGTCAGTCTCCACCAGGTACATGACAAGAGTTTTAAGTTTGCTGAGGGCAATTGCAATTAACAGCTGCTTAACAAAATGGTGCCAGCTGCTATTTTTGGTGCGGAACTGTTCAGTCAGCGGAGAAAACCACCCCAGCAAGAGCTCAAAAGTTGGAATAAAGACTCTAAATCACTGTGCTGGGTAGGGGTGATAGCGCTGAGATTTATGCTTCACTCAGAGGTGGTATTCAGCATGTTCTGACCAGTTCTGGAGAACCGGTAGCAGAAATTTTGAATAATTTGGAGAACTTGCAAATACCACCTCTGACTGGCCCCGCCCCCATCTATTCTCTGGTTGCTGAGTCCCAGCTGATCAGCTGGGTCTTCTTTTGTTGCCCTGTACAGGAGAACAGAACTGGAAAGGAAGTTAGTGGGGTGGGGAGGAAATGGGATTTTGCAGTAACCTTCCCCCAGGAGTGGGGAGGGAATGGAGATTTTACAGTATCCTTCCCCTGCCATGTTCACTAAGCCACACCACACCCACCAAGCCACGCCCACAGAACCAGTAGTAAAAAAATTTGAATCTCACCACTGGCTTCATTCTGTGTTTGTTCCATGATACTATGGGTTTTGGGAAATTCAACTAATTATCTATTGTCTCATCTCTGGCTTCAGAAGAAGATTATGAAGATGGGAGGTTTTACATTGATAAAGACTTGTAAGATGACTAGTGAGTAATGAATTGGCATATAATAGATTGAATACAGAAGCAAGGTAAAATCTTATAAAAATCAGTTTGGCAAAAATAAACATGAGACAGATATAAAGGAAAATAAATTGAACATAAGGAATCCTATCAATTATACTGCATAGAATATTTCTACACCAATACACAAAATATGGGTTAAACAGGCAAGATGCGCTAGAGCTTGCCATAAAGGCAAGTGTAATATAAAAAGATTATATAACATAGTAAGATGAATCCCACCGGTAGAGCGTTGGATTGATAGGTAAACTTTATTTCAGAGGAACAGGCAATACATTATATACCAGAAATGAATTTACCTACAGAGAGATCCATTGGACTGAAAATAACACATGTGTTATTTGAAATGGCATGTTGAAATGGCAAACCAATAGAAGTGCTAGGTTCCTTGAGGTCTGATAAAGACTGCCAAATCAGTCATTAGAGATATGTAACTTTTTTAAAGCAGATAATTGAAGCTTTGAAAAATCATGAAGTATTTATAATGATATATCAAGATATGAATTGAAAGACTAATTTTGTCAAACATAAAATGTCTGATAATTTTTTTACCTATGATGATGCTTTTCTCTTTCCAAAGACAAAATTGTGGTGGGCAGTAGGCCAATTTATTACCTTAAATTTGTCTCTTTCTAAAGATACTAAATAAAGGTAAACTTGGATGCAGTGGCTACTTTGTTAGAGTTTTTGATTTAACAAGCACTTGAAAAAATATCAGCTTAAATAATGGTTTTTAAAATGGCCAATGTTAATACAGTAAGCTAATGGAAATGATAAAAAGATAATATGAAGATAAATCTTAAAGATACTATAATTGATTGAAACACCTTGAAAAGAACAGTGCAATATCAGAACATATTAACGAGAAAGAAAACTAGGAGACACCTGAAGATCCAGTGTCATTAAATAGGTCACAAAGGATCTTACTAAAGGGTGTTAACAAAGAAAGTTAAAACAACTTCATCTCAGAAATAAGGAATAAATCAGAAAAACAAAGGTACAAAGTGAGATACCATTAGCAAGAAATACAATTATCTATCAACTTTAGGTTACTTCAAATATGCTGAAAGCAAAAGAAAACAGAATGAATAAGCATAAGATGTGATGAGAAAGTCTTATATAACAATAACCACACACACACAGCCCACAGAAGACCACTAAAATATAAATATGTTCTCAGTTAATGTTTGAAATGATAATACTTCAGCAAACATATTATCTGTTACTAAAGATAGCCTAAATTCAAGAAGGTAATAACAAAACAATAAAAATGTATTATTTTAAAACAGCAATTGAAATATCAATAGTAAGAAAGCAATTTTGTTTTGCAATTTATAGACATTGACAATAGTGGATATGTCAGTGATTATGAACTTCAAGATCTTTTCAAAGAAGCAAGTCTTCCATTACCTGGCTATAAAGTTCGTGAAATTGTGGAAAAAATTATAGCAGTGACAGATAGTAACAAGGATGGCAAAATAAATTTTGAAGAATTTGTATCGGTAAGTAAACTAATATCTTAGGCTATATGTTTATCTGAATATAACTGGATTAGAATTAATTAATTATATACAGTATGAAACAAAATGTTACTATTAAATATATATATTCATGCTACAAATTATGGCTTTGTTCTGTACATCACATTGCTCAATAGTGTACAATATTCCTAAAATGTACCTTACACAATCAAGAACTGATGAGTCTGTCATGTTAGTTGAGGAATGGTTATATGATATAGCAATAGGATGTAAACTTGTATACCACTCCAGAGTGCTTTACAGCACTCTCTGAGTGGTTTACAATGTTAATATATTGCTGCCAACAATCTGGGACTTCATTTAACCAACCTCAGAAGGATGGAAGGCTGAATCAACCTTGAGCCGGTCCTGGCAGTGGGCACAGTTAGCCTGCAATACTGCCTTCTAATCACAGCACCACCAAGCTCAAATATATGATATCCTGTTTTGTAACTTTCACATTATTTATTTAAATTTATTAGTCAGCCAACTTTAGCAGTATAATGACAGCTTTTGAACAATAGCTCTCAAAATAATAGTTTAAAAAAAGCAGTTTTGAAAATGGGTAAGACCTTTTTAGTAGCTATACCTTACAAAATGTGCTCTTGTCCTTGCAGTTGTTGATTTCAGGGTAGCACATGGATCTTCATGTCATTTACTACAGGAATTATAAATAGTCTGTACATCAATTACAGGCTGTGAAATGATGGCTGTTAAATTTAGTGCAACAATGATCCAATCCTCTATAATTTTGCCCAGGAAAGTGATAGAATAGTGATAGGCACCTCTGGGTGCAATTTCAAAACATCCTTGCCTTTTGGCTGCCCTCCACTGTGTGACCCAAGATAAAGAAGCCACTGTATTCCAGCGTCACCTACCTTAAACATTTTTCCTTCGTTTAGTTTCTGAAATGAAACTCTTCTAAATGTTTTTGGACAAAACATTTTTCTTTTACCTAAATAAATTATTATAGTAATGTCTTCTATAATTCTACAAGATTAAAACTAATCATAATTACCTGAGACAATTTTGCATCTTGTTGCTCTAGTTCTACTGTTCTTGAAAGGAACTCAATGTATACAATACATCATTCGTTTTTTTAAAATTGCATTTAAAACATGAAGTGCATGAGGCTATTTTTCTGAAGTAGCTGAAGTCTTTTACACATTTCTGATGAAGTTTATCTTTAACATGAATAAGTGAATTGTCAAGAATGGATTAAGTACACCTTCCCCCCCCTCCCCCCATGTTTAGAATGGCCTGACTTTTGACTGCCTAAAAACATGTGACCAAGGTACTAATATATTTTCTCTGGGCCTTGGATCATTCAGGCTGTACTTCCTATTTCCACTTATATTTGATTATTAGACATCCTGGATTTGCTAGGACAGTCCATGTTTTGGAGAATTATGTTTTAAGCATTATGCATGCACCATAACATCAGAAAATGCCACAATTTTAAAGAACCTGTTCTAGGTGATAAGTAGCAGCAGATGTGAGTTCTGAGAATAATGCAATAAATGTTTGCATTCACTACTCATTACACCTATGAAAATACTTGATTGATTAACAGCAACATGGAAAGCATATACAAGTGACAAAAGACAGATTGTCACTTTTATTGTGCTTTTGAAGTCCTGTAAAAACATGGCATCACATGTCACCCCTAGTCCTTTTTTCTAGACTATCCATACCCAATTCCTGAAACCAATCTTCATGTTTTCATCTTCAGGCCTTTAATTATCTCAGTGGGTCTTCTATGCACTTTTTCCAAAGTCTCAATATCTTTTTTGTAATATGGTGATCAAAACTGGATGCAGTATTCCAGGTGTAGTCTTACTAAGGATTTATAAATACTTCATGTGATTTTGACTCTTTGCCTCTGTTTATATAACACAAGGGTTGTATTGGCTTATTTAGCTGCTGCCATACACTGCTGGCTCATAAATGATCATCCAGTAGGACTCCAAGGTCCCTCTCATTTTTGCTTAATTTTTCCTGCCTAGGTGCAAAACCTTGCTTTTCTCCACATTAAATTTCATTTTATGCATGTTGTTTTTTTCCAGGTTATTCAGGAACTGAAAAGTAAAGATATTAGCAAATCATTTCGAAAATCCATAAACAAAAAACTGGGTATTACTGCAATTGGAGGAACATCATCCATTTCCAGTGAGGGAACTCAGCATTCTTACTCAGGTAAAAAAAAATTGTAAAGTTCAAGGGAATGTTTTAGTGAATGTAATTTTAGGATTAAAATTTATGCAGGAATTTATGGATATCGTTATTATAATTACAGGATGGCCTGCTTGAAATAAAAGATACATAACAGTATTCCCTATTAGTGTTTCTTTTACAGTGTGCTAACAGAGCAAGGTTGAATCTGTGGCATATGTATTGCTAGACTGCTCTTAAAATATATTTTTCTTTTATTTTCCAGAAGAAGACAAGGTCGCGTTTGTTAACTGGATAAATAAAGCTCTTAAAGATGACCCTGACTGCAAATATTGTCTCCCTATGAATCCATCAGATGATAGCCTTTTTAATTCACTTGCTGATGGTATCCTTCTTTGGTATGTTCAGTTTTTTTAAAAAAATGTTTACCAAAATACTGGCTGATGAGTTAAGGCATTACCATCGCTTAATTTTGATACCATAAGTGCTATTTATTTTAGTTGGAAAATTCAGCAAATTTTGAACTCTTTCATTGAAATCAATAAAAATTAAATCATATATAGATAGTCCTCACTTATGAATTGGCATTGGGAACTCTGCAGCTAAGCAGCACAGTCATAAAGTGCAATATCATGTGACTGTCCTGACTTATGAAGGCAGTTCTTTCATGTCCAATTGCTGTTATTAGGCAAATCCTCCAGTCATGGTATGCTACACAATTACTGCTTCTGCACTGCTATTAGCAGTCTCATTGAGGAGTTTTACAAAGGAAATGTCCATTCTCCTTTACCTCCCCTATCATTCATATCCACCCTGAATAAGAATGAATTGCTATTTTTAACAGTAGCCTTGGTTGTATATGGAAAGTTTTAATACTAATCTCTACTGATCCCAGAAATTATCCAAGTATACGCATTTGAAAATTGGAGTTAAGCTAACTGTTTCTAGCATGGTGCTATTGTCTAAGAGCTATTGTCTTCATTCTCCATGCTAAATCAAAGACAGTTCTGACATTTTTCATCCTAGCAGGGAGAAAATGTATGTTACATGCATATACATTGCTTATGTCTCTTCTTCTGTCTGTGGGTGACTAAGTGCAGATTCTTCAGTTAATAACAGTTGAATATTACTATATGAAAAAACTAAATAAATTACAGCTATGTATGGTACTGATGTTATTCCACTTCTAGAAACAAAATACTAATTCCATAAGTTTCCTTATTTTGTAAGTCTAGTAAATGTTTTGCTATTTAATGTTCGCATTTATGGAGAACTTTAATCTGCCAATCTTTTAAATAACTTTACAGTGAATTTCTTTCACATTAAGCTAACAATTATTTTTCTTTATTTTCAAGCAAAATGATTAATTTATCTCAGCCAGATACGATTGATGAAAGAGCAATTAATAAGAAGAAGCTTACTGCATTCACTAGATCAGTAAGTAAACAATAGCCAAAATTGATTAGCTGAATGGCAATTATGAAGATGATACAAGACAAATTGTAAGCTGTAAGACATATATGGATGATGTTTGGGAAGGACATTGAAATTTGATCATAGCTCTCATGTAAAATTACATTACAAGATAATACAAACTTGAAAATTTCTTGCCAGTAATGGGATTGATACTAGTATTTTAAAAGATTTAAAAGAATTTGGTTTGCTTAAAACTTCTGAGTTGCAATATATCTAATTAAAATGTATTTTAATTTTACAATTTGAGCATGATGTATGATCAAAATCTGAAATTCTAAATTATTAAAATTATTAGAATTTTTTTTTGAAGTTTCTGAATTAATTTAAATCTACAACTGAAAAGTTGTATCAAGACAAATATAGAAAAACATGCCAATGTGTTAGAATTTTAAAAATGTCACATTAGTGTTATATAATCTCAAAATGCAATTAATTCAACAAAGGATTCTCTTTCAGGTTTATTGGGCAGCCCCAAAATAGGTAGATTCCAATTTCCATATTTTTGAAGTGACCCAGATTTCATCTTTTGGATTTGATATAGATTGAAGACATTTTTGTATAATATTCTCCAGATTCTGAACCTTACGAAACAAGATTTATCATTCATGGGGTGTAGCTAAGAAGATTGTTTATTATTTTATTTTATTTTAAAATTTATATGTCCTCCCATCGCACCATCTGAGGCAACTCTGGATGGTTTTACTCCAGTGGGGGGAAAATGATCCTTAATAGAAAATACTCTCAGCATAGAAAATAGCTTTTTAATGCATAAAGTGTGATCAATATCACTTTGGTAAGCCAAAGTTTAATTTGTTGTTTGAGACCTGGATTTCAATTATATATGAGTATTGAACATATATTTTTATTTCAATATTTTTTTGTATTTTCTTTATCTTTGTTTCAGTTTTCTTATATTTCTCATATTTTATTTTTATATTTGGGGGGTTGTTTTTGCTTCTAGTTATACATGGAAAAATGCATATAAAAACAAGGCAATAAATTGTAACATTTCTAGTTATTTAAACTTTCTATATATACTGTATTGCTGAAGTAAATCCATAAACATATGTGAGCCTTTGAATAAAACAGTTTCCAGGAAGTTTTCTGGATTTTTTTTTTGCAAAGCTAGCAACTCAAATTTTCATTTCTAGCATGTAATTTTGCACATACTAATATATTTGTAACACATGTTTGTAGAACATGCCATTTCAAGTTGTTCTAGTACCAGTTTTGTTATGCCCATTAAGTACCTTCAATTTTACATTTTCCCCCAACGTCTTTTTGTTTTGGCATAGTCCTTTTTTCCATTCAAAACCTGTGTGTGTTCATGTGTATCCATCTCTGATTATTTAGTTTTCAGATCTCCATTTTTCTTATAGTATTCTATTTAGATATCACGCTTATAAAGCAATTTTTAGAAAATCGTAGCACAGGCATATTTTGAGTTATGATGGTAACATTTATATTGTTAAGTTACTAAAAGAATAAACATAAATTAATGGCTGTATTAAAAAGGGCCTATGCTCTATCAGCTCTTTCAAAAGAAAATACTTATAGAATAATTTATTAAATGCTGACTTTCAGTGTTCCAAATATGCTGAAAACAGTTCAAATGTCAGCTGATTTATGAAATACTTTCTTACTCTGTTCATTCTACATCTGTTTCCTTCTAACACATTTTTTTTGGCTTTGCTTTTAGGAAAATCTAGATCTAGCACTAAATTCTGCATCAGCTATTGGCTGTACAGTAGTTAACATTGGATCACAAGATCTAATAGATGGAAAGCCACATTTGGTGTTAGGATTATTATGGCAAATTATTAAAGTTGGGCTTTTTTCTGATATAGAGATTTCCAGAAATGAAGGTGAGAATTTTAAACATTCATTGGGAATAATGAATTCTTTAGCTTAAGCATATTCTTTTATTTGTTTTTCTTTTGAAGTTCCAGAATAATATTTATTGAAAATCTTTTCCAGCTCTTATTGGTTTACTAAGTGATGAGGAAGGATTGGAGCAATTAATGAAATTGTCCCCAGAAGAACTTCTGCTACGGTGGGTTAACTACCATTTGAATAACGCTGGGTGGAAGAAAATAAGCAACTTTGGTCAAGACATTAAGGTATATCTTACTTAAACTTGTAGTAAATAAAGCAATTTTTACAATCTGAATTTTAAAAATAGAACTAATCAACGTTTTCATAAATTATTCTGTTGCATTTTAATAAAAAGTATACTGTTCAGTGGTGGGCTGCAACTGGTTTAACAACCAGTTCGGCAAGTGTACATGCCTAATGTGTGTTTTGCGTGCATGTGCAGCACTCAAAAAACACCAATTTTAACCTCAACAGCTTACCTTCTAGGACAGCTCTGGTAAGTAGAACAGCTGAGATGTGGAAATCCACTGTTCTGCACAAATCAGGTGAGCTGAGAAAGACAGAAATATAGGACAGGATAGGTGGCGCGGGTGGGTGGGGCCAGCTGATGGTCAGAACTACTGGTTCGCTAGAACTGGTCCGAACCACCGGCAGCCCACCACTGATACGACTGAAATACTTTTTGAACCTAACATACTATTGCCATACATCGCCAACTTATTTCTTACATAAATAAAGTTATGCTAATAAAGGGCTTTGGAAGTGATTCAGTCTTTAGAAGGAGGCTAGCTGTAGTGCTATTGGAATGGAGTATATAACACTTGACTGATAGATAAGAAAGTCCATGGTCTCAAAATGCCATAAAACTTATAGAAGAATAAGAAAAATATCATTTCTAGAATCAAAAACTATGGAAGCAAATTAATTCTTAAAACATAAAATAAATAACAAAAACAAATTTCCTTACTTTTTTTATTATATTATTAAACTTGTATGTAGCACAATTCCCCAAAACTCGTATCCAGACAAGTGGAACAGCTGCAACTGGAATTGTTTAGAACTTTGGATCCAGAGGAAAACAATTAGATTCAGTTCATCTATAAACTGACTATAAGCTGAGGACTCCTGGTTCTGCAAAGCCTCTATTGTGAGTCTGTAACACTTGATGTTACTCTCCATCAAGATAAACTCCTGTATTTTTTTAGCACTATTTATCCAGGCACCTTTTTATTGCTATTAATCTGTAGATACATCCCCAGTATAGTCCTATACTTTGTGTTTTTTTCAAAGGGGATATCTCCAAGAAATATGAAAATCCACTAACTGCAGAACCTATACAGAGTATGAAAACAGGCATATTAGTATAACAATTCCAGTCATTCTCATTTCAGCATTGGATAAGTGTACATGATTATTTTTGTTTAAAATTTGCATTGATCATTTCAGGACTCAAAAGCTTATTATCATCTTTTGAATCAAATTGCACCCAAACAAGGCAACAATGGAGAAACAGCCATTGCCATCGATTTTTCAGGGTTTAATGTAAGTGTTTCATTAAGCCTTTCAGATTATAAACACTGGCTAGGTTGGAGAGTTATAGCATTTCTACTAAACGTATCTAACAGATTTGTTGAATAGATAATTAACCAGTATGAATGAATGGATAATTAACGATATGATACTTTTACGTCAATGTTTTTTTTTAAAAAAGAATAGATTGTTTTATATAATCTGACCAAATAATGAGTCTTAATGGGGGATACTTTGAGATTTGAGCTAGAATATGCTTCAAATATAAAGTTGAAGATTTATTTCAGTTTATTTTTGTGTCAAGTTTATATGATAGTTATGACTTTTTTTTATCATTAGATAGTCTTAGATTATACTGATTATTCAGATCTGATTTTATCTGTTTTCAAACTGTGAGACTGAAAAATCTCCAAAACAGTCAAATGACTTAAATCTGAGAAAGACATGACTGCTTAAATTAATCAAACATTATGCTTTGAGTGTGCTTCCATAACTTTAGATGCACCTGTTTTGAAACATTTATAAAACCTCAGTCACTTAACAAGTAGAAAATGAGAAAATAAAGGAAAACAAAACATATACGTGTTAGTATTCTCAGTAAAACTCTGCTTGGAATATAACAGCAAAGTATGTTACCCTTTCCCCATTATATAGGCTGCTTTTCTTTTTTCATAATAATGTGTTTTTGACTACCGTATTGTGTTTGCCTATTAGAGTCTGTTCTTAAAGATTAAGAAACTCCTGAGAATGTTATTTTGCCAATTGTTTCCTTTAGATCTTCTGAGGGAAAAGTATGATAGATTGCTATAACTGGTCCAAAGCACAGATTCTAAATGCATTTAAATGCAATCAGGAATCATGCAAAAACAGGATTTTCTTTCCAAACAATTTCTGGTTTGCTTCTGTATCTAGAATTTTATGTCTAATGCAAAAATGGATACATATATTTTATTTTAAATTTGCAATTCATTTTCCCCAGGAACCAAATGATTTGAGGAGGGCTGAATATATGCTTCAACAAGCAGATAAATTGGGTTGCAAACAGTTTGTGACACCTACAGATGTGGTTACAGGCAACCCTAAACTTAATATAGCCTTTGTTGCAAACCTCTTTAATACATACCCTGCCCTGGAGAAGCCTAAAAACAATTCTTATGATTTCAGTTTATTAGAAGGTAAGTAACTTCAATATATACTAATTGAGATATTAGAGAAAGACCTATTTGTATTTGGTTGTTTATTATTTCTTAATTTAAATAATCTAATGGGGGTATTGTTTGCTTGTTTATTTAATAGTGTACTTGCATGTTGCCTCTCCTTTAATGGCTTAGGGCATCTTAGAGCAATACAATTAAAACAGCAACAGTTTAGTTAAAACAAATGCTAAACCAGATTAAAAGATTTGACTATGATTTGAGCTCCTTTTTAAATCGTAGAGTGAAGTGCTGCCAAATTCTAGCCAGCTGAGTTTCTAGACTGTCTTCAAAAACATCCCATAAAGATTTTCTTCTTCACTTATGGACATGATTTATCAACCAAAGTTGATAAAATCATCTCTTGATTTTATTAATGGTCCAGGATTTAATGCTGGATTTAAAAGGGATTCCCTGAATGTAAATCTGATCCTTAATGGAAAATGTACACTTTTCAGAGCAGGCATTTTTCCCAAATGCTGGAATTCACCTTCTGAATCACTACCAACTCCATCTTGTCTATGGGAAGTTTCTCTAACATCAAGTCCCTTGTTTTTCTCTAACAGAAATAATTCTATTATTTCACTGAAAGTTTAGTTCATAGTATTTTCTCCAACCATGCTAAAGCCATATAATTTTACATGATTTGGGGGGTGGGGGGAAGGGGAGATATGCTAGTTTCAATTCAGAACTATGGGGTAAAATTGGAACACAGATGCCTATAAACCTAATTGCACAAGGCAGTTAAGAATCGAAAAGATTTCCCCAATACAGGTAGTCCTCAACTTACAACCATTTTTAGTGACCATTTGAAGTTACAATGGCACTAAAAAAATGGCATGACTGTTTTTTACACTTTTGACAATTGTAGCTATTAGGAATATAAATCACCTAACAGGTATTTGGGTTGGAAATATATAAACCAGGATAGACATTTTAATACTGTCTCTTTAAGAGAATCCTAAAAGTGTAATTGGGTGTGGTTTCTCAAACGGCCATAAGATGGAGCCAGAAACCTGAGTTGTTTAGTCTTAGTCTCAGAAGAGAATGTGTTTCAGTGAGTCTCTTTTTCCTTCTGTTGGAGAGTTTTGCCATTCTTCCTGATTGACTGCTATGTTTGGATTTGATGTAAGTCTGATACTGAACTGTTTATGACACTGGACTTTGTTATTGGATTATCCCTGGACTGACTGACTTACCTGTGAATGACTTTGGACTGCTTGTTTTGAACTTTGCTTAAAAGTTTCTGGAAGTAAAAACCTACACTGACTGTACAGTGTATCTGTGTGCTGTGTGTGTATTATTCAAACACTTCTCTCTATACGTCTCCCTGTATGCACTCATTCTCCTAACAAGGAATTACCTCAACAGTAGCATGCCCATGATCATGTGATAAAAATGTGAACGCTTGGCAACTGAGATGTATTTATGATAGTTTCAGTATTTGGAGCTCATGTGACCTACTGACAAGCAAAGTAAATGGGGAGGTGAGATTCACTTAACAATCATTTTTAAGTTAACTGCAGTGTTTCACTTAACAACTATGGCTAAAAGGTAGTAAAATGGGCCAAAGCTCACTTAATAATTCTCTTGCTTAGCAATGGAAATTTTGGTCTCAATCATGGTTATAAGGTAAGGACTACCTGTATAATTGAAGTTCCTCTGCTTTTTTGAATAAGAAACACGTTTCTGGAGATAGGATTTGTGGATGGGAAGGAGTTCAAATCACATCTAGATTTTGGATCTTAAATTGTTTTTTTAGGAGTTAAGCCCACCCAAATAGTGAAATTAGGATAGTGCTCATAATATTACATTTAATAACTTTCCAATCTTTCCTCATAAAATGCAGATTTGACTCCTCCTACTGTAGGTACTGTATTTTGTTGGGGGCTTTTGGCTTGTAAAATATTTTGAAATCTGTTTTCCCTTTCATTCTATTACTGTTATGACTGCCATCTTTGTAACTGTCCTGCTTTTGTTACATATTAGTGTTTTTCTTTTAATATGCCATTACAGCTGTGGAAAAATATTAGTAATAGACATTGATTTTAGTCATATAAAATGCCAGATTAACTTTACTTGAATTCATAATTGAGTTCTTGGGAGTCATGATATGAAACCTCACACATGTGAATGAAAAGATAAAGTTGTCAAAAGTGAAAATTCTCTTCCCAAAATTCAACTATTTGTTCAAGGCAAGTATCAGCTAGAAGCTTTCCAACAGCTTCCAGTAAAATAAAAACAAGACAGTTTCCTGCCTCAGACTTATAAAAGAAAATTATGGAGAAAAAGCAAGGCAAACATAAAAAATTAAACATAGTCCTTAAGATATATAGTAATTATCACAAACAGTTATAATAAAGTTAGAAGTTGCTAGTAGTGTTATCACTCTGAACTGGAATGCAAACATTTCAAAGATAGGACAGAAAAATATGGCATCCTATATTCCTCTTAGGACAGCCTATTGAAACAATTGCTAGATAATTCTTGAAGAACACAAGGACTTTCCCCCATAGCTATGCTGATATATATATCTGCAGTCCTTACTGTATCTTGGCAGAAATTTAAGCGATATAATTTGCTCCATTCCATTAGATAAACCCTATTTTGTGTGATAAGACTGGAGATTACGTGCTGTTCTTATATTTTTACAGGTAGTTCTCAGTTAACAACCAGAATTTGGATTAGAATTTCCATCACTAAGCAATTTAATTATAAAGTGTGATATCATGTGACTGTATTGCTTAGCCACAGTGATCCTCTTAGTACCCATTGCCATCATTAAACAAATCCTACCCAGTCCTTAAATAAGGACCCATCCCAATCCAAAACATTGCTAGGTTGGTACCTCTCAGCCCTGAGCCTCAGGGTAAGACTGCCTCCTCTTGAACTCCCCCCAGCTCCCTATCTCCCTCCATCTCTATACTTTTTGGCCATCAGCACTCTGCTAACTCTGCTGCCCTTCATCTACTGGCCTTCTCATCCTGAGCTGATCTTCACCATTTTGTTCCTGCTGCTGCTGAGAAGAATGGCCAGGCTGGATGATGAACTGGGAGTGGCAGGGCCAGCAGAGCACAGGTTGTCAGGACTGATAGAGCAAGGTTGTGAAGGGATTCATGGGAGGCACCATGTGCAAGAAGCCTGGCACGGGTCTGGGAGGGTGTAAGAGGGGAGTGCATGAGAGGTGCTGTTCAGGTCTGCAAGGGTGCCCAAGAGGTGTCAAACAAGTTGGAAGGGTGCCAGCCCAGTACAAACACAGTTGGGCTGGGGGAGGATGTGCGGGTTGGTGACATAACCCAGTAACTTGACTTTCTGGTGGAGCCAGCAGGAAAGATTGCAAATGATGATGACATGATTGCAAGACACTTGGCAAGCAGTTGTAAATGTGAACTGGTTGCCAATTACCCAGGTTGACATCATGTGACAATGGGGTTGGTGGAATGGCTGGAACTCCAAGGACTGGTTGTAACTATCATTGGTTCAGTGCTGTCTTAACTTGGAAACATGACTGGCCATACAGTTATAATTTGAGGACTACCTGAAAATCCATTTTAGTTTTATTATGAAAATATTCAAATCATATTAGAAATCATACAGTAAGAGTAAAAGATAGACAAAATTGTGTTTTAATCAGCAATACTGAGAGCTGCATGAATATAAAACCTAATGGAGAAATATATCTTATCATGCATAGCAGCCATGCTTAAGGATGGCTTGGTTTATTTTCCTTGCAAAATGAATGTTGAAGTTACTCCTATTTTTATAACTGAAATTAAACATTCAGCATTTTTCTATTTTGAGAAAGTAAAATATAATCAGCATAATTGATCTCTACGTATTGCTGCACAACATTGTGATTACAGAAGAAAAGTGTCACAAGGCATGTTATTACCATGTTCCAGTTTGTGTTGTTTATCTATTATTTATACCTATTCCAAGGAAAGCAAACATGTATATTCTCAAGAAGGTACCTATTAAACACTGAACAAGAATGAAAGGAGTTATAGTGATGGTTTAAGAAGTTTAAGAATTTGATTTTAGAGTGGCATATTAAATATAACCTTTATTTTTTTACTTTCACAGTTCTTTCAGTCAGAATTGATTTTTTCAGCTTGCATGTTATTTTCTGCATTATTTAGCATGAAGTTTTAATTTTTATTGTGAGCTTGCCAAATATACCCTTTAGCAACCCTTCTTTCTATAATCAATTATCTTGGAAGCATGTTAATTCACTCTGAAGTACTCAAAATATATTTCAATTAGAGATTGAAATACCTTTTGAAACAAATCTTAATCATTAATCCCAAAAGGGATTATGGTCCCAATTTATATAATAAGGATAGTGAATAAGCAATTAGATAACATTTCTCATATATATATATATATATATATATATATATATATATATATATATATATATATATATATATATATATATATATATATAAGATGCCATTATTACTACATGATCTTAATGAGAACTGGTGCACTGTAAAGAAAAGTCAAATAATTTTAACTGAAGGCTGCAAAAGAAAATATAGATTTTTTCCTGAACTGTGCCCTTGACCAATCCTATTGGCTAGTATTGTAGGTAGCTGAAATGGGCTTTGACTCAAAAGATCTAGAGTCATATAGACCCCAAACATATAATTTGATGGATGGTCTTGTACATAACCATGAAACTGAACTAACTGTTGTGGACACAAATACTGTTTTTGCTATTGCTATGCTCTGAATATTTTGCACAGTAAGTATCCTTTTTATAGCTTTGATTTAATTTAGATTTGTTTATTCTTCACCCATTTATATATCTTTCCATTTTATGATAGCATTCTCCCTTTCCTGCTTTGTGATACCATTCCTTCTATTTGCGATTCAATAGTTTTTTTAAAAAAACAGACCAAAAATCAAAGTATAATTAAATTATTATTTTTCTACTGTAGGTGAAAGTAAGGAAGAAAGAACATTTAGAAACTGGATGAATTCATTGGGTGTAACTCCTTATATTAATCACTTATACAGGTAAAAAAAATAAAATCCTTATGTAGTTTTTACCCTGAGCAAAGCTTGCTCACTTAAAGTATGCCGCAAAATATCAATGCACTTAAAGTGTTTTAGATTGTCCCTTTGTTTCAAGATTTGATATAAAATTATATGTGGTAATGCAGTAATGCCAACTTCAATCACATTTTCTTCCTAATATACCTGTGCTGAATCATTTAAGCTTTTTTGAATTAATGTTTATTTTCTACCTGCATCCAAGGGCAAGGTTGTTCTATCTGGCTCAAAACTGTTGCCAGTTTGGGCAGTGTTATTTTTATGTATGTCGATGATTTGGATATGTCCCTAGAAGCGATTGGAGAGTTGAACTGGTTGCTGGAGTGCAAAGTTGTTGGTTTTTTTACAGCTGTCAATTCTAGGAGCAATTTGAGAGTACACATTGCATGTTCTTTCTGATCCACCTCTTGAACAAGTATTATTTATTTGTTTATTTATTTATTTATTTATTTAATATTGCCGCCTATTTGCCCATGGCAACTCGAGGTGGCTTACACAATGTAAGTATAATTTACACTGTACAATTTTCTGAATGTAATAATAATAATATAATAATCCTGCTTATGATTATATTGCATTCCATTGGATTCCCCCTAAAAGTATCAGTGATAACCCAATATGAAACAGTTCAAACCTGTTGAGCCTGACGAAGTAGGAAGGATCCTTATGACTGTGAGCTTAACCACTTTCTTATGAGACTCATGCACACCCATAATTAGCTAAGGTTGCTGCGGGGTGTGTGTGGGATGAGTGATATGTGAATGAGTTTTAGCTGGGATAAATTTATCCTTGAGACAAGGGTTTTTTTTCTTCACTTCTTAAGGTGTTGATTTGCCCTTTCCTAAAAAAAGCCATCACTGGATCACATTATACAGGACAACCTCCAACCAAGATCAGACCTCCCTGTTTAAGGAAAGCTCATGGTTAAAGTGGTCACACGGCAGGTTCAGTCAGGATCCAGGCCTGGACATGTTTCTGGGCACAGAAATGGCATTGATTGTGCTTTTGGATAATCTCTGATGGGAGCAGATGGAGGTAGTGCATCCTTCCTGGCTCTTCTTGCCCTCTCAACATCTTTTGATACTTTTAATCATAGTACCTTTCGGGATCAGCTCCAAGGATTGGGAGTCACACAACATTGGGCTGGTCCTCTTCCATCCTATGGGCCAGCATTAGTTGCTATTGATTGGCAGTGAAAGGTCCTACCCATGACCCTTGCAGAATTCAGAACTCTCCCCATTCCTATTTTAACATCTACAGGAAACTGCTGAGTGAGATCATTTGTTGCCATGAGATGATTATACATCTCTGACTCTGGCAAATTAAGCAGTGCTGTTGATGTCTTGCTCTGGTGCCTGGAGGCTGTGAGACTGAATGGGAAACAAAAAAACCAAATTGTTTTGGGTCTTCAAGATCTGGTATTTTACCATCTGGGGTGGCATAAGTCCAGAAAGACCCAGTGTGCAATCTGGAGTTCCTTCTGTTTTCATGACTTTTGCTCGAGGAGTAATGCAGGCTAGGGGGGCCTTTGCACAGTTTTGTGTTGTGTACCAGTTGTACATGTTCTGGGACCATGAGGTTCTGCTCATCTCCCAAATGAACTACTTTAATATGCTGTACATGACGCTGTCCTTGAAGAATACTCAAAAGCTTCAGCTGGTGCAAAATGCAGTGGCATGAGAAAGTTACCATTTCAGACAAAAGAAACATTGTCTAAAATGGTATAGGTTTCCTGCTTGAACAGGGGATTGGACTAGAAGACCAACTCGGTTATTCTGTTATGTGTGCCTTTAGAAGAACATACAACACACATCTTCTCCATGAGTTGCATTGATTATTAGTTCACTTACAGATGCAATTCAAGATGCTGTTTTTGACCTTTAAAGCCCTATGTGGCATTGGGAAGGGTTATTTGAGGTATTGCCTCTCCTCAGTTATATTTGTTTATCCCATTATGTGCTATCCTGCTCACTCACACATAACAGTGGTTTGTTTAGTGGGTTTATTAATATTCCCCAACAATTCCCTTCACAAAATCCCCAGATCGGTCCCAATTGAATCCAGCCAAAAGCAGACAGATGTTAGTCCACAGATCAATGGCCAATGAGTCCACAAGGCACTTGAAAGTTTCCCAAACAAGATAAACCCACCAGGCAAAATTAAATCAAAGTGAAGGCAGGTGTCAATCTAAAGCAAGGCAAAAATACAATGACCAGGAAACACACAGATACGAAATGAACACATTGTTCACAGCATCAGCATCATCTGTCTGCTATCTGCTAAATAGTCAGCTTCTGGTACAATCCATCAAGAAAGGCAAGGCTGCCTCCTCAAGAGTAATTGGGCTGACCTTTGTTGCTCCTGCCTTTTCTCTGCCATATGTATTCTCTGATCAAGTGCAGAAGGCAGTTCTTTCTTCAAATTGGCTGTAGCTGTGTGCTTTCCCCAGCTGAAGCCTCAGGGCTGTTCTGCTGCAGCTGTGGTTCAGCCAAATCCCAATGGCTGCTTGATCAATTCCCTTCCAAGAATGCCTGGAACTGATTCCTCCTCCTCCTCCTCCTCCAAACGGACATCTGGAGAGGTATCTCCGCTAGTGTCAAGAGAAGTCATCAGACTTTTGATCTGACAGGAAACACATGTTGAGCATGCCATCAGCTAAGAGTTTCCATCTGATGGGATCTAGGAAGGTGCCTTTTCTGCCTGGTATCTACCTGTCCTTTGGAACATCATCCAACCCAAGGTGGGATTGGCCCCAAACCATATGCCCTTCTGGAAAGCTCTCAAAACATGTATTTTTTCATCAGGGCTGGGCACATAATTGTATGAGGGAATGACTTTGGAAATGAGAACAGATACAGCCTTGGGAATAATCAAATAAAAGTGGAAGTGAAATATATTAAGGATCCGCCCAACTTTTTAGGTGAAAAGACACCATGGGAAGATTTGTACTTTAGTCTGGCAAGAATCTGTTAATGTAGCCCTACAATAAAATAAAATAAACTCATCTAGTATTTCCTATCTGGGCCACCCTCTGGGAGTACTGTCAATCTGTGAGGCTAACAAGTGATCTTTTGGCAACAGGGAGCCCACACATTGGTTGCAACATGTATAACATTTTGAATTTAACCTTCTTGGAATCTTGTTCTTTATGCTTAATTATTTAGGTGTTTAAGTGGTTTTAAAATAAGGTGTATTTGTTTGTTTCACAGTACGTCACCCAAAGTCACCCTGTGTGAGATGAGCTGCTGTATAAATGTGATAAATAACAATATTACAATATGTGTTATCGTTACAGTATATTGTGGGATTGTTGAATACAAACTAATAAATTAGCACACCAGATTACACAAAGTATCAAGATCTGAAAATCAAAGTTGAAAGATTATGGTATAAATCATCCATAGTGGTCTCACTGGTTATAGGCACATTGCGTGCTATACCAAAAAATCTTAATGGCATTTAGTAAATCTGTTCATTGACAAAATTTCAATCTATTAATTACAAAGTATACACTGCTTGGATCTGCACCCATACTATGCTCAATATATTATAACATCTTAGGTTCTTGGGAAGAACTGTGTATGAAAGCCAACACCAGCTAAAGATCTGGCAGCTCTGAGATCACATTGTTGTGTACATAATAATAATTGGAAGAACTGCAAGTAATATCATTTGCCTGCAAGCAAGAACTGGTGGGACTATAAAACAGAGAAACTGAAAATGAAGAATTTAAAGTGCTCTGAGAGTTTAGAATTCAAACCGACAGACACCTGCCACATAACATCCCAGACTTAGTTGTTGATAAGAAAGACAAAGTCTCAATAGTGAACATGGCAATACTTGAAGACAACAGATTAGAAGAAAAAGAACTGGAGAAAATAACAAAATACAAAGACATAGAAATAGAACAACTGTAGTAAAAGAAAGGAAAGGTAGTACCATAGTAACAGGTTCCTTAAATACAATCTAAAAACAATTGGAGCACCACTTGAACACCATCAGCATTGACAAATTTATTGTCAGTCAATTGCAAAAGGCAGCTTTACTTGGAACAGCTTACATCATGCAACGATACTGCTAACACCATCAAACTTCCATATCTACTTATCTCATATTCCTGGGAAGGACTTGATAGGTAGATTAAAATGTCAAATCCAGTATAGACATCTGGCTGACTGCAACCAATCATAATAATACTTTAAAAAAGCATTGTGAGTTGTGAATGATTTTAGTAAATAATTTAAATGGGAAATTTAAAAAATATAGAAGCAGTAAAAATATCTGTTTTCTGATTAATTAAAGGATAATTGTTTTGCTTTTAATTAGAATAACCTTTTTTTCTCCCTCACTTTGCCAGTGACCTTGCTGATGGTTTAGTAATCTTTCAACTCTATGAAATGATTCGTGTACCTGTAGAATGGAGTCATGTCAACAAACCACCATATCCTGCACTTGGGGGTAACATGAAAAAGGTTTGTAAATATTTCTGAGTTAGGAACTCTGGTGCCTTCATAATCACCACTAATTTCTATTCATCTATCTCAGTTTCAAGGAAACATTGTAGAGATAGTAGCATACATGTAAGTTAATATATCTTTATATTTAACTTTTATATTACATTTTTATGGTTCTGTTTGTGATTCACAAAGCCAAGTAGAAATTTGTAACAGAATTTTGAAACTAAGCATTGAAGTAACTTCCATGTTACTATTTGGGTAATGTCCAAGTATTGACATACAAGCAATAGACTACCACCACCACTAATAATGTCAATATCAGCAACAGCAGCGTACAGTAGAGACATGTTTAGTGATATATCATCAGGTGGCTGACTGATGAAAGATCTCAGGATATAATCTACAAAGCCATAAAAAAGATTTAAAAAGAGCAGAAACTTAAATTACTCTTTGATCAATAACAATTATATTGTTCACATACAATGCTAGAACTTTCTTTACTGCATTAGCATATCATAGTACAAATATATGTTAAAAAGCTACAGACAAACCAGAGCTCTAGCAACTTTCCCACTATTTCATAATCATTTAAAAACCTTATAGGAAAGCTAAAGAGCAGTTGCCAATCGTACATATTAATAGCCAGTTTTGAACATCTTAATAACATATGCCAAATTTAATATTTTTAATAGAATACCTCTGGAAAGTACATTTTTATGCATTCCACAGCAAAAATACGCCTCTAATATAAACTTAAATCATTTGGATTTTTGGGACACAACAAATGTGAGTGCACAATTGCATAACAAAATACAGCATTTTAATCTAAAGAATTAATTAGAAACTAAATACTATGGGACTTCCTATAATACGTTTGGCAAATCCAAATGATACCTTGCTCAAAAAGTTTTCTAACTGAATACATTAAAGAAAGTAAAAGTGTGCATTCTATGAGGTATTTTTTTTCCTTCCAAAAGTTTCAGATCAAAATACTTTTTAAAACTCTAGATAATAACTGTGATTTATATCTATAATCAAATCATTTTAGATTGAAAATTGTAACTATGCAGTAGAACTGGGAAAGACAAATGCCAGATTTTCATTGGTTGGAATTGGTGGAAAAGATCTCAACGAAGGCAACCCAACTTTGACTTTGGCACTAGTTTGGCAATTAATGAGAAGGTGAGGCTTTCTTACATCTCACTACATCCAATGGTATTAAATATTGTAGAATGTGTTTATATCTGGCCTTTATTATATTTATAAATAATTCAAAGTTTTTTTCCCACAAAAAAAAAACCCTTTTCTGAGGTAGATTGAGCTGAGAAAGCATGACTGGCTTGAAGTCCACGAGAAGGTTTTCATATATAAGGCAGGACTGGAATTCTCGTCTCCTGGTTTTTAAGCCCTTAACCGTTAGACAAAATTGGTTCAAACTTTTTCCATAAAAGTTCTTAACTTATTCAACCAGCAGTTTAAAACCCAGATAACTTGAATTTTTAAAAATCTGCTGTATACTGCTGTGTAGGTCTGCCATGTTATAAAGGACTTATAAGCCTGTAAAAACTGTTGCAACCTAGAATGCCATACATACTGTATGTACTGTTAAAACTCTCATGTAGGTTCCATTGTTTGTAACCTTCAATTGGGCAAAATGGTGCATCATAGGGTAACAGTGAATTTCCAGTCCCACTTACACCACGAGACTTTGATGTCCATCTTTCTGCATACTTCCTTCTGCTCCTGCAATCCTTCCACTCAGTTCCCAACACAATATTTTATTCCAGTCTTTCCACACTTCTCACTATAATTCTGACTCTGGCTGTCTGTGTCAAACTCATTTCAGCTCTTCCTTGAACCTTCTTCTCTCCAGGTAGCAAACCAAAGTCTGGTCGTGGCCTATCCCTCCTGTCAGTTCATTCAGCCTCCAAAGATCTTAACTAGCAGGTGGCTACAACTAAGTACTTTTAACTTTGACAACACACTTCTAGTGATCATGTTGTCACCAGTCTAACTAGCACTCATCCCGTCTGGCTTCAGCTCCGCTATCAGTTAGATTTCTTCATTGTTTCCCCATTGTTTTTTCTCACCATGTACATGTATACATCCGGACTAGACCATGTTATTTCTCTGTGTCATATAATACATGTGGCTACATGCATAATTTTGCATTCATTCATTAATTCATTCTGCCATGGTTATGTAGTGTATATTGGAGGACCTTTTGAGAACTGTATGCAATGAGATTTCATTTTAATGTATGCCGATCAATATACATTCAAAGTGACAATAAAGTTTATTCTATTCTATTCTATTCTATTCTATTCTATTCTATTCTATCCTATCCTATCCTATCCTATCCTATCCTATCCTATCCTATTCCATTCCATTCCATTCTCATCACTAATTTCTGAGAACCATGTTTTAGTCAGGAAATGTGTTTAAAGAGTGGTAGTAATTGGAGTGATATAGTTAATGATATTGACTATAATTATCAAAATAGGCCCACTCTTTTGGTTAAAAAATACAGTCTAAATTCCTGTACTAAAATTTGTGATGAATTTCTGTACAATACGGTGTGGTCTGTTTTTATATTTGTCATTTCATTTTATTTTGTTCTCTCAATACAGTCGCACCTCATGTATATTTTGTTGAATATCTAAAAATAATACTGGAAAATTCAGGGTAACTTTAGTGTTCCTTACCAGTTACATATACTGTCTATTGCAGATATACTTTGAATGTACTATCAGACCTTGGAGAAGCGGGGAAAGTAAATGATGAAACTATCATTAAATGGGTGAATCAAACTCTTGCAAACGCAAATAAGACAACTTCAATATCTAGCTTCAAGGTAATAAACTTTCAAATAAATGGAATATTATATTAATTACATAGAGAAAATCTGGGTGGGAATCAATTTATAGCAGAAATTCAACACTTCATAAAAATGCTTAAAATATTATATTTTAAAAATGTAAAAACATTAGATTTTGGATAACAATATGGGCATATATATTACTATCTTTGTCATGGAACATAATTGTATCTATTTTTCTGAGAACTAGATAAAAAATAATTTGAAGAAAGCAGGATTATACATAATGATTAAAAACAGGAAGAACCTTCTATCAAAGAATGAAAATTTGTACCTATGTTGCAATTGTTGTATCATACTCAAATACAGTATAGAGGCAGTTTATTCATCATAAAAGTATTAAAAGTACACAAAAGTGTTCTTCAGAGAAACACATTTTGATCATCATATTTTTTTGAGATCAACGACTTTGTAAAAATATCTGTAAACCTTTATTTACCAACCAAATGTTTTACAGATCTTTGAGTTTTCTATATTTTCAACAATATTCTCTTTTCTCATGTAACTGAAGAAATGTTACTTCAGTTTAATTTTTATTTCCATCCACACATTAAATTTTTCTACACCTTCAATCAGCCTTAAACAAGTATTCTATAGTGCATACTGATCACGGTATTCTAAAGTGCATACTGATCACGGCAACATCAGAAATACTGTAAAAAGTAGCTTTATGACCAGTTAGCTAAAATGTTTTTCTGAAATCTAGTTTCTGAAACTTTGCCAGTTTTTATTTTAACAATGGAGTACAAGGAATACACTTAAGAAAAATGGGGACAGCAAAGTTACAACAGGCTAATAGGATCTACAATTAGAACTAAAATTATCTATCCAATCAGTGCATTAAGAAACATCAACTTAGCAGCTGAAAGGGAATAGTAGAATGTTGCTTTCAGATAACAGTGTTCACGGTAGAACTTAAAAAGGATGAGCCAATCTTGAAACCATAGCTTTAATCTCCTGTGTAAGAAAAGCATGGTGAAACTCTTAAAGCACAGACCTAATTAATAATTCTAGGGCACCTCCTGCTGATAACTTGATGTCATGGATAAGAATGCTCATCCTCTTGAGCTGTTAAAAGGATACTGAGTATAGCAGTACCACTTGCTATTTTAAGACAGAAAAAGTACATCTTAGAATCCCAAGAACAAGATGGGACCCAGGGACCATCTCAAAACCATAGATTGGAGAAAGAAGCAGAGTACTATGCACATTTATAAGCATGTAAAAGAAAATAGTAATGGGGCAGCCTTTTTTATGTAATACTAATATCTTCCTATTTGCATATGTAATAACAGTACTTAGAACATATGTTATTCTAAGGTTGGAAGGATATTGGAGGTCTTCTAATCCAATCCCCCATTCCAGCAAAAGATCCTATAACATGGATATACTTGGTTTAACCAAATTGCATTCTGAGTAGCAGAACCACTACTTGTAGATCTCCACAGATATTGTGGACTGACTTCAATAACACTTTCATGTTTTTATATGTTTCATGAATGCAGCATAGCCAACAGAAACTGAAGTGTGTACATTGCCATTGTTTAAAAATAGATTTCTATAAAATGGTACATGGTAGGTTAATTACAAGTTGCTTTTGTGATTAGGACAAAACCTATAAGATTACACTCAAAAGGGAACAAAATCTTTGAGGTCCAATAAAACATGTTGAGGACCTTTTGTTTGATCTATCATGGACAATTACTGGATAAAAGTATATGACAAGCCAAATTAAAGGTATGATGACTGAAAATAATTCATTATTGATAACTAACAATACTTTAATGTGTTTTGTTTCAGGACCAATCTATAAGCACTAGTTTGCCAATATTAGATTTAATAGATGCTATTGCACCAAAAGCAGTCCGCCCGGAAATGGTCAAGAGAGAAGATCTAACACCAGCAGACAAGCTAAATAATGCTAAGTAAGTCCTTGCAGCATATTTCAGAAGACTATCCTGTGGAATGAAAACAACAAACAATCCTTTAAATTGCCATAGTTTATAGAAGTACGGCATTTTAAAGAGTAATGTTTTAGTGTGGATTAAAGCTGCCTTTCTTAAGTTTCAAATGGGAGGAATATACAAATCATTCTAAATCTTCCAACTGTTATGATTATTGATGTCATAATAGTGATAGTAATTAAATTTATTATGCTTGCCCACTCTAAAAGGATATAGGCTGCTTACAACATAATAAAATGTGTTAAAACATGTTAACAAATTATATTAATAAAACAGTTAAAAACATGACAACAATACAATATGTCCCAGTCAAAAAACAGATCTGTCAAACTAAAGTACAACAGAGGCTCCACAAACAAATTAAATCCAAGGCTGAGAATATTTCCTATGTACATTAAATCTGGGAAATATATAACATCCTACTTCTTCAATGAATAGTCCTCACTGGAAAAATATTTGCATTAGACATAATGATGCAATATTCTTTACTTCTACAAAGAATAGAATCCCATTCAATGGACTACATGTAGAATGACATTAGATTTTGTCATAAATAATATTTAATGGGTAGATTTAAAATTAATCTCATCCATGTTTGAATCCTTATAATTGTAATGAGTCACATCAAAGATATTCTAATCTAATCTATCTGTAATGAGTCACATTTAGTGTAGACTGAGATCTACACTGATCTCAGTCCACCAAAACAGTAATATATTTTTGCAGATTTATGTGGAAGCCTGAAAAATAAATATGCATCCTTTAGCATTCTTCATAAGAGGACTGAAACTTTTTAAAAATCATTTGAAGCATTTATAGCCTTAATCTACAATATGTGCTAATTGAGTTTATTTGTGTCAGAAGCATCACAATTAAACTAAGGCATACTATATGACATAAAATTTAAAATATAAAAAGTTAAAAAATAAAAATTGAGGTAACCTAGGTGTATTACTTATGGTTAGTATATTAATCACATCAAGCTCTAATTTCCCTTTTTCAGAAATTCAATTGAAAAAACAAAATTGCTTTCCTGAATTAATGTCTAGAATCTAAAATAATTTATACCATGATGGTTAAATGTACACTCAATCCAAATAACACTGAATTCATAAAGTTGTTACTAGGTAGATAGTTTTGGAAATATATTTTATGAATGTGGTTGTACTCTTTCTAAAATACTATGTCTGTAATTGGGAACACTTCTGAATTATAATGGCCTGATAGGAAGTTTTTCAAATCCCTTGAACCAATACCTGAGCTATAGCTCTTATTGGAATATACAACCCTTACTATTATCTCCCTTATGCTATCCTTGAAAGCTGTCTAAACGACAACCGAATATCTACACAGCCTTCTTTCTCAAATATATTTTCAGCATTTATATAAGCTGAAGAGTGGATTGTAGGGTCTGGTACCTTTTACTGTCATTTTGTATAACAAATTCCCAGGCTATTTTCAAAGGCAATTTCAATGAAAATTCTTTGATATTCCTTGTTGTGAGAAATCAGTATGGTCTTACCATCCTTTATAAAACAACAAAGTGTTCATTTTGTTAATATTTTTTAAATGTTAGGAATCAGTGTATATCCCCCACATTTTTCTACTTTATTCTGAATTGGTTTGGGTTTTACTATATTATTTAACTATATGGTTTATATCCCATATTTCTACCAATAGCATTCAAGGCAACTAAATAATAAAAAAGGCATTTTAAATCTTATTAAAACAGTTAAAATCTCTGTTACAAGAAGTCAGACAAAAAGAACTAACTGGAATTCAGATAACAGATAATCAGAGTTGGAAGGGACCTTATAGGTCATCTAGTCCAATCCCCCGCCCAAGTGGGAGACCCTACACCATTTCTGACACATGGCAGTCCAATCTCTTCTTGAAAGTCTCAACTGATGGCGCTCCCACAACTTCCGAGGGCAAGCTGTTCCATTGGTTGATTGTTTTCACTGTCAGAAAGTTTCTCCTTATTTCCAGATTAAATCTCTCCTTGTTCAGTTTCCATCCGTTGTTCCTTGTCTGGCCTACAGGCGCTTTAGAAAAATAGCTTGACCCCTTCCTCTCTGTGGCAGCCCCTCAAATATTGGAAGACTGTTATCATGTCTCCCCTGGTCCTTCTCTTCATTAGACTAGCCATGCCCAGTTCCTGTAACAGTTCTTCATATGTTTTAGTCTCCAGTCCCCTAATCATCCTGGTGGCTCTTCTCTGTACTTTTTCTAGAGTCTCAACATCTTTTTTATAATGTGGTGAACAAAACTGGATGCAGTACTCTAGATGTGGTCTTACTAAGGCTTTATAGAGTGGTATTAGTACCTCACTTGATCTCAATTGTATCCCTCTGTTAATGCATTAGGATTGCATTAGTTTTTTTGGCTGCTGCTGCATACTGCTGGCTCATATTTAGCTGGTTGTCCACTAAGACTCCAAGATCTCTCTCACAGTTACTGCTATTGAGCCTAGTTTCACACAGTCTGTGTGTGTACTTTTGGTTTTTCTTGCCTAGGTGTAGGACTTTACTTTTCTCTACATTGAATTTCATTTTGTTAGATACAGCCCAGTATTCTAGTCTGTCAAGATCCATCTGGATCTTGAGCCTATCTTCTTGGGTGTTAGCTATTCCTGCCAGCTTAGTATCATCTGCAAATTTGGTAAGTTCCCTTCTATTCCCTCATCTAAGTTGTTAATGAAGATATTGAAGAGTACTGGGCCTTAGACAGATTCTTGTGGCACCCCACTGCTTACTTCCCTCCATGTAGACTTAGACCCATTAAGGACTACTCATTGAGTATGGTTTGCCAGCCAGTTGCAAGTCCATCTAGTGGTGGTGCTATCTATTCCACTTTTTTCTAGCTTTCTAAGAAGTAGGTTTAAAACAACGCATATTTATGACGGTAAATTATTTGTAGTTTGGTGGAAAGAATATATGGCAGCTATATTGTTCATAGCTCTTTTGAAAAGTTAGTCCTGAGAGTTGGGGAACTATTTGGAATGGGATATATCATGTAGGATTGCAAGAGATTGTGACTGGAGAAAAGAGTGAAGAGAAATTATTGTCTCATTAGCAAAGACAGAAGTTACTAAGGAATCATCATTGGGTACACTTCCAATGCAAATAATGCTAAACAAATATTTTTCCCCCTTTTCTTACCAAGGTATGCTATTTCGATCGCTCGGAAAATTGGTGCTTGTATATATGCCTTACCAGATGACTTGGTAGAAGTGAAGCCAAAAATGGTCATGACAGTATTTGCATGTTTAATGGGAAGAGGATTAAACAAAATAAAATAAAGAATGGTTTCTTTTCTTTTTCTGCCATGATAAACGCATTGAATGCCTCATTGTTTACAGACTAATGTAAAGCAGATAGTTTATATATATAAATGTGGAAAAGTAAAGATAGATTATTTAAAATGATTTCTTTTTTAGTTATCACTTGAAATGTGTATTACATCAGTATGTGAGCTAACTCTGTTAACATGATGCAATAATTGTAATTAACATTACTATGCTCAGCAGCTTTTTTAACCTGTATATGATTTTTCTCAGTGCAAAGATTCCCAAGAGTGTAAAGTGCTATTTTAGGAAATACTATGAAGTCAAAACTTTTGATTGATGAGATAAATTTCAGTTGTTGCTAACAAACTTCTCTTGCTATGGTTATAAAATAGTCAATGTTTTCAATAAAAGAGAATATATGTAGCTCTTTGTAGATGTTTCATTAACTGACTAGGTAACATCATTAGCACTATTAAGTGTGGACTTTGCTCACTATTTGTGTACAGCGTCAGTATATATCCTGCCAAGTGTTTTCTCCTTGGTAGTTCCTGGATATCCTTATCAGCAGAGGTAATAATAACAAATTAGAAACCCAAATCTATCAAAAACAATCCACACTAACCAAGTGCTCCATTACCAAAATAATAACCTAATCTCCCACACTAGTTGCTGTGTAAGAAGAGTACAAATACTGCAGCAATCAAAATATCAGGAAAAGGAACATATAAGCTATGAAAATAACTCTACACACATCAAAAATAACTCAGAAAAAACTAATACTCTATAATACACTATAATAGTACTTCTCAACCTTGCTAACTTGATATGTCCACAAGATATGTGGACTTCAATTCCCAGTTTTTTCCAGGGAATTCAGGGAATTGAAGGCCACCCATATTCAAACTGCCAAGGTTGAAAAACGTTACTCTGTAACAATCACATAGGATCATCACACAGCATGCAAACCAACTAAACCCCTCCAAAGCATCTAAAGTAAACCAAAAAAACAGGCGTCTACAACACGTAGTATAAGGACAATAACAACCACGATGTAAGAGAGAGAGAGAGCAGATCTTATAAACACCAACCTAGCAATTAGAAGACACAATGAAACTCCTTAACTTCACAATACATGGACAGACTCAGCTATAGTTGCAACTTAGAAGTGGGGTAACCTAGACAAAACTAAATTCAAAAACACTAGAAAATTGCTGTGAGCTTGGTAGTCAGACAAATCAGCTATCACAGAGAAATCATATTTATACACCATTGAAAAGAGAGAATAAAAAGCTAAGGAAACAAAAAGATCAGAAAACATCCTTCCAGCAGCTGATATCAAGATAAACCGGGATTAACACCATATAAACAATGAAGCAGAAAACAATACCCTAATCAAGGAACTTCCTAAAAGAAAACCACACCAACTAATGGCAAAGCAAGCTACTATATAAAACAGGGAACAAAGTTCACACTCACTTCCATTGCTGATGTTACATAGTCAGGTAAAGAAAGTTTGTCTACAAGCAAATAATCAAATGGCACCAAATACTCCACAGACAATTAAAGCTGTAATAAATCTTGTATTTCAACTATGATTGAAAAAAAATGCTCCCTTACCAAAGCAGTTTTTTTAACTGCTTTTTAGCTTGCTGATGTAAATTATAGTTAATCATTATGTGATTATCTATTCTTTAGACTGCTTGTTGGAAAACTACTTCATGGAGAGATGGTACAAACTGTAAATAAATCTTAAGCACTGATGAGGTTGGTGTGGGTAGAATCAGTAAAATTTGCACCGGACAGAGAAAAAATACTCTGTTTCAATCTCAAATTCCATTAGCATGGTCATGAAATGAGACATTTATAATGGCTCCAGAGTAGTAGCTTTTGTTAATTAAATTGTACACTGTTTTATATTTCAATTTCTCTGAAAAAGAAATTATAGAGAGTATGACAGTATGTTAGCTATTTTTATGAAGCAATCAGAGATGTGACAAAGTGAAGATATTTTGATATAGAAAAGGAATTTTGGTGTATTTTCATAGCTGTGCTTATATGCCTCCATTACTATTAGGATACCCATTATACATTAGATGCAGGATTGTACTACTAATCAACTAATTAAATATTGGGAATTAAAATGTTTTTTTTTAATTTGTTACACTGATAGTTAAAATGTATTACTTGTGCTGTTGAACTTACAAATTCCATTTCGGAGATTTTTCTGTAGAAATGTATCATCTGTATAACAACCGGACATTTTATAAAAAATTACAAAAAAATATAAAAATCAAACTGTTAGGGTTTGCCTGTAGAATAAAACTAATTAAAACATATTTAATGATAGCAACAAATAAATGGTATTTATAGTGTATTACTTGCAGTGTTTGTGTTTGTGTGTGAGTGAATAGAAATACAATTTTTAATAGAACACTAAATTAAAAATCAATAAAAGAAATAGCAAGTCTATTTTTGTACAAGTCATAAATGCAAGCCAATTGTCAAGCACCCAAACTACAACGTGAACATGGGTATGGTGGCCAAACATCTTACAATGGCTTTATCAACTGTAAAACATCATTCTCTTATAATTTCAGACAGTTGTTTATCACCTGGTCATAAATTGAGGTCAACTTGTATTAAGCAGTAGGAGGTACTGCAACCAGTTTTATCTTTATTAGGATTCTTCAAGTGTAGGTATCCTTCATACTAGAGGAAAATGTTTGAAGGGTTTATATGCCTATTACTCGCCAATAGCTATTATAAAATCTAAAGCTATATAAGGTCACATATACCCCCACCATAAGGATCAAAATTCAAAACTTCCATTGAGAAAAGCTAGTTGCCAACCTAATTCACAGAGTGAAAATCATCTGCACTAGTATCTGCAAGTTGTTCTAAACCTGGAGGAACACACTTATATCACACTGGCCAATATAAACATATGCTGCTGGTTTATATCTGGACCTAATTTACAGTGCTGGTTTTAGAAAGCTCTGTGATCTGGAATCTGGTGATCTGGAAGAACACCCTCTCCTATGTGTGCCTAATGAGGCCCTTCTCTAGGTCCATTCACCAGTATTTCTCAGCTTTGGATCTTGAAGACTTTCCCCAAAGAAGCTAATCTTCTTAAATGTAATTTTGGAATTTCTACCAAAGAAAGGAGCACAGAGAGGGAGAGAAATGGCTAAACTTTATTCAATGATCACTGGGTGCCTGTTTTGCAAGAAATGGGGAACTTGAATAATACAAAGATGTTTATACATTTTGGGATTGAAGGGCAAAAAAATCTAAATGAGGTGAGTTGCTGACACATTTTGAGTAAATGCGACAAAAGTTTAAACCAGGGGTCTTCAAACTTGACAGCTTTAAGACTTGTGGACTTCAATTCCCAGAATTCCTCCTCCAGACATGTTAGCTCAGGATTTCTGAGAGTTGGAATCCACAAGTTTTAAACTTGCCAAGTTTGAAGACCCTTGGTTTAAACAAAGAAAAATGTATTTTCTATTGTAAAGCAAAGCTGCTAAGCCTTCCATTGTTAACAAGATAGAATATTGAGACAAGCTTCTAGGCTCTATTGAGATGGAATATCTGTGGATTCCTAGATGATACGATTAAAAGGTTATTGGAAGCAGAAACATAGCCATGTTTGAGTTATATATGATCATGGGGCTGATCTAGTTTACATATGCAAATAGGGTAGGTTAAGGGAAATGGGGAAATATTTTGCAACAAGAAAGATGTGTGTGTGGCAGAAACGGGAGGCAAAGAAAAAAATTGTGGAGAGGTGGAGAATTTGCAGCTTTATTATTTTTAATTTTTCTAACACAATTGTCCCCTTTTCCTGCTTTCTACTAGTAACTATTTCTTTATGAATGGCCAAAAATCTTGCACAAAAGCCTGGTACAGAAGGAGCAGAAATAGTGGTTACAAATTAACGAAAGAAGCAGAAGAGTAGGGAAACGCCAATTTAAAACAAGGCCTTTTAGGCAAAATTTTTCTATTTATTCTAACCAACGTTCAAACCAATTAATGAAAGATTTGAAGTCCAGGATGGCATTGTGGAAAAGAAAAAATTACCTGTTGGATTGGGAGTGATGTAAACAAGCAAGAAGGAAACAACAAGAAGGAAAAAACAACAAAACATTAGTTCAAGGGTGTGCACACTTATGCAGCCATGTTATTGTACATTTTTATTATTTCATTCCAAAAGATTTCAGTTCATTTTTCAATTGAATTTACAGCTTATATGTTAGAGATGGAAAAAAATCTGAAATGATTTATCTTGGTCTGATTTTTATCAATAGCAATAGCATTTAGACTTATACAACACCATAATGCTTTACAACATTCTCTGGGCAGTTTAGAATCAACATATTGCCCCCAACAATCTGGCTCCTCATTTAACCTACCTCAGAAGGTTAGAAGGCTGAGTCAACCTTGATTTGGTCAGGATTGAACTCCTGACTATATGGGCAAAGTTTGCCTGCAATACTGCATTCTAACTAGTGGTTAGATATTTTTTACATCTCAAAAACCTGGCATTTTAATAGGGTGTATAGCACTCACCCTCAAGATACTGGTTGGCTTTTTTCTTCTTCTCAAACCATTCTCTCTTGTTCTTGCCACACCTTGCTTAGAAGAGAAATCAGTAGAGCTCACACTCCTTGAATTTCATTATTAGAGCTTGCAGATCCTTTCATTGTCATTTATCAAAATAGCGTCATGCTCATAGTGCAAGTCAGGGATGTTTCTCCCTCCAGTTTTACAACAATGCTCATCTGTCCAACTTCCTTGTAATGCCCATTAAGCATACAAACTGAATAAATAAGGGGAGAATATACAGTTTTGCCTTGGCCAATCTGGAGGCAGTCCATTTTGCCATATTCTGTCTATATTGTTCTTTTCTGACATGAATAGGTTTCCCTGACAAATGTTCTAGAATTACCAGTTTTTTAAACTTGACATGACTAATATAGTTGAAGGCCTTTCAATATCAATTAAGCATATATTGACTTTTTGGTTTGCTTTTCTCAATTATCTAGTGTGCACCAGCAATGATGTCTCACATTCCTCTTACTTTTCTAAAGCCAGCTTGAACATCTGTCATCTCTTTTTATCATGCAAGGCTTTAATCTGCATTGGATGATCTAAGAAATGAAGAATATTGAATGATAGTTCGTTCGTATGCTGTTAAGTCTCCTTTTCTTTGATATTGGAATGTAGATTGACATTTACTGATCTGTTTACCAAATCTATGTCCAGATTTGCCAGGACAGCTTAGTTAGAATCTTTATCAATTTTTACTTTTTTGCTTGCCATATTTCTGTGGTCCATCAGATTGACAGAAAAAATAAATTCCACTATATCCAATCTCGCATGAATGCTCTGCTGAAAGTCACATACACTGTGGTAACAATAAAGAGATGAAGGTTTGATGAGCCCTGGCCGGGGAGTATGGGCGCGGGTCCCAGAGGATATTCTAAGCTCACTGAAAATAGCTTTCAGGTTCAAGGTTATATTTCCTCCCCTTACAATTTGATTACTCTATTGTGCATTGAACCACAAACGACTGACACAGTCCCTGCGTTGCTCTCCTCTTTGCCGCCGGGACAAAGAACGGCATAGAGATTTCCCGCTGGCGTCTCCAACGAAACGGGGGGACCGTTGACTGTCTCCGACTGCGGAAGAAATCAGAAAAGAAGGAAGACAAGCCTTTTGCGCGTGCGCGCGCGGAGCTCTTGGTCGCTCGAGCTCCCGTTTGACAGCTGCGCGTCATTCGCTCTCTCTTCGGGTGGCACGTGAGGCGCGCCTCGTTCGCGGGTATCCCAGCGGGATTGCTGGGAGGAGGAGGAGGAGGAGGAAGAAGAAGGTGGCTTTCCAGAGCGGCCTCTCCGATGAGCCTCCGTTTACTGCGAGGCCGGCGCTATGGCTGCTCTATACCAGAGTGCAGACCCATCGACCTTGGCTTCCCCGAACAAGCTGCTGGCATTAAAGGACGTCCGGCAGGTGAAGGAAGAAACCACCCTGGACGAAAAATTGTTCCTGCTGGCTTGCGACAAAGGTAAACCCCAGTCTCTCGCTTTTCCCTTCATTGCCGCAAGGAAACGCTTTTGGTTCGACCCGCATTATCAACCAGGAGCGGGCCTTCATCAAGGAATCCGCCCAGCATCCGAGCGGGCACCGCCGGAAAAGGCCGGCGTTCTGCTCCTTATTCGTGAGCGTAGCTAGGATGAGAAACTCAGTCCGAACAAGCAAAATGTGATCCGTAAAAAAAGGGGTAGCACTCTGGATTCTGACCCACTGAGTGATGTACATTCCTTGTAACGGGCAAGAACAATAGCAAAAGGCATCAAAAGTTCCCATCTTTTCCTCCCTTCCCTTTTATGGGAATGTGAGTCTGTTAGCTTTGTTGATGAAGGGTCGTGGCTGAAAAGCCCAAAGTTAATTACCGTAGATTGTCAAGCAAAGTATAACGTGTCATTTTATTTGGTTAATTTCAGCTTTTGATCATTCTTCTCTATTGCTATATTTGAAAGGGGAAAGAGGGTAGTTTTCTGGGAATGCTTGCTTTTTAAATCAAAATTTATATGACTGACTTGCTGACAAATTTAATAAATATTAAAGAAAGTCATTAAACATTAAAATCTAAATTGCTAAAATAGGATTTTGTATATTATTGGTTTAGGTGATTATTACATGGTGAAGAAACTTTTAGAAGAGAATAGTTCTGGTGAGATGAACATAAATTGTGTGGATGTACTTGGGAGAAATGCTATTACCATAAGTATTGAAAATGAGAATCTAGACATTCTACAGCTTCTGTTGGATTATGGCTGCCAGGTACTATTAATAACATCAGTATAAATTTGAAATTTCTATTCTTTTTGCCTACCTTAAAACATTGTCATTTTGTAATTTAACAATATATATTTTCTTCTATGGTATAAAATTTGCTATTATTTGTGCTTTAATTTTCTTCAGTCTACAGATGCATTATTGGTGGCCATTGACTCAGAAGTTGTGGGAGCTGTTGATATATTACTTAATCATCGACCAAAGCGATCCAGTAGACCAACGATTGTTGTTAGTATTGCTTTAATTCTGTGTTTGAGAGTGTGTCTCATGATGTCAAATCTTCAAGCATGTATTTGATAATGGGAAATCTTAAAAATCTTGATCTTAAAAACTTTGGAGAGCAATTGAAAAGTTTTTGATTACATATCTGAAAGTGGGCAGATATATTCATTATTTCTAATTATTTATTAGCTTTATATTCAGGAATTCATGGACACATATAGCACCCTGCCACAATTTTCCCCACAACAACAATCCTGTGAGTTATATTGGGTAATGGGCTTTCATGGCTGAGAGTGGCCTTGAAGCTATTTTACCGATTATGTATAAAGCATAAAATTTTTAAAAGTATTAGTTTAACCATTATGGCATTCTGCTGCTTGAGTTATAAATAATCAAATTGAAAAATTGTCTTAAATTTTCAAATAAGCAAAATAAGCATTTGTATATTTATTTATTTAATTTATATTGCCACCTATTCGCCCATGGCAACTCAAGACGTCTTATAAAATGTAAACCAAATTTAAAACAAAAAATAACAAAAACAATAAAAACTAACAAAAAGAATCAAATAAATTAGTAAAATACAATAGAACAAAATTTGGGAAAAAAATAAAAAACAAAACAAAAAAAACAAAAACCACCCCGACAACAGCAGATCATACTTGCCATTTGATGGTCTCCATCCTGCTCTGGGTTGCCCAGGCCTGCTGGCAAAACCAGGTCTTCAGTGCCTTTTGGAAGAGTGCTAGAGTGGGGGCCATTCTAATCTCGGGGGGAATGATATTCCAGAGAGAGGGAACCACCACGGAGAAGGCCCTTCTTCTCAGTCCCACCAGATGTATCTCCCTCAGGGGTGAGACTTGCAACATTTCCTGCCTCCTTGCTCTAATGGGTCAGGTACAGAGGTGGTATTCAGCAGGTGTAGGGAGTCAGGTACAGAGGTGGTATTCAGCAGGGAGATACATTCTGGAGAACTGGTAGCAGAAATTTTGAGTAGTTCAGAGAACCAATAATGGAAATTTTGAGTAGTTTGGAGAACCGGTCAATACCATCTCTGACTGGTCCTACCCCCATCTATTCTCTGCCTCCCAAGTCCCAGCTGATAGGCTGGGTCTTCTTTTGTTGCCCTGCACAGGAGCTGGGAAGTAGGTTAGTGGGGTGGGAATGGGATTTTGTAGTAACCTTCCCCTGCAATGCACACCAAGCAATGCCACGCCCACCAAGCCACACCCACAGAACTGGTAGTAAAAAATTTTGAATCCCACCACTGGTCAGGTAGATGTGACTGGCAAGAAATGTTTCCTCAGATAACCCAGACCCAAGCCATGAAGGGCTTTAAAGGTGATAACCAGCACCTTGAATTGCACCCGGAAGCAAATCGGCAACCAATACAGCTACTGCAGGAGCGGTGACACATATGCATACCGGGGTCTGCACAAAACCATGTGGGCCGCTGCATTTTGCACCAACTGGAGCTTCTGGATGCTCTTCAAAGGCAGCCCCAAGTAGAGGGCATTGCAGTAATCAAGACGGGAAGTGACTGGGCATGAGGGACTGCTGATCTAGGAGAGGGCGTAACTGGTGCACAACCCGCAGTTGTGCAAAGGCCCTCCTGGCCTGACTGCCACATGCTCGTTGAAAAGGAGTCATGGGTCCAGGAAAACCCCTAGATTACGTACAGGGTCTGTTTGGATAGTACCACCCCATCCAAGACTAAAGGAGGTAATTCTCCCTGAGCCAACGAACCTCAAACCCAGAGCCACACAGTCTTGCAAGGATTTAATTTCAACCTGTTGCTCCCCATCCAGCCCCTAACAGCCTCCAGGCACTGCGAGAGGGAGGACACAGCAACACTTAACTCACCAGGGACCGAGACATACAGCTGAGTATCATCATCATATTGGTGATACCTCAGTCCATATACAAGTAATCCCTGATTTACAACAGTTCATTAAGTGACTGTTCAAAGTTACAAAGGTACTTTTCAGTACCTTTGTGACTTATAACCATTTTTCACATTTACGACCGTTGCATCATTAACATTCAGACACTTGGAAAATGAATCAAATTTATGATGGTTGCAGTGTTTTGGGGTCATGTGATTGATTACCTTTTGTGACCTTCTGACAAGCAAAGACAAGGGGGAAGTCAAATTCACTTAACTATGTTACTAATTTAACAGCTGCAGTGATTCATTCAACAACTGTGGCAAGAAAGGTCATAAAATGGGGCAATATTCACAAATGTCTCACTTAGCGACAGAAATTTTGGGCCCAATTGTGGTTCTAAGCCAAGGACTACCCCATATATATTATAAAAGGGAAAAATTCTAATAATTCTAGTTTATATAAGCATTACCAAAAAGATAAAAATTGTAACAGTTTGTTAGCTAGTTTAGTTTATTGTCATTGCACCTCGTACAACAAAATCAAACACCATCTTCAGTGCACATCATGACCATGACCATGAAAATAAACACAAACACACATCCTTCACCCTCTACACATTGAACGAAACCCCCCAACACCGCACCAATACTGCCCTGGGATAGAAGCCGTTTTTCAGCCTATTTGTCTTTGTTTTTATTATTCTGTACCATGCTTTCCCATCTGCCACTGTGCAATTGGCAAACCATACACAGGTGCAGTAAGTTAAGATGCTCTCTATGGTGCAGCGGTAGAAGGTCAGCAGCAGTTTTTCATTCAGTTGTTTTCTGAAAAGTCTCAGGTAATATAATCTCTGCTGGGCACCCCAGGTTAGGTCTTCTTTTATGGTAACACCTAGAAACTTAAAACTGGCCACTTGCTCCACTCTGTCTCCATTGATAAGCAGGGCCTGGGATGTCTGATCTGTTCCTTCTATAGTCCACTATAAGCTCCTTGGTCTTATTGGTGTTGAGGACCAAGTTACTGTCTCCACACCATGAAAGCAACCAGTCCACCTCATCTCGATAGGCAGTCTTATCCGCCCCGGAGATGAGTCCTACCACTTATGTATCATCTGCAAATTTAGCAATAGTATTACTAGCATGAGTGGGAATGCAGTCATGCACATAAAGAGTATAGAGTAAGGGACTCAACACACAACCCTGTGGTGTACCAGTGTTAAGAATAAGGGCTGAAGAGGTATGATTACCTAATCTGACCCTCTGTGAGCAGCGAGACAAGAAATGCATAATCCAAAGGCAGATTGAATAAGAAAGGCCAAGGTCCAGAAGTTTAGACACTAGTCTATGTGGAAGAATTGTGTTAAATGCAGAACTACAATCTACAAAAAACATCCTCACATAGCCCCCCCTGCTGTTCTAGATGAGTCAGAGCAGTGTGAAGAGTGATGGCTATAGCATCCTCTGTAGATCTAGTTCTTCTGTATGCAAACTGATGTTTGTCAAATGTATGCGGAAGATCAGAAATGATGTGCCAGCAGACCAATTTCTCAAAGCACTTCTGATGATAGGAGTGAGTGCCACTGGTCTGTAATCATTGAAGTTATTGATAGGGAACTTCTTTGCCAGCGGAACAATGGTGGAAGCCTTCAAACAAGATGGAATAGTGGACTGGGATAAAGACCGATTGAAGATCCTGGTAAAAACTCCAGCCAACTGATCAGCACAGTCTTTAAGCACTCGGCCAGAGATACCGTCAGGACCGGCAGCCTTTCTAGGGTCCACAGCCCTCAGAATGCTCCTCACCTCCTGTTCCTCCACAATGAGGTGGGGGCTACATTTGGCTGGTGGTTGTATTTTATCTGTCTCTGATATCTCCACTTCAAAGTGAGCAAAGAAATGATTCAGTTCCTCTGCCAATTAAGCATCTCCCTCAGCAGGGCTAACATTATTACTGCTATAAAAATTATCCTCAATCTTCCTCTTATAATCAGTCTTGGCCTTCCTAATACCTTTCTTCAGATTAGCTCTGGCAACACTGTATCTTGCCCCATCACCAGACCTAAAGGCCTTGGTCCTGTCACACAAGAGGCGCTGGACTTCCTTGGTCATCCAGGATTTCTGATTGGGATAGATCCTAATACGTTTATCCACAGTGATAGTATCTGCGCAGTGTTTGATATAGCACAGAACAGTTGCAGTGTGCGCCTGGTAAAAGATGTCCCAATTTGTGTTCTCAAAACAATCCTGAAGTTGTTGGGGAGCATCTTCTGGCCAAGATTTCACTGTCTTTATTATAGGCATCCCATCTCCTAAGAGGGATGTATGCTGGTGCTAAAAGCAGTGACATATGGTCTGATTGTCCCAAATGTAATTGTATAACCTTATAGCCATGTTTGATGTTGGTATATACTTTGTCCAATATATTTGGTCCTCTAATTGCGCATTTAACCTGCTGATAGAATTTAGGGAGCACTGCTTTTAAATCAGCTTGATGACAGTCCCCCGCTATGATATGCATAGCATCAGAAGACTTATTCTGCTGATTACTAACAATGTTATACAAGAATCCCAAAGCTATGATAGTATTAGCATCAGGTGGGACCAGGGATGGGATTCTACAGGTTTGCACCTATTCACTAGAACCGGTTGTTAACATTCTAAGCAGTTCGGAGAACCGGTTGTTAGAAGAAATTACTGGCCTAATCCTGTAAGGAAGGCAGGAAGGAAACATTCTGGTGTTGCTTACAGAAACTGCCTCTCAATTAACTCTTATTACATTCTTGGCAGGACTAGTCTTCCTGTTTCTGGAACTTTTCTGGAGTTTTTTTTCCTCCTTTCCTCCTTTGCTTATGTGGAGTGACCATTCAAAGTTACAATGGCACTGAAACAAGTGATTTACGGCCGTTTTTCACACTTAGGACTATTGCAGCATCCTCATAGTCATGAGAGGCCAGGCAAGGAGATGTGTGCCTTGATGTGAGTGATATTGAGTTGGCCACGCCCACCCATAACATGACCACCAAGCCACGCCCACCACCCAAGCCACGCCCACAGAACCAATTGTTAAAAAAATTTGAATCCTACCCCTGGGTGGGACATAGACTGCAGTAATCAAAGCCACACTGAATTCCTGCAGAAGATATATAGGTCTGCATTTAAGAATCATATACTCCAGATCTATGGAGCAGTGGCTGTATACAGTAAATGTAATGCAAATATAATAGTGTAATTGTTTTATTTTCAATACATCCCACAAGGTCTTTTCTATTACATTTTTTAAAAAATTGTGAGAATCACTAGAAGTTACTGTTCAAATTATCCCATACACATTGATTTATTTTTTATTTTATCACTTAAAGTACTATTATACAAATGTGTGTCTACAACTGGCTGCTTAAGAAGGAGGAACATATAACAAGCATAATTGAGTTTATTCATTCTACTTCTTAGTACCCTATAACTAGAAATAAGAGAAATAGCATATGGACTTTAGAACCATGTATTCATTTTTCATTTCAGTAAAAAATTCTTAATTGAACAAATGTACTTAGTTAACATTTATCAATCATTGCATCCAGTTTAGTAATTTTGAAATTAAAAATATTTAATACCTTAAAATGTATGTTTTGGTTTCAAATCAGATGTCTCTTAGATATCATCTCTGCATTAGTAATTCATCAAGCTTAATTTATTTTCTCAGATGTTTGTCTATCTGTTGCAGAAATTAATGGAACGTATTCAGAATCCAGAATACTCAACAACTATGGATGTGGCACCTGTCATTTTAGCTGCTCACCGTAACAACTATGAAATTCTTACAATGCTCTTAAAACAGGATGTGTCGCTACCCAAACCTCATGCTGTGGGGTGTGAATGTACATTGTGTACAGCCAAGAACAAAAAAGATAGTTTACGTCACTCCAGGTTAACAATAATTAGATCTTCATCTGTATCTGCAGTTTTTCCACCATTTCCCACCTTAATAATAAAGGAGTTTAGTTTATATTTTAGAATAAAATGAATGCTCATGACAAAGATATATTTGATAGAGTATGGTACCTTTGCATGAAAAAGATGTTAAGTTTAATCCCTGCCATCTGAGAATTGTGAAAAATATTTGGATAATTTCTGATGGTCGTTATACAGTAATGAACACAATGGTTTAGCCATCTCACTGGTGGTAAATCAGTTTCCTCCTATATCACTAGTAATGCTGAAAAGAGGCTTTTATAAACAAGGAACTATTTTTTTCTTTCATATTACTATAAATTGTTAATATGTTGGCAGTTTAAAACATATTATTCATAAAAACAGGTAAACAGAATTCATTAATGTGGATTAAAACAGCAGATTAATACTTGCTTTCATTGCCCTCATAAAAAGCATAACTCAAGGGCCAATATGATATTGGGTGCAAACTGTTCCATAAATGTGCATATCCTATTCCCAAATAGATTGCAAAGGGGATTCTATTCGGAGAAGGCAATTCTGAAGCTAATTGGAAGTTCAACCATGTAGGTTTAGTACAGGTCAAAACCAGCATTTTGAATTATACTTGACAATTTATTGGCAACTAATGCAGGGCTAATGTTTTTTAACTGTGGTGACTTTCACCAGGCAGTAGGCGCAGAGTTAGATTTATACCAACAATAGCTTCTGGGTGGTCTCCAAAGGTAGCCGAAAACTGAAAGCATGGCAGTATTCTACTTTATAACTGATAAAGGCATACAGTAAGTCACTATTGCAAAGGCTTCTTTCTCCCCCAAAGGCCATAATTGTCACAAAAACAGAAGCTGGAATAAAAGTCCCTTTGGCCAAAACTTTGGCATATTTTATTGGCCTGCTTTTTCAGGGAGAGTGGCATTGCACCCAGAGTAAATCAGGAGCTGAAATTAAATCAGATTGTCAAGAGAGGAAAAGGAATATTTTGACACATCTAGTTGCTCAGAACCTCTAAGGTAGATACTAGCAACATTTTTGTTATTATCATGAAATTACAGTGGTGGATATAATATCCCAAATTGACAAAGTTGTTTTGAGTAGGATTAATGAGTTCGCATGTTTTGAGAATTTTAATCTAAAACAATTGTCCTTTGAACAATAATGAATACCAGTATATCTTATAATCAAGTCTTTAATTAAATTTGTTATCAATATTTAAACTAAAAACATTTAAGGACTTTCTTTTGACATACTTTGGAGGAAATTCTTTCGCTTATTGATAATATGTCAGATTTCTAAAATAGGTTTCATATAAATAATGAGTTGATATGTTTAATCAAATAAAAATTGTTTATCTTAAGATGTATTCTTTAACATTGCCATTGCAGATTTCGTCTCGATATTTATCGATGTTTATCTAGTCCTGCCTTAATAATGCTGACAGAAGAGGATCCAATTCTGAGAGCCTTTGAACTTAGTGCAGACTTAAGAGAATTAAGCCTAGTAGAAGTTGAATTCAGGTATGGATAATATGTATTGCTACTGTAATTTCAGCAGCATGATATTATTTGATGCATGCATATCACAAGTGAGCCTGACTAACAATACTATATACATGTTGTAAACAGAAAGTTTCTAATGCAAACTCATTAACAGTTACTGAGAAATGAGTCACACATTCTATAGTTCTTATTCCTAGACAAACATACTGAGGAATAAATAATATATCTGAATGTTGTTACTAAAGAACAAGGAACTAATACAAATATTTCATGAACTGTTTTAAGTTAAGGTCATAGGTTTACAATTAACTTAGAAGGTACTATATATATATTTCAATGATCTATAGCAAATGTTTAGTTAAGGGCAAAATCAACACAAGTTTATGCTGTGTTACTTTTTGATTCAAATACAATTACTCCGGTTATATATTAATTATTGGAGAATAATAAGTGAGGTTCTTTCTTAAAGAGTTGGGACTACCAGATATCTTATTTGTCTATTGAGAAAGCTACACGTGGGTCAAGAAGCAATAGTGAGAAGTGGACACAGAATCACTGATTGGTTCAAAATTGAGAAAGGAGTTCGGCAGGGCTGTATACTGTCACCTTGCTGATTTAACTTATAGGCAGAGCACATCATGAGAAAGGCGGGGCTAGATGAACCACAAGTTGGAATTAAAATTGCAGAGAGAAATATCAATAACCTCAGATCTGCAGATGATACCACTCTAACGGCAGAAAGTGAAGAGGAACTAAAGAGCCTCTTGATGCGGGTGAAGGAGGAGAGTGCAAAAGTTGGCTTGAAACTCAACATTAAGAAAACTAAGATCATGGCATCCAGCCCTCTCAATTCCTGGCAAATAGATGGGGAAGAAATGGAGGTAGTGACATATTTTATTTTCCTATGTTCCAAGATCACTGCAGATGGGGTCTACACTCAAGAAATTAAGACTCTTGCTCCCAGGGAGGAAAGCTATGGCAGATCTAGACAGCAAACTAAAAAGCTAAACATCACCCTGCCAACAAAAGTGCATATAGTCAAGGCTATGGTTTTCCCAGTTGCAATGTATGGCTGTGAAAGTTGAGCCATAAGAAAGGTTGGGTGCCAAAGAATGGAGGCCTTTGAACTCTGGTGCTGGAGAAGACTCCTGCAAGTCCCTTGGACTACAAGGTGATCAAACCTATCAGTCCTAGAGAAGATCAACTCTGACTGCTCTTTAGAAGATGAAGATGAAGATCCTGAAGATGAAACTCAAATACTTTGGCCACCTAATGAACAGGAAGGACTCACTGGAGAAGAGACTAGCGCTGGGAACGGTTGAGGGCAGAGAAGAAGGGCACAGCAGAGAATGAGGTGGCTGGATGGAGTCACTGAAGCAGTCGGCGTGAGTTTAAGTGGACTCGGGGGGGGGGGGGAATGGTAAAGGACAGGAAGGCCCGGAGGAACATTGTTCATGGGGTCGCAATGGGTCGGACATGACTTCGCAACTAACAACAACAGATGTAGTTAAATTACAGGCATATACTGACATATCTTGAAGATCACAGAGACAAATTACTTTGGCACTATTGCCAAGAAAAATATAAGGTTGCATTCATGAATATTTTATTCTCTATTTTGATAACATAATTCCATTCTGCATGGTAATGAAATGATTTTTTAAAAAAATTAGAACTAATAATCCATATGTATCACTGAGTACTTTAAAAGATCAAGTCTTCTTCAACTCAGGCTTCATTCCTAGTGCCATTATTTATATTTGCTTAAAGCTCAGAGATTTCTGGTGTTATCATCCAAATACTAAGTTCCAAATTTAATAAAAATCAACACAGCACTACTGGTATCTCTAACATTTATTTGATTTTATTAATTTGTTTTTACAATATATATATAAAACCCACTTCAGTTCTAACAAAGGGCACAATAAAACTCCACTCCCAAATGCATTAAAATGTATGTGATAAAAGTTAGTCATAAATCTAGTAAATGAAATATCCCTTTAAGGGATATTTAATGACAATGTAGCTAAATTATTTAAATTATTTATTTCTTATGAATTTATGAATGGATGGCAAGATATATAGCATTCCTGCTTCCAGTTTTCTCCATAGCTAAAGTCATCCATACCTGAAGGATTTGAACCTGAATCTCCTGGTCCTAGTCCAGCACCTTAACTACTATACAATCTTTATTTTTTTAAAAGTTTGTTCTTTTTCAGTGACTGAAATAATTTATTTGACTCAACTTGATTTTACGTAGTTGATTCCAGTCTGGTATCAATTTTGTTCAGGAAAACGATATTCTTCTTTTTTGTTTGTATTAGCTTTAGATTAAATCTAATTGGTATTGGATTATATTAAATTAGCATTAGAAGTAATTTTTGTTACTTTGTGTATTTGCTAGAAATGATTATGAAGAACTGGCTCAGCAGTGCAAAACCTTTGCTAAAGATTTACTTGCTCAGGCACGAAATTCCCGGGAGCTTGAAGTTATATTGAATCACACTGCAAGTGATGAACATGTGGATAAACGAGGATTACTAGAAGAGAGAATGAATTTGAGTCGACTAAAGCTTGCCATTAAGTATAACCAAAAGGAAGTATGTCAGTTTTGATTTATTAAATATAGAATCTGGTTACAAATAGATGGGATAAAACAGATATGTGTCTTAGTAAGTTTCCAACTTCTAATCATTAGAAAAATTGTAGTATTAATTGAATACAATCTAATAAAGTCCTTGACTTACAATCTTTTGTTTAGTGACCATATGAAAAAATCCTGAAAAAAGTAATGTAGGATTACAGTCCTTGCACTTATGAACACTGCAGCATCCCTGTGGTCACATGATCAAAACTTGGGCTCTTGGCACTGGTGTAAGGGTGGATTATGTGATCATCATTTGTGACATTCCCAGCCTGCTTTCAACAAATAAAGTAAATGGTGGAAGCCAAATTTGCTTAATAACTACATAATTCACTTAACAACCATGACAAAAAAGCCTTTAAATTGGGCACCACTAAACAATTGCCTTGCTTAGCAATGTAATTTCTGGTCTTAATTATGGTTGGAACTCAATGACTATCTGTGATATAAACATAGGATATACATTAGCAGCATAGCACAATACTTTTCTCTATATAAGACAATAGTCAATGTATTTGTGGGACAAATATGGCAAGGGAGAATTAATGCCTTATTAGTACGAGTTCCTTTTCACAGCTCAGAGATTCGCTGGTTTTGCTGCTCTGATTCTTACCTCATACACCTGATGTGACACAGTGTTTTGAATTTTACTTCATCCAATTTCTGTTGGCTGACATATGATGTAATGGTACTACAGTTGCTGAAGTTAATTGCCTCTGTAAAATATGGTGCAAGATTTTGTGCAGGAGATAACTGACACTAATGTAAGCAACACTTTCACATTACTGTTTCTCATGTGGCCATTTTTAAAAAAATTTTTTGTTCCGCATTCCCAATCATATTTATAATTATTATTCCAATTATTCCTAGCTGAAAGTCAGTAACTATTTTTACAATCCTACTGTTTCTTATTTTGGATTAAAAGCCATATGTTGTCAGTTTATAAACCTGGCAAAGCTCTAATACTTTGCCTGTCTGTGTGTGTTTTAAAGAGCATTGTCCTGTAAAATGGGAAATCTGTTTCACACATATAGTTCTGAGAAAGCACAGCCCCAAGTAATGGTTATTATGAGATGTGGTTGCTATAATAGTTAAGATTTTAAATATTTTATTGTGTGTCAAGCTGGTGAGTCCAACAAAAACAGCATTGCACTGGTACATTTCAGGTCTTGCTTTTTGTATATGAATGTTCTGATGTGATATAAAAATATGGTAAAAAGAAGTAGTGCTTATAGTACAATGCAACCTTCATCACCAGATCAGCAGATAGGGCTGAGGACATCACAAAAACACTATTTACAGTTGTTCTAGTATTAGCAAACATAAAATGAGAAAGATTGAGTATCTGCTTTAAACATACAATGAAGTTTAATTAACCGATTATATTTAATTATATAGAACATACATGTTTAAAATGAATTTACCCTCCAGTGCTACTATGTAGCTAATTATTTCTGCCTACTTTTGTTATTCTTTTAAACCAAGAATGTAAATCATTAGCTTCTTTAGAAAGTGCTTATTCATGTAAAATATTTTTCTATTGCAGTTTGTTTCTCAATCTAATTGCCAGCAATTTCTCAATACTGTCTGGTTTGGACAAATGGCTGGTTATCGACGCAAGCATACATTTAAGAAGATTTTGACAGTCTTGACAGTTGGCATCTTTTGGCCTCTACTATCTTTTTGTTATTTACTGGCACCAAGATCTCAAATAGGCAGAATAATTCATACTCCTTTTATGAAATTTATTATTCATGGAGCTTCTTATTTTACATTTCTGTTATTACTTAATTTGTACTCACTTGTCTACAATGAAGATAAGAAAAACACAATGGGACCAGCATTAGAGAGAATAGACTATCTTCTAATACTGTGGCTCATTGGTAAGTATAAAGAATATGAAACTGTTAAAATTCTGACTTTGTCAATGAATAAATTTTGGATGGCCACCTGATGTGATATATATACTTTAATATAACATACCATTTTATAAGAAGAACTGTGGGCTGAATATCAGTGAACTGAACTGAACTGCCTATATGCATGAATGCAAAGTTAGAAAAATCTGTGCTTCCAGTCACATAAAAAGTTATAATAGCAGGAAGGCAGAATCTAGGTAGATGCAGATGGAGCGTCTTTATTCTTGCACCTCATCTATGTCTGTAAATGTGTTAGTTGATCCTTCAAGAACCAGCAATCTGATATGATAGTAGAACCAGCAGTGGCGCAGAAACTATTTCTCAGTATCATTGCATTAAAAGTCTATGTGAAGTATGCAGAATTTTGAAAAGTATATTAGAAGAAGGAAAACACCCTCCTCAAAGCATTAAGCAGTTATAGAAGAACTTTCTAAACGTGTGCTTATGTAGACATGGAGATACTTCTGCTGAAACTCCCAGCAAAGTACATGCACAGATAGTAGAGGGCAGTCTTTGAAACACCCATGCAAGTTTTCTAAAGGAAAATGCCTGCTTTCATGGGTCACATGAAACAAGTTATTTTTGTTTGCCTTAATCTGCTTTGTAAAATGCTTTTTGCTAATACTTTGCACCACTCATTGCTTTTTAAAATAAACGTACCAACTTTTGGTGTGATTTTCTTTATATCAATAAAATTGCAAATCATATTTTGGTCTCCTAAGACTGATAAGCCTATGAAATAATAATTGCTTGATGCATTTGGTGTGCTCATTTTCTCTATGTAACTGTGGTTACAAGCATTTCATAACCTTAACGAAGTTTAAAAAATGTATTGTGGTTAAGATTAAATATATCTTCAGATATCTACTACTGAAAGAGTAATACTAGGAAGTAATGTCAGTTACAGAAATGACATTTTTCATGGTAAAATGTGAAGAGATCTGTAATCCTTAAACATTACTTCTGAAAGAAGTGTAAATGTACCAAAAAGTAAATAAAGCTACAAAACTAAGCTATTACAGCATAGAATGGGACAACTTGCTGCAGCCAATTCACAGCCAGTTTGTTACAGGACAACTCACTGTAGGACAATTCAACAAATACAAAAGTTAAATTAATTTATATGGAACCGTGGCCAATAATAATAAAATAAAGTCAATCCAGAAATGTAAGAGTTACTTTTGATGAAAATATGGTCACCAATAATAAAAGTAGCTGAATGAAACAATTAATATAATGTTGCATTGTCTGAGGGTAATTTGTTCTATGGCGAGTTGGCTATGGTGAGTTGTCCTGGCATGAGTTGGCTGCAGTAAGTTGCCCACAGCAAATTGTCCTAGATCTGTGATGGGGAACCTATGGCACGCGTGCACAGGTGGCATGCAGAGCCATTTGTGCCGGCACGCAAGCTGCAGGCAAACTTACCTCAGTGTGCATGCGCGTGCCTCACAGCTGATTTTCGGTGGGTTTGAGGCCTTTTTTGGCCTCCCAAAAGCTTGAGGACGGCTTCTGCAGGCTGAAAACTAGCCCTGTTTCATCACTTCCTGTTTTTTCAAAAATACCGGAAGTGACGAAACAGGGCTAGTTTTCGGCCTGCAAAGCCTGCAGAAGCCTTTCTGAAGCCTCAAACCCACCGAAAATTAGCTGTGAGGCACAGTGCAGGTAAGGGGGGGGCAGTGCTGTGGCTGGGCATATGAGGATTGCACGTGCATATGTAGGGGGCATGGGGGGGGAGTATGCATAGTCTTCTGGATGCTAGCACGCGAGTGTGCAAGCGCGCACACAATTTTTGGCACAGGAACCCAAAAAGGTTAGCCACCACTGTCCTAGACCTATGGAGCTCTTTATAATGGGCCACATATAGTGGTTCGACTTATTGTCACATTTATATTATATCAACATTCTGAACTGTAGGAATATTCAGCATTTTAAAAACAGGCCAGTGAACAAATGACTGTGATGGTAATGAGGCTTTTCACAAGTTGATGTGAATTTTTTATCAAGTTGTTGTGTCACCTACTGTTTGCCATTGACTAAATAGTTTGTCAGTTGTTTGTACCAGATTTAAGTTAGCATGTTATGCAAAGATATTGCTCTCAACTTTTGAGTTTTACCTTCAATACAAATATATTACAAAAAAATTCATTGACTTTATTGACTTTTTTTGGGGGGAAAAAAAGTTGTTGAAAAATAACAAGAGGGGGAGACAAACCCAGTCATATTCTCAACAATTTTGTCTTATTCTAAAACAATATTGTATAATATTTATTATTAAATATGATTACTGTATTTTTTGGACCATAAGATACACATTAGCTTTAGAGGAAGAAAATAAGGGATAAAAATATTTGCCTCTGCCTCCCAGCATCCATCAGGTATTCATCTGGCTAGCATCCTAGCAGCAAACAGCCTGGTCAACTTTATCACCTTATTGCAGCCCCAGCATGTGGCTCATCAGGGCTGTGCTCCATTGAACCCACCACCAGTCAGCTGAGTGACAGTTGGATCCCGGCCTCTTGTAGCCCCACTGAACATTAGGCTGGCCGACTGGAAATGCTGCCATTGCTGTTTCCTCCGTGTCTGCTGCCTCTGCCAGGAATGCTGGAGGCTTCACAGCCAAGCAGCTGATTGGTGGTTGGATCGGACTCCCGGAATACCATTGATCAGCTGTTCTAGGGGGAGGGATTGCCACCACCTAGCACCGCTGCCACAGCTGCAATTGCCAGTGATTGGCAGCAAATGGTGCCTCCGATCCTCAATGCCTAGAATAGCTGATCAGCATTATTCCGGGAGGCTGATCCAATTGCCAATCAGCTGCTTGGCAGTGAAGGCTCCAGCATTCCCCAGCAGCACCAAACAGTGGCGGTGGTTGTGACAAGTGGTGGTGGCCACCACTGCATCAACCCCCTCTCCCCCTGCTGCAATATTCACTCCATAAGACGCACAGACATTTCTACCCACTCTTTTTGGGGGGGAGAAGTGTGTCCTATAGACAGAAAAATACGATACGTATTTATAGTGGAAAACTATTTTTGTAAGGTAATTGATTAGTTTATTTGGAATATATTGAATAGTAGGTAATTCAGGGTTCGGTATCAAATTTTGTAATACTGTCATCTGTCTTTTTCACTAAATACTCCTTGGAATGAGTAGTCCTTTATTAGACTGGTCTTTCAGTTATTTAAAATTATACATAGACAATACTGAGACTGAACACCTTTTATCTTTTTCTGTTGTAAGGAATGGTATGGTCAGATGTTAAAAGACTTTGGTATGATGGCTTGGAAGACTTTTTAGAAGAATCACGAAATCAACTTAGTTTTGTCATGAATTCTTTGTATTTGGCAACTTTTGCTCTCAAAGTTGTTGCCCATAATAAGGTAAATAGTCATTCTTACGTTAACATGAGTATTAAGTTTTTGTATTTTTCAACAACTGAAGTCTTAAGGACATTCATTCTTAAAATTGTCTGGTATGTTTTTCAGTTCAGTCTGTATATATTTAATGCTGCTACAGAAAGTAGGCATTTTATTTATGCATTTATGTGTTATTATTTAAATTTATTTGGCTGCTCATCTCCAGTGAACTTTGGGCAAAGCACAAAACTAAAAGTGACACAAAAAGAACTAAAAATGTTAAATTAATGTAAAAAGCTTTCAATGTTTCCTGTTTGTTTTTTCTTGTTTGCAAAAATTCTTTCTAGGATAACTACAGTATATATGAGTAAAGTACATTTCCAAAAATAGAATGTGAAATAACAAGAAAATTACAATACCGTTGAAAGATATATCTGGAATTATCATAATAGCTTTCATAAGTTATGGGTATTATGCATATACTGTATTATCAAAATTAATTAGAAATAACTTTCTAAATACTTAATACAAGCCAATAGTTTGGCTTTCATTTCTTAAATATAAAGCACACCAAATTTTTTAGTAATAAACTGATGGATTACAATCATCTGTGTGTGGGGTGGTGGTGGTATACACATACTATATTTCACATAGGTATTTCAACAAGCTTGGTTGTGTAGTAACTTATTAAATAATGAAATATGTTTCATGAGAGATACTGCTGAACTATTTATCAGTTATATCTGAAGTTTTGTTTAAAAATTCCAGTTCCATGATTTTGCTGAGAGGAAGGATTGGGATGCTTTCCACCCTACACTTGTGGCTGAAGGACTCTTTGCTTTTGCTAATGTTCTCAGTTATCTCCGACTGTTCTTCATGTATACAACAAGCTCCATCCTAGGTCCACTTCAGGTATCTTGTTACATGACTATCAGCATTGATGCAATAGTAGCATATAACCACCTCGTTTTTCAATTCTTGGCTTAAATAAACCTTCTTGGCTTAATTAAACTTACTGAAATAATTTGAGTGTATTCACAGTTGCCTTCCCTATCATTTGTTGAACTAGCTATGCAGGCTTATGCCTATATGGGTAAGGTTTGGTTGCTTCATTGAATCAAAATTTTAGAAACAAAATTAGAATTAAATTCCATATGATTTAACTGGTAATATTTATTTATTTATAAATTGATTATATATATATATATGTATATGTATATGTATATGTATATGTATATGTATATATATTCTTAGTGTATCAAGGGGCAGTGTTTTTCCTCTATAGATGAACACTTAAATGTGTTAATAAATGAATTGTGCATAAATGCATAATATCTATGAAATACTGTTCTGTTGTCTGTACTTATTTCTTCATATTTCTTCCATTTTTATTCACAATTTCTCTTGCAAATTCCTTTTTAATAATTAGAACCATTAAGAATACAGATTTTAATTCACCTTGAAAAGATTCAACATGTAACACATTTCTTTATGTGCTAAAGCTGTGACATGCATTTTCATTACTCCCTGTAAGCAAAGTCAGCATTCCAATATACCCAAACAGGCAAAAAACAAAACAAAACCACCCATTCAATGAGATATTGAAATAGAAATAGAAATAGAACTTAATCTTCAAATGCCTATAAAGGCATCCCATCAAATGAAATGTGAGGCATATTACCGCATATTATTATTGCAGTATATCTTCATTGGTATTGACAAAATAATACATTTTGATTAAATAAATTTTGAAAAGCTGTTAATACAGTGGGCATGTTTTTAGATTCATTGTAAATCACTTTATAGAAATATTAATGTCAAAAATACCTTGGAAATATTCATTAAATAAATTATTGCTATTAAATAATTCTAATTGAAATGGTTAATTATGTGAAAATGGTTTAAAAAGGGGGGGGGGAGTTGGGAGTACATTTTATTTGTATGCTAACATTATGCATATACTTCTAAGTGAAATCAGTGTTATCAGCAGTGGTTAGAATGCAGTACTGCAGGCTAATTCTGCTGATAGTGGCTGCCACAGTTTGGCAGTTCGATTCTCATCAGTTTAGGGTTGACTTATTCTTCTATCCTTCTGAGGTCAGTAAAATGAGGACCAAGATTGTTGGGGGCAATATGCCGACTCTGTAAATCACTCAGAGAGAGCTGTAAAGCATTGTGAAGCGGTTTATAAGTCTAAGTGCTATTGCTATTGCTATTAACAGTTTGTTAAATGCTATTAATTCCATCAAATATGTGATACTAAATTATTTGTGAAACAATAGAAATGTTTTATGCCTATTATTTTCAGGATTTGAGGGGGAAGGGAAGTGGACTGAGAATTAAAGTTATATAGTTCATAGTTTTACAAGCTCTAGTATTCTTGTACCCCTAGATACATTGCCTCAAAATGAAGATGTATATATCTTTTAGCAGGAAGAAAGTTCAGTAAATAAGTAGATTTATTTTTAAGTAAACAATAATATAAATGTATACTTTTAAAAAAATAATTAGCTTTCAGTTATCTGGTCTAAAACTTCTTTAATTAAATTTTATAGAATAATATATTATATTTCATTACATTATGAATATTTGCCATTTTAAACTAATTATTCACTTAGGATACTTTTTACTTTTTCATCAAAATAAAATGAAATTAAACATTCCATTTGCTCTTAAAGAAACACACTCTTGTAATTTCACAGAATTTTCTGCCTGTCTCCTTTTCTTTTGTTTTTGCTTTAATTTGCCATCACCTGCTATTAATTTAAGTAATCTTCAATGATATGTATTTACAGATTTCAATGGGGCAGATGTTGCAAGATTTTGGGAAATTTCTTGGTATGTTCCTTTTGGTTTTGTTCTCATTCACGATTGGGTTGACTCAACTTTATGATAAAGGATTTAGTACCCATGAAGAGAAGGACTGTGCTGGGATTTTTTGTGAGCAGCAAAACAATGACACATTCCATTCGTAAGTTTCAGTGCTCTCTGACTCTGCATATTGCTAGTGCTTTGCTTGTACCTTGTGTGGTACTTGCTAATTTCTAGAAGTTATTTGTGTTGTCATCTTGATAATAAAATTCTTAATTCCCTTACTTTAAATTTTAGTTGATTCCATAGTATATATAAATGGCATTTATTAAGCATGTACAGTAATTGACTCTACGAAAGATTTACTACAGTCCTGTTTGAGCAAATGCTTTTACTTAATTATATAATGTACCCTACAGAGCAATCATAATGCTACATATTATATTTGATGTCAAATGCATTCAATAATGAGTTGAAAAATTTAACTTACAAATTGCAACAGCTCTCTTTTCTCTCATACTCACAACTGGAAAAATAATACCAAACCTCTACCATCTTCTCTTTCACTTCTACTTATACTCTTTCATTTAAATATTAGTCAGTCAACCTTGAAACAAATATGATTAGCTGTCTCTTAAATACTGAGTGTCCATGCCAGTTTATATGTATTTACCCATATTTCTGTTCCATCTTATTTTTGTGTTAATCTCAGAACTTTCAAAATTTTGCATGGATCTATATTAATGTATTTGTATTTATTTCTGCATTTTGACATTTATTTTTCACTATATATTTACAAATGTTTACATATATTGTGAGATAAATTTTATCTATGATATATGTAAACCAATGCAGATTAAAATCCAATTCACATATTACACCATGAAGTTTCAATGAAGTTATTTTAGAGCCACATATATAAAGTTAATTTTTATCCTGAATTATTAATCAAAACACATATTATAGAGTATGTCTATTTTCACACTAAGTTTCACCCTGCTATATATGTATCATGTGCTTTCTCTCTCTCTCTCACTATGCTCCTATACAATTTTGGACCTAAACATTAAAGTGATGTAGAATAGCATTCATATTTTAATCTGGATTTTAAACATCATGAGCAATACAACAAATTATTCTTTCCTTATGTATTTCAAGGGTTATCTAATCAAAGTTTTTTTTTCTATCCTTAGGTTTATTGGCACCTGCTTTGCTCTGTTTTGGTATATATTCTCCCTTGCACATGTAGCTCTATTTGTCACCAGATTTAATTATGGTGAAGAATTGCAGTCTTTTGTGGGTGCTATTATTGTTGGCACATATAATGTAGTAGTTGTCATTGTTCTTACCAAGCTTTTAGTGGCAATGCTTCATAAAAGTTTTCAGCTAATAGCAGTAAGTACTTTTAGGGTTTATTGTTTTATTGTATTTATAACCAAATTGGAAGCCTGAATAATAATGTCTTCTCAATTTGGATGTGGAGTTTTCTACTTTTGGTGAATACATTATAATGCTTGGAAAACACTGATGGGACTCATTTGTCTTCATTAATAATTCATAAGCTAAATCTTGTCTGTGTGGGAGGAGGAGGGGAAAAAGTCAAGATCTTGACTGGATAATTGAACCCCTTTTATTTTTGTGTGGCCTATATTAAAAGTGACATGACATAGAGGTAGCACACAATATCTTGATACATAATCATAATTTAGCAAAATTTCTGACATCCTTATATATTTTAAATAATTTAGAATCATGAAGATAAGGAATGGAAGTTTGCTCGTGCAAAGCTCTGGCTTAGCTATTTTGATGATAAATGTACACAACCTCCACCTTTCAATATTATTCCTGCTCCTAAAACAATCTGCTACATATTTAACAGTCTCAGTAAATGGATTTCTTCTCACACGTCATCAGGCAAAGTTAAGCGGCAGAACAGTTTAAAGGTAAGGAATTGTTTATATAATCATGTGCATTTATTTTTTATTGTTCCTTCACTACTTTGGAAGATTTATATAGCTTGTAACTTAATCATAACTATAGGCAATGTACATTAAATGACCTCTCTCATTTAAGGTCATGCAAATATGAATCGTACATCAACAAAAAGCAAAACCTATAAATAAACACATTCAACAAAACATAGCCAGGCTCATTAATTGCACGTTCCATCTCACAGGATATATGGGTTCATATAATGTCTTAGCCCTAAGGATTTTCCATATGCATTTTCTAAGGAAAATCCACATTTTAAACCTTTCCTAAAGACTAACCGGGTCAGAACCATCCAAATTTCAAGGGCACAAGGAGAGAGATATTTCCAAAGAATAGGCAACAAAACACTGCAACACAAAAGGCATGTCTCCTAAGTCATTGCTTTAAGGAGACCTGGAGCCTGCCTATCCTGTAAAGTGGGTGGATAGGCAGAATTAACTGGTGAAAGGCAATTAACCCAGTCTTGTACCATATAGGGCTTTGAGGTGAAGGCAACTTCTTGAATTACATACATATCCTTTGGGAGGAAGTGCAGTTTGTGAAATAGTGGTGTAGATAAGGATGCTGTTTTCTCTTAGCAAACAAATTATACTTCTATGTGTTACATCAAAGTCTCCAACATACTTAATCTAATTTATCTATATAGAATTTGGGCAGCCTTTCAGTGGTTGAGTCTGAACTCATCACTATGAATGTAATGCTAAACTGCATTAAACTTGTATCTCAAAACAGAGGTATTTTTATTTTTAGGGCAAGTATATTTTTAACAAGTACTGGAAAACATCAGTTCTAGCCAGATTGCTAATCAGTTGTTACCCTAGATTGTCAAGCAACTTCCATATACTTAAGTTTTTGATGATATATACTTATTAGTATAGGTAAGCAGATGCACACATTGACACATAGATAATTGTCTGATTCTTATATGTGTCACTTATGTCTGAACAACGAAGACTATATATAACGATTTATATCTTGGTATTATTAAGGATGGAAGTATTTCGGGGATATTGTAAAGATATTTACTCATGTAGATATAGTCATAAAGTCAGTATGCTTTTGTTTTGATATGAAAACCAAACCAATTTTAGTTTATTCAAAACGTTTGTTGAACAACCATGGTAAAGCAAACAGTGTTTTGGATTAGGATGTGTACCAAGTCACAGTCCAATTGGCATCCTAAAATAATGGTCAGGTTTCTTGAATCAACTCAAATAATCCATAGTATTGCTTTTAAGCAGAGCAAACTTACAAATTCAATATGACCTTATTCACAATAAGGCCATATGTTGTTGTGGCATAAAAATGCACATGCACAGGCATAGCAGGGCAGTTTTAAACTAGGATTTTAACACTGGATTGTTATGGCTGGTGGCAAATACTCCTGGGCAAACTTTTAAAAATTACATCTGTAGAAAATACCATATTTTGGACAGGTTCTTTGTTCAAATGCCATACAGACAGGTGAAATAGACAAACCAATAGGGATTGCTAGCATGGTAGCTTCTGTAATTTTGGTCATTATTGTACAATATGTATGTTCTATCTGTATATCGTAAGGAGGCATTAATTGCAAATATAAATACAGTAAATAGGGATAAAACGGTTTGTGAGACACAAACTTTGTTTATTATAGACATTAAAAACATTAAAAACCAAGCAAATTAGTCAAAAGTTGTCATTAATCCAAAGGTTAAATGATAAGTCAGAAGTTGCAACTTAGTTATTTGTTTGATGCAACTGCTGACAAATCTTATAGGGCGTCATTTGCGCCTTGCAGTTTATTCATGGAATTTGTGACATTTTGGAAAGGTGTTATTTGGATGGTTGGAGTTTGATTTCTTTTTGATATTTTGAATATCTCAAGAATTTAGATTAATATTCAGTTAAAAAATGATTTGCTACATCCATTTATCTAATTTGCCATTATTTATTTAAAGGAGTGGAGAAATTTGAAGCAAAAGAGAGATGAAAATTACCAAAAGGTGATGTGTTGTTTAGTCCATCGTTACTTGACTTCCATGAGACAGAGAATGCAAAGTACTGATGAGGCAACAGTGGAAAACCTGAATGAACTCAGACAGGATTTATCAAAATTCCGAAATGAAATGAGAGACTTACTTGGTTTTCGGACATCAAAATATGCCATATTTTATCAAAGAAACTAATTTTCAGACTTTTCTAATGATTGCACTCAGGCACCTACATTTGCAGTGTGTTGGATGGGGAGAGAATCTGGTTCAAAAGCAGTAATTTTATTAATATATTTTTAAAATGCAATGGAAAAACTGCCAGATTCTGTGGTGAAACAGTAACTAGTGATTTTGAATTAATGTGAAGCTTTTGATGTATATAATTTGTAAATTGTATAGTCAGCTAAATGGAAATATTTTGTTATGGTCAATTTTGATATTCTGATTATCCTATCGATACTGACTAATTTATGTGTACATTGTTGCACTTTTGAGAAGGAAATGTTTATTTTTTCCCTCTTGAAGTATAAAATGAAGTTACAAATTATATTTGACATGTTTTAAACAATTATACCTTTCTAAATTAATATAAGCACGAACCAGTTATGAACATATTTTTAAAAACTACACTTCTGAAAACTGTCAAATTAGGTTCATATAATGCCATTTTAAAAGAATTCTTTGGGGGTTTGAGTAATATTGAAAGGCCATATTGCCAACCCTGTGACATTTTGGTCCTCAAAGACTGATGAATGATACCAAAGAATGTAATACTTTGGAAATTACTTTTATGGTTTCATATTTTTTTTGAAAAATGATGGGTGACTAAAATTTCATAGAGATCATCTAAAGGTGCCATTTTTATCTATATCTCTAGCTCCTATTTATATCTCGCTATTTCCAAGATGAGATACTTGAAATAATGAATTTCAACATTCTTACTCTTTTAGATAATTCAGCAGAATTAGATGGAACTATGGTACTTCTGTTGACTGTATTAGTTACTATAAGATTTAATCTTCATTATGAAAGCAATATTAAAATATTTGAAATATTTTATTCTCTTAAAATATTTATAGTAAAACATTTTACAAGTGTTATGGGTCAAGTAAAGTGCAACAAACATATTTTCACTGTTTTCATTGAAAGCATACTGTATTTAACCAGATTACTTTCTCTCAATTTTGCAAAAAATACTTTTTGAAGTCATCATTTGTTTTAGTCTCATATTTATTTTTAAAATATATTTTATGTTGGAGTGTCTTAATGTATATATTGATACCCAGTTTAATTATGTTTATTTATTTTGTAAATATACTAATTGATTATTTCCATTAAATTCTGCAAACTGTGGCTAACAGGTGCTGGTCATCTAATAATTGCTAAAACTATTGGAAATAAAGAGAATGAAATTTAAATAAAATATTTCTCCTGAGGCTTTTTAAATACATATTCACAACCATATACCCTAAACAAATCTATTTTTGCACCACAGAATTACCAAAAGTGATATATGGTTATAAAGTTGATGATTCTTTTGAATTGTCTGTATATTCCATTTGTATAATAACCTGAATTTATTATCCCCCAAAAGAAGAAGGTGGATTTTGGATTAAGAAATTGAAGATTTTTTACTTAAGATACACACTATTTTGTATTATATAATTTATCTTGTCAGTTGAACAGTATGGAAATAAACTGGCATTTTTCTAAAAATAGTAATACTACTCTTAAAATCTGATCCAAGTTTATTCTCAGAAAAATCATTCATGTTATTGTTATGATTATAATAAAAAGGTATATAACTTTGAAACAGTGTAATTATAGACAAACAAAAGCTGTTTTGTGATATTATTTTTTCCTATTTTTTCTTTCATTTTCTTCCATTTAGTCAAAATTATAAATAATATGCTTTCATCAATTAGCAGAAAATAATGGCAAGAAATATATTTAAACATCACTGAACCTAGTACATGGTTTTATTTGGTACTTTGTATTACTTTTAAAAGAGAATTACAAACAATTTGTTCTGGACTTAATAATCTGAATATTTTCTATTTTGTACTCGCAGAAAATCTGTTTAACAATAAAATAAAACAAAACCTAATAAGGAATTTTTTAAAACCAATATTGTTCTTCAAAAGTACAATACTAGAATAGATCACTCAAATTGCAAAATAGAAAGTCAGTCAAAATACAATATGGCAAATCCAGTATAGCACAACTTAGCACTTGATAATTTAAGTATAGCACTTGATAATTTTGGATTATGGAGCCAACTCCACAGGTACTCATTGTAGTCTGCCTTAATTCAAAGTTTTTGGCATTGGTGTATTTTATTTGCATCTATTATGTGAGCAAGATATTCAAGAATAGCATTTAAAAATAATAGAAAATATCAAAACATGATACAATAAGATCTTGCTTTGTTCAACATAATATGGTTCATGTTTAAGCATCCTGGAATTTGAAATATTCAGATTCAAAATAATGAGATTAGAATTATACATTTAATGTTATCTTTTTGAGCTATAAATTTAAGACGATAAAACTAACATCCGAAATGTATCGCCAAATCTCAATGAAATTATCATTGGCCAAGATACTCTTTGTATCTGACATAGTCTTATGTATTAGAAACTGTAAGAATAAGTGTACTGTGGAGTTGCACTGATCCTATTAGAAATTCTACTGAAGTCCAGGATCCAAAGTATATTTAAATTAGAATCTTCTGAAAATTCTACATTTACTCTAGAGCCATTCTATAATCTTGAGCCATGCAAAGCCAGAGTAGATTTTTAAAAAAATCAAACCTGTATATTTAACATTTGAAGCAATATGATGAAAATCAAGTTCAAAATATGGATTCAGTGTATAAAGATGAAAGTATCCTTTCCACTGTTGGAAAAATTTCTATTCATAAAAACAATATTGTTCTTCTGCCTCACAATTATGGCTTTGAGGTAATGTCTTAGGATTTTTAGTCTTTTCACTCTTCCCACTTGTAAATGCAGTGGATCCAAATATGATTTTTCCGCTTATTTCAGGCTATGAATCAAAATCCTACTGTAGGAAATATTAGCAATAAGCTTGAAAAGCACAGTTAGTTTTTTTTAGTCAATAAAAATGTTTTCATGATTGATAATATAATGAAACTGAAAACAACTTTAAAATGAATTACCGTATTTTTTTCAGAGTATAAGACGCTCCGAAGTATAAGACTCACCTAGCTTTCAGGGAGGAAAAAAAAAATCTGCCTCTGCCTTCCAGCAATTTGCCTCCTTGCAGCAAACAGCCTGGTCAGCTTTAGCACAGCCTGATTTAGACCAAGCAGCTGATTGTCAGTTGGATTGGCCTCCTGACAATCAGGTTGCAGGGACTGCCATCACCTATTGCTGCCTCTGTGTGCTCCAGTTTTGGCCTCTACATCCCACTTTCGGCCTCCATGCGCCCCATTTTCAACCTCCAGATGCCCCATTTTTGGTCCACTCTAGGCAGCGAGGATCGGCACAAAATGGGGTACGTGTGGAGGCAGCAATGGGTGATGGCAATCCCTGCAGCCTAAAACAGCTGATTGTTGGGAGGCAGATCCTATTGACAATCAGCTGATTGTGCTAATCAGGCTGTGCTAAAGCTGATCAGGCTATTTGCTGTTTGGAGGCAAGGAGGCAAACTGCTGGGAGGCAGAGGCTGAAGGGTGGACGCCAGTGGGTGGGTGGGGCTTTGGCAACATTTGCTGTGTAAGACGCACAGACCCACTTTTCGGGAGGGAAGTGCGTCTTGTACTCTGAAAAATACGGTATAAATTTTGCACTTGTAACATCAATAACACTAAGAGTTTCAGCATAGTAGAAATGAATTCTTTCAAGTTACTGAAAGGTTTTAAATACATTTTTTGTTTGATTATTTGCAACACAAATCAATGAGTTAGGATTATATCACTATAAAATCCAGAAAATACACCAGTTTGGAAAGTGCAAATTTTGTCTATGAAGATTTTTGTTTTTTAAAGAAGGATAACAGATAGCTTCAAAAAGTCTTACATCAGCACCTTTTGTTTTTTAAGGCATTCAGGATTTTTTGGTTCTTGGTCTTGAAACTCATAGTAAAACTGCTGGGCAGGAGTTTACCTCTGCCATCTTCTTCTACCTGGCCCATGATGACATAGTTGAGACCTATTGAAAGAGAAGGAAATGATAAATTCAGCTTTACAGCCCTAAGGATAATATAGCTCAATTGGTCACTGAATTCTTCAGATGCAAACAAGGACTTTAGAGAACTCAAGTTACTCAAGTTATGGAATTAATACAAATATGAAAATATTGGTCAAATGCAAATATTGCTCAAATATTCTGTTCACTATAAAAAATGCTTGTCTATTTCTTCAGTTAAAATTTATTCGGCTATGTTTTCCAGTAGTCATTGCTTAGTTGCCTTGTGCTATGATCTCTCATTTAAGAACATTTGATAAAATGTTGTGACCACAATTGGGATTGGAATTTCCATTGCTAAGCCATGCTGTTAAGTGAGATGCCTAATTCTATGACATTTTGTCACTTGTTAAGTAAATCATCACAGCTGTTAAGCAAATCACATGGTTGTTAAGTGAATTTCAACATCTCAAAGTCTTTGCTTGTTGGAAGCCATCTGGAAAGGTTGCAAATGGCAATCAAACGACCTCAGGATAGTGTGACTATTGTAAATGCGAGCCAGTTGCCAAGTGCCTGAATCAAAATCATGTAACTGTGGAGATGTGTGACAGTCATAACTGTGAGGATCAATTGTGAGTCACTTTTTTTCAGCACTGTCATAACTTTGATCAGTTGCTAAAGGAATGGCTGTAAGTCGAGGACTATCTGTATAACACTCATGTAGCATTTCTGTAGTTTTATGCCACTAATCAGATAACTGTAGTTGGCTGCTTATTTAGAGAATGTCATTCTAAAAAATAGGATTCTTGTTGGATATATCTTGTTGGTAAACTCAACCATGGCGAGCAAGCAAGCATGAATTCTCATTGCTCCATCTTCTTTGATAAACCCTCCAGTAACCCACATTTTGTAATTGATACCCAGGATAAAGAGACCATCCCTAGTGGAGTGGACTGTTCTATAGAGCAGGGGTCCCCAATCTTTTTTGCACCAGGGACTGGTTTTGTGGAAGACACGCATCAGGAGTGGATGGTTTCAGTTTCACTTGCTTGCCCGCATCTGACCCTCAGCTGTGCAGCCTGGTTCTTAACAGGCCATGGATCAGTTCCAGTACATGGTCTGGGAGGTTTGGGACTCTTGCTATGGAAGGCTGAATAAGAAAAACCGTGCATGGCCAGCTTCACAAGTAGAACCAACCCTGCATGATTCTGCAGTTACTGATGCAGGGATTCTTATCCCATTTACACAAAGATATTTTCTTTTAGTATTCAATCAATGTTTAGCTTTTCACTGTCATTTTAACATTTGAGAGTTAACAAAATGATTAGATGAGTTTAAACTCATTAGATGAGTTTAGATAAACAATAAGTTCATAGTCTAAAAATTACGAGTATAAACAATACAATTTCAAATCTTAATTTTTTGAGACAAATATGCCTATTTTCCTAATAATGTATGCCTCTTTTAGATTACAGAGCTACAGATTCTTTTATGAGGGCCAACATGGCTTAAGCCATCATCCTGTTTTCAACTCACCTATATTATTAACATAAAATACATACAAATACTAAAAAGATTTTAAGATAAGCAAAATTTCTGGATGTTCTCACTCATTTCACTTTTTATTGTAATTTAAATAATTTATTTTTGTTTTGTTCTGTGAATGAGCAACTTAAAATATAGTTTCTGGGAAAATATGAGCATGAAAACAGTAAGGACAAATATCATTTGAAAAATTCAGAATTCTACTTTGAGTTTACTTACCTCTTCTGATAACAGGACATTGTTTACAGACAACAATAATCTTGGCACTCAGATTTTTCCCTGCTTGCTGAATTGCTAAATTTCCTTCTTTGTATACATTAATGATAGATACAGTTGCATATAAACTTCCACCTCTGATGTTGGTTGTGATAACAGATCCAGTTATTACTAAAAAGGACAATTTAGGAGGAATAGATTGCAATCATCTTGCAAAACAATGAAGCAGTTTTTTCCATCATTCAGCAGTGAACAAGCATAAATAGAAAATACATAAAGGAACACATGAATAAAGAAATTGGAATAGATATTTACAGAATAACAATGGAAACAAAAGGGTATTGCATTGCACACCTTTAATAAAAAGAATAACTGCAGCTTAAATATCCTTGTTTAACTATGAATATTGGATAAACTCATTTGTGTTGCCTTAATATATGACATACAAATTGCATTTGTCAGTTAAGATATAACATAAAGGAATGATACTTATACTGAAAAAAGAGGGGAATATGAAGTTTATCTGATATCATTAATTATAATTATATTAAAGAAACATATTCAGAAGATAGCAAGGATAGCAATTAAGAGCCAAGCAGTATGAACTATGAATTTATCATTCTGAATTAAAAAGAAAACAAAGAGCCTTCCAAGAAGACAACATGCTGATGTCACTAAATCAAAACATTCATACAGCAACAGTCTCCTGTTGTGTTTAGATTGGAAAACTCTTCTAACAAAAAATTCACAGTCTAACTAAGTAACTAAGTCATAGAGTTCAGTGCAAGAGGTACAGTTATATAAGCTGAAAGAATTTCCTTGTGCACTAATGGTAGCTTACAGATAAATGCTCCAACCCTCTCCTGTAAACATACATCCCTAGTCACTTTTTGGGGGGTGGGGAGAAGAAATCTGATCTTACCAAAGTTACTGGAACAGTAATTGCTCTCAAGAGTTCCACTCCTTTTGCATTTTTGCTGGCACGGGCTGACTGTAGGTTTCAAGGCTTTCCAAAGAGACCCAAAATGAACAATTAAGTGTTTCAGAACTCTTCTAAAAACGACTTTCATTTTTTATGTCTTCTTTTTATGTTCAGTTACAGAAAAAGTCACCTTCAAAAGCAAAACTCTGAACAATCTAGACAAGCCAAGTTTTAATAAACCAATGTATACTAGCTCTGCATGAATTATACAATTGTGTAGAACAGTGATGCCTGAATTCATGGTAGCACAGATGATGCACCTACCAGTTCCAATTCTGAAAGAATATACAACATCTAATTGGCAAAAACAGTCCAATTTGTCTTCTGTGAATCCAGAAGTTTTTCATGATTATGATGAGGATTAAGGCAGAGGCATTATGAAGAAAAAAATTATTCATGAACAAAGAATAAAATTCCTGTCCTTAACAATTTTAAGAGCTGATGAATTAGCAAATGCATGTCTACTTTTCTAAGTAAAAAATATGTCCACTTTTCTAAGTCAAGCAATACCCATATGTGGTCTTCCTGTCACATCTGTTTAATCTAAACAATTATTTTTGGTCACCTAGTTACATTACAAATATAGCAAATGAGAAAAAAAATGACATTACAATATAGCTTGAATTTGTTTTCTTATCTGATTTAAATGAAAGCCCATGCTCACCTGGGATAGTAGGAAGAGTTGTGGTGGTGATTGGTGATGTGGTTGTTGGTAATCTTTTGGGTCTGAATATATAATGACCAATAAATCCATCAGAAGTCAAACTTAAATCAGACAAAAATTGAATAAGCAACTCATTTTTTTCAGATATAATAGGCCTAAAAGAGAATAATGGTTTATCATTAATAACTCTGTAGACCATAGTAAATAAATAACCTGCACATATAATATTGTGAATGAAACTGAATTTCCATATGGAATATAAAGATTTACTTTTAGAGAAAAAATAAGCTTCACAATTCCTAAACAAACCTGTCTACAAATCTTACTTTAGATCTTAGGAAAATATTAACAGTGGAAGAAGAGAGAATAAATGGATCAATAGGTACTGTTAAAAAGTACCTATGGATCCATACCAAAAAATGGAAGTGTATAAAAATGCAAACTTTTCATAGTTAATTCAAAAAATACTCTACTAGTATTTCTGCACAACATCAACTTTTGTAGAGCATCAAGTCTCTGTGTTAATATATTTATAGTGACTATAAAGCCTTAATAAGGCTACACCTGGAATACAGCATCCAGTTTTGGTCACTACATTATAAAAAAAATATTGAGACTTTAGAAAAAGTGCAAAGAAGTGCAACTAAGATGATTAAAGGTCTGGAGACAAAAACATAAAACGGTTGCAGGATTTGGGTTTGGCTAGTCTAGAGAAAAGAAGGATTGGGGGAACATGATAGCAGAATTCCAGTATTTGAGAGGTTGCCACAAAGAGGAGGGGTCAACTTATTTTTCAAAGCACCATAGGGCAGGACAAGAAACAATGGATGTAAACTAATCAAGGAGAGACGCAATCTGGAATTAAGAAGAAACTTCCAAACAGTGAGAACAATTAACCAGTGGAACAGCTGGCAGTCAGAGGTTGTGGGTACTTCACTGGAGGCTTTTAAGAAGAGACTGGACAGTCACTTTTCTGAAATGGTATAGGATCTCCTGCTTGAGCAGGGGACTGGACTAGAAGACCTCCAAGATGCCTTCCAGTCCTGATTGATTGACTGATGATCAAGAGAAAATGTAAGTGAAGAGGTGAAGAATGAAATTCATACTTGGACTCATGTAACTGAGTCTAAATTCAGTATTAGGTTTCAAACCTGGCACCTTCCTTTTCTTATTCCAATGCAGCCAACATAATGTTTAGGACAAGCTCAGTTGGAATGAAGTGTTATAATCAATATCAAGATTGATGGGAACAACAGGGTGATCAAGGGAGCTGTAGAAGAGAAATAAAGAACGAACCTGGACTTAGCTAATTGTTGAGCAAATTCAATAGCTAGAATTCTGTGGTCTTGGACATTTCAGTACTATTCTATACTGGTAGATTGTGACTTGCTAATATGTTGATCAGTAAGATCACAAAGCCAAGTATGATATCAGCTTAATAACTTGTGCATCATAGATTCAAGCATTTCTGAGCACATGTAATGGTGATCTTGGATAAAAAGTGTAACATCTATAAGGGCCACTAAGGACAGGATATCACATTATATCAACGTGAAAGCTTTTCATTAGTGATATGGGCTAAACAATAAAAATATCTAATGTATGAAAAAGTATATATGGGCTCACAGTAGCAGAATTTTTGTATCTATCTTTTTGAACACTGAGGTCCCAAATTAGGTTTTTTTTGAGGGGTGCTCAAAATAGCATGATAGTATTTTCTTCCCACTGTTTCTATTGTACATTTATATACACAATGGTACTTATCCGTTATTTTTAATATCATTTAACTTGCACATTTACTTTAGACACTTGAAAAATGGCACAGGATTATTGATAATTAATGTGAGTCATCAGTATTGTAGTGAAACAATACTCTATTGATCAAATTTGAGGCTACAGTAACTTTTAAGGAAGAGAAAATCAGCTTTAATGCCTAAATTTGGAAAGCTATTAAACAGATAAGCTCTTTTGAGGCTCTAACAGGCTTCCATTTAAAATATATATATAAAACGATCCATCATTTTGTTCCATCCCTCTTGTAGCATTGACAAAAAGGTGTTTAGACAATGAGCTTACTTACGCTGGTGGGCTGTCTCCACAGTATTTCCCAATTCTCCTGGCATCATTAATCTTGCCACCATTAAACACTGCCACATAGTCATACCTGCAATAATTATCTCGTTCCACATCAAATTTCTCAAACTTTAATTCTATGACCTGCAAGATAATGAGTGGCCTTGTTAAAACACTTGTTCATTTATTATTAATATGAAAATCTCTTTGAAACCTAAAACATATTCTTACCTACATCATTTTAAGCCATTCTTAAGCCACAAGGATTTTAAGTCTATATTGTGTTACCTTTGTTTTAATCATAAAATCTGTAGAAAAAAATTAAGACATTTGGTGCAGAATAAAACTAAATAGGTCCTGGAATCATCTGTTCTGACCAAGGCTTCCTGAGACAGTAACAATCACACACTGTTCCCAAAAACCTTATTTTTATTTCAACAGCTGTGAATTATATTCATTCACAGCCCATAATGAGTCCCAAACAGTTTATGAATAGTCCAGCAGAAGTCTGCCACAGTCTTTCGGGGTAAGGCTGATAAGCACCTACCTTTATCTCCCTTGAAATGCTGCCAACGACTAAATTGCCAATTAGCTGTACAAGGCCAAACAAAGCACAAAGTCAACATGGAGCTTCAGAGTTTAAACTGACCAGAACGAACAAAGTTGCTTCCTACAAAAGCTCATGTCCAATCATCTCCAAGTCTTACTCCCAAATCGCCCCTTTTGTCTTATCTATTCTTATCTTTCGGCAGTCTGCACATGTGCACACTGGGAACAGGCTCCCTCTGTTCCTCTGCTTCACTGATGTCAGGTTCTGGAGGCTCTGGAGTCAATACATAACTCTCAGATGGCCCTGGCTCCATCTCTGTGTCGGACACAGATCCCTCGTCCGACCCTTCCCCAGACTCCATGACTAGCTCATGTTCCTCCCCACCGTCCGACTCTGCTGCCAGCTCTGCAGGCTGATAGCAGGCCACAACATCACCTTCCTCCACTGACATATATTTAATATGAACTGAATTGAAGTAAATCAGATATGTCATCCCTGATATGTGGTTATATGGAAGCTTTTTATAAGTTTGTGTTTAACAAATTAAGTTTGGAAAATATTATTTTATCTCAAAGCTATTATTTAGCTTTGTTACTGTCTTTAGTCATTATCTGAATTTCCATTCAAACATGAAAGACTGCTTAAGTTATATTTAGGTAGGCATCTTATATTGGGCAGCAGTGATACAGGAAGATGCCAGAGGCAGATGATCAATTTAAGTACAACGGTAAAGTTATCAATTCAGGATTTGCAGGAGAAGGCAATGGTAAAGCACTCCTGCATTTTGATCAAGAAAACCACTGGGACAGAAAATACAAAATGATTGATGATGTAGTGCCAGAAGACAGGCCCCTCAGGTACGATGGCACTCAAATGGAGGAAGAGCTAAGGATCTTTCAGAGTACCGTTGGCATTTATGAAGTAGCTAGATTACAGTCTTTAGTTGCTGATGTAGGATAAAAATCTAAAGCTGCAAAGATAGAAAAAAAGTAGGAATTCGCTATCTAACAAATATATAAATACAGGAAAGTTCAACACAATGAAAGATATTCCTTGTTGAGGCTGGAATGCCAAAATTGAACACATTAAAGAGGACAATCTAGATGTAAAGTCAAAGAGCATAGTGAAAAAAGAGACACAAATTAAATATAATCAACAAATATATCAATAGAAGAGAATAATTGTAGCTCAGGTTTGAGTTATGGAGTTCTTGGTGCTCTCTAAGCTTGGCTATTTTTCCTGAAGACATTTCATTACCATACTAGGTAACATCATCAGCGTACTTGAACAAATCATCCCACAGTTCTCACTTGAGAAACAAATGACCAGGCTCAAATTATCCAACTTTGGACACATTATGCGAAGATCCAGCTCTCTGGATCTAATACTGGGAAAGGTGGAAGGAAATAGATGAAGAGAACAATCAGAAGCAAGGTGGCCAAACTCAGTTACAATTAGTGCATTGTTGGCAAACTGGTAGAAAATGCATTTCAGATGTCAGTATATTAATCCACATGGATTGAATTTGTTCCTCTACCATTAAATTTTAGAGATGGACTCACTGGATTAGCAACATAACTTAAGCGATTGCTATTTGTCAAAGTTGCATATGTTCTTCCTGGCTAGATCTCCAATGTTTGGGTTTTTGAAGTGCTTGAGAATTGTGCCTCTTTTTGGGGCATCAGTCCAATTACTAGGCATGAGATGTCACAGTTATTGCCATCAATATTTTATTACATCCGCACTGTAGAACATTGTATACTGTAACAGGTACAATGACCTTATAATTAAATAAAAGATTTACTAACTCACAATTAAATTTTGTGAATGCAAGATGTCACACTTTCTAATTGGATAAATTTAATAGTAACTTACAGACTATACTAGAAGCTGGGTCAACTTCCTGCCCCCTCTAGGGAGAGTCAAATCCGAGCTTCTTACTCAAGTTACATTTCTGCTTCAAACGCAAATTTCTTTTATCAAACCATTGTCTTGGTTGCAACTCTTCCTCCTGTTCCACAAGGTTATTCCTACTACTTTTTAGAGGCCTTTATTGTTAATTGTACTGGGATAGGAAGCACTTAAGAGAAGCTATTGATGCTCTAAAGTAGGGATGTCAAACTCAATTTCATTGAGGGCTGCATTTGTGTTTGACCTCAGGGGACCAGGGTGGGCATGGCCAGCTCAATGTCACTCGTGTCAGTGGCACCTGAGTGCTCTGCAAGTGAAAACTGGCTTCCGAGCTCCATTTTCGGCTTGCACGGCCTCCTGCAACCCTTTGCCAGTGAAAATGAAGGTTGGGGGACTTTGCTCAACCCTCATGGGCTCTTATTTATATATTATAAATCAGAAAGAAATAGATGAAGACTAAAAATGTGTATATTTTAAAGATTTTTTAAATTCTATTTTTATTATTTTTACAATATAAATAACACAAGGCAGTAAACATATTCCATATTTCTTCTTATTCATATTTTCCCCAGAATAACAATCCTGAGAAGTGAGTTGGACTGAGTGAGAGTCACATGTCCAAACCTATCCAGTTGGTTTTCATGCCAAAAGTGGGACTAGAACTCACTGCCTCCTTTCTAGCCTGTTGCTTTAACAATAGATCAAACTAGATTTAAAAAAACAAGACAGCTCACCTGGTTCTTTGGAGCCACAATGTGCCAGGCACAGGTCACCCCTGCTGGGTAATCACGTTCAGGCCAGTTTGGAGTTTTAAAAGATCCATTTGGTTTATCTAGTCGTCCACCACAGTATTGGTCTCCTAAAAATACAAAACACATAAAATATTTTCACATAGCAGATTTGCTCAACTTTCAAATGAAGTTCATGGCAATCTACATATAAGCATATTACATCTGTAAATAATATATTGCAATTACATTATTCTACAACTGGAATTGCAGAAAAGCCACTAAGTTTCAACAAAGCTTCTAGCATCAATTCCTTATCAATTCCGTATTGAATCTTTATATGAAGAATATGGTGTTTTAATCTATTAATTCTTTAACATTTTTTCTTAATTGAAATATATTTTAAAAGGAGTAGAAACTGTAGCTATGCCCCATCTTCTGTCACCAGAGACCACATATATTATACTGCTGAACTATAGTTTGGACTTTGGGGCTGAGGGGTGTATAATGTCTGATGGAATCAGGGCTCTATAAAACTCATTTGAACTTATTCATTTTCCTGTATTCAGTATAGCAATATGAAATATAGTTTCCCTTTAGAAAGGAGCTCAACAATTAAAATTAATATTTTTAGTCTAAAAAGCATGAGCTTCCATGTATAATTTCTAAGTGACAAAAGTACATGAATAAACATGCTATTTCTCTTCCTCCTATGGGAGAAGACTATAACTCCAAATACAAAGGACTGGATTTTAGATATCTAGCAATTTTGAGCAATTATAATCTGTCATTCTAAAAATGCCACATTTTCATTCCCTTTTGAAAAATTTTTTTTGGAAAGGCTTGATGAATATCACAAGCTTAGTTTCCCCTTTTAAAAACTCATAATCCTGGGAGAACTTGGAATACATTTGTGACTGCTGTTACTCTCTCTCTCCATAGACACACTCAGAAAAATATAATTTTGGCAAAACCTTATTTTAATGCAAACAGACTAATTCTAACAGGATTTTAAAATTTTAACATTTTCTTTGTAAAGAATAGATTGTTTTAGATATATTTTTGGGATGGCTGGTAAATTCTACATGCTCTTGTACTTAATACTTCTGCCATGAAAATACAGTATAGATCACAAGATTTCAGCTTTAAAACCTTGAAAAATACCTCTTTCATGTGGCTCTGCTGCAGAATACTTTGCAACAAAGCCATTTCCAGCTGTATTGGCATCTGAAATCATTTGCACCAACATCTTATTGCTATTGGCTACAAGAGCACCAGGCCTGAAAGTGCCACAGAACCGGCCAAGACGCTGCCCGTTAACATGGTCATTATATACATCCACAAAGTCATATCGACATAAATTATCACTTTCCAGGTCTATGAATCTAAAGGAAAGAACAACAACTTTCCCTTTAGGAACCTGTAGAAAAAAAAGATACCAGAGCTGAATAACCTTTTTTTAAATTAACCTCTCTTAAGATATAAAAGCTATTTTTATATTGCATTTTTAAAGCATTATATTGTTATAATATAGATACCACTTTCTCAAGCTTCTTCATGTAGCAGTCTTTACCAAAAACTTTGTTTTCTGTAGCAATTTTGTTACTTCCTCTTTCCAATTTACAAAACATTATTTAAGTTTTATTGTGATATTACCACTTAACAGCGATATTTTGAAATAAAATTATCTTTGGTTTATCTTAAATACTTTCGAGAGGAAGCATGCATTTCTGTAGTAAAGAACATTGACTTTTATTGATTTATTTATATTATTATGTCACTTTAGTCCCAACTATCACTTCAGGCTTTTGCCATATTTTTGCCATGTTAATGTAATATGTACCCTGAGTCATCAAACTGCACAATCACAGAATCTTATGTCCAATTGAAACTATGCTTTTAAGGAAAACTATACCACTGCACTGTTATTGGTCCTGAAGTACTAGGAAATATTCGCATTCTTTACCATATGAATAGAAGAACTGCCCTATTGGCAGGAGACTATAATTCAATACTGAAATACAGGCTTTCATTCAGAAGTTATCAGTTCAATTATTGTTCAAATAAAAATTGGAAGTATTTCTTAGATATCTTTGTTTACCTTTGGTATGTCATTGAGAAACACAGTCCCATATCCACTGAGATATGACCCTGGGAAATTAGAATTGCAACCAAATATTTTTACCATCAGGATTCATACAGCACTCCTGTATTAGACACCCCCAATCTTTTAGAGTCAATTAGCAATAAGGAATGTAGAGTGCAAATTGTGTGCACTCCTTCAAAAAGGATGTGTGTGGGGTAACCTATCTGCTCACAATTATAGATAATCCTCAACTTACAACTGTAATGGAACCTTCCCATTCTGGTCATAAGTCGTGGCATCATAACGCAGGCCACTTACATGACTAAATCAATTTTATGATCTTCTTTTGCAGTGATCATTAAGCGAATGCCAATTGTTCGCTGTAGGATCTTTTTTTTTTTGCCAAAAGCTGGAAGAAAATGCTGTTTTTCAGCAAAAAGTTTGTAAAACACAGTTATGTGGCCATGGGACATATCAAATGGCTGAAAGTGAAGTTGCCAAGTGCCTGAAAGGCAGTTATGTGGCAACAGAAAAGCAGCCCAGTTGGAACCTTGGGACAAGGTTTGTCTGTCATAACGAGAAACAATTGCTAAGTAACGGTCTTAAATTGAGGATTAGCTGTAGTTAAAAAGCATCAATTTGCCAAAACACTAACTTTACATGCATGTGCATGTGCATGCACACACACACACACACACGCGCACACACACACACACTCACAGTTCCCACTATCCCTCATCTTCTTGTCTTGGTATGTTCTTGTCTATTGGTATTGGAAACAAAGGAAGCACTAAGCTGCTCTTCTACTTTATAAGAAAGCTTACAAGGCACAAACATTAAAATCAGATGGATTCTTTGAAGTGAAGATGATGCTAGAGGTTGATACCATTCAGCATGCCAATATCTATTTTTGATTTTAAATGGTTACTTTTAAAATTTTAAAGAAGAGAGATGAGCCTGTTTTCTTATCATGGAAGATACACTGGCGCTAGGGATCTCAGCATGCAAGCACATGTCCTACACCAGCACTATTATAGAATCTTTACGAAATTTTCCAGAGTAATTTTTCAGACAAATTTAGTACTATGTGTTAGCCATATCAAGAATTTTATTTTCAACTTGCCTTGCATACTTCAAGTAAAATGAAAGACCTGGGCAATATAAGGAAACAAAGTAGGATTAAGGGAAGAGAGTAGATTTTGGAATTACAACAACGAACAGTTAATGCAAGATGATAAGCATAAGCCATATTCAAAGCATTACCATTTGTTAATTACAAATCATAGATACTTTGGATAAATTTAAGGATAAGGAATCATTTAAATTGAACAAAATTGCTACACTGAAATGCTTCAAGAAAGACAATAGGTTCCTGGACAGAAAGCTAAAGGTTTCAAGGAAGGCAGAGAAATGAAGATAACACCAGAGAAAATTAAAAGCAAAGCAAAGCAAAACCAAATCTTTGGCAAAAGCAAACTGCATGCAAAAATGTGTCCCAAGGAAGCATAAACATTAGAGGTGTGATGCCAACGGAACTTGGAACAGTGTCAACCTCTTCTTCTAAGACAATCAACCTTACAAAATCATGCCTGTCAGCTCCACTACATAGACCCAATCAGGAAATATACTGCATGGGAAAACCAGAATCTTACTTTATTGAGGTTGGCAGTAAGACAGAATCTTGGAAATCTGTACTATATTTCCCCTCCTTCTTATATCCAGCATATGGCATTTGCCTGAACTGTTTCTGAGTACTACTCTTGCCCGAAACATAAAGAGCATGCCAGCCTGTTTCTGCTTTTGTGCTCTACAATGACACACAGAGCATTGTAGAAAATAGTTGGGCTCCCTGGGCTGGAAGAAATCAAAGAGCCTCTCTGAGAAAGAAGAGTAGTTTTGAAACGATGGGTGATTCTCCCTTAAAAGGAATAGAGATGATATGATGCTGCAGGAAACATATTGCCTACATCGAGCCTATATCTAGGATATGATGGACAGGTTACTAAGTCTATTTAAACCGACCAACAATTATCCTTTTCTTTTGATCCATTTAGGATGGATGATATTGCCAGAAGAGACCTTGAAAGAATCCTTAGATTTTAGGAGACCCTGGGTAGAAATGTGAAGAAACCAAGAGGACAGATAGCATGCTCCTCAATCTTTCCAATTGAGGAAAAAGAGAAAATAGAATTAGAATAAAAGATAGAAAAAAACAAAGAAAAGTGCATGAGAAAGCATAAAAAGAAACAGAAAAAGGCTCCTGATTTCCTCTGCAGCAAATACAATTACACATTTCTCTCTTACTCTATTATAAAAAAGCTCACTTTTTCTATTACCAATTTTTTTCTAATCACCAAAACCACAAGTCATGTGTATTTTTGTCTGTTTCATGCAAGAAGTTTATAACTTCCAGACAGCCATAAATATGGATACTGTCCTTTGTCTGATCTAGGACAAAAGTTAATTTTGCCACCTCTGCAGGCTCCATCATCTTACAATTCTTCCACTGTGGATAGTGTCAAACATTTTCACTTGTGAGCATATAGTAATTTTACTGCAGTTGTCATATATAAAAACAAAATCCCATGGCTTTTTTCTAGTATAGTAGTACCTCGGTACTCCTCCTTAATTTGTTCTAGGAGACGTGACAAGTACTAAAAAGGATGAGTACCAAACAAACCATGCGACTTACCAGGTAACCCTTTGTTTCATCTGGGCAGCACTTCCTATCTCTCCGTTTTCCTAAGTCAGTGCAACCCCCTCAGCATGGCTGACATCCTGTCTGCCCTCTGTGGTTGTCCCCCACTGCCTTTTGCAGTGCGTAAAGTACCAAACAACTGATCAATACCAGAACAACAGTTTCACACCAAAACACATTGAGTACCAAATCTGATGAGTTCTGAAGCAGCCGAGTATCGAGGTACCACTGTATTTTACAGTAGGCTTATTTTTTCAATGGATAGTACAGGCTGGCCTCTAAAAATACAATTACTCACCCTATATTATATAAAATTTATTTTTGTGAGTATGGGTAAGGTTCTATTAATTTTTGTGTAATATTTTTTGACATATTTACCGATACTGATATCTCAGAAGGGGGAAAAAATGTATCTATTTGGCTCAGCAAGTTAAATCATCAAAAACTAAACTTATTTTTTTAGATATTTAATTCAGCTACTCAGAATGTAATTCTGCATTATTCGCCTAAAAAGGATAATGTCTCAGTTCATAGATTACATTAATGTTTCATATTCTGTGTCCTTATTAATTCTCACCTCTTTCAACTCCTCTGCTCCAGCTTTGATGTTTCATATGAGCATATAAATGCCAGTCTGGATAATAACATTCTTTGTGTGTGTGTGTGTGTGTTTTTTCTTTTATAGTAATGAATCCTTATGCCACACATTCTTCTTAATGGAATTATTTTCACAAATGTATTTTAAAAAGTTAAAAACAAATACAGTAGAACAAAGTTCTATTATTTTAATCTCTTTTCTATACGTTGTGTTAGATAATACTTAATATATTTTTTGTTTTTTTCTGATTAAATTAAACTCAATTTCTTGGGAAGACTTTTCAAAACATATTTGTATTGTCAGGATTCCAGCAGTCACTCCAATCAATCATGAGCTTCAAGCCATACTCCCAAAACTAAAATAGATTTATTTGAAGTTAACATTCTACGTCCAGCATTTTGTATACGTTTTGTAGTTGACATGTATGTTATAATAGTAACTGTAATTCAAAAAATATTTATATATTTTAATTGTAATTGATTCTGCTACTTATACTAAAATTGTCTATTTGAAAACTTGAATATTATTTTTATATTATATGTTTTTTTTCTGGAAATAATTTTTATTGTTCTTTTTCTTTATATTATATTCTTAAAGACCCTGTGATTAGGTAAATAGTAGAGAACCAAACACTGATTTATTGTCCTCTGAATCCTTCTTGCTCCTCTATCAATGCCATCTTGTAAGACCCATGCCCCAATTCACTAATTTACCATGTAATGTGCCTGGTAGACAGGTAGTTTCTATGTGCAACAGATGTATTGAACAACAATTTGGCAAGGCACTCTGTCTCCATTTTTATGTAATGAGAGAGTAACAGAACTACTTCAGCCTGCTAGAATCTGCCATGCAGGATCTCTGACTATAAATCATGCTGCCAATGCCACTATTGGTGACCACAATCAGTGTGAAAAACTCAGCCAAAATTAAGCTGTACACAGTGGTTTTGCAGAAATCTAGTTTATAGTAATTTTAGAGTAAGGCTCCAATGAGTATAGTGCTTGTGGTATCATCAAATAAGGCACAAAAATAACACAATGTGATTCAACAGGACTTTTTGTGATGCCGTGTACTTCTTAGTGCCCCAAAACAAAGGAATGGTCTTGTTTAACATCTAGGAAAGGCATGTTTCTTCAATCATCTTTCTGGGTCTCCACTTTTTTCTTTTTATTACGGCCTGATAAAATGCTTTTCTCTCTAAGGTAAAACCCAATCTTTCACTTAACCGAGAGCCAATTTGGTCTAGTGGTTAAGGTACCAGGCTAGAAACCAGAAGGCTGTGAATTCTAGTCCCACCTTAGCCATGAAAGCCACCTGGGTGATCTTGGCCCAGTCCCTTTTTCTCAGCCCAAACTACAAGGGGGAATTGTTGTTGTGTGGAAATAGAAGGTGGAAAGTACAGTATATTGGATATGTTTGCCATCTTGAGTTACTTGTAAAAATAATAAAGGTGAGATATAAAAAAAGTAAATGTCCTAAGACATGTTCCATAAACTTTGGTTTTATGGCAATAGATGTGCCATAAAGCGAAGTTAAACTCCAGAAGAGTTTATTATTTCTTAAAATTTTACGTGTAGAAGATTGTTTTTTTACACAATAGTAGACATTCATAGAATCACAGGGCTGAAAGGAACTTTGAAGGTCTTCTAGTCCAATACCCTGACCAATTGTTATCCAATCTTTTTTTGAAAATCTCCAATGATTGAGTACCCACAATTCTGGAAGGCAGGCTGTGATTAATTGTTCTCACCAACAGGAAATTCCTCCTTATGGATATCCCTCTGATGAGCTTACACCCATTGCTTCTTGTCCTGCCATTAGGTGCTATGAAGAGTAAATCAACACCCTTTTTCCTGTGAGAGCCTATCAAGTATTGGAAGATAACTATCATGTCACCATTAAGTCTCTCTTTGTTGGGCTAAACATATTTAATTTCTTTTATTCCATGGAGCTGTCTATGAAGCCCCAATTCAAGCATTTTTTAAAAGTGTAAACTGTTAAATTTTATCAACCTTCACTAAAGTATAACAGAACAAACATGGTATGTTCTTATTCAGTTTTGTTCTACAATATTATTGTGCTTCCACTCTCATCTTTATCTTGCAGGTTGCATATTGTACTTTTTAAAAAATGTTAAAGGGGAGCATGTATACATCTTTTTTCATGTGCATTCTTAGCAGAGAAGACATATGATATCCTTCCTCCATATAATATCCAGAAATGTAGTTTTCAATCTATTACCTTTCCAATAACACATGAAAGCTTTTCCTTCTAAGGTATTTATTGCCTTTAGTTTCAAATACGGCAAAAAAGGAACTTACGGTCTGGGTTCACATAAACATTAAACTAGTTGAATGTGGATAGTTAGCTTTCAGCACACTGTGGAAACCTTGGCATTTTAAAACATTTTGCGTAAACTTGGCCATCACTTTAAGTCATAAATATTTCAAACAGGTTTTGGTTAAGAACAAGAGTTCAAAGTCTATTGAAATGAGTAGCTAAGCTTTCATCGTACATAAAAGAACACTACTACATTCCATCTACAAGTGATTGAATTTATATTAACATTTGTGAAGAAATATCAAATGTTCTGCTTTTGGTTGCTGCATAAGATATTAAAGTATCCTATTATAGACACCCATCACATAACTGAAACCAACAATAAACCTGCATATTATTCTTTGTAGGGGAGGAGTTGTCATATCAAACTTTCTTACTGTGATTTTCCAGGTACATTTGCTATTTGGTGGGTAGACCCCTGGGAATCCTTCACTTCCAATAAACCCCGATACTCCAGTTAGAATACCACCACATTTAAAAGCCCTAGGAAATAAAGAAGAATTATTTTTGAGATAGCATGATCAGGTCTAGATAAAACAGATGGCATCTACTATGCCATTGTTGAAATATACAGAATCTTTGTAAAAAGCATTTAAAAGGTATCTAGCTATTTAAAATATAATGCAATTTTAAATTGATTATTTTGTGCTATCCAGTCATTTTCAACTCTTAGTAACCATATCTGGGAAATACAAATATATTATTGCTGAGTCACGATTATCTCACCATGCTGTGGTTGTGCATGTATGAATATGCAGGAAAAGAAGAAGACATACACTTGATGCATCAGATGCTGAATCACTTAATTTCAGGTAAAATGTACTGTGTCAACAACCACATATTTGCACATGTACACACCCTGCCAAAGTGGTTTGGCAGTTGTATATTAGCATTTATTATAAATAGTAACTATATTATAAACAGTTGTTTTCTTCAAAATGTTTGGAAGCATTCGATAACCAATCTGTCTTCTCAAAACGTATTTATCCTTGCAAACAATCTTTACTTCTGCCACGTCTACATAATTATTCCTCAAACTTCTCACTTTTTTCCCATCTACTCTTTCATCTCAGACTACAGTACTCTCTTCCCAACCATTCTGTCCTCTCTATACCTTTCTATACTTGCAAACAATCCATACCTCTACTATGTTCACACATTGTTTTTTCAAACTTACTTTCTCCGTTTTCCCTTTTTCTCAGCCCACTCTCTTCTTTCATGTATTCATTTTGCAATTTGATCCTCATTTTTTTCAATATGACCAAACCATCTCACCTTCTTTCATATTGGTTACTTTTATTTTATTCAAAGTTTATTCAGTTTGCTCTTAATTTTTGACTTTATTTCTTGTTTTACCAGATACACTTCTCAGCTACCCCATTCTCACTGTACTCTATTTATCTGTATGCTTTTCCTAAACAACCAAGCTTGTATTTTTGCATCATAAAGTTAGCAGTAGCAAACTCTTATTGCACTGCACAAGCTCAGTTTTGGCACAACTTGTTGTATGCCATGAATGTAAACAAGGCTATTTTATTCCAAATAAACACTATTCTATGTTAGGATCTCTTATTTAGGAACTATTGTGGAAGTCAACATATTGTTGCCCATGTCCCATCAACTAGACGGCACTATCTTGACAACATCTCAGGACTGGTGTAAATCAGATGATTTTATCATTGGATGCTTAACTTAACATCAAGATTAAATGACTAAGTCTTTCCTTTTGTTTTTGGTCAATGAACATGGGAGTAAATGCCTAGTTTGAAGTTTTGGAGAGTCTTGGATTATTTTATAATGAGTAGGATGCAGTTCAGCAGCTGGCAATTCATCTAACGTAAATCCACATATTTCTTAAGGGTTAAATCAAGACAAATGACTACATGCACCTGTAATATTGGCACATATATCAGGGAACAAAGCATTTTGGCAATATATGTTGCGTCAAAGCTTTGCCTGCATCTACCAAATATCCTACTAAGGATGTTGCTGAACTGAAATAGTGTCTTAAATAACAGGCAGTAACTATATGACCTGCATTTTGATTACTTAATTTTAAATTAAATTAAAATGCAGCATTTGCTTTGGCCCATCATTCAAATTCAGGTGCTTGGCAAACAGAATGTATTTACAATGGTTGCAATATCCTGAGGTCACATTTTAACATCTCTACTGTACAGTATTTCAATATACCTCTTCCATATTAATTTGATCTCTTTTGGTTACTATCTGTCCATTAGCATCCTTAGCATACTAATTTTAGGAAGGAACCTTCTTTGAAACTCAGGTATCTTTTGAAACACTTTCTTGTTTTTCTATGTCTGTTTCCATCTTTATTATCTTTATAGGCATTGTTGTAATGCTGTTTCTTGTCTCTTCTAACAGTTCTATGAAACTTGTTAAGTTCCTTTCTGAGATATTTATCTTTCTTGGTTTTGGCTTCTCTTCTCAGTAATTTCCAATTTGCCTTGACATGCTGTTTTCTTTTGTCTCTTTCTTCATTTTTGGCAGTCTCTTTTCACATTAATCCTTAATGACTTATTTAAAGCACATTCTATAATTCCTCTGGTTCTGTGTCAATGAAGTTCAGTAAGATGCTGAGTCATTGTTAAAGAAAAGCAGGAATGAGAGTTGTGAAAAGTTAAATTTGGATGATATGATTGACTAGGACCCTGAACAAGAACCTTCCTGTGGTGAAGGATATCCAGCATTTTTCTGTCACAGGTTCTTCTCATCTGAGGCATGTCTCTAAAATAATGTCTGTTTTACTACTGCAGCCAACCTGGCACCAAAATGGAAACAGATGAGAAAACACATAAAATTGAAGTATATTGAAAGAAAGTCCTATACTGTCAGGACATCCTGGATTCTGTAAACAGATTCAAGTTGTCATTTGCTATTACTTCCATCTGTCATACAGATGGGAAGAGAGATCAAATTGCTAAGTATAGGGACTGTATGCTTTTCAGGAAAGTATCAAATTCCAAGAAACGTTTCCTATCAACCATTCTAAAATGAGGGCATCACTTGGAATTCTACAGTTTGCAGAAGGGAGTTACAGGCAGTTCTTGACTTACAACCACAATGAGCCCAAAATTTCTGTTGCTAAAAGTGAGACAGTTGTTAAGTGAATTTTGCCCCATTTTATGCGCTTTCTTGCCAGTTATTAATTGAGTCACTGCAATTATTAAGTTAGTAACAACATTGTCACATGAATCTGGTTTCCCCACTGACTTTGCTTGTCAGAAGGTGATCATATCATGACCCTGGGTCACTGCAACCATCATAAATATGAGTCAGTTATCAAGTGTCTGAATTTTAATCACGACCATGGAGCTGCTGCAATGATCCTAAGTATGAAAAAGGTTCATGAGTCCCTTTTACAGTGGTAACCTCGAATAGTCACTAAATGAACTGTTGTAAGTAGAGGATTACCTGTATTCACACCCTCACCAACATGTTAATGATGATGCTATTTTAATGCATCATCTTAAAAATAAAAATAACACCAGCTCCGCTGATAAATGAACTTGGTAATGTCACTAAAACTGTATGGGTTACAGTTTTAGTGACATTACCAAGTTCATTTATCAGCGGAGCTGGTGTTATTTTTATTTTTAAGATGATGCATTGACTTGCTGAGAAAGAAGGAAACCCTAGCATACCTAGGGGACTCCCAAGAATTTGCAGAAATAAATTTTAAACAAGCCCTATGGGGACAGTCTCACCACTAGTTTCTAATGAGGATGGGTTTCACTTAGTAACCACAATGTAGTGTAATGGCAAAGGTATTGGACTAGGAGTAAGGATACCCAAGTATCCTTACTTGGGTATCCATCTCCAGTCACAGAAACTCATGGGAGTGACTTTGGGGCCCATCACTTTACCTCAACTCAACCAACCTATGACTATTATGGGGGAAAAGGAGGATGGAACATTACATATGCCAGTTTGAGCCCCTAAATGAAAAGTGAAATATACAGTCAATTAAGAATGCTTACTATCTTTTGAGAAGAAAAAAAGGAGAAGAATTGAATGGAATATTCCCCAGGAATACATACTAATTTGAACTGAGAAGAGGGTCCAGCAATATTTTTCCCAGGTAGCTCAATGTCATGTCTAATAACATTGGCTTCCACACATATTATAAGACAAAACTGATTTGTACAATTTAGACAAAAGGATGAACATAGGTTTTCCATACATCTGTGTAAGAAAAATGTAAAGCATCCCTGAAGCTCCTTATGAAATTATATGGCCTTCCCCATGTACATAGCAAATGAATAGAATAGAATAGAATAGAATAGAATAGAATAGAATAGAATAGAATAGAATAGAATAGAATTCTTTATTGGCCACACACAAGGAATCTGTCTTCGTGCATATGCTCTCAGTATACATAAAAGAAAAGATACTTTTTCAAGTCAAGAATCATAAGGTACAACACATAGGGTATAATAAGCAATCAAATCATACTAGGAAACAGTCAATAAAATTGTTAGGATACAAGCAACAAGGTTACAGTCATACAGTCATAAGTGGGAGGAGATGGGTGAAAGGAAGGATGGGAGGATTAATAGTAATAATAATGCAGACTTAGTAAATAGTTTGACAGTGTTGAGGGAATTATTTGTTTAGCGAGTGATGGCGTTTGGGGGAAAAACTGTTCTTGTGTCTAGTTGTTCTGATGTGCAGTGCTCTATAGTCTTGTTTTGAAGGTAGGAGTTGAAACAGTTTATGTCCAGCATGTGAGGGATCTGTAAATATTTTCACTCTTTTTGACTCATGCAGTGTACAGGTCCTCAATCTCTTCATTTCAATTTGAAACAAATACACATTTGTATATTTAGGCAGATTACTATATCTGCAAATAAGTGTGGAGAATTGTGGTTAGCCACAGCATGGCTCTGTGATACCATCCACTGTATGGTCCAGTTTCCCCTCAATCGCCTGGATGAATATGAACCTAGCTGGTATCACTAAGTGTGAATTACCATTATTTCCTTAGAACAAACACAATAGTAACTCCTTTCAAAATTAAGCATCCTTATAAAACTGAATTCAGGGACACTTTAAACACAGATTCACTTTTACCCTAGAAACTCCCTCCCCCTTTGGAAATACTCTTTTTCATCTTCTCAAATATTTCAAATATTCCGTTTCTACAACGGATACAAAAAACAACAATCCCAATGCATTTAAAACGTGCAGGGTAGAGAGACTAACTGCACACCCTTTAGGCTGCAAATGTCTCCTTTCTCTGAAACTTGCCCTTGCACGATAAGATTTTTTTTCCCCTTCTTTTAACGGCACGCCCGGGAGAAACGCCTGATTCGTGGAGGAGGTGGAAGCGTGAGTTGTCTCCTCAGGACAGACGGGATCCTAAGGTGGGGCACAGAGGGAAACCACAGAAAGAGTTACGGGCAAGGGAGCTGCGCTAGAATGGTAAGCCTTGAGGCACCAAAGTCTTCCGTGCACTTCAGACGTTACAGCCAGTCACCGGGAGGGAGACCCAGCGGCTCTATCTGACCGAACAATAAGCCCTTGCGGCCACGGGGGAGGGCTCGTCCTCACCAAACTCGGGGGGAAAGCGGGACAAATAAGCAAAACGAAGCCGGCAGGCGAAGCTGCCTTGCATTTCCGCGGTAGCGGCGGGCTCGTAGGGGACTTTACCTCGGCCTTTGTAACTGCTGCTGATTGTTGGAGGGCTGAGCGGCCGCCAGAAGGAGGAATCCCAGGGCCAAAGAGCGCGTGGCTGCGGCGACCGCGCCTTGCATCTTCCTCTCCCGCTTCGGCCCCTTCAGCGTGGAGATTCGTTCGAGGCCACCTGTATAAAGCGCCTAGCCAAAAAAACAAAAACAAAAAACCCCAACCACCCGCTGCCCGTTTACCGTGAATATCCCGTTTGTTCGCTGAGGCGAGGGGAGGAGAGAAAAGCTCTCACGTCCTCCTCCTCCTCCTCCTTTCAGACCGAGGCGGCGAGCGCGAGGAGGGGGCCGACCAAGAAATAAAACAGACGCCCCTCAAGCTTTTTACCTTGGTGTAAAGTGGCGGAGGTGTCTTTGAAAAAGTCGCTCCCCGGTCCTTTCTAGAGCTTCCCAGGCGGAGGGAACCTTCCAATGAAATTTACCGGTGGAACTCGCGCCACCAATTCTGGGAAGGTTACAAGTTTAGAAATCCCACCTCCTTCCAAAGATGCCAAATCCCATTTGCCTCAGTATAGAGCTAGGGGCCGCAGTTGATGGGAAATGCGGTATTGCTGGATATCTATGAAGATACTGATTCATCCCGGTCATGGTTGTCCCAAAGGTGCTTTTTCAAAAGGTAGCTGGGCTTTGTTTTTCCTTGAAGTTTCGTAACAATTACAAGTTTCACTTCTCATCCCCAAAGCTTCTTCAGTTTAGAACTGAAGCTTTTTTGGATGACAAGCAAATATACATACATACATACATACATACATACATACATTTACTTACTTACTTATTTATTTAAGCATGTTAATTTAGATAAGATATAATTGGAAATATGATTAAGAGTACATGTCATGGGTACGAATAACAGGGAACATTAGGACAGTGGGGGTAGGGACATTGGTGCTGTTATGCACGCCCCTTACAGACATATTAGGAATCAGTAACAGTAAACAGTCTTAAGGTTAAAATTTTGGTGGTTTGGCAAAGAGACCAGAGTCAGGTAGTGCATTCCAGGCATTGGCAAGTTTGTTGCTGAAGTCGTATTTTCTGCAATCGAGTTTGGAGTGGTTAACCTTATGTCTATTGTGTGCTCGTGTGTTGTTGTGGTTCAAGCTGAAGTAGTCATTGACAGGTAGGACATTGTAGCAGATAATTTTATGTACTACGCTTAGGTCAGACAGACATCTTCTAGTAAAAAAGACAGACATCTAGTAAAAACAAAGTCAAGTTGCCTTTTAAAAAAAGCACCTTTGGATAATATAGCTAGAATACTGCAGCTTCTCCCTCCCGAGGTTCACTGGGTTCGATTATTCTTTCACAATTTGGTGCTGTCCACCCCATATATCAATTCTCACAACATTGCACTATGACAGATAGTTACTGCCATGCTAATACTCAGGGTCTACAAACTTGAGGATTAAGTCTGGGTTGCTAAAAACTTGTTACTGGGGGTTGAAAAATGTGATTTGGATTAAGTTTGAATGTGTTGTTGAAATTATTAGGAATTAATCAGGAACAGTGTTGGAAGAGAAAAAATAATATGCTGCATTAATTCCTGGTGGTATCTTGACTATATTGACAGAATTTGCTTGCCTGTGGTTGGCTCTGACCTGCTTACTCATCCAATTTCTTAGTTTAGGATGGCATGCTGACCCATACAGCTGGGTGTTCACCACATGCTCTCTTCACCTAGCCCAGGTGTTTGTGAGAAGGATTAGATGCAACTTCATATGACATTCAGTTCTTTGCAAGAATAATAAGTACAGTAAAAAAAAAAAGTACTGATTTATTCTATTATACACATGGTTTCACAGCTATGACGTAGGTTCTTAATTATGTTGAATGTACTTCTGAAATTATACCATGGCACACATTTGGGCTTGCTAACATGCCTCCTGTTTCCTACATTTAGAGAATGTTTTTATGTAACATAATATTCAGCTTACATAAAAGTTTGCTTTATACATTTTTGTAAGTTTCAGTTGGATTAATAGGAGCTCTTGTTGATGTTTTGATCAACCACCATTAAGTGCAAACATTGTACAAAATAGACCAATTCATAACTTTAATTACAAACAAGCCATGTTTTATTACAAGTTCATAAAGACAAAATCGAGGCTTAACTATATTTGGCCCATAGATACTAAAGCAACTGCAGTCTATGAATGTAAAGCCAAAATAAGGATTAACAAAGTGGCAGTCTCCGATATTATGCAAAACATTTAATTTTGTTTTCTTTTCTGCTTCCTGAATTAGTGTTTTGCCTGCACCAGGCTGCATAAACACTGCATTTGATCTGCTTTGAACACCTGGAAAATTGATTGGTGTCTTTGAGCTTTTTGTTTAAAGTATAATTACCAGTCAGATGTATAGTGTGTGTGTATATATAGATAGACGTCTTCTGTTCCTAATTAGATCCTTGTACAACCAGACCTCTAGTCAGGTCAGGTGTGGTTTGCAGGGAGAACTTTCAAATCCTATCCTGATTAAGAACGGAGTAAGGCAGGGTTGTGTTCTGGCTCCTCTTTTAATTTATTCTTATCTGACTTGGCCTTTCACATTGGACGTATTGAGTCTCACGCCCCAAAGTTGTCAACTACGAAGACCCCGCTTCTCCTTTATGCTGACGATGCGGCCCTCCTTTCATTGTCAAGGCCAGGTCTGAAAAGATTACTTTCTGCATTTGGGTCTTACTGTGCTGAGAACCACTTGTCCATTAATTATGACAAATCCAAAGTATTGGTGTTTTCTAGAGCCTGGAAATTGTATCTGGGCTATCAACGGTAATGCTGTTAAGCAGGTTTTCCATTTTAAGTATTTAGGTATTCAATTTCAGAAAACCGTTGCTAGGACGAGATATCCAACCCAGGTGCTGAATTCAGCCTCCTGTAGTCACCAGCAGATTTTAAGAGTTTTTTATACCCAAGGAGGCCAGTTTATTCCTTCTGCTCTGCGTATTTACAAAGCCAAAACTTTGGCTCAAACTCTTTAAGGAATTCCCATATGGATACGGGGCTTCAAGGATTGTATTGAAAGAACCCAGGGTGTCTTTCTTAGAAAACTTCTGGGTCTTCCTTCTTGTGTTGGTTTTGCTCCGAAGTATCTGGAACTGGGCACTTGATCAGTCAAATGTATGGCGTGGATTAACACCTTTAAATGGTGGTTTCGGGTGCTCTTTCTGGCAGTTTCTGGTCGCTACCTCTCCCTGGCATTTGCTGACTCTCATATTTCTTGTTGGGAGAGGGAGCTGATGAAGAAATTACACCTGCTAGGTTTTACGGGGGATGCCCTGGGGGATTATGGCCTTAAGGACGCCCAATTTAGGGTAGTCCAACGGCTTGTGGACATTGACTTGCAATATCTATGAGCCAGAGCTAACAAAACTTGCTCCCCTCTGATCTTCAGCCAATTTAATAATTATGGACTGAGGATGGCTTCCTATTTTTACACTCTAACCTTTCCCAAGTATAGAAGAGCTTTCTCCCTAGCTTGCTTTAATGTCTTGCCCCCAGCACTACTGGAGGGCGATTTAAGAGGCTCCCAATTAACAAGCAGCTATGCCCCCGTGACAGAGCTGAGGTTGAAACTGTGGAGCATGTCCTTTTATATTGCCCTATGTATAACGCAGGCAGATCTAAGTTACTGTCTCTCCTTGAAACAGACCCTTCTAGACCCAATGTTAGTAATTTGTTCTTATATTGTCTAGGGGATGGCTCCTCATACATCACTTCTCAGGTTTCCAAAAATTTTTTAAGAGCTGTAACCATCAGAGGAGAACGCTGTAATTCCCCTTAGTCAAGTTTTTGGTGACCAATTGTTCATGACTAATTTTCCCATGTTCTCCTTTTGTTCTACTTGTGTTTTAGTCTGTGACCGCAAATAAAATATTATTAGATAGATAGATAGATAGATAGATAGATATAGATATAGATAGATAGATATAGATATACATACCAGACTGTTTTTATCTGTTTTTGTTCATCTTATCAGTAGAACTCACTGTCCTTGAGATTGGTTAGTACAGTTAATATGAAGATTTGTCCATCCAAATTATTCCTGTTGTTTGGGTATTTGGTAGTTCATGAAAGAGTTGGAAAAGACATTCTGCTCTCAAAGTCTTAATAGTTTAATTGTATGGAAACATACTTTATGACTTCAAGAAATGATTCTGAACAATTGGGATAACATAGTAGGACATAGAAACAGTTTAGATGGAATGAGTGGTAAATCACAGGACCTTTAATCCTTAAATCGTAAATAATGAATATAATAACAGTGGCTGCGAATATATGAATGTCCTTTTGTTTTTTGATTGGTGAAGACATCAGTCAAGTTCCGGGTGGTGACATGATGGAACCCAATTTGACTATAATTGTTGAGAACAGCTAACAGCAGGTGGCAGTATCTAGCAGACTTTCTCTGACCTCAAAAAAGCTAAGAAGGTCAGATCTGGTTAGCTCTTGTATGTGAATTACCAAGAAATCTCCTACTTTCATACAGCCTAGTTTATGAGAGTTGGGGGGAAAATCTGAAAGAAGGCAACTCAATATCAATTATACATTGTTGTCAGTGATGTATTTAATTGATTCAAGAAAATAATGGAAAATAATAACCAAAATCTAGTTTCACAAATATTAGGACATATACTTGCATAAATAGTATCAAGAATTATATAATCTAGACTGAAATTTTCTCCATAATTATAAGTTTATACTAAGATGAAAGGAAGTATTTGGTATGAGTCATTATTGGCTTGATTTCTACTTCTAACCAGTCCTATTTGTGTCATACTCAAAAACGATTTTTGTTTTGCCAGTTGCCATACTGTACATGCTACTACCTCCAGATTCACAAGTCAGGTGTTAAATACTGTCTGACCTCCTTGGAATCCTGAGGCTAACTAAATCCAAGTAATACTAAAGTCTGGGAAAAATTCTTTATTTTAGGACTACACGGTCTGGAATATAGAAGTAAAATAATCACTAAATGAAAATAAAGAGATATAAAACTCCCTTTACTGACATCTAGGACTTCTCTGAGTTTTTCCAATAGCAAAACGGCAAATGAAATGGCTTGAAAAACCAACCTTATCGATGCTTCTTCTTACATAGCATTAATTATTTTCTTTGACAGATCTTCATATTTTCATTACAAGACATCATTGTAAAATCCTATATTTTAATCATATGTTTCAAAACATTAACTTTAACTGACTGTTTTTTAATATTTTGATGTTAAGGTTATCCTTTTTTCTTTTTGTGGAATGTTACACAAGTAACATTTGAAATTTTAGCCAACATGGAAGGTCTTTGTTTATTTATGTTTAAATAGATTCAATCTTACCAATTTAATTTTAATATTGTGCAAACCACTCATGTGAAAATAAATGCTATTGCATTTTTTCTTAGTGTTTGTAAACATCTACATTTTACACCTGCAAAACAAATAAACTAGAATGTGTTTTACATGATTGTATGACTTACTGCAATGCTACTAGTCTACATATTATATGCATTTTCTGACACCAATAGACTCATGAATGTGGCTTATTATCTGCAAACTATAACTCCATAGATGCTCATCTTGAATTCCTTCTGACCATACAGAAGTTTGTATAAACCTTAATTTGATATCCCAGATAACGCTGTTGCTATACAGATTGTATTCTATTCTACTGTATATAGTTATATAATGATAATTACCACCAAAAGTAGTAATATTGATTTTAAATATATAGTCCACTTATAGTTATCTGGTCCTAAGCATGATGATGAAAAAAAATGACAAAATAGATATTGTATGTTACAATACATATTCTCTACCTTTTTATATCTTTGTTGTAGTATCACATACAAAGGGTAGAGCTTATGTTGCAACCTCACAATGGATGATTCATTATTTGTTTTCCCTGTTCCGTGTTGTGTGTGTAGATACTGTTTAAATTTTAAAAAACGTTACTTCAAAATAACATTTTCATTGAACTCAGACTGGATAGGAAGAAACCAACAGACACAGCAGGACTTCCATATTCTATAAGTTTTGTATTGCTAAGAGAGATAATTTGTTCCATGTGTAAGCAAATGAAATTGAATTTTTGTTCAAATATCTCTTTCTTTTGTGAAACCAATCGGCCAGCATGTGAAGGAGGAACAACCTTAGGGACATTTGAAGATGGGAATGTTAATGCCTTAGGAGAAACTGAAAAAGTATATAATTGTTTAGGTGTTGCAAAAAATGAAATCTTTGCTTGATATATAATATATACAGTAAGCTCAATCTTATGAAGAAGGCTTTTAACTTTCCATCTCTGAGAAACCAATACAATCCTTGGTTCTGCAGTTAGGAGTATGATTTTGCAGGTATTAGATAGATACTTAACCATCCCAAAGGTGCTTTTTCAAGAGGCAACTTGGTTTTTTTTTCTTAAACATCTAGATCAGGCCTGGTGATCTGCGAGCAAGATGCGTCATGCGTAGACCACGCTATCCCAGCTCTGCAAAAGCAAAAAAGGTTGCAATATGATATGTGACACGATCGAGTTTGACACCCCTGGGATCAGGGATGTCAAACTGGCGGCACACGGGTCAGATGCGTCATGCACAGGCCACATTCACCCCAGCTCCACAAAGGGGAAAAACGTCATGAAACGTCATGTGACAGCAATGTGACGCCATGAGTTTGACACGTGATCTAGATGCTTGACCAGATTCCAATTTTTAGCAATCAGTATATGTATTATTCAGTATTAACACTACTTTATCATATGAGTATGATATACTATAACAGCTGCTATACTCTAGGGCTACATACAACAGTTTTGCATTTTATTTTCATATATTTTCTCCTGGGGATATTACTGTAACTTTTTCCAGTACACCATTGTAAAGTGTCTCTACTTCCTTCCTAAACATTTATAATAGTTTTTTTTAAAAAAATCTTGGATTGTTATTCTATTATTAAACTCCCCTGACTATGCTTGTTAAATGAACAACAATAGGAAATTCACAATGATTCTGTTATGAATAGCTTCCATCCTTGAAAACACCTGCTGAGATAACTAATTAAAGACATGACTACAAAGAGTTACTTTCTTTCAATGGACGTGATATTAATTCCCCATGTTTACTACTTCATTGCATCTATTCACCCTTTTCACATTTTCCTTTTTGCTGATTAGTACTTTCATATTAGAAGACATTTGTAATTTGACTGTTTGCATTGTTTTGGGTTAATGTAGCTTTCCCTTGGAATGTGTTTGCATCATTTTTATAGGATTGGTTTTAACAGAGTTGCCCATTTAAAATTTTATATTGATGCTTAAATTCCTAAATTCATCAATAGCTCAATAACACAAACAGCTGTTTGTACCTCTAACATTGGATAAAGTGTGACCAAATATAGGTATTATCTGAGTTTCAATAAATAGTGATCTTACGCAGTTTATTAGCAAAGTACTGTTGCACTCAATGCATCTTACTTCAGAGAAGTCATGTATATGGTCCTGTGTATATGTGTAAGCACTGTGAATATTTTAACAAGACGAAATAAAATTGGGTTTTTTTCAATGCCATCTCTATAAGATTTATACAGTCCTCTAAACTATGTTGGTGAGAATACAGAATAACAGAGTTGGAAGGGACCTTGTAGGTCATCTAGTCCAACTCCCTGCTCAAGCAGGAGACCTTATACCATTTCTGACAAGTGGCTGTCCAGTCTCTTCTTGAAAGCCTCCAGTGTTGAAGCAGCCCCAACTTCTGAAGGCAAATTGTTCCACTGGTTAATTGATCTCACTGGCAGAAAATTTCTCCTTATTTCTAAGTTGAATCTCTCCTTGATCAGTTTCCATCCATTGCTCCTTGTCTGGCCTTTAGGTGCTTTGGAAAATAGGTTATCCCCCTTCTCTCTGAGACAACACCTCAAATATTGAAACACTGCTATCATGCCATCCTTGGTCCTTCTCTTCACTAGAGTAGTCATGCCCAGTTCTTGCAACTGTTCTTCATGTTTTAGCCTCCAGGCCCCTAATCATCTTTGCTGCTCTTCTCTGCACTCCTTCTAGGGTCCCAACATCTTTTTTATACTGTAGTGCAGCGGTTGCCAACTGGTGGGCTACAGCCCACTGGTGGTCCACGACAAAATTTTGCTGGTCCGCAGAGAAATGTCACCCTCCAAAGTAATTAATCCAGGCTGTGCAAGAACACAAGGCTACACTGCCCACATGGCCCTCCCTCCCTGCCCACTCACTCCTTACCTGGCAAACTTGCCTGCTAAGTTGTTATTTTTCCTTTTACAGACCATCAGCTGTTCTGCTGTGCCAGGAGATTTAGATTAGCTAGAAAGCAGGAAATCATTGAATTTCTTACTTTCTAGCTAATCTTTAGATGTTCAGCTCTGCTTTTGGGGGGGTTATAATAACTCGGTTCCACCCAGCTTTGTTTTTTTTTTAATTGAAGAAATATGGGTTGCTGGGGGAGAAATGGGATAAGTAAGAGAAAGTTTTGTGAACCTCGCCCTAAAGCTGCCACTTTTGCATGCAGGTGGCTGACTTCCCAAACCCCTAGCAAGAGCCAGAAGAGATCTGCAGTCTTTCAATAGCCAGTTGAATCAGAATAGAGCTGGAAGGGACTTTGGAGGTCTTCTAGTCCAGCCCCCTGTTCAAGCAGGAGGTCCTATACCATTTTAGAGAAATGACTGTCCAGTTTCTTCTTAAAAATCTCCAGTGATGAAGCACCCACAATGTCTGAAGACAAGGTGTTCCATTGGTCAAGTGTCCTTACTGTTAGAAAGTTTCTCCACAACTCCAGGTTGCTTCTCTTCTTGTTGGGGAAGAAAGCTCTGAAAGTGGTTGCCATTTCTACAAGGAGTTGTTGGAGTGCTGCAAATGGCGGCTGCTTCCAGGAGGAATGGGGAGCAGGCCTAAGCATGGCTAAATGCTGTCGGGGAGGTGAGGGTGGGATAGGGGCAGAGAGGTGGGGTGCACTGCAGTGCTCCTGTGATTGGTCATAAGAACAAATGACTGTGGGAGCACTACAGCTGTTGTAATTTCAAAACAGGAACATATACAGTTTGGGGGGAACCTGTCATAACTTTGGTCATCAATTGACCTGTTGTATCTCAGGGACTAGCCATGTTTCCAGGTGACAAATCAGTATTAATCACAAAGATTCATTAGATAAAACCTTTATTCCCATCCAAAAATTCCCATTTACAGTAATTCATTCTGGACTGAATTAATAATCAACAGGGTATCTCCCCCAACCTTTTTCATATTAAAATAATGCACTGTTTAAGATAAAAAAGGTTTTTTTTTAAGGGAATGGGGTTTAATCTTGAAGCTATTTTTTTATTCAAGAAATATTCAGTATTTCTCTGTAACTCTAAATGAGAATGGTATGGCATAAAACAAATGGAAAAACAAGTTGGGAATACAAATACAAAACCAGCCAATTTCTTACTCAAACTTATTAAGTTAAAGAAAGCATTGTGCCTACTATTTGCACCAAGACAAATTCCTTGTGTGTCCAATCACACGTGGCCAATAAAGAATTCTATTGTATTCTACAGAATTCTATTTTAACTACTTGGCTCTGCAGCACAGAACAAGTACAAAAAAATCATAAGATGGCATAGAATCAAAAGTTGGAGAATGTAAACTTAACTCCAGTCTAGTAAATAAAGAGATACTTTATATTCATCATGAGATTGAAGTCAAAATTCTATGATGAAAATCTGCTGGCTGAAGAATACAGATTTGGCCAAAATCCCATTACATTTTGGAAGACTAGATACACCATTTCCCTAATAAATACATCCCAGATACACTGACAGATAACATAAATGGAATTGGCAACAGTAATATTTGTGGAGAACATACTTACACTGAAAGTACATATTGTAAATCTTTATCACAGCAGAACACAAGAATGGGAAATCAAAGACTATTTAAATCCTGCAGAGTACAAAATAAAATACCTTAAATAACGTTTTAGTAATTAATTTTAAAGTTCTAAAGCTAAAGGTCTCAAAATCTACAGTTCTGTTCTGCACCACAAACAAGACAGAGCAAAATAATTACTTGACCAAGTACAGCAATAGGAAGGAACTGAGCCCATTGACATTAGCATTTCTCTCTTTCTCTCGTCTTGACATCTAACTTTATGCAGACATTTTATGGTGGTTTAAATAAACCACAATTGGTGGTTTCATTACAGCAGCCAAAACCATAAATCCTGGTTTCAATCTACACAGGCTAAGTTGAAAACAACATACACAATCTGAAATATTTATATATTTCATATTCTGTGATTTTTGTTTCTCAGCATCACGTACAGAGTTTTAGATTATCTGTCAAGGCATCTTCACTATTGTATCAGAATAGAAATTTTCTCTCATTTTACAGAAAAGGGAGGTGATTTAAGAACATTCCTCCAGGGGATAAACCTTCTGCTTTTACAGTCCCTAAAAAGGATGGTGGATATGGACTCATGTTAGGCCTTTGCCACCTCAACATCTCTTTAATATATTGATCACTTCTGTTCTCCCTTTCCTACTTGAAGTTGGTTTATATCTGTAGACTTGTTGGATGTTTATTTTCACATCTGCAAAGTATCATACCATCATTTCTTCTTCAATTGATATACGTAGATCCACCCATCAACTTTGAATTTTATTATTTGGCGTTTACATGACCCAAATATTATTTTCTGGGCATGGTTTCTATAAATTTATCTACTTTCTAAGGCATAATTCTGTTCTCTTATTAAATTAGAAGCTTTTTGCTATGTATCCCTATAGAAAGCTATTCTACCGTGTAGCTTGAATCTTTTCTCTTTTAGAACACTTCAGTCTTTGGTTCAGTTACACGGCATGATATTCAAAATCTGAGTCTGGATATCTGAGTCTAGAGATCTTTTTATAAATACAGTATTGTAAATAACCAATCGGTCTTTCAATTGACGAAAATCCACATTTGATTCCTTTTTGATATGACTTGAAGATATCCTTCACAATTAGAGCAGAACAAATCCCAGCATTTTTTCTTTTTTGGAACAATCCCCGTTTTAAATGTTCCTGTATCCTGTCCATAAACTGGGCAAATATCAACAGAGGCTTGATGAACCACATTGTTTTGAACCGCAATGTGTCACCTTATTCTTGCCCATTGAGTGTACCTTTGCTTCCTGTATCACCCACTAACTCTTCATTAATGAGGACAGGTTTTCCATCCAGACAATTCCCTCTACAGTATAGCATAAGAGATTCAATTCTGCAACCCTGTAGGATGTAGTAGAACATGTTATTGTGGGTTCTCATCAGCATTTCCCTATGCAGCTAAATAAGAATCTCTTACAATACAATGTTCTTTACAATTGGCCTTTCTTTTATTTAAAACATACCTCTTTCCATCAGCAGTGTGGTGGAAAATGCTGCTATCAAGGTGAGTAGCTGCCCCATAAGAGGTAGGAATTTCCCCAACCGTTAGAACACTTGAACACTTTTGCTTTTTTGAGGCATCTCATCCTGAGAGGTATACATAGGCTCTGTATGATATAATTCCCCATTTTCTTATGCTCCGAAAGCAGTGTTTCTGGAACAGCATAAGAGATTGGGATGCCTGCTAGAAGGGGATTGTGGATTGGCATAGTGCAATTGCAGCAGCCAAATGTACTGACATGGGTTGTTATGCAGAATGTATGGTAGTCTCATTACACCGAGGTCACTGGTTTCTTTTACATCTGGATGGTGCATAAACATATTTGGCAGAGCTCAACTGAAAATGCTCGTGGAGTTTCCAGAGACCCTGGGAACATACTGGTCACTTCTCATGAGTCTTCTGCTTGTTTATGCTTCCCCCCCCTTCCTAAACATATTACTCTTTTGGCTGACATAACAATAGGATATGTTTGGTTCCGGAACAGAGAACAGGTCTCTTTCCCTTAAGAAATGTTTAAAGATGGATTCATTCTAACACAAGAATTTTCGATTTTTTTTTTTTACTTTGGCTAGTCACATTTAATTGTTCAAATTTTTATCAGCATTCCAGATCATGAGCTAAGTTTATATGAGATGCTGCCTGATTTCACTAGGGAAGCTGTTGGCTCACAGTACTGCAAAATGTAATATGAACCATAATACTGCAACAAAAGAACAAATATGCAACTGAAACTCAAAAAAGAATTATAATTGTCCTCCCTCTTCTATTTACTAATGGACTGATAAATTTTAAAGCTCATTTTAACTGCATAGGAACACAAGAAACAATCTTACATTAACTTAATAATTGGCCCATTTTTAAAAAATTACTATTAATGGACAGCAATTCTCTTGATTTCTAGGCTAGTGTCTCCCATGGTCCATGGATTGTACCTGAAATTCTTTCCATGTGAAGTGAATGAACTTCCAATTACCTGCAAGACTGTTCATCTAATTAAACAAATCAAAGTTAGTTTAAAATTAAATTGTTAAATTAATTATTTAAAAAAAAATCACTGGAAGTACAATTTCCACCATCCTATAATTAATTCCTTAAAATAGATTATCAGATAAAGACTTAATCAAACTCCAATTTAAAAACAAAGCTAATATAATGTACAAACATCCATACTGTTGCAGTATTAAAATCAGTTGCAGAATTAAGTGTATAACAAAAATTAGAAATGGAAATAATTCAAGCATTAAAAAAGCAAATTAGTAAATACAAGTCTTAAGTTGATGAATGAGTACATTATTAACTCTGACATTTCTTTCAAAAAAGAAAAAGCTCGACATAATGATTTATTTAGCCATGGTTTACTGAATAAATCACATATACCTACATTCACATGATATGCTAACCCATAATCAACTGGCAGCAGAGGTATTTGGAGATAGCTGGCTTTGTCTCTCTTAATCATCACCTAGTAACAGTGATTCTATCATGATACCCGAACTATTTCCATTCCATCTATTTCCATCTTTTAAGAACTAAAACGTTTAAAAATGAACTGGAGTTTACATCCCTCTCCGTTCCTTTTCTTTTGTAGAGTTTTTAGAAGCCAGATTTGAAATTTCAGCTGAATTTAAAATGACCCCACCCCCAAAGATTACAAACAGACATTATTGTATGCTGCCAAGTTTCTTCCTTTGCCAACTTGGGTTGTCAACTCCCACTGAAAACAATTTTCCTTCACTTTTTTATGTGGATGTGTATATGTAAGTACTATGTGTATATGTGTGATGCACACACAGCTTGCCAAAATCAATCCATGCTAGAGTTTTGTGTGCATTATACTGTGAAAAATCTATGTCATTTCAAAAATAAATGTCTTCATGGTCTTGTACACTGCTTTTGACCACTGTCTATTGATGCACAGTGTATTATGTGGGATTGTAAGACCTTGTAAAAGATTGTAATTCTTTAAGACCTCAAAATGTGAATGTTTGTAATTGTTGGTTACCAACATTCCCATCTTAGATTGAGTCATCCAGGGAACCTAACAAATGGATTCACATTTGCATTGGGAATATCCTAATAATTTTTGATACTCGCAAATCAAGGCAAATATAATTGTCCCAGGATAATGTTGCAGGATCCAATTTGAGTCGGTCACAAGGACAAAGGGTTTATTCTTCCAAGTTTTTGGCCTCATGCTGGAGCACATCCTCATGTAATTTCTCTTTCTCCAGAATGTGGAATATTTTTGGTACTGTTCAACATGGTAGACTTCTGATTTGCTTCTATGAAATAAGATTTGGAAACAAATTTATCTGTATATACCGTGTTTCTCATATAATAAGGCCAGGTCTTTTTTTTTTTTTTGAGCCCCCCAAAAATGGCTAGGCCGTCTTTTCAGGGGTGACTTAATCACCCCCCTTGCATCTTCGGGCAGGCGGCGACGGCTTGGATATTGACCTCGGCGTTGGTAGGGCACTTCATATCGGGGTCAATGCAGGCAGCACCATATTCGGGTGTGCAACAAAAGTACTTCCTAACGGCAAGACTCCCCACCATTCCCCCCATTTTGCATGTTTTAATATAGGCCTTAATTTGGGGGGAGGGGCTTAATTTCATTTCATGCCTATACAACATGTTGGGACTTCTTATTGGGGGAGGCCGTATTTTTGGAGAAACAGGGTAGTTTCATAATCTGTGCTTAGAAGTGTGGTAATTATATTTTTAAGGCATTAGGACAGTTATCATGTGTTGTAGGATAAAGTGTTAATGCTAATGATACCCAATAATAATTTTAAAAAATCACTAAACAGGGCAGTTGTTAAACAAGTCTACTTGTACAGTATTAAAAAAGGTTACACAAGAAGGCAGAAATTCATTATCAGTTAAATTCACTATCAGTTAAATAGCTCAAATAGCTCAAAGCTGATCAGAGGCTGGCCAGTTTTTATCATACATATACCGCTTACATATGCTAGGCCAAAAAAATGTTGGTTTTGACTTAACGTATGAAATGAACCCAATCAATTAAGGTCAGTCAACATGACTTAGTATAAGTGGGAAACAGACTACAAGGAGGAGTGCAGTTTTATGATTTTTATGTTAAGGATTTTAATGTTGTAAGCTACCCAGAGTCACTTGTGTATGAGTATAAATATGTTTAATAACTATGTAAATAATAAACTAGGCCTTATTTTTTGCTTAAAATAATGTAGGAACAATTCTGGCTTAATATCATACATTATCAAATAATAATAACAGGGAAATAAATCCTTACATGGAAAGTGGTCCTTGTTTGCACTGTTAATGCAATTCAGAAGCTAAACGCTTAAAAAAAGAACAAAGCTAGAAAAACATTCCAGTATATTCTTTGTCATTTTGGAAACAAAGATAATAGTATAGCTTTTAAATCTTAGCTTACTTTAGATATATGACAAATAGTTTTGTTGTTTTTAATTGCTGCAGCCTGCCTAAGAAAAACAAAGTCTTGGCATTAATATATTCATGCAAAATTGAAATAAACTACTTTAAAAGGTGCTACAGTAAGTAATAATTCCCAAGCCAAACCCATAATGAGGGTATCATTTTGTTTAATGCAATAATGGCAAAGATCCAACAAAACAGCTCCCATTCCTGAATGTACAGCTGGATTCTGTCATCATGGAAAGATTTTATGTAAACCTCAGAAAGGAGGCTGGAACATATCCAATTTGAGAATTATAATCAAGCTGTACAGTTAAGCCATTTATCTTCATTCATTATGGAAGACCCTTCTAAATAATGGGTTCAATCCATTATGAGACAAGTAATTTTATAAATCCATTTTTTTCACCTAAAAGGTTTTCCTAGAATATTGTATTTTGTCCCCTAAAATATACTTCAATTTCAGAAAAGTAAATACATAGTTTTGAAAATGGTTACTCCTCCTTTAACTTCTTTAATAACATATTGACATGAGGATAATCATTATGGTCTAACTCAAAATAAAATGTTGAAATAATTCAAACTTTACTGATTAAATGATTTTTACAGCAATAGGGAACCTTTCAATAAAGATTGGCTATAGCAGCAAAAAAGTAATAAATTACCATAGTTTCTCTGATATCCAACTTCAATCTCTTTAAAGTTATATATTATCATTATTTTTTCTGGTATCAACACCTACCTATTTTGTGTATTAGGAATGTTAGGTCAGCTATTTTGCCTAGTGCCAATTCCCTATCTTTTTTGTCTGTGCAAGATGGATTCAAGTTAGTTGCTTGATCATGTTTGTTTAGTAAAGATAATAAAAGAGAAAGAGATGTACCTGGGGGACTAGTGTTTTATTTTCAGGGCAACTGGTGTTTAAATCACTGGTCAAAGGGCTGGCACAAGTATCAACTAAGAGTTCACCTTCAGCTTTGAGCAAAACCAAAAGCTGCTATTCTAGTGTGACAATCAAATACTAGTTATCGTAATTATATAAACTTCCAAGGCCAGCACAGGTGAAGGATTACTCAGAATGTATTGCATTGTACTTCTTGGTTAGGATCTTTCTCAGTACTGGCTTTCACAGAGGATATATTGACCTGGAACCATTCCCAGAGTATTTGTGGGAGCTGAGGAAATGCTCAACTCCATGTTAATGTGCATATGGAATGGATATTCTAAGGCACCCATCTTCTTCCTAGCTTTTTCCTAGTCTAAGTTGTGGTTTATATCTTCCCACTTTCTGAAGCAAGTTCTCAAGTATTTTATTTGTGATTAATCCTCATTAACTTCCTCCTAAGTCCTTCTGTGCTGTTTTATTGTGGTAGGGGGTTATGCGTGGAAGGGATGAGCAAAGAACATCAGGCATGTATACCTATATATTCCCAACAGGATAAGTCAAGGCATAATCATCCAGGTAAAGCAAGCAGACCACATCAGACAGCAATAATAGGAAGTTGGTGGAGGTCAACGATCACTTTAAGTGTCAATGGCAAAGGCATCAATTAATATAGTGTGGGAAAAGGCATTGATAAAACTACTCCTGTATACACTAAAAATTGACAATGAAGTTACAAAAGTTGTAAATAGCTTCTGCCACTTAGAATTAATCCTCAACCATCAAGGGTTTAAACAGTGAAGAAGCACATCACAGATCAGTACTTGGTACAGCACCCATGAAGACTTTGGAAAATATATTCTGATGCCACAATGTACATGTACAGAAAGTTCAGAACTGTGCAAGCAATGGAATTTCTAGTGAGACTCTATGGAAGTGACCGTTAGATTTTGAAAAAAGAAGCTAGAAAGAGTATTGCTACTTCTGAACTTCAGTGTTGGAGAACACATTTAAGAATACTACAAAAAGCCAAGAAAACAAATAAATTAGACAAATCAACACCAAGTTGTCCCTTGATACATAAAATAACCAGGCTCAAATTACCCTCTTTCTCTCAAAAATCTCCTGAACTCCACTGAAGATGTTACCTAGTCTGGTAATGAAATGTTTGGAAAGCAACCCACAAGCTCGAAGAACTAACCTTCACCCTCAAAGACTCTAATGCTAGGAAAGGTGGAAAGAAAGAGAATGGCCACCAGCAAGGTGGGTGAACTTAAGTTACAATGGTGATGAATGCACTGCTGGAAGTCCTGAAAGGCCATCTTAGGAACAGATTATCATGGAGAAAATCTATCCATCTTGTTGCTAAATCTTGATACCAACTTAATGGTACATTAATCAATCTCACTTATTCATTCATTTATTTATTATACCTGTACAGTGCATACTCCCAGTCTACAATTGTAAATCAATGAATAAATAATCACAAATGTTAACAGTAAAATAAGTAACATAAGAATGCATAATAATAAAATCTTACAAAGATCACAACAATAATCAAAGTAAGATTGAACACAGGAAGTAAAACAATTGGCTCATATGGAAAAAAGATGGAAAGCTTTTCTAAAGTTATCAATGGAATGAGGGAAGGGAGGTTCCAAATATTTTTACCCACTTTCCTTTGCCTCATTCACTGCTGGGCAAATGAGTCAAATTTGAGATGTACATTGAAGTGGAAAATACCTTTAAATGGTAAAAAGCAAATTCAGACTATAGAAGCAGATCAGAGTTTACAGTTGGAAGAGATGTAGTCCATAGTTTGTTGGGTGAAAACAAGGAAACTCAAAGATTAACCACTACAGTCACAGGCCAAAAAGACCCACTAAAGATCAGAGAAGAAACTATATGTGTCTGACTTTGAATCAACCTAGATTGCCTGAACTAATCCCCACAGTTACAACAAATTAATTTCAATTGGACATCAGAAAAAATCTCATAACAGTGGCATCTACTGTTTTAGAACCATATGAACCTTGCTTTACTTGAGGTGCTTAAGCAGTCTGGATAGCTGTATATTGCGGATGCTGTATTAATGGATTCCTGAATTGAAATGGGGATGCAAATCATGGATTAATCAACTTTATGGGTTCTTCCAATGGATCCTTTCATCATATAATACTGTGATTCCTTTGTACCAAAGGTTGATACATGCTGTACTTCTATGATTTCCACCAATAATTCAGATGCTTACATCAGCTAGGTCAAACCATTGTTTTCTTCTTCCCGTGGAAATAAATTTTCCCAATGTTTTGTAAAACAGAAATTAAAATCTATTACCTATTCTTCTAAAGCAATTAATCATGTGATTAAGGAGAATAATATTACCTGATCATTGTAGTTAATAACTGAATAATCATTATTTTAAAAAGGAGCAACACACTTCCAGTTGGCATTTTCTGTATCTAGATATCTTTCTGATTCTAGAATGTGATCGAGCTTGTGTTCTGGACCCTGAATGATGATTTTCACTGGACTATCTATGTGAATATAATTCTTCTTGGATGACTGGATAATTTACTTTTACATGTGTAGGGAATTCCCACAGTACAGAAATGATGGGTTCATTCAGTCTCATTACAGAAATTTGTGTGTGCAGTTCTGGTACAAGCTTAAGCACTGGAGACTGCACAGTCCTATCTAAATGTGTCTCCAATCTTCTCTTGGTTGGAAAAACTAATCATATCATAATTTTGATAATATCTAGGGTCAATCACACACAGAACCACTTTATGAAAAAATATTCAATTCTCTAATAAAATCACTAGATTCCATCAGTTTCCATACTGTGCTTGGCAGTAGGAAATTCTCAGATTGCAACTTCCAAAATCCTCTAAAACTCTGGAGGTATTTTTTGGTAGCTCTATCTAAACAATTAAATTACATGCTATTTTATACATAAGTTACAAGTTCAGAAAGCACAAAATAATAAATATATTCTATTGATAGTATTATTATTAGGATTGGAACATTTGTAATTAAGTGATACAGTTAAGTCAACCATTTTATAACATTTTTTTTTTGCAAAATCATTAAGAAAATTGACTTGGTTTGTCAGAACTTCTTGGGAAAATTGCAAATGGCGATAATATTACTCCAGGATACCCAAACCGTTGTAAATACATGCTGGTTGCCAAGCACCCGAATTTTGTTCACAGGACCTCCGCAGTAGTTCTAAGTGCAGGGATTGGTCTTTTTGTCACTTTTTTTCCCATGCCATTGTGATTGAATGGTTAAAACAAATGGTTGTAAATTGAGTAGCTATATAGCAACCGGTTGACAAAACTCATTTGCTTTAAAAGCTAGGGCTAGCATTTCAAGAACACTTTAACATTATCTGCTTCGACAAGCTGAATGTATAAGGAAAAAGCTGATGAAGGAAGCTATTGGGTATTTAGTTTCAAGAGCCACAAGAGTAATGTCTTAAACATTAGAAGGGATGGAGTAAAATGATACCCTAGTAAGAAAAAAGGAGTGTGCAATAGTTTTTCCATTAAATTGCCATCTGTTTACAAGACAGAAGAATAAAGACAAGTTAAAAGTAATATGAATAATTATTTGCCAAATATACAATTTCTAAAAATCTACCTAGATGCTGAAACATGTTTGTTGGATTTTCCCAATCCATGGGGTGGGGTGGGGGGCTCCCCATAGAATAAGAAACAAAGTAATATGCTGTGACTTTAGAAAAAGGAGCTGCACTACTGCTTCATTGTTGCTTTTTCCTCTTGGAAAAGTAACTGTGACATAAACTATTGTGATGACAAGAAACAAAAATTGGAGCATACAATTACAGAGGCAGGCAACTGAAGAGGCATGGCATGCATAGTTACCTAAATTTGCTTTTAAAATGGCTGAAAATAGCTGCAATTAAATGGGTTTAAATGGACGCTGGACAAATTATTGGAGAAGATAGATTTTTTTATCACCGGGTTCCAATTCTGATAACTGAATACTGTCTCCTGAATGAAATCAGAATACAACTACTAGGGAGCAAATTGTTTATACACTTCCTAAATATTATACGATACAAAATATTGAACTAGTTCAATGGGGATCAAATGTTTTGATTTCAGGACTCCTTTACATTCTTAAAAATAATTGAGAAGTCCCAAAGAGCTTTGGTTTATGTGGGTTGTATCTATTGATTTTTACTGTATTAGAAATTAAAACTGAGAGATTTAAAATATTTATTGATGTGATTTTACAGATTTACTGAAGGGCCACCGGGATCCCCAGAAGTTACCAGAACACACTTTGAGAACTGCTGGACTAGATAGATCTATGGCCTGATCCAAGAGAGAGCTACTTTTAGTTGTAAATATTTGCTGACAGCCACCCACCCACAGGAATATATTACATAGCAACTTCAATATTGGGTTCAATACTGTTAAAGAACATTTCATTTCTATTATATTAAAAGTTCTAGAATGTTTTTAAAAATCAACATAAAGGGATGACTCACAAACACCCACAACAAGCTAAGCTTCAAAGGGTTCAGATTCAATGTGATATACCCTTTGTATTAACTCTAGTGTTGTATTTTTAGGATTTTAAATATAGAATGCTCTAATGCTCTATTCATTCCCAATTTACAGATTCAGTTTAGAATGGTATCTGTTACGTTTGGCTGAGCTGAGCAGGAACCGGAATCCATTCCCATTGGCTGAGCAGTCTGACAGCGAGCCATAGAAAAGCGAGCTGTCAGACTGCGTCGGTTAATTGCTCGTGCTTGCCAGCCGACTCGCAACAGTAATGGCTATTGCGGTTACCGCAGTTACAGTTAGTCTTATGGTTACTTGTTACAGTTAATAGTTACTAGTTAATAAATGTTAATTTAGCCAAATCGTGGACGTCATTTGTGCCTCACAAAAGTACCCATGTTCATAACTATTATTTATTTATTTTTCCCACTATCACTGAAATCCTAACTAAATTATTCAGAAATAAATTCTGTCAAAATTAGTGATTTTTTAAAATGAGTTATCTACAGTAAATATCTTGATACTGTCTGGATTTCTTCTGAGGCACAGAAATAATAATGGTGTTTCCATCAGAATCAAACACAAGGCATTCCTGGTTAAAATAGCTTTTATCCCACCTTTTATTACTCTTCGTATATTCTTCTATATTAAGTTACAACATATAACATACCCAAGCTAATATGAGTTTAATGGAATGGAAATTGAAAACATAGTTGCATGATACTGTTACCCAGAGTTAACTGACCTGTAATTTATGGAATAAATTCATATCTGGATTCACAAGAATACAGGATAAATTAACCAGATGGGCTCAGTTCACTAAAGATGCTTAGTCTACAACGCGAGGGGCTACTTTGTGTCACAGTAACCCCAAAATACTGGATTATCAAAAGAAAAACCACCAGATCTTCCACTGGCTGGTGAAGAAAACAAGGCCTTTGGGAGTAAACAATTAGTGTTAGACTCACCACCAGGACTTCAACACTTTCCCAAAAACTTGACTCAATGCGATGTGACTAGGCTCTACACTTATATTTTTTAAGGCTGGCACAGATAATTATGAATATAATTCTTCTTTTATGTAGTGTAATTCTAATTTGAATTCACAGAATCATTCAAGTACAAGCCTGAAAGCCTTGGAGTAGGACAGGCATTGGTTGCACTTATGGATAACCTTTAGAGGGCTTGAGCTTGGAGTGATGTGTCCTCCTTGATCTCTCTTTTGATACAATCAACCATCGTAACATTCTGGACCAACTTTGGGGTTAAGAGTATGGGACACTGTTTTGCAGTTCTGGTTCCAGTCAGTGCTGGCAGTGGAGGAAGAGCCCGCATACTGGTATTAGGGCTCTCTCTCCAGTGCCTGAAAGATGTAAAGTCTAGAGGGCTTAGACTCAACTTGGGAAAGGATTGGATTTGTTTTTGGTCTCCCAAAATCCAGTGAATTGTCGTCCTTGGTTCTCAGCAGGAACACATTCCCGCAGAAAGAAATGGCATGCAACTGAAGGGACCACTTGCAGCTTTTGTTTAAGGAGCAGGTGGCAGCCATAGCTGAGGGACCTTTGCACAAGATTAGCCTGTGCACCAAATATACCCTTTCATGGACTGGGAGTATTGTTCACTCTCGCTCATGCCTTGGTCACCTCTCGGTTGGATTACTACAATGCTCTTTATATGGGGCTGCCCTTGAAAGCCATCCAGAAATTACAACAGGCCCGGCACGCAGTAGCATTTGCAGTTCTGGGTAGTTCATGTTTTGCCCAGGTTCAAAATGCTGTTGCATGGGATGCTGTGCTTTTATTTGCTTTCTGAGTGCAATTGAAAGTGCTAGTTATTTAGATTTAAAATCCTAGATGTGATAGGACCAGAGCTTTTTGTGTGTGTGGGATTGTCTCTTCCATGCAAATAGGTCAGAAAAGAGTGATCACTTTCCAGGTTCAGTCCCTTAAATGTAGTTATCCAATGGGACGTTGGAGATGTACCTTTCCTGTGGTTGCCCTGACTTTTTGGAATAGCTGCAGTTCGGAGGATCCCTGACCTATTGGCCTTTTGGGGGCTGTGAAGACTGGGATCTTCATTCAGATTTTGGGCTAGACAGGAAGGAGCTCAGCAAATCTATGAGTATGGGGAGTTTCTGCAATGTTGGGAAATGTGGTGCTTTCATGGGTTGATCTATTTATTATTTAAATATTATTGTGAATTGCCCAATATTATCTTGCATTAGATAGCAGCCATATAAATTTATAAAACCTAATTAAATAAAAAGATGCATCCATCTTAATAAAAAGTAGAGACATTCTGTTCTGTCATAAGGCTGAAGCACTTCTGAATCTATTTCAATTTGCACAATCCTACCGGTTATTAAAACACCCTGTTGTCACTGAGGATTGTGTATCTTCATGGAATGTTTATATGGAAAAAGAATCAGAACAATTAGTTCTAGCAGTTGCTGTGGGCTGCGGTTATTCTAGGGTTGCTGCGGCTGATTCTACACTCCAGCTACTGATGTTGCTCATGCTTTATTCCCCTTTTTTCAACCAAATTAACCAACATTCCTATCTTTCTCAAATGATTGATGAAATTAAAACATTATTCTAGTATTCTGGCTGGCATTAATGGCTCTGCCAGATTTCTATAATGTTACTCCCTTAGGTTCATGGGAATATCCAATGTTATCTTTGAAGCAAGCGGCAAGGACTGCACTTTTTGATTTTGATCTACTGGATTCCAAAACACCAACAAAAGGATCAGTTCCACTCACTTAGGTTTGTGCGTTGAACCACGTAGCTCCTCGTGAAAGAATACAAGACACTCACATGCTTTTGTTTTAGTAGTTCCATCTTCCGACCATATGCTAAGCTGTCAATGTCCTTGAGAAATCTGCCTACACCTGAACTGCTTGACCACAAACGTGTGCCACCAAAAAGCTTTTGTATCCCTCCTAGTGGTCTGTTTCAAAGATTTCCCACTCCTGCTATCTGAGATCTAGCCCTCCTTCCAATGTTGATAAAGGTCTTTAAAAAGAAGAATCTGAATTGTTATTTTACCCTTCTTTTTTCAGTAACTGTTTCAAACTGTTTATTGTACTTAAGAATTTACTCCCACAGAAAAAGCTTTGTGTATATGCACATATTTCACAGGAAAAATAATCTGTTTATTTCCATTTTGAGCAAAAATAATAGATAATAATAGCAAGTGGCAAACTTTTCCAGATTGATTCTTCCAAGCCAGCAAAACTTTTAATATACTGGAAGTTGCTGTCCCAATATGCCAAGAAAGGCAGCAAATGGGAAAGACAGCCAAACAGTGACAAGAGTTGACAGGTCTCCTCTGACAGGTAGGGATTCCGATTAAATCTTTTGCATGGGAAAATTTCTGTAAAGATGCTATATATGTGATTTTTTTCAAAGTTAGCTGCTAACTCTTATTATGGGTGAATGTTTTGACCAGAGATATAGCAGAGAATGCTATAACTCTGTATCAGGGGACCCAGTGGCTCAGACGCTGAGCTTGTCGATCAGAAAGGCTGGCAGTTCGGTGGTTCGAAGCCCTAGCACCGCGTAATGGAGTGAGCTTTACTTGTCCCAGCTTCTCCCAACCTAGCAGTATAAAAATGCAAGTAGACAAATAGGGACCACTTTGATAGGAAGGTAACAGCATTCTGTGCATTTAGTCATGCTGGTCACATGACCACAGAGACATCTTCGGCAGCACTGGCTCTTTGGCTTGGTAACAGAGCACCGCCCCCTTGAGCCAGAAATGACTAACACGTATGTGCAAGGAGAACCTTTACCTTTACCTATAGCAGAGAAATGTAATCTTGTTTATTTCCCCAATCAGCACGAAGAATGTTCAATTGAGTGACCAAGTTGTAGATCACGGGTATCAAACTCACGTTGTCACATGACTTATCGTAATTTTCTCCCCTTTGCTAAACCAGGTGTGGGCATAGCCAGCGTGTGACGTATCCAGCCCATGGCCATAAGTTTAACATCCCTGCTGTAGATGATGGACAGCATGCTGCTGCTTCTTATTTCTGAACAGACAGCAGCAGATATAAAAGCTTGGCCTTTGCTGTTGACTAAGTATTAAAACAACTCTGTTTGCCCATTTACAGCATTATTTGCATTCTGGTTTCATGATTGAGCTCAGAACTCAAGTGTGTTAAGCTTCTTTTCACGTTCTGTATCATGAGTAACATGATCTACTAATAAAATGGTCATGATTTGTATTTTATTAACATTTAAAATATTACTTTAAATTTAAAAGAGTAGTTCAGTGGTGATTTAAGTGGCGAGGGGATGATTCCGTGCGGGAGATGTGTGAGTACGTGTGCGCGGGGTTCCATTTATGCAAGCTGCAGGCCTGTATGCCCACCGTTTGAACAAACGGAGCTGTGTGCATGTGCTCACCGACCCGCTGCCCACACCAAGTAGAGCTGCTCGCACATGCCCTTCCATAACTATTATAGACCATAAATCTTAATTGGCATCTGTTTCTTCTAACTTACCTATATGCAACAGAATATCCCTGGTTCATATTATTCTGTATGGAAGTCTTGCCAACATACTTACCTGCCTATAGTCCTGCTTTGTGAATCTAAGTGAAGCATTTTCTGCAATTCCACATGAAGAGTTTCTGTTTCTTGACGGAATCCCCCAGATTTTCTGAACTAATGTTGAATAACAGCTGTAGCTACAAGACTGCCATTTACCTATTTCTGTTTTAACCAATAGTTGTTGTATTGGTTAAATACATTTGGAAAATTAAGGTCCAGTGGAGCTTCAGTGCTCATCTTGTTTAAACGTATCTTTATGTACTATTAATATTTCTAAGTTCTCTTAGCTAAAGAGCAGCCACATTTTATGTGTTTTATTTTTCTGTTGTTTTTCTTGTTATCCCAGTCCACATTCATCGTTCCTAGGTATATTTGGTGGCCTCTACTGCCTTAATTGCTACCCCTTTGTTATTTATATTCTTACCAAGTTTCTGTAATAAGGAATGCATATACCAATTTCTATTATCTGTTCTATGTAATTTTATATTCTTCATTTTTTAAATTTGTAATAAAACATAATAGTGCTTTACATATCTTACCTGGTAACAGCTAATGCCTATAACTTTCTGGAATCTGTCCAGACCTTTCTTTGAACTCTTGGCCCTTCTATTTGGAAGATGGAAAGTTCCATTGCAAAAGTATTTGGCAGACTCATGTAATAGAAGTATAGAAGCAATAACAAATGGAAATTGAACAATACAGTGAGTATATTTAAAAAGTCAATCAAATTAAACAGGAAAATAATACTTTGATGGGAAATCTAGATATATGTTGTTTGAATAAAACACATATAATATTGCATTTCACATGGATCAGCCACACTGGTGGGATTTAAACGTTTTTATTAGCGGTTCTGTGGGTGTGGCGTGGCAGGGGAAGGATATTGTAAAATCTCCATTCCCTCCCCACTCTTGGGGGAAGGTTACTGCAAAATCCCATTCCCTCCCCATCCTACTAACCTGCTTTCCAGCTTTGTTCTCTTGTACAACAAAAGAAGACCCAGCCAATCAGCTGGGACTCGGGAGGCAGAGAATAGATGGGGCGGGACCAGTTAGAGGTAGTATTTGCCGGTTCTCCGAACTACTCAAAATTTCTGCTACCGGTTCTCTAGAACTGGTCAGAACCTGCTGAATACTACTTTTGATCAGCCATCATGTTAAAAAACTGTTTGAATCTCAGTTTATAATTTTGAAAATGATATATCATTTCATATCAATATATGATAATTTTAATCAATAAGTAAATATACAATAATTCTTACCAATGATTCTCAAAGTTATTTATTTCAGTCTGTGTAAACTGCCCCAATGAACAGGTTATATGCAACACATAAAAGAATGAAAGTGCAGCATATAAAAGAGTGAAAATACAGTATAAACATAATACATGTACTTCAGAATATAGAAATATATAAAATACATCTGGAAAGTGTAGTTTTCACAGCTTTATGAAAGGCTAAGAACGAAAGGGCTTCAAAGGAGAAGAAGAGGTCTTCTTGGCCCAGGTAACATGGGAATTCTAAGCAGGCTTCCCCCCAACCCCACAAAAGTTCAAATTAAGCTTTATGAATAATGAAGACTTGATCACAATCTGACATACTAGTACATCAATGAATTTGATATAAAAATGTTAATTTAAGAAATTTAAGTTAAATTAAATTAACTTTGGAGTAAGGAAGCTGCAGAGAAGTTATCCTTCCTTCATAAATACTATACTTACATCAGGATCTACTCCTATTTCTTTCCAAGCAATACTGGGAGAAAACAAGCAATACATAATTAGCTTATTAGTGTATATTAGAGAAATACAATTCATACTGTACCATAGACTAAATGTACTTTATTGATTAACACTAAACAACTTACCGTCCTTTTAATGCAAAACATACTGCTTAAAGAACTCATTAAATTTTAAAGTGAGTCCACATGAAACCCGGTAAAAGCATTAAAGTTTCCTTTAACTAGATTAGATTGACTGGAAACTATATCAGATCCACATTAGTATGACGTTGTAGACTTTCAGTCAAATTGTCTCCAAGACTATCTGCACATTAGGTCATAACAAATAAAATGGAAAACTATATTGTCTTCTGGTCTCTGGAATAATGGTCTCTGCCATTTCTATACCTCCCCCTTCCTTAACCAAGCATCGTACAGATGTTTTCAGATGGCAACTCTTGGAATTCCCAGTCAGCACAAACAAATGGCATGCTAGTAGTTCTGCAACTCTTCACTCTAAAGTTAGACAAACAACAACTGACAGTCATTGATATTCTAGCAATGTGTCCAATAAGAGTTACAAAACCCAAGACAGAGACAGGTCAGAGACAGAGTATATAGGCTCACAAAGATGCATGCACCCATAAAAGGCTTGGGTGCTGCCATTAGAGACTTCTGAAAAATTCCAAATTGTAATTGTTAATGAAACTGAAGAGTAACCATAGCAATCAAATAAAATTGTTGGTCTAGAATGGTTAGCACTTCCCCATTTTGAGATTGGTATGCAACTTGGGGCTCCTGGAAAGATGACAGCTGTGATCAAGATCTTTTGCACCAGTTCATTTTATGTGAAAGTTGCACTTTTTTCTCAACTGAGAAGTCCTTCAGATGGATCAGTCTCAACCTGATCATCTCACAATTGGACCATTGCAGAGTCATTGAAAATGAGATGGTTGGCAAATAAATTTCACAATAAATAAAACTTTCCACATGGGGCTGCCCTTGAAAGCCACCTGAAAGCAATAGCTGATTCAAAATATAGCAGTGTAAGCAGTAAGGCTTGCTTTTCCTTATGCCCATGAGAGCTGCTCTGTTTGCCAGTTTGCTTTCAGGTGAAATTCAAATCATCACCTATAAAACTCTTCATGACATGCTGCTGTTATTAAAAGATGGCATAAAACTTATTTTACTTTCTATAAAATGTTATACACACACACATACTTTATATAATTATATAATTGTGTGTGTGTGTGTGTGTGTGTGTGTGTGTGTATATATAAATGAAAGTTAGAATATCAAACAATACAAAAACATTGTTATATAATTGTAATAAAACTCTTAATTGTTCTAGGGTATATACCCATTGGAATCAGTTGATTTTAATGACCTTCTAAAATGCAAGAAGTGTAGGAATGATCAGACAACTGTGTATTACTCATTGTGGATATTATCATTGAAAAGGCCATGTTCCTAGTCTCAGCTTCTTCACTTCCCATGGGGGCAGGATCTTTAACAAGCCCTCTCTTTATATGCAGTCTTGACTGGTAGAATCTTATTGGGCAAGATAGTCTCCAGTATATTGTCTATGGAGATTCTCAGTCATCCAGGGCATAGTGCTTTTTCAAGAGGCAATTGGACTTTCTTGTTTTTCTTCCTATGAGGAAAAAGTCAGCAGTCCATCTGCATTTAAAAGACAAAAGCCATTCTTTTGAAGATAGCAAAGTCCACATTTTGGACAGAGAGGACTGCTTCTTTGAAAGAGGGGTCAAAGAAGCCACCTATGTCAAAACTGAAAGCCCTCTCTCAACAGAGGGGATGAAATATGACATCATCTACCATGTTTCTCATATAATAAGGCCGGGTCTTACCTGCACCATATCCGGGTGTGCAACAGAAGTACTTCCTAACGGCAAGCCCCCCTACCATTCCCCCCATTTTGCATGTTTTAATATAGGCCTTAATTTGGGGGGAGGGGCTTAATTTAATTTCATGCCTATAAAACATGCTGGGACTTCCTATTGGGGGAGGCCGTATTGTTGGAGAAACAGGGTATCTCCAGTCTAACATAGTCTAACAGTTCCAAACAATTCCAACAGTTCAGTTCCAAGAAGACTCCACATCCATTTGCACTACTCAGGTGATCCTGACAACACAGATAAACCTCCAGGTGGCCTCAACAACTCTCTAAAAGAATGCAAACAATCAGCTGCCTGCAAAAGAGTATAAATCCTTCCATTCCTCACCAACTAGTCAGAGCTGAAGATGCTTCTTGGATGAGAAGTGAAATGTCTTCAAAGAAAAACAAGGACATCCAGTTGCCTCCTGAAAAAGCACCTTTGGCTCTCCAGTATATTCTACTTCCATGCAGGGGTGGGATACAACAGGGTTAACTACCAGTTCAGGATTTACGAGCTTCCCTGCACGCTGCGAGCCACGCACCTGTAAATCGTAATCAGCATGCTGTGTGCAGAGAAGCAGCCTTTGAAACAGCCCTCTTTTCCTGCTTTTTAACTGCAGCTGTGCCTCATTCAGCAGCTGAAGTTGAAAAATCAGGAAATAAAGATCAGGTAAGAGCCCAGGTGGGTGGGTGGGCAAAAACATCAGCAGACATAGAACCAGTTCTATGTTTGCTGCTCTTCAGAGCTACCAATTTACAGAGGTGGACAGAACCATTAGAAATCCACCCCTGCTTCCATGCCATAAAAATAACAACTAGAATTTTGAATCAATTATGAGCACGTTCAGTTGGGTCCAGAAACCTATTGGTAACCAATGAAGCAAACTAAAAATAGGTTTTGTTTTCCAAGCCACAGAAAAAAATATGTATAGCTCAGGGTTAAATTGTGCTCTGAATTTGGTTGTTTCTTGCAAATGTTTATTACCCAACTAGATATGGAATACGAATGGGAGCCAAAAGCTTCAGAATGTACACAAATGGGAGAAATGTGCATAGAGGGCAAACCTCCAACAAATAATTTTTTCTTCATGAATGTCTACGATAGCATGTCCTGCCTACCAGTGTGAGATACAAACCTCCAATAAACTGCATTGAAGATGTTAGCTAGTTTCAAACTATTTTAAATTGTTTTATTGATGAAATATAACAAAAAGACAACAGTGATAACACAATAAAAAGTAAACACAAGATGATTAAAATAAACTAAAACATAAGGAAGAAAAAATTAATACTACCATGTTTCTCAGAAAATAAGGCCAGCCCTTTTCTTTTGACTTAATTTCTTCCCCCCTGCGTGCACCTTTGCCTAGAGCACTCCGTGGACAGCCACGCCTCGCCACCAGCTGCTCCTAATGGCCAATCATGGTGGAGCACAGAAGCCTCCCTACCCCCTGCCAAGAGCCTTTGCTGAAGACCTGGGTATGGTGTTGGCTGCAGGCTGGGTCAGCGGGCAGGTGGCGGCAGCGGAGCATATTGCGCCGCTGCTGCTTCCTCCATCGTCGTTGCTTTCCCTTTTGCCCTCGCCGCAGCTTATGCCATGTTCGGACTGCTGCCATTGGGCAAGATGCAGAGGCCGGAGTCCGTGCTGGACATCACGGCGGTAGCAGAGAAGTAGCCCTTCCAGCAGGTGGAGGAACGGTTAGAGTGCAGCGTTTCAGCTGCTTCTCAGGTGGGGGAGCCGCCACTGTAACTTCCACAGTTCCGACCGGTGGTGGCGCCTCTCGCCAGCGCCGTCTCCAACAATAGCGGCAGCAGCAGTGGCGGGACAGACTCCGCTGCCAGCAAGAACCGCCTGCCCTCCCACAGAGGCATCACTTTGCTTGACGGCGGCTGTGTTAACAATGTTCTGCAAGTCAGTGAGTCATTCGGGTTTTGGTGGGTGAAGCGGCAGCGGGAGGGTGAGGCCATCATTTCTCTCCCCCCCCACCTTGCTTTGCTTCTCGCCCCAGAGCTTCGGGTCATGGTCTTGTCCCCTGTATGGTTGGATGCTCTCCTTTTGCTCCAGCCACCCAACCCCCCCCTCAACCTTTTCCCCCTCTTTAAGTTTTCTTTATTCTCATTTCCTCCGTCAGTTGCCTAAGAATACAGACTGGCCAGGCAGCTTCCTCCACCCCCCCAGTAGTTTTAAAAAGAGAACCATTTATCCATTTTGCCAGGAGGAATCCAGGAGGTGGATTTCCATCCTATTTCTGTCCTTCAAGGAGATGAAGGTGGGGAGTGAATTTAAGGGTGCTGCCCTCCCTCCCTCCTTTGGGGTGAATCCTTTGGGAGGATCCTCTGGGAAGCTTGGCAGGGAAAGAAGGAGAGAGGGAGGGTAGCCAACATCCATGCTGCCGCCGCCCGCCTGGTGACCTGGGGCTTGGCCGGGGGAAGGAGCTCTCCACGCTCCGCCATGATCAGCCATTAGGAGCGGCTGGTGGCGAGGCATGGCTGCCCGTGGGCTGCTCCTAAGAGCAAGTTTTCCCGCCCTTCCCTCTCATTTCACATGTTTTAAATTGGCCTAAATTTTGGGAGAGGGACTTAATTTCACCTTCACGTCATGGACCTTCCTATTGGGGGGTGTATTGTTGGAGAAACACGGTACCATAATATAAAAAGAGTGCAGTTATTATCTAGTTTACATACTAGTAAATCTAGACAACACTGAAGTAAATTACTTCATTTTTTAATTTTTTGGAATAAACTTTTTAAAAAATGGATAAAGAATGCATCTTCTGAGTATAATTTTCTTTATATAGAATATTTCTTTGAAAAGCACCAAGTTGGGTAGAGTTTCCTAAAATGTCAAATTGTATATTTTAGAATTGTAGTACAGCAATTTATTTAGAATTTCAAACTTCATTTCTTAAAACTTATGTTGACATATGTTGTAACTAGAAAGAAGCTATAGCTGTACATAATCAGGCTCGTACAAAACTTTCATTTCTTACAAGATGGACACAAGATCAACCTTTTAAAAGCATTCTTTGAGGAGTCAACAAACACAGCACATTTTAAATAGATTATCTTCCTCGTTCAATCAGATTATATACTTCAAACCTGGATCCATTGATTTTCCAAAACTCCCTCCCTCCCTCTCCCTCTCTCCCAGCCTCTCTCACTCTCTCTCTCAAATCTTATTCTATTTTTTATTTGTGGTAAATTGGATTTTTATTTTGTTTTAAATAGAGAACTATTAAAAACCATAATATTCTAGGTACCTCTGAAGTTATTAAAACCTTTGGGTCACGTTGTTTTGTTAATATATGTTTAATTGTATATTCCGAAAAGCAAATGATTCAGATAAGTTAACCTAAAATGGAGCCTTTCAAAATCCATAAACTAGCCATTATGAATAATTTAAGATATTATTAAGATGTGCTTATTTTTTTCTTATTAACAATTTCTTTATCCATAAGTTACACATAAAAGTTATGGGAATAAATTTGAGTAATTCCAATACTCATATATAACAATCACATGTACACATATCGCTTAAAAACTCTTTTCAGAAGCAATTTTATTTAGAATTTTTTTCCTTTGTGAAAAATTGCACAGCATTTTTTTACAGTACAGTATTATTAGCAACCAAAACTTTACAAAGAAAAACCTTTCAAAAACAAAAATGAGTATTTGCATGCTTTTTATTCAGATTCATACACAGAAATTTAAAAATAACAGTGTTATATAAATATACACTTAACATAATACCAGATAAAAAGATAAACTTGAGAATCTCAACAGTTCTTTTGAGTGTTTTCAGCAGCAGAAACCAGTATGTTATTTACTCAATGCAACACAGACCCTCTAACTATAAAGTTCTGTTCAGATACTATATTACTGACTATCAAGAACTCCCACTGAAATGAGAAGATACTGGCATGGTATATATAATACGTTCCTCACTATGACAAGAGGCGGGACACAGCAGACTCCAACATCAAGATTTCAAAGTAATTAAAGAAAAAGATTTCATCACACCAATCAACATACAACGATTAGTAATACATTCCCTGGCACCAAACTGTGCATTCAGTCTATTCTGGAAAAGGTTGTACTCCCCACCAGAAAAAGTCAATTCACAGCTTGAAAAGTGCTCTTGATCCTACACTGTTCTGCATTTTAGAAAATACTGGCATCAAGGAAAGCATTTGCACATCTATATTTAGTGCACAAGCTGCAACTATTCCTGAGCAGGATGTGATTTGATAGAAATTAGCCATGCTCTGGCTAATGACATGTGGTTTATACAAGGCTACCCTTGAAGAAAACCCCAAAATTTGCACTGGTACAAAATCTGGCATCCAGTCTGCTAACAGCTGCAGGTCATCAATTTCATATCACACAAATATTGAAAGTTCTTGTTTTGCTAATTATTTTTCAGGCTTAGGACTTGCTATCTATAGTAAGAGATCCCTTGTCTCATTCTGAACCAACCTAATTGCTAAGAATTGAAGGAGAGTGTCCTTGAGAATGTCCCCACTCAGAGGCAGGCTTGGCAGCAGACAGGAAAGGCACACTGAAATAGCCCACAGAAATACCCTATATTAGTGGGTTACCACTTTCATGTCATAAGAGCCACTGTATGAAAGAATTTTGCTCAAGATCGAAGACGATTTGATCCCATTACAACAGAAACACTTTCCCCTAGAACAGGGGTCTCCAAACTTGGCAACTTCAAGACTTTTGGACTTCAACTCTCAGAATTCCTCAGAGCTATGCTGGCTGGAGAATTCTGGGAGTTGAAGTCTGTGAGTCTTAAAGTTGCCAAGTTTGGACACCTCTGCCCTAGAAAGACATTTTTATGTTCAGAGACATTCTATTATTATGTTTATGATTTACAGTACATTAATTAAAATTTTAAGGAATTGCAACATTTCAAATAGATTACTTCTTTTCCCTTACAATACAACCCCTTCTTTAAGAATTATTTTTCATTACTCTAAAATAATGAAATGCACAATTCTGAAGTATGATTCTTACCTCGTTTTTACTGAAAGATTTCTAAAGTGCATTTTAAAATTGTTTTTTCATTTTTTCTTGTTTTGCTAGATACCATTCAGGTGACTCTTTGGGAAAAAGGGTATTGAAGACTACTGTGATAATAAACAAGTATCCAAAATAAGGTAAGTTGTTGTAGTTAACAGTAAAAAATAATTTTCCATTTCAATTTACCAATCTCAGTAATATAGTGAAATTTAGCTTCTAGGAAAGTTTCCATCTTATGCATCGTCCAGAAAATAAATTAAATTAATGTAAGCAAGGAAATAATATCTTCAAGGAGGTCTCAAATCCAAGCAGACCATCTCTGTGGTTGTTCACGACCTACGTGATACATTACTCCCAAGTGATAAAGAAATGCAAAGCATTGGAACATAGTGTATGGATTTCATATTTTCAACTGGGGGAGGTAAAACGTTCATATTTTCCCACACTAGAGAAATAGTCACCTATAATCTGCAGTTTTATGCCTACTACTATTCTCCAAATTATTAAATTCAAATTATCCTACTTTGGACATAGTATGTTAAGACTCAGTTTTATGGAAAAGGCTGTAATGCTGGGAAAGGCACAACAAAAGAGAAAAGCATGACTAGCAGCAATGTAGATGAATTCAGTGGTAGTGGCAATGAGTGTACCACTGGAAGACCAAGTTAAAGACAGACCTTCATGAAGAAAATTTATATGGTCACCACGAGTCAAAAATTATTTGATGGCACATCATCCATCCACCCAACTATCCATCCTTCGTCCCTTGAGAGGGAAAATCTAATGCTTGAAATGATGTAGGTCCATGAGAGGGCTACATCACTTGCACATTTACCATTTTCACACTGTCCACAGGAGGATAGTTTTAGGGGAAGAAGCAAATATCAAAAACTAAAAATCTTCATGCCAGAGGACTTAACTGTTTATGCAAACATGGATGGATTTGTATAAATTCTGAAAATAAGGCAGACTACATTTGCATAAGCCTGAATTTTTAATTCTACACAAGAGAGAATAGTCCCCATTGATTTCAATAGAGACAGAGAAGAAATTCCATTGGGCTCTTATGAACTAAAGCAAAAACCCCTCCACACATTTTCTTCTTTAGAAAAGACTGCACTTATAAGCATGCTGCTGCTTTCTCTAAACAATACAATTAGCAAGAATAATGTACATAATAACCATGTATAAAACAATTGAACTTAAAATACTCCTAAAATGCAAGCTTGGCATAACACCTTGTGATGAGGTCCCAAATATTCTGGATTTCCTCTTACAGTGCCCAATGAAAATCACTGGCTGAAATCCAGATTCTTAACCTGGCATAAATTCAAATTCTTCTATGGAGATTGGCTGCAGCACACTTGTCCTTCAAATCTCCTCCGATCTTTGTTAATATCAGCTTTCAATATTTCAAGATATTTAAAGTTCCCCATAGTATTTTGTCCTTCTGACCTCAACTGCACTATGTTTCTATCATTCAGAAAAGCTATTTCTAAAAATAGTGTTGTGTGATCAGTGATATTTGAATTACTTTCTTGAAAATACCTTTGACTAAAATGAATGATTTGAAGCTCAGTCACTACGCAAATGTATTTAAAGTGGCTTCTTTTAATATTTTAAATAAAGGCTAATTGATAACTGTTTTCTAAATACTGTAAGAATGTTCAAGGTCACTTTGGGGCCTTCTCTTTCACTGCCTCTCAATTCAGTATACCACTTTCTCTCTTGACAAAAACCCAAAGCAACTAACTTACACCAAAACATTATTTAAAACATTACAATTAAATAGCTATACCTTATTCATATTGCAAATGGAAGTGTGCCTATTAATCAATGTTTGAAAAGAAAATGAAAACCTTTTCTGAGGATTTTTCTATGCCTTCTTAAGACATGTTATTTAAAATGCCCACATTAAACTTGATAAGACCTACTTAAAAGTAAATATAGATTTCAAAATATTCTTTTAAACAGTTTATCATCAGAGGGCTATAGATCCTCAAATGTGTGATACTTTCTATAGTCGTCTATAACTCAAATAAATATTTGAGTATTCAGATATATGTGCCACATTGTTGTTAAGAGACATTATAATATTAGAAATAAATAACATCCACAGACCAAACTTTCTATTATTTATTTTATACCTCATTCTGTTAACATTTAAACATGTCCAAACCCTGAAAATTGAGAGCTAAATAGCCATTAGCCCTCCAAGGAAAGTTGTGAGGTATAGGCCAGTGATGGTGAACTCTGTTGTGGTGTGCCAAAAGTGCGCATGTCCGCAGTCACAATGCAATGTGCCCTGCCCACTTGCACGTGCAACACCCCACCCCCTTACCTGGACTGCACATGTGCATGCCTCTCAACTGATTTTTGGCCTGTTTGATCCCTTTTCCCCCTCCTGGAGGCTTGAGGGAAGCTTCTGAAGCCTTGGGAGGCCAAAAAATCGGCCCGTTTTGGCACTTTCGGTATTTCAAAAAATCAAGAAAAATATTGCAAAAACCTACAGGCAAACATTGAAGACATAAGACATAAGACATAAGAATTTATTTGTCATTACACTCGCAAGCGGATGCAACGAAATGAGGTGCTCTTCCACAAGTAAAACTGGACAACACCATTGAAAGAAAAATAAAATTAAACACAACAGACCATACAATAATCTCTATACAATTTAAAAATGTAAATACCCCATTACTCTCAGCTATTAAATTCCACTGAAATACTGGAAGTGCCAAAATGGCTCTGTTTTTCGGCCTCCGAAGGCTGCAGAGGTTTCCCTCGAGCCCCCAGGAGGGTGAAAATGGCCTCCCCTGGGCTCCGGAGGCTGAAAACGGGCAATTCCAATATTTCCGGAAGGCCCATTTTTCAGCCTCCCGAGGCTGCAAAGGCTTCCCTCAAGCCTCCGGGAGGTGGAAAACTGCCTCAAACGGGCCAAAAATCAGGTTGGAGGCACACGCATGCGCGGTGCAGGTAAGTTTGGCTGGGGCTCACGTGCCCACACAAATGGCTCTGGTTCGCCATCACGGGTATAGGCAGTCCCATAAATTGAAGGCACTGTACTTCTCTTGCAACAGCATCTTTGCTATTCCATTCCATTTTTTATTTTATGGTATACGAAACCTTGTTTCAAATTTGAAAACTGCATGCTTAGATCACAATGCGTTTTTAATGCTGTTATCACACATTTTAAAAACTAAAAATGCCAATATGACACTCATTAAGATAGTTTAAGAATGTCACCTATGTTTTCATGTTGAGTGACCAAGATCAATATTTCTGAATAACTCATGTATGACTATATCACCCTCGAGCACAAAACTGTAACCAAAATTTCTGGAACTTCTTATTTTTAATGCTATGTTCCCATCATCTAGGTATAAGCTATACGGTGCATTTCTTGGCAAATACTATATGCATGATACTCAGAAAGCAATGCAAGCAGTACCTGTATGATGTTCACCTTAGCAGAACATTTTTACACTGTAGTTGTGCTAATATGAATATTAAAATGAAATGTTTTTACTGAGATAGTGAGAAAATGATCAAATTATACTTTCTGTTGAAATGGCTAATTTAATTAAGCTCCATACTTGATTTCCTTGGGGGCGGGGGGAGATGTTCTGGCTATTCTATTTCTATGTCCAACACAACATTACATGCATAGCCTTTCCATGTAGATTTCTTCAGTTTTTAAAATTACTACGAGCAATGAGTAAGTTATCCATTTCTTCTAAATAGATCTTAATGATCTATTTAGATCATTTTTGGATAATCTTTGGATTGTGACTAACCAAACAAAGAAGGATGAGATGAAGATGCCTCTCTAAAAATACAGCTATGCATAATGGGATGGTACCTATGACCTAGAGATTCCATGAAGTTCCAGCAACAGTCTGGGATGAACTGCATCCAAACTATCCTATACTCTCTTGCAAAAAGCCCCTGGTTAGTAGTCAGCTGTCTGGGGCTGTAGGCTGCACTTACAATTTTGGGCAAACTGCAGGAATACAATAAAGAGAGTAATGATACAAAATAGGTGAGTATCACTAAACATAGCTGTAAAAATGTTGCTAAACCTCTCAAACATCCATATTGAACGTGTCATCCTCCTGCTGTATTAACCTACAACCTAACTTTTAATGTATGGCCATTAGTGTAGTGATTAGTGGTAACAGAGGTATCATTCAAGACATTTGAAGAACTTTGCATTGGAAAAGCTTGTCCTACATGCTATTACAGATCATTTTTAAAAGAAAAGAAAAGAAAAGGAAGCATTTGCTTCAACATAGAAATTCTGCAATGGAGTATATAGGGCTTTAAGTAATTAATGTTTTTTTTAAATTAAGATGATAAATTTAAATGGAATTATTGGTCTTTGATATATCCAGTAAATCATAAAAACTTTAAGTGAAAGTCACAACTAGGTCTGGATTACCATGCTTCAGCAAGAAGCAACAATATGCTGTATGCAAATCAAATTTCTGAGCAAAATCTGTAAGTGTAAAAGTAGGAAGAATAAAATCAGCAGCTCTAATGATAATTAGCAGAAACTCACCACCATAAACTTTTATCTGTAATTGAACTATAAATAGAGGCCATCACATGGTCCAAAGATCAAATGTATTTTTACTGCTCACTACAATCTCACTCTGCTTTGTAGTATGTGCCTTACAGAGCAACTGATAAGCGTGAAAAACTAACTGTATAGCTTACTCTAAAAGCTTTCTTTAAATTTAGATTATATACAGAACTCAGTTCTTCCTCCATAAAAACAAAAATCACTAACTCTGTGTCTTTTCCAGTTTTATCCTGCCTTTCTTAATTGTCAAATTGATACTTGAAATTTTACCTTCCAAATAAATATTTCAAATAAAATAAGACAAATAATTTCAAGACCAGCTTAGTTATTTCTGGCACATCATTACAATTATTGTTATTTGGGCTGTATTATACCCCAAATAATATTTAGATGGATTATGCCTGAATTCATACAGATCGCCACATTTAAAAATATTTTAGAAATCAAGAAAAACATTGCAAAAACTTGCAGGCAAACATTGCAATATGGACACTGGGCAAAATTAGTCTCAAAAGAAACTAAACATAGATACAATTCACACATTGTATGAATTGCTCAAATAAGCACTATGCTAACTTCTCTGCATATTCAACAGCTGGAGAATTGCAAAAAACAGGGCATAAAGTTGTTTGATATAAGTGTAATGTTTAATCATGGTCAGTATAAATCATCGTTTGAATATTAACTTAAACCATAGTTTTGCATTTTTATTTGGAGTTAGCTATATTTGCGTTATCTTACCAGTTTTTGATATTAAGGGGATTTAATATCTGCTACCTACTTTATATCCAACTTATTATTTTTACTGTGATGATTATTCATAGTTGTTGGCTTGACTGATATAAAACACTTATGGATAAAATGTATCTACAAATATATTTGTATATAGGATAATCTCTCTAGATTGGTTAGCTGTTTGTGTACAATTGGTCTGTGAAGATACATTGTAATTTCTCAACTCAATGGATAAGAATCTGTTACTGAAGAATAATCAGTTTTTCTCCACTAGAACATCAAAATGCAGATTTATTATGCCTTTATAGTGAATACAGTATTGGAATTATAGATCCTATATAAAAAAGGAATGATTTAAAAGCCTTAAAATTGAATACTGACATAATATCTGATCAAAAATGGAATCAGCTGTTTATTACAACTTGCTGTAATTTCAAAATAAAGGAGACTTTAGTGCTCTAGCCTTCTTCATTTGTAACCTGGCAATCTTTATCCATAAAACCAGTATGAAATTGGAAATCAGAATTTTAAAACACACACATACACTAACTAACAGAGACTAACTTCAAGACTCTTGTGAATCATGAACTGCAATACAAAGAATTCGGAAACAACAGATAAACTGTTGAAATGAAAGAAAGGAATAAAGTATCATTTTCTTCAACTACATTAATGCCAAAATGTGTATTTTCAAGACTGTTGCTATACTTGCATTTACTTGAGGAGTATTTTATTCAGATCAACTAAAATGAATATTATTTTTGCTGCTAGAGAAATAGAATTCAAGCAGAAAGATACAAGATTAAGGAACTAGAAATATGACATGAAATTTTGAGGAACAGCTATATTCATGTTAAAATAAACCAAAAGGTAAAATAAAACAAAACCTAAGTCATAAAACATGAAAATTCTATTACAGTACAACTACAGGTAGTCCTCGACTTAAAACAATTCATTTAGTGATCATTCAAAGTTACAACGTGTGATCAAATGTGATCAAAATTCAGATGCTTGGCAAATGGTTCATATTTATGACCATTGCTGTGTCCCAAGGTCCTGTGTCCCTTTTGCGACCTTCTGACCAGCAAAGTCAATGGAGAAGCCAGATTCACTTAACAAATGGTAACTTATCATCTGCAATAACTCACTTAACAACTGAGGAAAGAAAGGTTGTAAAATGGGACAACACTCACTTAACAACTGTCTTACTTAACTGAAATTTTGGGCTCAATTATTGTCGTAAGTGGAGGGCCAGCAATAAATAGGCACCATTTCATCAGAGGTATGAATGATGCTCTCAGTTAGTAGGTTTTAACACAACTATATGCATAATTGCAAAACAAAAATAATTGTTGGGCCGAAAGGTCTAAATAGTAAGCAAAATGGCTTTTGAAGAAAAACTTAAGCATTTGAAAGACAGAAAATAGTCATCATTCATAATCTTCCAGGTTTTGCAATCAGGTATTAGAATAGAAGAGATTGTGGTTCTAGTTTCTTATAAATTAATATTAATGTAAAAAAATGCAAATTTGCAGTCCACACTAAAGATTGTTTGGAGGTTTTTTGTTGGAGAATAAACAGTTTTCAGGTTTTAATGCTGCAATTTTTAAAATATCAGCTGTACAAAATTTGTACGCAATTGTACAACACTGAGTTGTTTTAGATATAGGCAGTCCTTGACTTACAACAGTGTATTTAGTGACTGTTCAAAGTTACAATGACACTGGAAAAACTGACATGACAATTTTTCAGAGTAACAAATTTTGTAGGATCCCCATGATCATGTGATGCTTGGCAACTGGATCACCTTTGCAATTTTTTGACAAGCGAAGTCAATGGGGAAGCTGGATTCATTTAATAATTAGGTTACTAACTTATCAACTGCAGTGATTAATTTAAAAATGGTGGCAAGAAAGGTTGCAAAATGGGGCAGAACTCACTTAACATAAATTTTGGGCTCAACTGTGGTTATAAGTCGAGATCTACTTGTATATGGCAAAAAATTCCTGTTTGTAAGGAGGAGGAGGAGGGGTGGGCTATGTCAATCTTCTACAAAAAGGGAAATGCCCATTTTAGAGAAGAACTTTTTTTCAAAAGCCGTGGATTATCATCCTGTGTTGCATTGCAGACAATGCCCCAATATCAAGTAACCAATACACTGGATAATAAATAACACATTGCCACAGTATTAAGAACAGTGGGTAGCCTGCCTTCCATCCTTCCGAGGTGGGTCAAATAAGGATCCAAATTGTTGGGGGCAGTATGCTGACTCTGTAAACCGCTTTGAGAGGGCTGTAAAGCCCTATAAAGCAGTGTATAAGTCTAAGTGCTATTGCTATATTCCTTGGATACCTCATTTGATTCAAGAAGCATACAGAGGATGGGGGAAGAGTACAAAGTTCAAAAATTAGTCCAGGTTCTGTAATTTAACTTTGAAGGATGGCCATTATATAATGAATGAATTAAATGTTACAATTATTAGATCACACCATCCTTTACAGGATAAAGGAGGAATGTTCATACCTAAAATCTTGAAAACAAAAAGGTCAGCAACAAAAAACAGTCACCCGCCCAGGCTCTACACCAGGGGCATCAAACTCAAGGCCCGGAGCCCAGATGTGACCCAGATGTGCTTAGATCTGGCCCATGGGGCCACCCTACAAACAACAAAGGACAGTCCGGGTTAAGTGCAACCCTCCCAAGCTCCGTTTTTGCTGGCCGAGAGTTGCAGGAGGCCGTTGCAGCTAAAAACACAGCTCAGGATCCTGTTTTCACTGGCAGAGTGCTTGAGCCATCACAGGTGTTCCTGACATGAGTGATGTCAAGCTGGTCACGCCCACTCTGACCATTCCCCCTGTCCCCCCAGGGTCAAACACAACCCTCATGCAGCCCTCAGTGAAATAGTTTGACACCCCTGCTCTACACAAATTTAAATGCAATCTCAGTTACTATATCCAAACCACAGGTAGCAATGTTTCATGACCTTACAGACAGGGCCAGCCCTGCTATTAGGCAGAGTGAAGCAATTACCTCAAAAAGCAAATCCTCGGTGTCCTGAAAAAGTGGCAGGTGGTTAATTAGTCAGCGTTATCTTAATCAGTTTTATGCCTGTTTTTCCACAATGGTTATTGGTGCTGAGGAATTTTATGAGTATCATGGAGAATGTGTAGTTCAAAAATAAATGGGACCAAACCAAAAAATAATATTGATTGAAGGTTAAAAAATAAGGATGGAGTAGTGGTTAAGGTGTTAGTCTAGAAACCAAGAGTATCAGGCCTACCATGGGCATGAAAAATTGGCTATGTGACTTTATGCCAGTCACTCTCAGCCCAACCCAGTAGGGGGAGGAGTATTAGGTGCATTTGTTGCTTTGAGTTATTTATAAAATGAATAAAGGAAGGCAGGTTAAAAATATTTTAAAAAATACTGGCATTAATTTACAGGGAGAATGACTTTGGAGGACCACATATAAACTAGAAACTGCAGATTAGAGTGTTTTATACCTATTATATATATCTCAATTGATCAAATCAGGACTTTGCACATATGATGTAGAAATGCTTTAGAACTTAAAAACACAAGCCATAATAAATCTAAAATGGTTGTTCTTCATATAGTACCATTTTGATTTTTTTTCTGTGTGCAGCCAAGTTTGTCATCATAACTTTTACTAATGAATTACACATCAAAATCTAGACATTTTTATATTTTAGATGTAGTCCTGAGATAACAATTGCCACCAATAAGAAAATACATTTCCTTTCTTAAAGGATATGGCAGCTATCCTGGATTCATCTATCAGTTATAATATTCTCTGGAAACCTCAAATTTTTCTACAGTTTGCATCAAATTTGCTGCTGTCATAAATCCCAGCATAACAAATGCTGTCATTATTGATTGTTGTAAGTACTCTTTCAGATTAATTTTAATTCACTCCTTTGTTTAGAAGAAACCATTCCAGTATAACTGATATAAACAAATTATAAAAGCTTCTTAAACTTGCTGGTGCATAGGCCTATATTTAAAATAGCAGAATATTCCTTCCCTGGTTCTCATGTACAAACTAATCATTTATACATCATACTAGGGTTGCTTAACCATGGTATGTTGAATGGAGTAACAGATTATGGTCACCTAAGCCAAAACCAATTATGGATTATGGCTAAATCTGTCACTATATTTGTTCTAAAGATGACATTGTAGTTCTTTGTTCTGTTTAAATGGTCAGCAACAAACCAGCAGGATCAAAGCATCTTACAAAAGCAGCCTCATGCAAGAATCAGAGAAGATATATCAGAAAAGATATATCACAAGTAAATCTTTTTCTCATTGTAGGGCCAGAAACTTGTGATCAAACCTGTCTTTACATTAATTCACAGCCACTTAAATAAATCTCTATAAGAAATGTGTATGCCCATGTTTGTCTTTGAGACAAGACTGTTAATGCTAAAACAGATCTCAATTTGTTAAAAACACAATTCCAGTGTATATGACTTCAAAAAACACATTATTGAGTGCATAAAATCCCAAGATTTGCATGCAAATCAGATCTTAAATATCAGATGTTTGTCAGTGCAGATCAATTGTATATTGCTAACTAACAATACCATCAAGTAGTCAGACTGAAACCAGCAGCTTGTATTCACATTGTCTATGCATATTATTTCCCCTGAAAAAAAAACAGGATCTTGTGTCCATTAAATGGAATTCAGAGACGGAGGATTACTTACAAACAATGTAATACAGGATCAAATCGTAGATTTCAAGCAGTAATTCTAGAATGGCTTCTCTTTGAATGCTAAGCAGCAATAAATAGAAGGTTGCCTGTAGAACGGTGGCTTAAGTCTTCTTTTTTAAAAACCTGTTTTTGTTTCGAGAGAAACAGCCGTTTTTCAAAGGAGTTCGATCAGGGCACGGTAGTAGCGCTTGGCCTTTCTTTCCCTAGGAAGAGCCGACCTCGCGGATTCTTGTAGCAAAAGCAGCAGCCACAGATAATTTAAGTAAATACTTCAACAACAATAACAACAAAAACACCCCGAAAGAAAGTTACCTCATTCCTGTTTGCAAACCTCTTGGCCATTTAAAAACCTCCGGATGACCAGGGCAAGGCACAGTATCAAGCCCAGCATGTAGCCGACGGTACCCGCAAACGTAGGCGAGGTGGGCGGAGGGCTTTGAAGAAAGTGCCGCAAGCCCTCCTCTACGTAGAACATTTGGTCGTAGATGCTAAGGAACGTGAAGATGTGGAAAAGCTGGTGGCTGTGGCCGATGATGTCGAAGAGGCCCGGGTGGATCCGCTCGGGGATCTTACTGATGTTAAAGAAAGCAGCCACCAGCAGCCAGAAGTAGCGGCGGTAGAAGTGCAGGAAGAGGGTGGGGTTGTAGTCCTGCAGGTCGAAGAAGAGGCTCTCCAGCATGATGGGGCAGGCCATGCTGAGCGGCATGACGAAGACGAAGGTGCGGATGGCGAAGGGGTAGGCGCACCACTCGGAGCGGCTCTTGCAGCAGGCCACTGTGCAGGCCACGGCCAGCGCGAAGGCGACCGGCAACACCAGCGCGCTGTAGGCGGAGATGGCCGCGCTGCAGTCCACGTGCCAGCCCAGGCGCTGCTGCAGGTAGCGACTGAGCATGCGCGGCTCCAGCAAGCTCAGCTTGGGTAGCAGGTAGTAGTAATAGGCCACCGTGCTGGCGAAGCCGTAGTAGCTGATGGAGGCGTAATCCAGGTAGAAGAAGGCGGCACGCAGGCGTAGCGAGAGGCAGCTGAACACATGGGCCGTGCAGCTCATGGCAAAGGTGAGCAGGACGCCCGAGGCGTAGCACCACAGTGGCAGCAGCGCGGGGTGATGGAAAGGCAGGTCGCCGGCCTCGCGCAACACCAGCAGACGGCAGAATTTACCGACGAAAAGCAGCAAAGGGATGAAGTGGGTCCAGAAGTTGAGCGTCTCGTTGGTGGGCTGCAGCACCGAGGCTAGGCATTCCTGCGCCGAGCAGTGCAGCCGCCGGTAGCCCGACAGGATGAAGCACTCCACGAAGTCGTCGGGCACCTCGTCCCAACGGAGCGTCCCCACGGAGGGCCGGGAAGCGGAGAGCAGAGGCCGGCCGGGGGGAGGGGACGGCTGCGGCGGGGCAACCCTAGGGGGCGCCTGGCCTTCGCCGCCCCCGCCCGCGGGCATCATCCTCCGCTTCGTCTCGGCCTGCTGCCGCTGAGGATGGAGCTGCTGGCCGTCCACGCCGGGCTGGCTCAGATGCTCCCCGCCTGCTTGCTGCTCAGAAAAGCGGCAGCAGCCAGAGCTGGGATTGTGATGTAAGCTCATAGCGGCAAAGCTGCTTTTCCTCCTCCTGGAAGGGTTGCAGAGGATTTGTGCTTCAGAGGAGCAGCCGCGGCGGTGGCAGCCGCCTCCCCCTCTTCTTCCTCCTCCTCTTCCTCTTCTTCCACCGCCGCCTCTTTTTTCTCCTGCATCATTCATTACAGGAAGGGCAGGAGGCGAGGAAAAGCAAGCTTGCTCACCCCAGTCAGCGAGCGGCAGCTCCTGCAGAGAGAAGCGGCAGGGAGCATTGCAGTCATTCAAGCCTTGCCTGGCGCGGTGGGCTCATGGCTTGCTGTCGCCCATTTAGATGCCCCCTCGGCTTCTATTTCTTCAATTCAGATCTGGGGAAAACTCCTTTTCCCACCTCCGTCTTCCTCAAGACACCTGAGCCACATTTAATGACCGTTACCTTTGGAGCAAAACTGCAGTGCCGCTCCACTCTTTCCAAAGGAAAGGACGTTCCGCCTTTCTCCCCGCCCTATCGGTGCCTTTTTCGAAATACACGTGGGAGAATTATGGTCAGAGAATTCCCATCGAAATTTTCTTAACTTTTCACATGGATATTTGAATATACTTGTTTTTGGCAAGGGGAAGGGAACAATCCCACACTGGCATTTTAGGATTTAACAAAAGTCGATCCCGAATTTTACAATACAAGGCAAGCATTTTTAAATAAACTTATTAAGAAAGATATCTAAGGAAAACTCAGTACATCAAATTAAATTTGTATGGCACTGTTTTTAGATAATTCATCTGGGTAAAAGGGCACAATATATTACAATTTCTGCCTTGTAGTGGCCAGTTCTTGGAACAACAAGCAGAAAATCCCAAAGACCCAAGGGGCAACTTTCAATATGGGAACACAGAAGCAGTTTGAACAAACAACACAATGGCATAACAAATCCTTTGACAACCATCACAAATTTAATTGGAATTAAAACACACCCCAGCATTCTGGGCCAAAATAATCCTTATATTCTAATTAACTTGTGGGTTGGCACTGGACTGTTCGATACTATTTTAAATTGTGGAAAAGGTTGGCATAGAAATGAATTGTGTGTAAACTTACTTTTGTAAGTCCCATTGGATACAAAATGCCATATATTGAAGTGGTGCATATCATATTGATAATTCTTAGGCAGATAATATCAGCTGTGTAGTGATGCAATTAGAGAGATAAAATAAACTTCTCTTGCTATTGACAGCTTTAAAAATGAGTTAATAAGATCTATTATCTTGATACTATACAGGCCAATTCCTTGGATTTGGAATTTTTGTCTCTGTACTATGCAAAGACAAAGTGTTTTAGATTAGTGAACAAGGACTGTTGCACTGCAGTTTTGAAATAATTGTTTTAGATTAGTAAACAAGGACTGTTGCACTGCAGTTTTGAAATAATTGGGATAAAATAAGGAATATAACTAAATTAGTTTTTAAATAAAATGTGAAGATAGAAAGTGTATGTGTAGAAGTATGTTTGTAAAATGTTCTAAAAGGCACGGGAACATTATTTACAAAAGGAGATTTGAGTGGACTAAACACATCCCTGTTAGAGCCAGAAATTTTGATGGACAGAAGTGTTGAGCTGTTCTACAATGATTCATTGCACTAAGCAATTGTTAATTTTAATTGTGATTTGTTTGAATAAACACAGTTGGATTCAAGCACTATTGAGGCATAATTTTCATTTTATACACCACTATGATTAAGCTATAAGCCCAAACCAAATCACATTTTTGTTTAGTGCAGTGTTTCTCAAACTGGATAACTTTAATTTGGGTGAATTTAAGTTCCTAGAATTTTCCAGCCAGCAGCCTCCCTTAGGAATTCTAGAAGTTGGCATCCACACATCTTAAAGTTACACAGTTAGAAAACATTGGTTCAATGTAATATCCAAACTAAACTGTTTCTGAAGGCCAAGTGATTTAAATGCAGTTTCACACCTATTGGCAGTCTCCATTTCCTCCTCCATGCCTTCCTGCACTGATTACAGTTCTCTGTCTGTATGCCTGGTTGTTGCTGTGCCTGTTGTGTCTCATTTTCTTTAATCCTAAAGAAATGTAACAGGAACAACCTGACTAAATCAAACTACAGTTTTGTGGTCCTATGACAGCTGTATTTATTCTGACTCAGGTTTTAAAACACACTGGTAGTTCTGCAAACGTATGCTTTACCTCTCTTCTAACCAACCCTCTATGACATGGAGAAAAACGACAAGTGCAGGATATTCTGTCACTGGGCTGTCTTAAGATATTTTGCTACCTGAAATGGAATAGGAAATGACACTTTCTGAGTCATAACAAGTTTCATACAATCCAAGGTAAACTATTTTGGAATCTGAGGCATAAAATCTCACAAATCTCCCTCTCCATCCTAGTAGTAAAAAATGGAATTAAATATTAAATAATTATCAGTTTTCTCCCTTTTCATGATACTCCAAATCCATAATTTGAGACCTTTTTAATTATTGGGCCATCTGAATAGATCATTAGGAATCTTCTCCAGGAATGGGTGTCTTTCCCCCAAAACAATTTATTGGTCTTAAAGTATTTCTGTTAATTTTTGTGGCAAAAATCATTAAATAAAAGATAACTTACACAATAGTATCACAAATTTTAAGTTTGAAGAGTTCTAAGGATTATTTGTATTGGCTGGACATGTACTATTACTTATATCATTTTATTCCATTATATCAATGATTTGACATTTAGTCAAAGGATCAATGTACTATAAAGGTTAGAGTATTATTAAATGGGAAACAGGAGGGCTCAGATTAAGCATCACTTTCTGTTATAAAGGTAATCTCCACCTGTAAATTACAAGAGGCCACTGATACTCCACAGAAACTAGAAAGACAATTCCAGTTTCTGGAGGGCCTTAGGTTGTCTATTCCCAGTTTAGACTTTTACCTCAGCTTCCCCTGCCTGATGCTTTCCAAATATGAAGATTCATATTGTTAACTCTGTGGTTGCTATTTTTACATCTTAAAAATTTAGGGCTCTTTTAGGGATATAAATGATGTCCTCCAGATGTTTGGGCACAACTCCCTTAAACCTTATCATAACCAATGGTCAGAAATTATGGAAGTGTGGTCCAAACTTCAAGTTGCTTTCTTTTGGGCTACAGCATATAATGTATGAGGTGGGGATGGGGGGAGGAGCACGCAACCTAGTTCCCTTGCATGTGTAGTTTATAGTAGGCTTCACACAACCCTGTGAGGTAAGTTGGGTGGGAGAGTGACTTTCTGGCCCAAAATTATCCAGCTAGCGTTCATGGCTAAAGCGGGCCTTGAACTCACACTTTCCTGCTTTCTAACCTGGTGCCTTAACCATTAGACCAGTATATTTAATAATATTTATACTATGTCATATGTAGTTAGTTCAAGAACCAATGGAATAAAATTGTCCATGTATTTTGAAATGTTTCAGTCGATGTGATGGCAGTTCAGTAATTGTCATTAAATACAGCTGTATTACAGTAGTCTAGTTTGGTCTCAGAAGGAAGCAATATTTTTTGTGCTTTGCATTTCCAACTTATCTATAGATAAAAGATACCTAAAAATGTAGCATGGTTTTTTTGTAAATTGATGTAGTACCAATATCAGTATGAAGATAGATTATTATTACTAGATTTATTTTGAAAGAAAGAAAACTATTACTGGGTGCAATTGATGTTCAATAATATGTCTACTAAAGATGAATAATTAAATATTAAATTGGAAATTATAATATGGCACTTGGTCAGGATGCTACAAATTTGTAAGAGTGATCCTAAATCAGTCCTTTATAAGGTACATTAGCATTAATTTATCCACAGGGTTAGGTGGGCAAGATTGAAGTTAGAGAATTCATGGCTGTATCAATACTTACATTGAAACTACACAATTCACAATTCAGAACTAATCTAAGGTAGTTAATTTCCTATTATACAAACTAGACTCAAGCACAATTGAAAAAGATACAGATAGAGTTACCTAAGGCAAAACCAACAAATCACATAATTCTTTATTGTGTGAAGTGAGCTATTAGTTTATGACTTAGATTGTCTAATCACCCAATATATTCAATTAAATGTGAGTTTGTGGATTGTTTAAACTTGATTCTTATCATAATGCATTAAAATTACTTATACAACCTACCATCCAAGAAAATTTCCTTGTATAATTTCTAAGAGTAATTTATTTTATACTTCCATAGATCATATACTGTATATTGATTCATCAGCATGTTTATTACCTGTTTAAGGAAAGGATAATTTGACATAAGGCAACATGCTTCTTTAGACCCCACCTCAAAATTCTTTGTTTATGCAAACTAGCCATCACAGGGTAGAAGTTTGCCTAACAAATGTAATGCATGGATCAGGTAATCACAACTACTGTTTACAATTTCTGAGATTGCTCAAGCATATTTCCTAATTGTGGTTGTTAAAAAACAATCTGCTAGACAATCATAATGATACCCTACTCATATTAAATATCAAAAATCCCATTTAAGTATTGCAAGATGACTGCCCATAATCAGCTTGACCAGAATAGTATTTATAACAAGTACAAGATCCCTTTGCAGAAGGAGAAAAACCTGTAAATTCAGTGAATCATAGGAAGTTTTGAAAGATAAAATTCAAGTACTTCAACCTACATATGTGAATTGGTCCAGCCCATGGACACACATAGCACCATCACTCCTTTTGTAAACCTCACTTCCTGGAATTTGTAACATGTACATGGAAACACTGGTGTTCGTTAAAATTGTATCAGAGCTACCTGACTTGTATCTAAAAAACACAAAACGTTAATACGATTAACAAGAAGTGCCTCATTTAAGTTGAAGGAAAACTTTGGTTATATCCTAGGAACATATTCTCTAAGAAAAGGATAGACAATGTTGTATCCTCTGGTTGTTTTGGATTGTAGTTCCAATAATCTCTGAACATGCTGTGCTGTATTTATAAAAATTGTAATGCCAAATCTCTGGAGAGTATCAGGTAATCTGTTCCTTCTTTAATATGACTATAATAATGTAATTCACTAATGCTAATGTTCTTAGAATATATAATTTTAAAGGGAAAAATCCTATAAGCTTTGTTATAATTGCATAAAGTGAAAATTGACTAAGAGTATCCAGGGAAGTTGCAAGTTTATCCCCAAAATATATGCCAACATGTTTCAAATTCCTTTATTAAGGAACATTAAATATGGGGAGTGGCCTTATTTTATTCACTTACCAGGAATGAAATATGCAATTCAAATATAATCTGGAAGATGATTTATTTTTTGTGTGCTGTACTTTTTCCCATGGTTTCTGGAGATTTTAGAATCACCAGGAGTTGAGCTTAATGTATGAAATCTGCATTTTATGGCATGTAGTCTCAATTTGTAGAGAAATAAACAATCCTAAAATGTGATGTAAAATTTCAGGGTGTCTCAGAGAAAACTCATTCTTTCAGAAAGGCAATTAATTGCAGGGGAGAGCAAATTCACAAACAATGATTTCAACCTCTGTTAAAGCTTATTGCTCAATTGTATAATTCAGCTATTGTTTACAATATATATTAATCAGTATTCACACTGTATCTTATGCTATTGCATATGAAGAACCAGAATAAATCCCTGAAAAGGAAGTTAGGGTGAACCATGTGGTCTCCCCTGTGAATATTCATGTAGATCCATTTATCATCTTCCATGCAACAAACCAGCAAGAAGGTTGTAAGGAAACCTCAGTTCACCATGGAGGAAGGACAGGTGAGTGATAGAACCAAGACGAAAAAAGCTATTGCAGAGCCAAGGTCTGGTAATAAAAATCAGTTCATGCAAAGGGCTCAAAGCAGGAAGGAAACATTGCATGTGAGTTATGGAAACATTTGCATAGTTATATTTATCTAAATTGAGTCTCATAATCCAGGGAGTATCATATTCTATACCAGTTCAGCTGATGACAATTTAAGGCTGTCTCCCTCACTGGCTGTTGGTGTTGTCAGAGCACACAAGTGAGGGCAAGACCTTTCTTAAAAGATCAACATACATTGACCTTCCCTTGTCCTTTTCCTAATGAATGAAATATTTTTCTTAATGAGTAAAATATTAAATTGACGTGTTTAAATGGGATAATTACATGCAAGATTTCAGTTGAACTCAAAGGATATAAGTTTATGATTGGGATAGAGAACAACCATCAAAGGCTTATAGTGTGATATAAAGGGCTGAATTTTGATCACAGCTGCAGTTCTCGGGTGTTGAGAAGGCAAAGCTGTCACTTTATCTGATTACTAATTGGTAGGAACAGCAACCACAATATAGATAATGTGAGAATGGTTAAACAGTTTAATTAAATATTTCTTCCTTGTTGCTTTTAATCATGTATTTTAATACCTTGCATCAATAAGAATATATTGCATAATGACCTATTTTAAACCTTTTAGAAAATTATATTAAATTATATAGAGATTATATTTGAGTATGGAGTGAAGAGCCATTCCCCACATTCTCCGATTTTTTTAGACTGTAGGCTAGCGGCTTATCCTTTGAGATTTTCATCTTCCAAAGAAAAGTGAAAGGATGGGGGATGGGGGCTGCCTGTGGAAGTTTCTGCTCCTGCAGCAAATTGCTTGTTCAGAGCTATCCATGGTGCTGCTGTGCTATCCCTATATGGGTTTTTAAACTTGACAAATTGTAAATTCCAGGCTGTTTGTGGTTAAAGAATAGGTAGCGTAATCCTACTTCCTTTAAGTAATTCTGTTTTATTCTTTAGCGATAAATATTAACCACAGCAGAAGTAGGTACAGGTCCAAAGGAACCAACGACTTCAGAGTATCTATATTTAATAAAGGAGTAAAATAATATGAGAAATGAACATAGAACTCTTTGAAGATTCATAAGATTCAAGACAATGTTGTAAGCTACTCAGTGTCATACTGTGACATGAGTGGCATATAAATTTAATAAAATACAAATTTGTTGAATAAATAATTATTCCTCTTTATGACTCAAAGCAGCCTTTCCTAATAAGGCTAGAAATTCTAGGACATATAATTGTAGGTTATCAGGTTATGAAAGAGTGAGCAATGGATCTTATTGATATCAGACACTACTTCAAATTAAACATTACATTTGCTCTTTGTTCAAGAGCGAGTTGATATAGCAAGTAGGGCTAGCTCTTATTTTTAATTAACAGCCAGTGTGACTAGCTTACCAATCAATTTTGTGATGATTGGCAGATCAATACAATAACATCATTAAACATTAAAATTGCATTGGTCCAAGTGGTGGTGAAATATTTGCTGATGGGGTGTTATAAGGAACCTTTTTGTGCTCTTCATGTTTTCATGAGAATATGAAAAATAAAAGATTGGAGCAGAACAGATATTTTGCCTAGTCTGAAACTGGTGAATTCTGACTTCCTATTTCACTGTGCCTTTTATTTTGAACAAAAAGTTTGGAATACACAATAAGCCCACTGATGGTGAATTTTAATGCACAGCAAAACTATTACATCCACATTCTATTACATCCACATCTACATTGTTTTATCAACAAGGATAAAATGCAAAACAGATAACATACATCCAACACTAACAACCAAAAAGGAAAAATGTGTACAAAAAAGGGGGAAAAAATGATGCAAATATCAAATAAATTTAACTTTAAACAAATAGGGGTTTTTGCTGAGAAAAAACAACAAGAAAAACTGATAAATTCTCCTCCCCTTTACATTACGAGTCTACAAATATTTATAAGCTTTTCCCCAATTTAATGAGAATACTATATTAAATGTTTCAAGTGAGGAAATCTTTATTTGATAATCAAATTGACCCAACATCTGATCATAATATATTTGTAAAACAACAACAGTCAATAAATTAATCCAAACATTACACTAACGTTCAAATCCCTATGTTAAACATCTATTATTGTATTTAACATGTAGAAATTCCACAGCTTCCAGTGTCTTATAAAGCTGTCTACTTAATTATCTCTAATCAAAGCAATTAGTTTCACCATCTCTGCTAATTCAGTCAATTTTAAAATCCATTCTTCAACTATCAGCACCTCTTTTCCTTTCCAGTGCTTGGCAAATACAATCCTCACAGCGGTCACCACGTGGAGAAACTCATATTGTTTTTCAATTGGTTCGTCCATAATACCTAAAAGAAAAGCTTCAGGTTTTATTAGTATGTGTTTCTTAAATATTTTCTGCATTCTCATTATTGTCTTTATCTAAAATGTTTTCACATACTTGCAAAACTACCACATATAATAACGTGAGCCAGTTTGTTCTAGTGGTTAAGGCTATGAGTTTTCGTCTCACCTTAGCCATGAAAGCCAGTTCGGTGACTTTGGGGCAGTTACTCTCTGCCAGTCCAACTCTCCTCACAAGGTTGTTGTTCTGGGAAAAATAGGAGGAAGTAGTAATATTAGATCACCTTGAATTGTTCGTAAAAAATAATAAAGATGTGATATAGATTAAATAAATAAAAATAATGGTTGAACACGTAAATGCAAGAGAGCATGATCCCTCCTGAAGTGCTTAAACCTGCACATAAGCACTATTTATCCTACTTTTTCTCTGGACAGAATATTGTTTGTGAGTCAGGATATGGCCTCTTTGTTGCCTTGCCTACCTGCTAAGAAAGATCCAACATATGTATTATTTAAAATGGTTTGGTTAACATACACAATTTTTGATTTTGGAATAAACCCATGTTGCAGACTATACTTAATTCATCATACACTATGATAACCTATGGTTTGTTTATTCATGGTTTGATTAAACCACAATTGGTATCCTTATGTCTTACAAACCATAATGCTGTCTTCATACACACAATATTAAACAACTGCAGTGTTATGATCCTGCCTTCAAGACATTTAATAGGCTTTGCCAAGCAGGAAGTTACATTTTTCTAAAGATGAACATAGATATTTAGATGACTTCCCTTCTGAAAATCCATGTTTTTGCACCCTCTAGTGGCAAAGGACACTGCCTTCAAAGATTTTGGTAACACCATACCCCCCCACCCCCAATGGAAATGGAAAACTGATGAGTAGAAGCATTTCCTTTATTAATTCTTAAACTACGGGCAAGAAAAATGTAGAATTCCACAGAACAGTCTTCTTTAAGTATAAGTGCCAAAAAAAGGTGCTGAAAGTTAATACAGAGTATTGTATGTTTTGACTAAGAGATTTTTAGGGGTTACTTGGTTGCTTGCTGTGAATTTCAAGATGAACTGGATAGCTCTTTAATCAGACCATTTTTTCCTTTTAAATAAAAAGGGAAAAATAAATGTCAGTATCTCACTTCTACAGCATCTAACATTTTCTTGTCTATCCTTTATTTGTTAAATTGTTTGAAGTTGAAATAACTACATGCTGTTTTGTAATGTTTTACTGGCTTAAGAGATATTTCTTTTGTATTCTGCCTTTCCTCCAAGAGTTCAAAATTATGTTATGTCCCATATCTATTTCTAACAACAACCCTATATGTGAGAAAGAATGACTTATCTCCAAAATCATATATGGCTTTGGTGAGTGTGCTCTTGAGCATGAGTCCCCTAATATTAGTTGGATGCCTTAACCATCATACCATACTGGCTCTTTTGCCTTCTGTCATCATAGAAACATGTTTACTATGTGTTTTCTTGTCTATATTTTCAGAAACATGTCACTATACATTTATTGGAAGTAAAATAATTACATCTTTTAAATTGCAGAGGAAGCAAGATTTCAAACTGAAACATGTTGGGATTAATTGGCAACAGTACACAGGATTGCAATTTTCTTGAAATGTGAGTATCTTCTATAATGTTACGTTCTTCCAAGCTGCATTTCTAATGAGTGAAAATATATCCCCTTAAAAGTTTCCAGTAGAGAAAGATTGTCCTGTGAAAATAATTCTACACGCAGTCGTTTGACAGTTCTTGATACCCTTTTCCGGTATTGAGCCCTCCAGATGGCTGGGGATTATGGAACCTAAAATCTAATATACAAGAGTAGAGTTGAGATGCATAAGATAATGAAAGGATAAAGAAGTTTGGAGAGAGGATTATAAGAAACAAAGGAAATTGTCGTTTTTTTTAATGCATAATTTTTCAGTTTCTCTGAAAAGCAAGGGGCTTTTTTTTGCGTTTCGCTTCGTTTTCTAGAGCTGACCGCTGAATCGAAACTTGGTGGGGATCAACGTTCACAGAAAGCCACGACGCCCTCGCGTCGCACCAAATGAAGCCAGCGCTTTCGGCGCAGGAAGGGCGCTCTGACACCCCCCCCGCCCCGCCTTCCGCCTTCCGCCCCGCAGGAAGAGGAGAGAGGAGGAGTTCAGTTTGTCGCACAAGGCTTTCCAATCGGCCACATCTTCCCGCCGGGCAATCGATTCGTCATGCCTTCTTCCCCCTCTTTCCCATTGGAGTCCTCTATTCAATCGGTGGAGTCGGTGCTCGATTCTCCTCCGCTACGGGTTTGAGCGGGGGAGAGAAGCAAGATGGCGGACAAGACGCCAGGCGGTTCGCAGAAGGCCAGTGGGAAGGTGAGGCCGTTTGGAGGGGAGGGGGCCAGTTGTATTAGTCGCGTTGCGATTCCGAGAAAAGCGGGAGGCCCGAAAGAAATATATTTGATTATCTGCAAAGGACTTCTGGGGAGATGGCTTGGAGCCGCGTGCCGCGTCGGGAAGGTGGTGCGCAGGCAGGCGGGAGAGCAAACTCGCAGATCGGCTTCATGGCCTGTTCTTGCCGCTTCCCCTCCCTAAAATTCAGCCGATAATAGAACTCGTTGGATTGAATGGGAAGATAAGAGGAATTGCGTGAATTGAAAATAAAAGGCCGAGTCACCCCCTTCCTCCTCCTCCTCCTCAGTTATTTTGCAGGAGACTTGAAAAAGTGTTTCTCGCTTCTACTTTCCCTCATCTGCTCTTCTATAACGTAATCCAGCCTTACCCAAACTAATGTCTTCTGGGTGTCATGGATCACAGTTCCCATCATCCTGTGGCTATGCTGGTTAGAAATGGAATGCCTTATTTTCACTGCAGTATGCGCCTAGGAGGCAGTAGGTCTGTGAGATTTAGATTAAAACATTTGTTTCTTCTGCCTAATTTATTAAACCATCGCCTTATGCGAAATTAAATGTTTCTGAGAAATCTAGGGTAGTTTACAAGAAAACTTTCAGATACAGCTGTTATAAAGCATCACCAGCAGTGCTTAAAACAATATTAAAAGTGTGTATTTTAAGAAAGAAAAATAGTAATTTGATTAGTGCAGTTTGATCATGAAATGTGTTGTTATCCTACATATGGCTGGCTGAACAGTGTGTCTGGAGTTGCCTCTAAAGGGGTGAGGGTTGGATTGTCCAGATTTTCCTTTGGAGAAAGTTCTATAATTGGAGTGCTGCCCCTTAGAAGGCTCTGCTCTTGTCCACTGCTCTATAAACCAAACCAGCTAAGGAAAAAAAAAAGTCATGATATGATACATCACGTGTATCAAGTTTGACACTCATAAGTGGGACCATCTGATCTTAGTGGATGGTAAACAGATGATTTAGAGGGCTGCAGGCTAAAACATGGAAAATGGGGGGGATTGGGTTTGTCTAGCTTAGTGAAAAAAAGGACTAGGGGTGACACGATAGCAGTGTTCTGATATTTGAGGGTCTGCCACAAAGAAGAGAGGCGGCTCAATCTATTTTCCAAAGCACCAGAAGGCAAGACAAAAAACAGTAGATGGAACCTAATCAAGGAAAAAAACAATCTAGAACTAGAACTAAAAAGAAATTTCATTAACAGTGAAAACATCTTACCAGGCTTGCATTCAGAAGTTGTAAGTGCTCCATCACTGGAGGCTTTTAAGAAGAGATTGGACAGCTAGCTGTCTGGAATGATATGGGTCTCCTGCTTGAACGGGTTTGGACTAGAAGACCTCTAAGGTCTCTTCCAACTCTTACTCTTTTACAAAATCAAACTTTTAAATACTTGGAATCTACTTAAGTAGAATGTCTTTTTCAGAGCTACCTTCTTGTTTGCTCCCTTCAGCCTGGAAAGCTCTGACTTGTTCTTTATAGCATCCAACCTGTCATATGATATTTTCTCTAAATCGAGCACCCCAATATTGTTTTTATTAAAATGTATCTCTGCTAGTGGTTTTTGAATGCAATTGTTACGACTAACTGAAATAAATATACTAAATGAAACAGCCGTGCTACTATTAAGCCTGCTTCATGGAAGATAGTTTGTCGCTGTGGAAGGCTATATGTAGAACAAGAGTGTTGTATATTTGCTACCTGTTCAGGAAGAAAGTGCAATTGTGATTATACGTGTATTGTAGGTGTGGGGGAGATACTTTCCTTAATTCCTATACAGAAGATGGTTGCTATAATACCTATTTCCTGTGTTTTTATGTTTAGAACTATAATGTTGGGTTTATATTTAGAACTATAGTGTTGGGTTTTTTGCCATGATCACATTTGCAGGCAAAAACAGTGCAGCTAAGATAACTTATTTCTGACTTGAGTAAGCAGCTAAGTCGTTCAGAATTTCAATTTTTGGACCCTCTAAAATGTAGAATCTAAATGAGAAGTGAGAAAATACATCTCTTGAGAGGAGTGGTTAGAGTTGATTGATAAATAATTGAAACATTAGAAAAACATCAGGGCATTTGACTTTGTTAATCTTGTGATGTATCTAAAGCTTTTTTAAAAAGGTCTTTGCTTACTGTTTCTTAATTATTCGATAGATTGAGAAAAATAAGATGACCTGAGGGAAGAAAGGATTGTCTTTAATTCTTAAAACACTAATGACTATAATAGCCAAAGAAAGGGTATTCACAGAAACCTTTACTAATTACTGATAGCACACTTAGAAACATATGCTACTGTACATTGTAATTAACTAGTGTAGTTATCTCATTCTAATATTTTCTTCCACATGTGGCAACCGTTTTATTGGGATGATGTATATTAAATTTTTAAAGAATATTTTCCCTACAAGATCAGGGAAACAAAACATGTTGTATCACTGGTACTGATGAAGAAATAAAAATATTGTATTCATTTGCCATGAATAAATAGTCTGAATTAAACTCTTAAACTCAACTCAACCCTTCAAAATTAAGTATCAGTAACACTGAATTCCATGGAAATGTATCAAAATGTAATACACATGTTGCAACTTTTGAAACATAAATTAATTAAAAAACATTGCCTTGCTTTAATTTTTTCACTCACTCTTGGCTGTGTATTTTAAGATTTTTTTTTGCTTATCTTTAATAATTTGAGAGAACAATATAAACTATACCAGCTTTCCCTACTATTGTAGTAAATAAGGTGTTTGCACAGCAATGTACCATCCTTCTTATCTTTTATTCCAGTGATCATATTGACTTGGAATTTTGGAAAGCAGTACTAAACAAAACCATTGGGGGAAAGCTGCTATAGAGCATAGCATAAGTATTAAAAGATTGCAATATAACATGATTATTAGTGATAATTTAGTAAGCAGAATCAAAAACAATCTAACGTTTTGAGGGGGAAAAAGAGTTAGGTGGACTGTCCATAACCATTGAGTACAGTGGATTAAAATCTTTTTATCTATTTGGGAGCACTGTTCTGCCATTCATCATGACTTTTTCTCCATTGATGTATACTCCAGAAAGCTGAAGCTACTGTAACCTCCATTGCTTTTTGTTTTTGCCTAGGTGGGGTCTCAGATGCTCTCCTTCTTGAGACTGGACAGTGCTTTTTTGAAAGTACTGGCTATCTGCAGTCAATATTATGGCTTAACATTTGTTTTGAAAGTATACGTAAATTACTGTTGGAAATCATGAATGAGAGGTTTACCAGCAATTGGACTATTTTAACAGTTCACAGTTTCCAGGCTGGTCTGTTGCCAGATGATTTATTTTAAAAGGACTATAAATGTGCTGCTTTTATCACTAATCTTTGCTTAGTGAAATATGGAATGTTTCTTTTCGGGAATTAATAGATCAGATTAAATCACCATGTTCATTATGAAACTTCAGTGTTACAGCCTTCTACATGGCATCTAATGTAAATCTTATCCATTATAAATACTGGACTCCTTTTACTAAAGCTGAATTTAATGTCTCACCATCATATAAGCTGAAACATAGATTTGTTTGTGTGGGATTGCACAAAGATTTTGTTTTTAACATAGTAAAAAATAGTTGATGGACTCTGTTCTAGTTTGTAGTGTTTATGTAGTACTCACCAGGATCTAATCTGTCCTATATATAAAATAATACCAAGCAGAATAAGGCCGATGCAGACTGGCAGAATGATCCATTATCTGTTTGAAACTTAGACAATTTTAAACATCTGCAATTCAAAGCACAGATAGAACAGTGAGAAATGCAAGGTGAGTGATGGCAAGAAAAGTTGAGTAGGCGGATCCCTCTGCAGATATATATGCCACCTGAAAGTTCTTCAGCACCTTAAATGCAGTTTTTATGTTCCTTGTAAAACAATATGCTCCCCCTGCTGTCATCAAATGGGTCAAGGTGAATTAAAGACCAGGATGGACTGAAAAACCACTGGAGTGAAGGGTTTTCCAGCCTACCTGATAGAATATCCATAGCTGATCCTGATGTCTTAATGCAGATTCCTCAGCTGTTAATCTTGAATGCCTTAGACCTGCCTCCCTCTACTGATGAGTTCAAAAAAGCTCTCATAGATTAACTCAGTTTGGTCTAGCGGTTATAAAGCAGGAGATTGTGAGTTCCAGTCCTGCCTTGGCCATGGAAACCAGCTGAGTGACTTTGTTCCAATCACTACCCCTCAGCCCAACCCATCTCACAGGATTGTTGTTGAGGAAAATAGGATGAAGGTGTCTTGGATATATCCTCTGCCTTATTTGTAAAAATAATAAAGGTGGGATATAAATAAATACAAAACAACGGGGCCAAATGACATTCTCACCGAGATCTACAAAGCACTAAATCCAAACTCGTTGCAGGCATTCCAAGACATCGTGTCTGGTGACTTCTGCGGGTGAAACTTCAGGAATGTCTTACAACTGTCCATTGCAGGAAATATTTTTGCCCACATTCTCCTGAACAGACTTGTCGTTGACTTGGAACGGAACCATTGTGACTCTCTGGATCATCCTGAGATGTTATCCTGAAATGCCCAAGGAAATTTTTGAAGTTGATTCAATTATTCTGCCAAGGAAAGACAGAACAGATCCTTTACAAATGCATAAATTGCATTTGTTATTTGCAATGGATGAAGCAAGGCTGTATACTAGCCCCAGTCTTGTTCAATTTGTAATTTGCTTGCATTTGTCACATATTACATAGGGTCTGAAGCTTCTATCCAGTATACATCAGGTGCCAATTGGATGGCTTTCTCTTTGATTTTTGCTCTTCAATGGTTCATTCAGTAAACATTTTCTGATTACTGCAGCACAAAGACAGTGATATACAGTTGATACTGAAGAAATCTCAGATGCTGCCATGCTCTTTAGTCTATCAGCTTGAAGACTAAAGCAGCGGTCCCCGATGTTTCCAGTTTTGCAGGTTGTTGTTGGTGGTGGGGAGAAGGGATGGTTCTGGGCCACACAAGCAGTGGGGGGTGCGTGCAGTTCCATTTGTGTGAACGATGGGCATAGCACCATTTGCACTGCTTGTAAGTGAAACTGATGCGCAAGTACACTTGCCCAGGTTGGGGACCCCTGGACTAAAGTACTTTATCAGCCCATGCCAAATACTAACCCTGGCTGCAGGCTGGAGTGCTCAGTCAATACAAAGAGCATATATCCACAAAGCTGAACATTATAGAGCTGTGGTTATCCATTTCTACTTAGTTGGATATGAGACCTAGACTTTAAACCCAAGATGCATTAAAGAACTAGAGAAATTTCTCATTTGTGCTCTCGGCTCTATCCTTGGCATTCTTTGGCAAGGTTGTCATTTCAACCTAGATGTCTTGGATTGCATGAAAAACTCAATAGCATTGAATCTCTCATTATCAGAGCCCAGATGAAATAGCTGGGACATATCATCAGAAAGGACAGCCACAATATGTGTTGCCAGTTGCTCTGTTGTACTGGAACTGGAAAGAGACCTCGTGGTTGTCCACACAAGTGCTACAAAGATGCTGTGAATGCCATTGTGACATCTAGCCAAAGGAACCAGATGTGATAATTACTGACAGATTCCACTGGCAAGGCTAGTGCTATGAAGTCTGCTGGTTTTGAAGACAGGAGCTACCAAAAATTAGTAGAAAACCTTGGGTGGCATAGAATACTTGTTATAATGTTATATGTGTTATAAAATGGACTTCCAGTGCCCCCATTGTATTAGACTCTCTGCTTCTAGTCAGGACTGCAGAGCCGTCTCTGTGTCCATAGATGAACTGTACATTAGCATATCTTTTTCAGACCTGAAGGACTGCCTATATCAAGAAGATTTTATTTTAAATATTAACTCCTCATGACTAATGGAGATGGCAAGGTTGCTGCCAAACTTTGGATGACGGCTATCAAAGAAGTAGCAGACTTTAAAAAAATAAGATATTTATTTAGAAATTTTATACTTCTGATGTATATATTTTGTTCTTTAAATGCATTGCTTCAGTTTTGTAAAACACCCAGAATCATTGGGAATCCACCATTCTTTATGTGAGCTCTCTTTTGCTCAGAGTGCAGGACAAAAAAAATGGATTATAAGAAAGCAGATTCCAGTTGGATGTTAGAAAAACATTGCTAGGAATATTTTGGCAGTAAAAGTAATTAGTGATAGTCAGTTTCCTTTATTGAGACTAGACAGCCATCTATTAAGATGCTTTAATTTGCATTCCTGCAATAACAGGGAGTTGAACTCAGTGGCCTCTGAACTCTTCCAGCTCTGAGATTCTATAACTGTAGTCTGAACTGTCTTTTGGATTTGGCCAACAAGTTAAACTATAATGCAACATAATGTGTTCTGTCAGATAAGGTTTATAGTAATTGCAGCAAGATTATTATATACCAAAAATTGGAAAAGCAATAAAATGCCTACAGTGGAAGATTGGATTAGAAAATCAACTGAACATGCAGAAATGGCAAACAATTTTTGGTCAGAGAAAAAAAATGACACTCTTCAAAAAATGAGAAGTTTATATGGACCTTTTGTTCAAAGAAGAAAATATTAATTGATGTTTTGGGGAATTTGGGAATAAAGAGGGATGAAGAGTTTAAGATGATAGAAAGAATGGCAGAAGGCCGTGGTATGGTTTTTCTTTTTTCTTTAAAAAATACTTTTTTCTCTTTTTTAATCCTGCTCATTTTTTAATATTTTACTATTGTGAAAAATTCCAATAAAATATATATAAAAGAAAAATGTATTTTAATCCTACAGTCCACACAATATTAGACTGGATTCCCTGCTTGAACTTCCAATTGTTTAATTCTCTTTAAAATTAGAAGGAAAATCTAAGTTATTCAAATTTTACCATGAATATAGTATTATGAATTGAATTAAGTGAAGCAATTTCAGGGTTTTTTTATTTTTTATTTGGTTTGTTAATTGCTTACAAGATAATAGGTATAAGTAAAAACATAGTTATGAATACATGGATACATATAAGAAAAAGAAAAGAAAAGTGATATCTATTACATTCTGAGCAAATGTAAGACTTTCAGTTCATAGGAGAATTATAGGGTCATCTTCCTTTTTGAAAAAAAACAAAACTCCAGTACTTGAAACAGTTTATAATTTCGCAAGTTGATAACAAATTAGTCATCTTCAAGGTGCTGCTTCATATTCTTAGAAGAAGAATAAAGTCCTTTATTTAACAGTACAGTACAAGTTTTATATCAATTGGAGAATTGTAGAAATCTGAGTTGAAATTTCAGAATAATTATAATTGGATAATTATATACTAATATAATAAATATAATAATTCAAAAATTGTAAAGTCTTATACATTTTGATTAATATTGGAGGTCGGTTATAATGAAGTCTTCATGCCTATATAAAAATAGTAAATTTTCCTGATGATGATTGTTGTATTTCTGCCATGTTTAGGCCAGAGTTACAGATACAACACGGTCCACTGGATCTCCAGAGCCTCCGGTAAGTTTATAGTCTAAATGGAAATTCTGCTTCTGCGGTAGATTTACACTGACATATACATATAAGCTATTAACTTTTTTTATGTGGGTTTATTTTAAAAGCAGTTATACCAGTCAGTTTAGGTAGAATGTTAGTTCTATACCACTTATGTTTAATAATAAACTTTGATTAATTATTTCAATCATACTATGCATACTATGCATAAAAATCGATCATTAAAAACTATAAAGGTTCAAGTAAAATTATTGCACCACGTTGATAGTTTTATAAAATATAAAAATATAAAGCAACCAATAAAAGTGATTATCTAAAAGTAATCATAAAAATTTAAAGAAAAAAAATATTACAACCAATGGTCAACTAAGTAAAATACTCAAATATACTAAGAAATAGTGTGAAAAGAGTGGTTTTCTTGTTGAAGGAAACACCTACATAATCTGGCTGGACATACACATTTAGACATTTTTAATTTCATGTCACTCCAAGATACACAAGAGAAATATATATTTTTAAAAAGTGTGTGACATCACATTTGGTGAAGACCTCTAGCTTGCTCTGAAGATTATATTAACTTTTAAAACCCTATATAGTTTGGATCAGGTTACCTAGAGGAGTATTTTTTCCTGATTTGCAATTACTCAGTATTGCATACCATTTTCACAGACAGCTCTGTATGGAATACAGTATAATCCAAATGAAAGACTACTTATTAGAATGTGCATGATGGTAAGGGAGATGTCCTAGAATAATGATTTGCTATTGTTATATCCGCCTCAAGTAAAAAAAAAGGCATACTTGGGCCTTCTTTGTACCCATGTCTATGCTGAATTCAACATTACTTATAAATTATATAGCCAGACCAGGTCAAAGAGTACTCAGCTAATTATATAAACAAACCACTAACAATTCCACCAGACTGTCAATTATTTGGAAGCCTGCACTCACAAACAAAAAATCTCCACACAAGCCAGGCAAACACCTGGGCACAAACAGACACCCCCCCATACCTCTAGCTCAAACACACCCCAACCAGGCACCCAGATGAAACCTAGCTTCCTAACAAATGATAGCCGTCCATTTACTCGGAGCCAAGCTGCACTAAAAGCCTCCGATATAGGAACACAATGTTGCCAGCCAACCAACACAAAAAAAGCCACAAAACAGACAGAAGATATTAGAAACACCAATCAAGCAGAACACAGCTAACTCCAAGACCAATAAACACAGACCAAGACTCCCAACCAATCAGGATGAAGAAAAAACCATTCTGGCACAGCAGTAGGCTAGTCCCAAATTTAAAACTGAAACAACTGTAAAAGTCTTACAGACGAACACAATACAGAAGCCTGATGATGGCAGATGAGATTCTGCCGAAACATTGCTACAACTTTAAAAGCACAACTATAATGACGTGGGAAAATACATGAACAAAGCTGAATACCATACATGTAAGTACCCGTGCAAACTTAAGAAAACAAACCACTAACTGTAGCTATCTTTTATGTTTGAACACATGAGATGAAGTGGGAAGGTATTAATCTGACCAGGATTGGAAGTGCCAGGTTTTAGTTCATATTAAGCCATAGAAGTTCATTGGTTGACTGGGTCTCTTACTTTCTGTCTGCCCAATCTAACATCCATGGTTATCATGTGATAGATTGTGCATTTAAGATGTTTTGAAGAAATGTTGAATCTTATGTTAACTAGCAACGGTCATTATTAGGATAAAAGCAAAATAATTTGATTTTCCATTTATCTTTGAAGCAAGGCAGGATTTCTTAGTGGCATGCAAAGACATTCTGTGGAAGGAAGTGTAGAGGTAGTCCTCATTTAGCAACTGCAGTCACCACTTACACATAGTGGTGATAAAAAGTAACTTGTTTTCATACGAGACTACAAAAAAGCTCATTTTCGTTTTTGTAATAATATTGACAACATGTATCTTATTCGAATAACAGAAGAATTTTGCTTCAGGTGGTAAAATTGTATTGTTATGAACCTTCTAATATTTGTCTCTCTTTCAGCCACTCTTAGAAAACAAACTTAAGGCATTCAGTATTGGCAAAATGAGCACTGCCAAGAGAACCTTAAGCAAAAAGGAACAAGAGGAATTGAAAAAGAAGGTAATTATGACAAGGAATTTGACAAGTCATCTCTTAGAATTTTTTTATCAATGCAGCAAAGTAAGATTGGGTTTTAAATAATTTTTCATTAAAGCACATTAGCTCTTCCACCTTTCTTACTGATCAACAGCTAAGAAACGGCAATAAATCTACGAAGCAACGTTAAATCCATGGAGATTGGAATATTATTGCTAAGCATTCCTAGGCTAAACTACTTGCGTTCTGAAATAGCGTCCTTGACAGAATCTGTATTGGTCTGCTAGTTGCAATACTTCCATCTTTCTTTCTCCTTCTTCCCATAATACTTTCTTTAAATTTCCAGCTGTCTTCTCCTTTTGCCAGCTTAGCAACAGCCTCATTTTCCTTTGAGAAAGTTATGAAAAACTACAGTATGTTTGTAATCTCAGAATTTGTTGTCAGTTAGAAAGAACATCTTATCTGGCTGAGTATATGTGTGGCAGGATAGCAGAGAGCAATAGAAAAATTTACTTATTGTTTTTCTTCCTAGACTATTATCAGTTAGAACACTTTATTACGTAGTCCTTCCCCCCCAAAAAAGGAAAAGGAAGATTTTATAAGAGCATGGATTGGCTTTGTGAAATATGTTCTGTTCCTTCCTTTCAAATTTTCTCCCTTTTGTTGAGAGAAAAGTGAATTTTTATTATAGTCACAGACCAGTGTTACAAATAAAAGCATTAAAAACAGCAACAATAATAAAATAAAATTTTAAAAAATAATATATCGCGATTAGTGATGGATTATTAGTAGGCATTAGGGTCTGCCTTATTTGCATACAATATAACAAAATTTGTACTTTGTACTGTACTTTATACTGTTATAACAGAAGCTATACATAAAAGAGATCAGCATCTCCTGCGCGTTTTATTAGATGAGGTGTTATAAACTGAGTCCATGCAGTTTCAATGGACCTTGTCCACAGGGGCACAATTTATTTGTTTATAAAATTTATTGGCCTCCCATCTTACCATAGGATAACTCTGGGTGGCTTACAGTTGTAAATACACAATTAAAACATAAATAATTAAAATCAGACATTAAAACCTAAGGATACATTGGGAGAGCAGAAGTGAAGTTGGAGGAGGTAGAATCTATTATTATTTGATCAACTACCTGCACTATGCTGTTACCCCACTGGGGTCCCAAGCCAATTGGCAGAGTCATGTCTTTAGGCCCTTAAAAAAGGATAGGACGGTTGATGCCAACCTCACATCAGGGGGCAAGGTATTCCAGAGGGCAGGAGCAATTTCCTCTTGGACCTCACCAGCTGGAATAATTGGGCAGACAGGACCAGCAGCATGCCTCTGCCGGCACAAGTGGGATGGGTCGATCCCAGTGGAGTGAGATGGTGGCTCATATGGTATTTTTTTGTATTGTCCCTCCAAATATTGCTATGGGAAGTGCATTGAAGCACACTAAAGTTAATGCCCTTTGGATTTTAGAGACAGTTGTACAATATAAGTATTTCACTGCTTTAAAAGGGAGAGTTGAGAGGAAAGCAATTGCTATGCTTGTTTCTGATTTTGGTTAAAATGAATCTAAAGGGTTTATTTTTAAAACTGAGTTAAGATTGTCAAAATTATTGAATCTAACTGCTAGGAGATAAAATATGTACTGTATCAGTATATTTATTATTAGCTAGTTAAATAGTTTGTGATATACTTACCCTAAAGTGGACCAATTCAAGTTTTATCTTCAGATTGCAATATGCTTGAATGGGAAGATTACATGTTCTAATTCATTATCATATTTTTTATTCTCAGTAGTGTAGTCATTATAAAAAACTTTGAATTGGAACAAATTTCCTGGGAACCAAGTTTGTTTTTATTTAAATTTAGCAAATGATAACATGCCATGTTCATATTTGTAGAGAGTTGAAATAAAGTATTTGATTAGGAGAAATAAGCATATTGATTGTATTAAGCACATTGAATATTGTTTAAATGTTAAACTCAAATAAACTCAAACCTTAGTGGCACATTATTTTCATTAGTCTCCTTTACAAGTCACAAATGCTTCTTTTATTTAAATTCAAAGGAAAAATGTTCAAGGCAAGCACCCTCCTTAGGGGCAACATTTGAAAATTAAATGAAGCCTTAGAAATATATTTGATAAAAGTAGTCTTTTCCATGCAGCTACTTGTATTATTTGAAAACTTAGTGTTGCTCATAGGTTCCTGCAGATGTCTGGAATAAGTTATGAATAGGAAGCTGGATGTTGCTGATGGCTTCATTAATGCTGATAATTTGTGTAACATTTCGGTTACTATAGGAGGATGAAAAGGCAGCTGCAGAAATATATGAAGAATTCCTTGCTGCATTTGAAGGAAGTGATGGCAATAAAGTAAAAACATTTGTTAGAGGAGGTATTGTTAATGCCTCTAAAGGTAAGGCTTCTTACAATATTATCCAGGAAAGAAATTAGATTCAAAGATTTATTTTGAATAAAATATTAAATTTTACTTAATTTGTGGTGACTTCAGATTTGTATTTCAGATAGATTACAGTAATGGGCTTAAGGTGCTGTTATATTGTTAATTGTTCTTATATGAACACATCATCTCAATTTTTCCTGGAAGAGGTCTTTCTAGTAAATAGATTAATTTTAAAAGTTTGACTAAGATATGAGCAGAGGTGTTTTTTTTAAAGGGCAGCTTTGAACATGGTCAAACCTGTATGTCCACTTAAATTGGTTTTTTTGACATTTGGTACTGTTTAATTTTTTAATTTTTTATGTTGTTTGATTCATCAGAACATGACACAGATGAAAAACGAGGAAAAATCTACAAACCTTCATCACGATTTGCAGATCAAAAAAATCAGCAGACTCAGTCATCTTCTAATGAGAGACCGCCATCTCTTCTAGTGATAGAAACCAAAAAACCAGTAAGTTTAGATTTTTTAGAAATATTTGTTACTTCCGTGTTCACGTTTATTGGTTACTTATATAGTTATGTAGTGCTTTTCAGATAAATTTTACAAAGCAAGCTCAGAGAGCCTTTGAATCTGTGTTGGCTCTGGTCAATAGCCTGGATTATTCCCTGCAGTTTTCTTAGCAAAATGGGACTCACCATTGCATTATTTCTAGGGCTGAGAGAGTGACTGGCTCAAGATCTCATAGCTGACTTCATGCCTAAGGTGGGACTAGCATTCATGGTCTCCCAGTTTCTAGCCTGCTACTTTAATTATCACGCTGAACTGGGTTTTCATATGAAAATTCTTATCGTGTCAACCAGTGACTTGACATTAACAATGAAATGGTCCATAATCTAACTACCTGTTGCCTTTAATTTTTTAAAATATTATTAGTAAGATATAGAAAGTCTATGCAATCATTCTAGTTGTTATAAAGATAAACTATATTTTCTGGAAAAAAAGGCTTCTGTAGGAATTGGCTGATTTTGCCCTTTTACCGAAAATAAAGGGATAATTCTGGATAGTTCTGGCTACTAGCCAAAACAAAATTTAGATCTGAATTCCTTTTATTCAGCTAATTTTCAGTCCTAGTTAAATAAATAACCAATGTATTTTAATTCCTTGGAAGTCATGGGTTCCAGATTTTGGATACGTTCTATAAATTAGCGCACTTTTGCTACCTGGGTTCATTGTTGCCCTATGATGCATTGTTTCACCCAATTAATGGTTACAGATCTGAAAGTTTTGAACAATGGCAGAACTTTTAATGTACTGGAAAAGTTTTTTAAAAGTTAAGTGAAATATTCAGAGATGTGACCAAATAACCATGTTGAAGTGTTGAAGCACAGTAAAATATTTCAGGAAATATTTTATGACATTTTGTATTATGTTATAAAATGATAATTATGATAATTATGGTAATTTTTGGTCATAAAATATTTTATAAAATTTGCCAAGTAGGAGTCATAGGTTCCAGATTTTGGAAGAATTCTTCTGTTTGAAGAATCTGAATTGAAAATATTTTGCCCTATGATGTGCACTGTTTTGCCTAGTTAAAGATTACAACCATGAGAGTTTTAGTTATATACTAGACAATGTGTGCCTCCTTTCAGAGGGTCACCTTTTCAAGAATATTTCTTTACCAGATTCTATGTTTTCAACAGTGGCAGAACTTCTAATGTACTGCCTTCACTGAAAAAGTTGGGATACATTCAGACATATTTGCCTTAAAAATAGTCTATGTTGAACTGTACAGCAGAGTCAAATATCAGCACAGGAAATCTTTTAGGATATTTTGTATTATGTCATAAACTCTTTTATGATAATATTTATATTATAAAATGTTTTACAAAATTCACCAATATTAATTCCATGGGAATCATGGACCTTGGATTTTGGGTGCATTCTGTAAATTAGGCCATTTCATGTAGCTTGGTTCAAAATGTTTTGCTCTATGGCAGGAGTCGCCAACCTTTTGGACCTCGGGGACCACCAAACTCATATTTTTAAATCCCAAGGAACAATAATATGAATTTTAAAAAAAGATAATATATTTAATATAAAAATTTTAATTAATATAAATTTAATATTAAAAATATTTTAATATAAATATATATATTTAATATAAGAATGCTTATTTAATTATAACAAAACCATAAGACAAGAGCAGGCAGGAGAGATTGAGCTGAGGAGCCTCAGGGCAACTTCCGCTATGAGAAGCAGAGGCAGAAAGGGAGTTTTGCTTTCCTTTGGGGGCAGAGCCCCCCCACTGCCCCTCCAGGGGGCTTCTCAGCAGGCAGTTGCCTGCAGAAGAACTGCCGCCCTCATTAATTGGGGGAGGGGAGGGGAGAAAGTGAGGGCTCCTTTCAGATCCTGGGGGGGAGGATTGAGAGAGCTCAGATCTGCGGGTGAGGAAAAGCTCCAGGATGGTGATGCCGGGGCTCTTCCAGCCTCACCTGGAGACAGGCAAGGAAAGGGGGGAGGCTGGCACCTTCACCTCCCCAAAGAGGAGAGTTGCTTTCCTCCATCAGCCCTCCATCCCCACATCTGCTGCTCCTCGCCTCTCCTGCCCTGGGAGGTGAGCTGGGCACTGCTTCCTCCCCGCCCAACAGCTGCACCCTCAGGAGAGAAACCTGCCCTGGAGCCGGGCAATGGGCGATGCGCTTCTCCCAAGTGCTGCTTCCCTGCCCCCCACCTCATAGAGCCCGCTGGGGGATGAGAGAGACTCCCCCTCCAGCCAAGCTGTCGAGCACTCCTTGAGAGAGACGAGAGAAGCAGCCGGAGTCACTCTCGTCTCTCGAGACCCTAGCCGAAGTTTCTGGCGCCACTTCAGTGAGAGAGACAACAGTTTGCAGGGGGGGATTTAGCGTCAGCAGAACTAGGGTTGACTCCGGCTGCTTCTCTCTGCACTACAGACGCGGCAGGACACGAAGGGCTGCCTTGGCGCCACCAGCTGCCGCAAATATACCACAACGAAGGGAGATGCAAATGTGAGTAGCGCTTCTTCCAGCCACCACCACTTCGGCCAGCTTGTGCCCCCCCCCATAACAGCACCATTACCTCATTCCAGCCACCATGGGCCGGTCCCATATTCCAGAGCTGTAGTCATCCGGGTGGAGGAGCTGCTCCGGGATGACCAAAGGACCAGTCCTGTGATTACTACAGCTCTGGAATATGGGATCAACTTTCCCACCAACGTCAGCAAGCTACCCCGGGGCGGATTTCCCTCCCCCGCTGTTGATCTTACCTTCCAGTTCCAGCTCGCATGGCTCTCTACTCAGTCTCAAGGTAAGATTTGCGTTCGGCTGAAGGGTGGGGGTCAGCGGGTGGGCGGGCCACGTGGGTGGAGCAGTCTTGTTTTCCTGTGTGGCCCAATGGGGGGGCATTTCTCTGTGGACCACCAAATTTTTTCCATGGCCCACCAGTGGTCCACGGCCCACTGGTTGGCGACCACTGCTCTATGGTATATGTAGATTGGTAGTGGTGAAAGGAAAGGAATTTTGATTATTGAATGTTGATTTTTGATATTGCCTTGGCATTTGTATATTTGCAATAAATGGGTGCAACAACTTAATAAGCTTAATAATACAGTTTTAACTGTATTACTTTTACGTATATGTTTTCTTACCCCTTCCTTTTTTCAGAATGGATTTTCAATCCATTTAAATAACTTATATTGATAGAAATTTTAAAATAGTAATCATGTACATAATTAAATAGTTTTCAAATTGTTTCAGCCTTTGAAGAAGGGGGAAAAAGAAAAGAAAAAGAGCAATTTGGAGCTTTTTAAAGAAGAACTAAAACAGTGAGTATTTTATTCATAGATTAAAAGTTGCAAAAGTAGATTATTTTTGGTGTATGTAAAGGATTTTTTTGATAATATGTTCCTCCATTTTGGGAATGAAAAACAATTGTTTCTTTGTCTTTCATGTCTCGGTTTTTCTTTAGTTCTTTTTGCTTCAGCAATGGATAATGGCATTAATGGGCAAATGCACTTATAGAAAACAAAAAAATTGAATAATTAGGTAGCAAATATGATAAGAGGTTGCTTAAAGCATCTCTACTTGATTATTAAGAAATCAGCTGCAGCTATCTTTAATTAGTGGAATCAAGCTGTGCTCATTGTGAGTATTGGATTGCAAATTTAGTTCCATATCCTTCAAAATTTATAGACAAGCTTCAGAGATCTTCAAAAAGATTATCACTTCCAGAGTACAAATTCTAATTCAAATTCAAAGTATTTCTCTGTCCTGTAACAAATCCATCAGATGATGTAGGAAGATTATCTAGCCCTGATAGAACTTTCTGTGATCTCCAAAGAAGTTTTGACATTTTACTAATTCCCCAAATCTCCACATATAACAAGAATTTTCCAAAATATTTTTTTCTTAGCAAGTCCCTTATTGTAAGTTTCACTTTTTCTCACTGGTTCTATGCAGAAAATAAAATAATTGTTATTTCAGGAGAACTTCAGGAGAACTTAATTACTTGAAAAGTAATCAAGAATCCTTTGGAGAAGACTGGCAGTTTTCTCCTTCTGGTTCATATAATTCTCCTTATGGGAATAAGATATCAGACCTTTCAAACCCCAGACACAAGCCTAAGCATCTTTTAATATTTCAGTAGTGGTTCTTGGAGGAATCTTACTCTTAATCCCTAGATTCTTCATGAAAATAACTGAAGTTGTTTGCATTACAGTGTGTTCAATAGACAGCACTTACAGTCTCTTTTTCAAAACTTTATGCTGAATGTACAGTGATCTAGTAGCAGTCATTGCCTTATTGATACAGTTATCCTTTATTTACTTGGGATTATGGTTTCTTCAGAATCAATAATATTTTTAATATTAAACAGCTAAAAATATGGTATCTAAGAATGGGGGATGAATAATATGTGGTTTTATTGATTTCAATTTTATCTGTCTTAAAATTATTTCCTGAATGAACTACTGATATAGTTCTAGCATAGAAAGATGTACTAGTTCTCTAAAATCTCTTGCGAAAGGTTCATTAATTGGAGTAGGAAAAACAAAAAGATTGCACAAAGGTAAAAAGTTATATGGAGGGAATTTTTTTTTTTGAAATGTCTCAAATATTATGTGCTCTACTATCAGGCGTCTGTCTGCTGTTTTGTATTATTTTGTATTATTCAGGCTACTCATCTAGATAGATTTTTTTTCCAGCTCTGATAGGGCTTTCCTTATTTTGATGCTTTCTTTGATTCTTTAGAAAGCCATCTTTTAAAACTTCCAGCTTATATCTTTCTGCTCTCAAAATGACATTTTTAATAATCTCATATATCTGAAGGGTAATAAACAACTGTTTTATTAATTAGGAAACTGCACAAGAGAGAATGTCCTCTAGACTTTAATAATATTATTTACCAACCTTCTCATCATTTCTGCGCCACAGTCCCCACCCCATTTTTAAAATTATACTTCCATCTAAGCTCCTTGGAACAAGTAATTCCACATACATCCATTGGATAGAAGTTTGCTTTATGAGTCTTAATTCCCGGGCAGTTTTTTTTTTAAAAAAAATGCTATATAGTGCTGTATTTTTAGTGAGTACTTAGTGACATTTTCAATTTTTACCATCTTAGGGTTACTCTCAAAAAGTGTATTTTCTATTTTTACAACTGTCTAATGATGCAAATTATTTTTCTGCCTCAAGCTCAGCTGTCAGATTGGATAAGACAGCAATACTTTCATCTAAGTTACAATATAATTCAGCCTGCCAGGCAGTAAAGGGGAGATATAATTTGTAGTGGGTATCTCAAACTGAAAGGAAGTTTTTATAGTGAGTAGTAATATTTTGTTTCTTTGAGATAGCTTTATCCATGGCTTAAATCTGGATCCTCAAACTCTTCAGGTCATCAGCACTTTTATGAAGTTTCAGATTGTTCATCAATCACCAAATATTTATTACATGAAAATAATTTAATAAATACTATTTTGATAAACAGTAATATAAATGGCAGGAGCGGGATGGGGGTAGTCATCCATCCTTGCTCTCCCTGACCTCTTAGCGGCTTTTGATGCCACTGACCATAGGATTCTCCTGGGATGGCTTTGGAGGATGTGAGTGGGAGGCCTTGTGCTGTCTTAGTTCACTTTCAGTCAGTGTTGATAGGAGGGGAGAGATCCAACCCTCGCCCACTGCTTTACAGGGCTCAGTACTCTTTCCACTCCTGTTCAACATTTATATGAAACTGCTGGGTCACCATGGACTGAGGTATCTCCAATATGCTGATGATACTCAGCTGTATGTCTTGGCCCGTGGTGAGTTAAGTGTTGCTGTGTCCTCCCTCTCGCAGTGCCTGGAGGCTGTTAGAGGCTGGAGGGGGAGCAACAGGTTGAAACTAAACCCTTGCAAGACCAAGTGGCTCTGGGTCTGGGGTTCATTGGTTCAGGGAGAATTACCACCTTTAGTCTTGGATGGGGTGGCACTACCCCAAACAGACCCTGTGTGTAATCTAGGGCTTTTCCTGGACTCACGACTCCTGTTCGAAGAGCAGGTGGCAGTCGTGGCTAGGACGGCCTTTGCGCAACTACGGGTTGTGCACCAGTTCCCCCCCTTCCTGGATCAGCGGTCCCTACTCACAGTCACTCATGCCCTGGTCACTTCCCATCTTGATTATTGCAACATGCTCTACATAGGGCTGCCCTTGAAGAGCATCCAGAAGCTCCAGTTGGTTCAAAATGCAGCGGCCTGCGTGGTTTTATGCAGACCACGGTGTGCACATGTGTCACCTCTCCTGCAGGAGCTGCATGGTTGCCAATTTGCTTCCGGATGCAATTCAAGGTGCTGGTTGTCATCTTTAAAGCCCTTCATGGCTTGGTCCGGGTTTTCTGAGGAAACATCTCTTGCCAGTGACATCTACCCGACCCATTAGAGTGAGGAGGCAGGGAATGCTGCGGGTCCCACCCCTGAGGAAGATACACCTGGTGGGACCTAGAAGGGCCTTCTCTGTGGTGGCTCCGTCTCTCTGGAACATCATTCCCCCAGAGATTAGAATGCCCCCCTCATTAATACTATTCTGAAAGGCACTGAAGACCTGGTTTTGCCAGCTGGCCCGGGGAACCCAGAAAGGGATGGAACCCATCAAATGGCTAGTGTGATCTGCTGTCATCGGGGTGAGGGGGTGGGAGTTGGTTTTTGTTTTTTGTTTTCCCAAATTTTGTTCTGTTGTACTTTACTAATTTATTTAATTCTTTTTATTAGTTCTTGTTGCTTTTATTTTTATTTTTTGTTTTAAATATGATTTTACATTGTGTAAGCCACCTCGAGTTGCCATAGGCGAATAGGCGGCAATATAAATCAAATAAATAAATAATAAATAGTAATAATAAAGAAGAAAGTATGCATAATTGGTGTGGGAATACTTGGGGATAGTAAAGTAGAAGACAAAGAATTGGAGAAGATCACAAAGTATCAGTATCTGGAAATCAAAATGGAAAGATTATGGGATAAACTGGTCACGGTGGTCCCAGTGGTTATTGGCACACTGGGTGCCATGCCAAAAAATCTTGGGGGGCACTTAGAAAATCTGAGCATTGACAAAATTTCTTCCTGTCAATTACAAAAGACCACCCTGGTTGGATCTGCACATATATTGCTGCATTACAATATCCTAGGTTCTTGGGAGAAACTCGATGCATATAAAGGCCAAAACCAGTTGGCAGCTGTGATTTCACATTTTTGTGTATATAACAATTACAACCTTGAAGACTGTTATTGACCGCTTTGAAGAACCCTGATTAAATAATTTCTTTACATCAGGGTTCTCTAAAGTGGTCAATTTCCAAACTCCAAAGTAGCCTATCTCCAAACTTAGATAGATGTTTTCAAATGGTAAAATAAATTAAATCAATTTGATTTAATTTTTTAAATTATAATGATGACCATTAGAATTGAAACTGCTTACTAGTTTTATAAAATATCTCTTACAGAATTCAAGAAGAGCGTGATGAAAGACATAAAACTAAAGGTAGATTAAGTCGTTTTGAGCCACCTCAGTCAGATTCAGATGGACAACGCCGTTCCAGTAAGTAATCATTGTATTGCAGTATCATAATTCTACAAAAACTTGAAACTAAATAGAATCTGATCTTTCTTTTAGTGGACGCACCTTCAAGAAGAAATAGATCTTCAGGTAGTAATATAGTTTTACAACTTGATTATATGCTTCATTAATTTAAAATGGATGCATTGAATTACATCTTCTTTTCTTTGTTTTAGTACTGGATGATTATGCTCCAGGTTCACATGATGTTGGAGATCCAAGTACAACAAATTTGTATCTTGGAAACATTAATCCCCAGGTAATAATTAGAGTACTTAAAAATATTCATTTCTATGAACTCCATACTTAATTGTTTGTATCATAAGTATGCAAATATTGTACATATTTAGCCATAATGCTTCATATAAATATTTTGGAGAGGAAAGGAATTTTGATAATGCTTTATATAAAAATCATAACTCCAATTAGTGGTTGAATAAAGATTTTAATCCAGCTTTCAACTATATCTACTATGTATGCATGTTGTGGCTGCAGTTTTTAAATTGAATTAGATAGATAGATAAATGAGTATTTCTATAGAATATCTGTAACCTACTTGCTATGGATTTGACATTAATTTTCTTTGCATCATCAATTCAAAGACAATAAAGATATGATGCAACTTGACTTTATACTGTCACAAGGCTCTTCTTACTCTTTCTGCTCTAATACGTTATATAAAAAGCATTTAGTTATCTCTTAAGGAAAACTACACAATGGAGGAAGAAGTTTTGTTTCCTGCTCTCTCTCTTGACTTGAGCAGCTAATTCTTTTAACTGTTAACTTTAACTGCATGCCTCTATCGTTCCATCTGTAGGTCCATTCCGTACTCATATTCTCACATCTACTTCAGTGCCAACTCTGTTTTAAGTTAACTAGTTACTAGCTACAGTATTGCAGAAATATATAATGTATGCCTAGGGTTACATTTATCTTGTAAGAAATTAAATAGAAAGCTGCTGTGCTGCAAAACAACAGCTTCTAATAACATGTAGATTTGCAGCTAAACCTTTGGCCTAATAGAGATCTTTCCATAAGCATCTGGTTTTGCAATGTCCCCATTTGATAAATAGATATTTTTGATAGAAGCTATGTTATGAGGATACTTACTTAAGAAATTCTAGGGGTTTTAGACTTAGTCTGTTTATGGCTATGTAAAGATTCCAGGCTGATCCTTCTTTTAACTCCATCCTCAGGTTCTGCCACTTCTTCCCCTACACTGGGCCCTAAAAAGGTTATCTACCACAACTGTATAGAATTAACAATTTTCCATGTTCTAAACCAAAGCACTACACTGTAGCTTCAAGTTCATTTGCAGGAATTCATTTGGGTATCATAGAGATCCCAATAGAATTATAGAGAATAGTTGTATTGATGGGGCTTATTCATTGTACTCGGGGTGTGTGTGTGACTAGGCCTGTCAGTTATAGAAGCCATTTTCTATGTAGGCAGCTTTCCCAATTGCTTCTAAGAATTGAGACTGACCCCAAAGCTATTGAGCACTATTGGATTATGAACCATGTTTTATTGCAGTGAGAACAAATCATTACCGTATCTCTGGATCTTGTGATGCTTTTTATCACACCACTCTATTAAAATGGTTTCAGTTTTTTTTCCCTGTTGTACCCACATAATATAGGAGATGCACTCTTTTGAGAAATACCTCATTCTCTTTTCTGTTTCTAGATGAATGAAGAGATGTTATGCCAAGAATTTGGACGTTTTGGGCCTTTGGCAAGTGTGAAAATTATGTGGCCGAGGACTGATGAAGAAAGAGCAAGAGAAAGGAATTGTGGATTTGTTGCCTTCATGAATAGGAGAGATGCTGAACGTGCACTAAAGAATTTAAATGGTACTAAAGGATTGAAATTAATTGCCTATATAAGATATCAGGAGGGACATTGAGGGAGGCAAGATGTTGCAGTGAAAATCATTGTGTGGGGAAGGTTTACTTACTTATCTCTGCTTTGTTATGAAAACCTTAAGTAAAGGTAGTCCTTACCTTTTCAGAATTTTGAACTTAATAAATTAGTAGGTAGTAGATGAATTAATTTATCAGATTGCCTGCTATATTTATATAACTGGATTTTTGCCTCAGAGGAATTTATTTCATATTTAGTTCCTTATTTTTATTTCTACTTATTTGAAAAAAAGAAAATGCCTACTCCAGATTTAGTTCTAATAATAGTATTTGAATGATTTGAAATCCAGTTATTGCAATCATGTATTTGTAGCATGTCAACAAAGTCCTATGTCCATTTTTACATTCGATAAAATATCTTTATGTGAGAACTGATCTTTGGAAGTTGTAGTGTTTAATTACTCCAAGTACTCCTTGACTTACAACAGTTCATTTCATGACCGTTCAAAGTTACAGTGGCACTGAAAAAAGTGATTTATAACCATTTTTCATACTTTCGTACTCATTGCAGCATCCCCACGGTCGTATGATCAAAATTCAGGTGCTTGGCAACTGATTCATATTTATGATGGTTTCAGTATCCCAGGGTCATGTGATCAGCTTTTGCAGCCTTTTGATGAGCAATGGGGAATCCAGATTCACTTAGCCGTGTTACTAATTTAATAAATGCAACAATTCACTTATTAACTGCGGCTAGAAAATTCATAAAATAGGGCAAACTCATTTAATAAATGTTTCACTTACAACATAAATTTTGGGGTCAATTTTGGTCATAACTTGGCACTACCTGTACAGTATCCTTAGACAGATATCTTTAAAAATTAAGACTGAATTTGTTTCTGTTGCATGATATATGGTAGACAACAGTGAGCTTCTGTATGAGGACCTATTTTCATTGAAACACTGATAATGTCGTTTCTAAATCAGTACAATTCTTCCCCAGGCAAGATGATCATGTCTTTTGAAATGAAATTGGGCTGGGGCAAAGCTGTTCCTATTCCTCCTCATCCGATATATATTCCTCCTTCAATGATGGAACATACCCTTCCACCACCTCCTTCGGGCCTGCCATTTAATGCTCAGCCCAGAGAGAGACTGAAGAACCCTAATGCTCCAATGTTACCACCACCTAAAAACAAGGAAGATTTTGAGAAGGTAAAAAGTTACCCAGGGCCGTACATTTTCTGTACGATAGCATTTGTAACTCTGTGATAGAATTTTGCTTAAATGTTCCCTGCCTTAGTTTAATGAGCCTCATCCCCTTGTCATATTTGGGCTACATAATTGGGCTTTGTTTTTAATTGCACTTTTAAAACTGGCCACCATGTGTTTTCCCCCTCCACACTCCCTGGTTTTTTTCTCCTCTGTCCCCCTTTTGTTAGCTGCCAGATTTGCAATCTCTAAATTAATCTTTTTAAAGGTTACATTTAAATTCAGCCAGATTGATTAATTAGGATGAGCTCACATGTTTCTATGTAAAAAGCTATTTCAGACATTAAATCAGTTGTTCAGAATAACTTTCAGGATAGTTAAAGGATTTTTTTAAACAAATGGTAAGTAACTCTTAAACACAAGTGATATCACATTGTTTTAATACTTTCATGAAGTTTCTTAGGTTTGAAAGGGTTAAGAACTAATGGCCAGTACAAATATAACAAATAAGCTACAGGATTGCTTCCTTCTTTTTAATCATCTTGCCTTTCTCAGGCAAGTTTTAGTTTTGGACTGCAAAAATTTAGTGCTGGGTTTAACATAGTTAAGTGTTTCTTGGGCAGTGACAATAATTGTGGTGAAAACCTCTCAGACTGTTCCCCGTCGCATTCTCTAAATCCTGGTTTCCTAGCAGGATTCGAAATCTGGTAAGCCACAACCTTGGTTAGCTTAAAGTATTGCCACTCTCAGTGTGATGCTTAACTGTGGTTAAAAACAGTAGAGCTATCAGATCCTCTGAAAAAGCTCCTTTGGAACACATGGGAGCTATATGAAGCTCCTCTTTCCAAATCATCAAAGTGCCACTGCATTTTTCCAGTCTCATGCAACTGTTTTGCAAGCAGTTCCCAGCTGTTTTCTGGCTGTGCATGCACTTCTTTGATGATTCAAAAAGATGTGATTTGTATAGGATCCCAAAAAATTCCAAATCACTGCTTTCAAAAGATTTAAACAGCTGTAAAAACCAACAATAAAAGCTGGAAGAAGTGAGTCTCCAGAAAGGAGGGGATGGAAAGTTAGAGTATTTAATACCATACCCTGATCACATAAACATGGTGGAAACACCACAAATGTTAGCTTGCATGGGACTCATTTAATAAATAGAAAATATGATTCCATTTTCTGTATATGCCTTCATCTGGCAAGCCCCTTCATATGCATGTGGTGGGTTTGTCTATGTACATTGAGGCTTTTATTTTTTTAAAATAGCTTTTCTGTGCTGCATGTGTAACTTGTTTCACAAGTTGAAGATGTTAAAAATAGCAATTGATGCAGTAAAGGGGAAATTGCTATTGAGAAAAGTAAAAGCCCTACGTCTACACATGGATATCTGTGCCTAATCCTATGGGCTGTTACCAGTATAGTATCTATTCAGTGCATTGATGTACATTCTATTTGGAATGTCCTATTTGCAATTTGTGAACTTTTTGTGGTTCACTACACACAATAATTTGCTATGTAATTGCATAGTCTATAACTTTGCAGCAGTGATTGCCTGCAAAACATGTGATAGATGTGTAGTATTTTCAATGCATATGTATTTTTTGCTTGTTACTTGTTAACAATACTCACATATTCTATGTTTATTATCTGATGTGACTTCATATACAGACTCTGTCGCAAGCCATAGTCAAAGTGGTTATCCCAACAGAAAGGTACATGTTTTTCTTTATTATTACTGATCTAAATATAGCAACTATCCCATTTGGAATTTTATATAAATTGTGATGTTGAGGAAAAGTTTAGTCTTGACTGAGCAATGGTTGCTTTGTAGGTGTGATAATGTATATTAAACTGACTTTTACTAGTATTTCAGTTTCGTTGTAGGATTAAATGAAATGAAGTTGGAATTATTTTAGTAGATAGCTACAAAGAAAGCCTAGGTTTTCTCAATTGTATGCCTTAAAAATGTTTTAGATTGTACTTTTCACTGTGTCTGGGTAGCATACAGGACCATATTACTGTGACCAGTCACTATAAAGTAGATCTACAGTTGTCATGTTTTAAAAAGGTGGCCTGTTGGATGTCAGTAAAAATCAGTGGTTTTAGGCTAAACTATTAGTTTAATGATCAAAAAGGTACATTTATTGCATCAGCATGGGGGTGTGGAGTAGATTTTAATTATATCCAGAATTACAGTAATATCATCTTTGTTATGGGTTAGCATGGTTTTTATCTTGGCTCATTGGTTGATTTGTATGATTGAGGTTTAGATGACAGATTTTTTCTGTAATCTTCTGAAAGCTTTAGCATAATAATTCATAATTACGTTATCTTTCTTTAAATTAAGTGGTGAGAATGTTACGCATATCTAAGTATGGCAGGTATAATTTTCATAATCAGGATATAATTTAGTCTAATGTAATTCAGGGCCAAAGGAGTACAGCATATATCAGGCAAATCCTTGCTCAGCCAAGCATAAAGCTCTTCTGAAACATAGCAACACAAACACTTGTTTAAAATAAACTAGCACAAAAGATTTCCAAATTCTCTTTGACATTGGCCTTGGTGAACAACACCAGCTGAACTGTCTGCGGCAGCGGGGGACCAGGAAAACATCATGGGATGGATTGGGAAAGTATACAATTTTTGACCAGACATTGGTACGATCAGCTCCAATTAATGTGGTTTTATTATAACTGAAAGACTTCTTTTTGTTGGCCAAAATAATGTTTTACAAACTATTATCCTTTTGTTTTATGTTGTTTTTTTATCATAAACATTCATAATGTAACCAAGGCTATACATTTTGAAGATAGAAATGCAAGCATCTTTTCAATGATGCTTTTTTTTTTAAAAAAAGAGAACAATTTTCAGTGCTGAAGAGCTTTGTGATACGACTTACGAGAGCCAAGAGAATGTGTTTGCAAATGTTTCTTTATTTTTGTTGTTGTTTAGGACTGAAAACAAATCTGTTTCAGAAAAGGAATGTTCTAGTTTTGCTCACTGCAGCAATTTAAGAGTCCAGTGATGGAAAATATTTATCTGTATATCAATACATACATTTGTGAAACCCCTATTTGGAAACCTGTTGCAGTGGATGAGAATTCCTGTTGTATTAAATCATTTTATGTCATTTGTGTAATAGTGTCATTACACCAATGAAATAAAATGATTTTTGTAATGACATCATGTGAATGATGTACATTCTAATTTATAGACAATTGTAAATAACAACTGATTTCCCCCACATTCGGTCTGTTAAATTGACGTTTCACTTTATTGTTGAATTTAAATGGTTTTGGATGTTTCAACATACTGACAATGTGTTTTGGAAATAGTGAAAAGAGAAGGATAAGCCCATTGAGTTCTCTGGTGTCATTATTTAGGATTGTAAATTTAGTGGGCTTAAAGAAGAGGAGGGAAATTTATCTTTGGAATTCATGAATTTGTTCATGCCGCTTATTTTCATTGTGTTTCTTTGCATTATTTATAGGATGCATTCTGTCAAGATGTCCTGGCTTAAAAATAGGATAAGAAAAAAAAAGTAAAAATACATTAAGATAAAATGCAGGAATAAAACAGCTTCAGTTAAGACAATCAAATTTAAAAAGAAATAAAACAACACATTTTGAAAGATAGAATCAAACTAAAATAATTCTGTACCTCTTTTTTTGATGGAGAAGGCATTCTTCAGAAAGAATGTTACCACTAAAAGGGTTTTGTTTTTGTTTACTTATACAACCTCTCATGTCTCATTGGTATGAAAGGAGAGCTTTAGGTGATTTCATATATAAGATAAGTAGTCCTTGAAGTACAAAGAACTATAATCTTAAAATTCAGAACCTGAAATTAAGTTTGCAGGACCATTTTAAAGTACAATTGCCATATGATCAAATAATTCCTCTTAGACTTCTGCAGTGACTAAAATGATCATTATTTGTATATTATGAGCACTAATTTGAAGGATGATGATAGGAAATTAAGAAATAAGTAGAAGGTAACACCTGAAAGGCTACTTTTAGTAATTAATGTTAGCTTTTAATTGTTTAAGGTTAGTCATAGTCATAATTAAAACATGATTTTTCCCCATTCAGTGTTTGTATTATACACTAAAAACAAATGTGCATTTTCTCTGGTTCTTCATGGCAAATTTTATGCACACTTGAAGTTCCTGAAACCCTAAACTTATACATTTGGGATTTATACTTCATATAGTAGTCACAAACTCCTTTTGAATGTGCCAGAGAACCAATATTCTTTCAGTTTGATGCATGTAATACAAGAATGAAATTTGGGTGGGTAAATGGGAATGAGGAGCGTTTATTGTTCTAGTACTTCTTCTATGCTATGAAACTTACCTTTGTATACAACTAAACATCTCAACAAAATGAGTTCTTTATTATGTGCTTAAGAGGACATGTGTAACATAGATTTTTCATACTTTTATTTAGCACCTTTCTTTTATAAGATCAAGAACTTATTTTTAACTTAAAAATTACAGTATATCTAAGTAGCCTACGATACTACTTTTTAGAAAAAAAGCTAAAATAATATTAAGTAATATATGGATCTACTACTTGTAGTTCTCTGAATTGGGGTTAATGAAACTGCTTTCTAAAATAATTTAACTTAAAGAAGTTCACAGAAGAAAAGTACCTTCCTTATTTATGTCTCTCTTAAAAGAGAAGTATGTATGTATGTGAGAAAAAGTTGCTGGTGGAAAGAGAAATTGAGTAACCTGGTTTTAGTTGATTTTCTATTATTCAGGAATTTTTTTCCACCTTACCCATCTTTGGTTGAAGAAAGCTCCTTGATCTTCTAGAAGTAGTTTTGGAAGTATAGTGGTAATGAAAATCTTTTCCTTCTGCGACCTTCTTAATGTTAACTTATCTTTGGATTCAAGTAACTTGCTGAAAATCTGAGAAATCCCCAAATAATAATCTTTAAATTGAATTGTAGTTTTTATTTTTTCTAATGTACAGCTTCAGATATATGAGTGCATTTTGAAATGCTTAATAATGAACACTTTGAATTTCTCAAGTTGTACTCAATAAAGAATACTAAGTATATAGCATATTTAGAGGTCTGTGAGTCAGTTTAACACTAATGACAGCTTTCTTTTCATCAGTTCTTAATGCTTCTGGAGGAAACTTACTCCCTAACGTTGTGTTTGTTAAAAAATACATTGATATCACAATCTTATAGGGAATTCCAGGTGATTAAAGAAGCTGTCAATATATCTGTCAAAATATTGCAGAAACCAAAATTCCTTGGCTATTCTCAGCCCTCCCCGCTCCCGTATTTTTGTTCCTCACATTTATACATAATCAAACAGGATTTTTAACCAATATTTTAATTTTTTACTCAAATACAAAGTCTTATCAAATGTTATGAATGTAATTTTGATCATATTTATATAAAGAAACAGTTAATATGCTATCTTTTATTGCATGCCATTAGTTGTATTCATATTTATAAGAATTATGAATTACTTCACTCCAGAGAGACTTAGCAGCATACAAAATAATACAGTTATCTCAGGTAAAAATAAAAAAACAATGAGATTTTGTACTGAACAAATAATCTAGGAGTTGTAGGACTTCTTTTATACTCATGTTAATAGTGAAGGCCACTGTCCAAATTTATTTTTGACTATGTAAAGTTAGAATAATTGTATACTTTAAAAATTTGGAGCAATGTTCGTAACTATACAGCAAAAATAATCTTTTTTCATTTATAAATGCCTTAGGTGGTACATAGTTTGCATAATGTTAGGTATGAATCAATTTTCCTTTAACTGTGTTGTTGTTGCAGGAACTTGCTTGCATTAATACATCGAATGATAGAATTTGTCGTACGTGAAGGACCTATGTTTGAAGCCATGATCATGAATAGAGAAATCAATAATCCAATGTTCAGGTATTTAATATTTTCATTAGTTCTGTTTTGTAGTATATATTATATAATTGTTGAATTTGTTACATAGAAAATATTGTATTAACAGTTACTTTTTATTTTTATTTTGAAACTTTACAATACTTTTTGCCTTACATTTAGGATGTCTCATTTTTCTTTATAATATTTTGATTCTACTCTGCTTTTTGTTTAGATTTTTATTTGAGAATCAGACTCCAGCCCATGTATACTACAGATGGAAGCTTTATTCAATTCTACAGGTAGGAAATGTTTTTACAACTATTTTAGTATTATTAGGTTAACTGTACTTGCTGGACGACTGGGGAATTTAAAAGAAGAGTGGGATCTTACAAAATTGGAAACAAGATCCAGCACTTGTTTTACCTTATTTAAAATGTTTGTTTTTATTTGTTAGGGTGATGCTCCAACCAAATGGAGGACTGAAGACTTTCGCATGTTTAAAAATGGTTCCTTTTGGAGGCCACCCCCTTTAAATCCATATCTTCATGGGATGTCTGAAGAACAGGAACCTGAAGCATTTGTGGAAGAGCCAAGCAAGAAGGGTGCACTTAAGGAGGAGTAAGCATCTTTAAAGAGCCTAATGTACCTATTTTTTCTCTAGACCTAAAACAGACCATCTACAGCATTCCCCCATATTTAGTAATACCCAATATTCAAATTCCATTATAAGAAGATCTAGTTGTATGTTTTCTTTTTGGAGCAGCATTTCATAATCCCTTAATCAACTTTTTTGGTTGCTGACTAAAGATGGAAGAATATGTTCTTAGTTTCAGTAAAATCAATCTAATACCAGATTGTTTTTAGTTACTTTGATTCTGATATATAATATACACAACTCATTTAAAAATATAAAGGAAAAGATGTTGCTAAGTGTTCTAAAAATTTGAAACTGAAATTTTAGACAGAGGGACAAATTAGAGGAAATCCTGCGTGGGTTAACACCGCGTAAGAATGATATTGGAGATGCAATGGTTTTCTGTCTTAATAATGCTGAGGCTGCTGAAGAAATAGTGGACTGTATTGCAGAGTCATTGTCCATCTTGAAAACGCCACTCCCTAAAAAGGTATGTTTGATCTCTACATGATTTTGATTCTCACTGACATTGAATTGGTATTTATTTAATAACTGTGAAAGGACAATTAAAAGATGTTTACTAATGTTTTACTAAATCCATATGTTCTTGATTCAAAGCTAAAATCTGTTAATGGCCATAATCATACTATTCTAATACAAATTGCAGTCGTTTCCTTTTCAGGAAAAAAAAATCACTAATCATTTTTAAAGTTTTAACATTTTGATTTTTTCTGTGTAGAAAAAATTCTGATAGTTTGGTATATTTCAACAGGACTTGGTACTGCATTACACTTGTTGGAAAATGATTTTTTTTCTAAGTTATTTACTGTATTTGTAGTGTTTTATACTCCTGTTAAAATGTTTATCTTTTAATACAAATGAAATTAGCAGTAGTTAACTTAATTCTATATTTTTTATAGATTGCAAGATTATATTTGGTTTCTGATGTGTTATACAATTCTTCTGCAAAAGTTGCCAATGCTTCATATTACAGAAAATTGTAAGTATAAAGTTTTGAATTCTTTTGAAAAAAATACTACTTTTGGGCTTTAAAATTTGCATATACTATTTGGTTCCTCTATATTGACACTTAACATAATCTGCGGGAATCGCCACATTTGCAAAACAAAAAACAAAAAAAGTGTGCATTGCATTTTGACCAAAGCAGCATTTGTATCTGTTGACTTTCCTCCTTTGGTCAGTTTAATTTTTCTGCTGTAACTTGTAGTTAGAGATAGTTAAAGAGTACTATTATTATTGTATTTTCTACATGTCTATGTGGACATAGAATATATTTTTAATGATGTATTGAAATACAGTTATAAAGCAACTATTGCCAGGGTTCCAAATAATAGATCCATCACATGTGACTACTGTATTTGAGTCTTAAAACTTACTCATAACTTGACACCATTTTCCAACTAGGTGTTCAGAGTTTCTTTGTGTGGAAACTTTATGTAATTCTTCATTAGGTTGGTTGAGTTTCACAGTATAGTTCTTTATACTATAAAATGTCTAACATATGAAAACTGTCTTTTCAGTTTTGAGACAAAACTATGTCAGATATATTCTGATCTGAATGCTACCTACCGAACAATACAAGGCCATTTACAGTCTGAAAACTTTAAGGTATGTGCATGGTTATTGTTGACGTGACATGAGCAGAATGCCTCAGTTATTTATATAGTTAACAAATTTTCAAGGAGGACATAAAATATATTCAATGTGGCCTATACATAAAATAACAAATACATAATATAAATGGCAAAATAAACATAGGCATTTATGTATCATTTAAAATATTAGGTGAAAATTACCTTCGCCAGTAACCAAAACATTAATATTGTTGATGCCTGAGCAAACTTCCTTCTGAGAGAAATTTGTAAGGAGATTGCCACAAATGTGAATTCCCTCATTAGAAAGTTAGATTATAACCTGCTTGAGAAATAATTATAAGTGGTAAAAACTAGATAAAGAATAAGAATTTTTAACAGATTTGAAAATGCAGTAGCTTTTTCCAGAAAAACGTTCTAATTAGTTCTAATTTAGTTCTAATTCTGAGGATCTATTTTATACTGAATATCGGTAGCTGCGAAGGCATAGTAGTTAGAATACAGTATTCAGATAACTCTGTCCACTGTTTGGTCCTCACCGTCTTCCATCCTTACAAAGTTGGTAAAATGAGGGCCCAGATTGTTGGGGGCAATATGCTGATTTTGTAAACCACTTAGAGAGTGCTACAAAACAAAGCACTGTTAAGCAGTGTGCTATTGCTATTTTCAATTTTCCTAAATTAGTTCTGCTTTGACCTGAAACTGATTATTAAATAAGCAATTTGTATACACAAAATTACAGTACTTCAGTGGTCTGAATGGATGCTTTCATATTAGGTGAGAGGAAAGATATCAAGTATTCTCTAAACCAAGCTGTATTTAACCATCTTGTTTTTTTAATGTTCTCTATTGAACAAGACATTGAAACTACAAATAGTACAATCAGCATCTCATGGTTTATCGTTTTCCAGTCAAAATTAGCAAATCCATCAAAGCAGGAGTGACTATGCTGTAAAGGCACATGCTAAATAGATGTATAGCCTTGTATTTATTGTTAACGTTCTTCTCAATACAAATGACTAGCATTGTTTACTACTTTTAGCAACGGGTAATGACATGCTTCAGAGCATGGGAAGACTGGGCGATTTATCCAGAACCATTTTTGATCAAACTACAGAATATTTTCTTGGGGCTTGTAAATATTATTGAAGAAAAAGAAACAGAGGTAAGTATGAGATAAGACCATTATTGATACTATTGATCTGGAAGCAAACGAGAACCTTAAAGGTAAAGGTAAGGAAGAGGTTTTGGCAGAGGTTTGTTCTAGGACTCTAGAATATGAAGGCTTCTATTGGTTCCCAGTTGAAACTCCCATTGATTTGAGGTTGCATAAACACATATTTTTCTGTTTATGAATGTTAACATTGTCCATACCTTTGCCTTTGAACTAGCTCATTTACCTGTTACGTATTGGAAATTGCTTGGAACCTGAAGCACGTGCATTGCCTCTTTATCAGTTTTCAGGTGTGTGTTTGGATGTGAGAGGGAGAGAGAATTCTAAAATATCTGAATGTTTTAAATCAGCCTCTCACCTCTTCCATATTATGGGTGTAGTTGGAAAATTAGGAACTTTAAGAGACATTGTTGTTATGTAGGCATTTGTCTTAGCATTGTCCTAAATATTCAAGAGTTGATAGAGCCAAGTTTTTTTTGGTCTTATAGTCCTACTGTTTCTTTTGGGACAAAGAGGTACAGTTGGAAGATTGAATTAAAAGTTGTTTCATATTGTAATTAAAGTGGAAGTTACAAAATACTATGTGATGCTTAAAAAGATTGAATTTATTTTACCATGAATATATTAGTTACTATTTATTTTGTAAATACATACGTAAAATGTGAAATACAGGAGATGGTCTAATATGGTTTTTTGATGTAAATCACAGATATTTAAAGTATCTGTTATTTAATCTTGTGAGCCTTTAAGAAAAATTGTAATCAAAATAATTTCTGCGAATTTAAAACTGCATGAATATGAACTAGTTTTGCACAGTGAGGATTAGATTATTCTGTATTGGGTTGTACTCACTTGCACTGCAGTACTGTAATGCATATATTCATGTATATTTGTAAGATTCACTGATTTTTTTTCTTGAGCTTGTACGGTTATGTGACTTGGCGCAGATGTTTTGAAGGGAAGGCACATAAATATGTTTTTCTTCTATTTGGTGGATGAGAAATTGCTTTACATATGAATTGGCCCAAATTAACAGACTATGCAGAGGTTTTGAACTAAAGTCACAAGCTGAAAAAATTCTATGTGAGGAAATAATGAAGTAAGGACTTGAGAAAATACTTGGATTATATTTATCTCAGTGTATGTTTTATTCTCAGGAAGTACCTGATGATCTTGATGGAGCTCCCATTGAAGAAGAACTTGATGGTGCTCCACTAGAAGATGTGGACGGAATTCCTATTGATGTCACTCCAATCGATGATCTTGACGGAATCCCTATTAAATCAATTGATGATGATCTTGATGGAGTACCTTGTAAGGAATGTTCTAATTTAGCACGTTATTTAGAAACATACATCTTATTATAAAATTATGTTACATGCAAATAATAACATATTTTCTAATTACAATTTTAATGCAGATAATTGTAGACTATATTTAAGGAATAGCAAATCAATATAGTAAATAATGTAGTTATTCTGGAGAAAGATGTTTCATGCAGAATTAATTTCAAAAGCATATGAAAATAGATCTAATGCAAAATAATATATATGTTTTAAAATCTGCCTAGCTTTTTATTAACATTTCAGTTCTTGTAAATATCTGAATTTAAGTCAAGTGAATTTGGATGTTAAAATTGTACATACAGGCCTTTCTAAGTATTATAATATTTATCTGCATTAATGGACTTTTTAGTTGACATATTTTTATATGAAGTTACTATACTTTGGTGAATTCTGCCTGAATTTTCAGAATTTGGAATGTGTATGGCGAGATGAAGTTTTGTCCAGGCGGAAAACAGCTTTGGTATATTAGACCAGGAGTCCCCAATCCCTGGACTTCGGCCGAGTACTGAGCAGCAGCCTGTTTGGAACAGCCACAGAAGTGGTGGCGAACGCATGCAGCTCCATTTTCACAAGCAGTGGGTGAACGCACACATGAAGCTCCATTTGTGCAAACAGTAGGCGCATGTGTGCTCCACTTATGCAAATGGAGCTGCATGCACACACACATTCGCTCCCACTCGTGCATAGCCATTCCCTTCCCCCCCATCCCCAGCATTCTACAAAACCAAAAAGGTTGGAGACTACTATATTACATTACTTCACCTGTCTGAATTCCTTCATTCAGACCCCAGATTTTCTCTGGATGATTGAGAGTTCCTCCAGAACTGTTTTTGGCAGCATTCTGAATTACAGGGAGAAGGCAAACTAAGAGAGTTTCTTTTGTGGGAGCAGAAATTTGCTTGTAGAGCATTGAGTGCAACTTACCAGGGGGTCAATTCCGTTGAACATGTTGGGGCTTACTTTTCACTAAATACACATAGATTTCTTCTGCCTTTCAGGATAATCTGGGGAACATTTCTTAAATTTGGATTTTCTTATTGAGGTGCTCTAAAATAGAGCATACTTAGAGTTGTATTACATCATGTTTTGCATAATTCTTTTATTCAATAGTGGATGGATCTGAAGAATCTAAAAAAAATGAGCCAATATTTAAAGTTGCCCCTTCAAAATGGGAAGCAGTTGACGAATCCGCGCTTGAAGCTCAAGGTTAGTTCCTATTTAAGTCCTGTTTCTATTTTATTATGCTTAATAAAATAGTACACAGATACCACTCATACTCTTGAGTCAGTGCCATTAAATAAAAGTTTAGGAAGTTACAAGAATTTAGAATATTTACAAATTTCTCTTAAAATACTTACATATTGACATTTTTGTACAATAATTGATTGTCATCCTAGCGGTAACAACATCTAAATGGGAGCTGTTTGACCAGCATGAGGAATCAGAGGAAGAAGAAAATCAGAAGTAAGATCATTTTTCCCTTGTTTACTCTCCCGTAAGCATAATAAATGGAATAAAAATGTTTTGTGATTTTCATAAAACAGAGTTTCTTGGTTATTTCTGGAGTCTATATAAAGGGTAGTAGTAGAATCTACATATTTCCTCCAATATAAAAATATTAAATAAATAAAAACAAGATATTTATGCAATATCTATTGCAACTTTCACATCTCCTAATTGAAGCAAAATTAACAAAACTGTTTCAATTCAGGTACACTTGCAAAAATTCATGCAAACACATATTTTTTTCCAAAAGAAATTTTGATTGCATTAACAAAGTAAAGATTTGAATGAACTGTGTGCCAAGGTAGCCATTCTGAAAGGGCAGTGATAGATTAATAAATACAAGGAGTGCATGTATCATGTGGTCTTTGAAGTGAGTTTCATCTTCTAAGATGGAGGGATTGTTTCACTGTACATTTGGGAAAAATGTCTCTTTCTTGAAAAGGAGAAACACTGGCTATGTGTAGAGTATGCATTCTGGATATATTTCTCAGGCTGTCTTAGTTTTGGGCATTGTACTGTACATTTGTTCACCAAGCTCATAACATGCCTCTGAACTGGCTTTGAATATGAAAACACCTTTCATTATCAGATTTATAGTGGATGCTCTTGGATTTTAGACAGGACTCCATATCATTACAGTCCATAATGTCAAAGTTCACTGATAGCTCCTAAAAAGTTGCCTAATAGGATGATACATTGAAACATGTCCAGGTTAAAGTTAAAATAGAGCTTTGAATTATTAAAGGTTTCACAGTAACTTTTAATGCATAACAATAACTTTAGAATATGATGCTTATCATTAACAGTTGAATATTATAAATCTTTGATAGAAATGGGCCTCTGTTTCTAAGAAACAAAGTCAGATCCAAAAATGCTTTATCCTTTTCATTATCTTTAATATCCCTCTTTTTGTATGTGACATGAATTATACATATGAAATTATTTTGAAGTTCACAACCCAGAATCCCCTCTGAATTATCTCATTAATTTTAGGCTGTATAAAATGCTTCTCAAGATGCTGTAGTCCAAGGGTCTTCAAACTTGGCAAGTTTAAGACTTGTGGACTTCAACTTCCAGAATTCCTGAGCTAACATGACTGGAGGAGGAATTCTGGGAGTTGAAGTCCCCAAGTCTTAAAGCTGTCAAGTTTGAAGACACTCTAGTCTCTGTTTCTCAAATTTTCCAATCCCCTGTGACAGTATGTGGTATATATATTTCTATCCATTCCCACCACTATCACATAACTATGATGAGATTAGGCTAAGAGAGATATTCAGCAGGCTTCATGGTTTAAGTGAAGATTTCAATCCTTAGTTCTCCAATTTTAGACCAGGTTTCTGCCACAGTACAACATCTTCAATTCCTCTCTTATATTTTAAATGTTGACATCAATATGTTCTGATTAAATCCTATCTCCCACTCTTTAAGTATTATTCTTATTGTATGTCTCCTGGGGCAAAACTTTGATATGCTATTATACTGTATTGCATTTAAAATGTTTGGACTTATAAGATTTTATATCTAATAAGCTTTACCTTTTATGCTGTCTTTAGGTATGAAGAAGAAACAAAAAATGCATTGTTTTCCTTGTCCTTTCCTTCCCCTAAACTATATATTTTTTTTAATTTTTAAAATTGAATATAGTTTGTATAATTGAAATACATAATGATAGGAAATACATATTCTTGGAATCGCATCAATGTGCTCTTATTTTATGATAAATACTTTCTTAGGAAGTGCTATCTGTTGCAAACCTTTCTATTATGAATAAATTAAGAGAATCATGGTGTTATTTCTGTTATTTTAAAGCCAAGAAGAAGAAAGTGAAGATGAGGAGGATACTCAAAGTTCTAAATCTGAGGAGCACCACCTTTACTCCAATCCTATTAGAGAAGAAATACCTGATTCAAAGTCATCAAGCAAATTCTCAGAAATGAGTGAGGAAAAGCGTGCCAAACTCAGAGAAATTGAGGTATGTTTGTGAAAACAGCGCTACAAATATAATTTGTGTTAGTGGTGGTAAATGAAATCAAGTGATCAGCAAAATTATTTAACGATGAAAATAGAGCCAGCTTCTCTTTCTGACAGTTGATTTGAAGTCTTTAGTCCTTTAGAAAGCTTATTTATAGAAATGTACATTTAAATTTTTTGAAAATATTTATAATTAAACTTTTTAAAAAACCCAATAGATATTATCCACTTATTTGAATGTTATCCCCTTAAACATAAAATATGTACAATATATTTTATAGAATTAATGTTTAAAAGTTTTGATCACCGTGTTCCCCCACTCAAACCTTGAAGCAAACAGGATTTTTTTTTACTTGATAGCAAAAAGTGAAAATCATTGAATAAAAATGCTTTAATCATAATCACAAAGTATTATAAGTTAATTAAAGTACCTTCTCAGATTATTTTAAACATTCCTTCAAATGTATGCTTAAATATACTTTCTAAGTAAAAATGTCCATTGAATAATGTAATTCTATTGTGTAGTATATAATAGAATTTTGACCCTTATTTAAGCATTTAAAAGAGCTAGTTGAGAATTGGGTAGTTATACATGATAATTTTTTTCTCTTTAAAACACTATAGCTATATGTAGGTATAATGTAAGTTAATCGTAACTTTATATAAATGAGTGTTAGGTGGTGTACATTGTGCTTCTTATCTGATATGAATACAGGGAGAAAAAAGAAGTACACTGAGAAACACTCACTCAACCATGCACTATCGTTACTGAAGCAAGGTAACTTCAAAATACATGAAGTTGGCTTGTTTCATTTTTGTCTCTATTTAGATGTTATTCTAAATTACACAAAGTTTAGATAAATGAACTTCTGGTCTCATAGCAATGATGGAAGAAGGGAAAAAGAAATAAAGTAATGTAACAGTAATACTATTTTACATAGTTTTAGAGATAAATCCATAGTTTTAACAAGATCATTAAAAAACTTGAATCTTGTTATGGATATTTGTAATTGCAGAGCTTCTTAGAAGATTGCTTCAGTCATATATGTCAGAGTTAAGACTAAATTAAAACAGTATTCTGCTTTTCTGCCTTTTACAAATTTGCATATAAGTGCTTTTTAAAAAAAATACGTTTTGTCTTAGTTGAAAGTAATGAAGTTTCAAGATGAATTAGAATCTGGAAAAAGACCGAAGAAACAAGGCCAGAGTCTTCAGGAACAAGTTGAACATTACCGTGACAAATTGCTCCAGAGAGTAAGTAGTGTTTACAATTCAGAATTTTACATTAGTTTTCAGTGGCTTGGATGAAGTATTTTAATAATAATACTGCCACCGCTACCCTTTAACTATGGCATAATATGACTTGTATGAGTAGTGAACTCGAGTGAGTTCTTCTGCACACCCCAGTCTGACTTCAGAAAAGGACATAAAATGCAAAGTAAGGAACTTTTGCTTAACATATAGCATATGTCCAATTTGTAAGTAGTCTTATAGTAAAAAAAAAAAAAGGCAAAGCATACATTCTTTATTACTTATTTGGAAAAACTATAGTTCAAATTAAAAAAAATATTCTGGTTGGGTGGAATAAAATTGTGAACCGCCCAAGAATCATCTTGTGGGCAATCAAATGAAATCAATCAGTCAATATTAAATTCCCTTCCCACTAAATGGTATGAGATATCTTACCGTTTCCTTGCAACCATGCCAGAACAGGAGTCAAAAATATAGTTATGCTTTTTTTTAATTGAAACATGGTTACAGAAAGAAAAATTTATTGAATGCCTGTCCATAGGTCAATGCAGTTCATTGATACTCCTCTCAGATCATAGGTCAGTACAGCTTAATGTTGTGCACAGATTTTGTAATAGCTGTTCAGGATTTCAGAAAGTTATATCTTCCTATGTGGACATACTGAATCTTATAAACAGTTGTATATCAATATATTCTCTGTGTACAAAACTGTGTTCTGTAAAGCTGTGGTTATGTTAGAGCAGGGGTGTCAAACTCAATTTCATTGAGGGCCGCATCAGGGCTGTGGTTGATCTCTGGGGGCCGGAGGGCGTAGCTGAGTGGATGGGTGTGGTTGACTAGGTGGGTGTGGTCAGCTTGATGCCACTCCCCAAACTGCTGGCAAGTTTCCTCTTTGCATTGAGTAGACCAGGCCAAAGCCACGCTGACCTAATTGGGTAGACTGGGCTGAAGCTACATTGGCCTGATCTTCCCTCTTTGCAGCAGACAGGTTGGGCTGAAGCTTAGCTGGCCTGATCTTTCCTCTCTGCATTGGTAGACCGGGCTGAAGTGCCGTGAGTAGACTGGGCCGAAGTGACGCGGGTAGACCACGACAGCTCCGCGGGCCAGATCGAACCACATCGAACCAAATCCGGCCTGCGGGCCTTGAGTTTGACACCCCTGTGTTAGAGTATGGCATAAAGGCTGTTTGCAGTTAAAAAGTAATATGAATTCAGATAAAGATTTATTTCCACATAATACTTTTACTAAATTTCTTTAGTAATACATAATTTGGCTTATGTAAAAATACTTAGTCTCTCCTAGCACATAAAGTGATGGTTTCATACCAGCGCATTAAAGATGTTTGAAAAAATGTTGTTTCACTTAATTTTAATAAATCATTTACTATGGGGAAACAACTAGTGTTGGGCAAATAATTCTCTATTCAGTCAGGCAACGTGTATTGAAAACACTGGAGATAGAATATCAGAGACAGTAATGCTAGAACTTACCTAGAAGAATTAATGATCTTAATTAATGATCCCTGTTTCACATCCTTGGTTTCCACTTGGAAAACTAACTTAGCTAAGATTGAAATCGTGAGTTCTTCAGAAGAAGTCTTTGAAGAGAGTCTCATTAATCTATCAGAGATGTTCCAACAGATTCTGTTCTTCGGAGGGCTTGGACTCAATGATCTCTAAAGTTACTTTCATGATTCTGTTATATTTTACATGTAGGAAAAAGAAAAGGAACTGGAAAGGGAAAGGGAAAGAGATAAGAAGGATAAAGAGAAATCTGATTCAAGATCCAAAGAGAAGAAGGAAAAGGAAGAATGTACACCAACAAGGAAAGAAAGGTATAATATTTAAACAAACAACTGCCTTAGTGCAGTTACAATTACGGGCCTAAACATTTCATAATATACACTTTTAAAAAAATTCTGTCTCTATTTCTCTCTTCATTTTACTCTTCTATTCCTATATATAAAATTTTAGACAAATTTCTTTTTATGTTTTACCAAAATATGTGCATTATGAAAGATGGCATTTTTCTTGCTCCATTAATTTAGATTTTTATAGTTCCAGAATCCTAGCCCATTACAATTAATGTTTACAAATAGAGGTGTGAAAGTATTTAATTTTATTAAAATTTTACTTTTTTTCCCAAAGAATAGTTTGACATTCCCAATAACTCACTGTTTGAAATATACAAAAAACATTGTTTTTGTTTGTGCTTTGCTTTCTCAAGCTAAGCATGGCCATAAAAAACTCCAGATATATCTGTTAACCCCAAGTGATGTTATAGTTCATGTGGATCATCCCAGCTTGGCAAAATTCTGTTTTGGACAACTCAAAATCTTTTATGTCACAGTGTTTTTCCAGACCTACAAGACTTTTTTGGACATTTTAATTGGCAAATAAATTAAGTCCCAAACTTTTTATAGACTATTTTTATTGGACCATGCTTCAGATGTGATAATTTCTACTGTTTTTGCAAAAGGAAAAGACGACATAGCACATCACCAAGCCCATCGCGCAGCAGTGGAAGTAGGCGGGCAAAATCTCCATCACCAAAATCTGAACGATCTGAAAGGTCTGAAAGATCTCATAAAGAAAGCTCACGTTCTAGATCTTCCCATAAAGATTCTCCCAGAGATGCCAGTAAAAAAGCCAAGAGGTAAACCATAGCTTGTTTTACTGTTTAGATTGTCATTTATTTTGTTATTTAGTGCCATTTATAATCATTTAAATTTTTATTTAATAATAAGATTATATAATGTAATAAGTGGCAGGATACAACCAGCATACTATGGTTCAGGAAAGAAGATTTAAAGGAATTAAAGGTAAGAAGATCTGGATATTAACTGGAAAGTTTGAAGATGGAAAAACTAAAAAAGCCCAATTAAGCAATATGTAATTTATACTGGATTGAGTCTTGATTTTATTTATGATGGCAGAAGTATAAATTTAACATCCTCTTGGAAGGCTTATTTCAACCTACTGTATGTGTGTGCTTGCTTTGGGAGCCTAAAAAAGTTAATTAACCCAGACAACTAGCATATGAAGGTTAAATTTAATTTAAAACTGACCCAATTTTGCAAGGGTTAAAGTTAGACTATCCAAGGTAGCCATTTCTTGGGAATATTAAAATGCATATTGGATATTTTTGTGCAAGGAAAAGTAGCAAGAAAAAAAAACTTTGAAAAACTTAGCTTCCCTGTTACAGTACTTATTGCCCAACTGTTTTTATCGTATTCTGCCTGGGAGGGCTAGAGATGACATGAAGCCTTGCTAGTAATTTACTGATGAAAGCATTCATGGTACATGACTTGGAATCCCAGTATGGTGAATTTTATCCATCTCGTATGATTGTGGATATCTTAACCACTGGTAAGAAGATTAGATTGAGATAGTTAAAGGAATGAAGCATGTTGTGGGAACATGGAAACTATGAATCTCTGCAGCAGTATGCTGTTTAATTTTATGCACATACTTGATGTTCATTGAGATAGGAAGAATTTGTAGAGGAACATCATCATCATCTTAATTTTTGATGTGATTGACTATTAAAACCAGTTAAAATAGCCTTATTTGTATGAAAGTTAGAAAATAAAAGGCAAAGAACTTAGGATCATGATCAGATTGCAAAGTTGGAGTGACTAAAGTATATTAAAGAGAAATGAATGTAAAATTAAGAGGGAAAGCAGTATGTTAAGTGCAGAGGTAGTTGAGAGAGTAAGTCAGTAAAGGTTCAATAATTAAAAACATTTCTGTGATTCAACTCTTAACAAGAGAGCTTGAACATTTGAGAGGGGCATTTTAATAACTATCCTGGTTCATGAGATGCACCTTTAACATGAGATTGGTATACATATTTATTTAAGTCAGTTACTGCTAAGTTTAGTGGTAACTTTTATCAATAGATATTTCTGATAGGATTGCAACCTAAATGAATTTCTATTTACACATATAATATACACACGTTGTTTTTAAATTCCAGTTTCATGTATTTGTATGTTTTGGAAGACAAATTTGCTTGAAACCTAATTTAGTATAGCATTATCAATTGTCTCTTTCTGTAAAGCATTAAAAGCATAGATAGAAATTGAAGGAGAAAATTATTGACATCAGTTAGTTTATTTTTAGGTCACCATCTGGTTCAAGGACACCAAAAAGATCAAGAAGATCACGATCCAGATCACCTAAAAAGTCAGGGAAAAAATCCAGATCTCAATCTCGTTCTCCACACAGATCTCACAAGAAGTCAAAGAAGAGTAAACACTGACAAACTGTTAATTTTTATGATGCTGTCACTTACTGGAAATGCGGTTTTGTTTTTGTGCCTGAACAGTCTGTTAAACAAACAAACGAAAAAAGCATTCCTTTTTTTGTGTGTGAATGCACGTGTATATTCATGAGTAACTGCATTGGTAGACCTGTCAATGTTTTATATTGTACAAAACCTTCATTGTGGCTATTTCCCAGAATGAGATTTTGTGTTTAGAAACTTCATCTGAAATGTGTGTAACAGATCTGCTGGCAGTAGTGATACTTTGTTTTAGAATATTGTGAGTTAGGAGAAACCCCCATAATTGTTTCCCTCGTCTTTTTTTTTTTTTTTTTTGTAGCTTTGACATTTTGAATTAGATTTGAAATAAAATCCGAAAAGGAAATGTAAAAAAAAAAAGTGTTTCCTTGTTCCACTCCATTGATTCCCCTTCCCTTTAACTTCCTAACACGCAGGGCTACCAATGCAAAGCTCTTAAAACAGACTTTTCCCATCTGTTCATCAAGTTAGATTGCTCTTCAATTATGTTGGGATCTGCCATAGAAACGTTGTTACGCAGCAGTGAATCTGAAGAGGTGAAGACTGCATAACTTTTCAGTACAGATTATCTGGTGAAATGCTTGTTCTGGGCTGTACCTGGAATTTCCGATCAGAGTTTACTCTCTAAGCTTAGATTTTTGGCAACTACAGTGAAGGTTGGCTTTTGCTTCGTCCATACTTCCAAAACCATATGATTGTTTGGGGAAGAGGGATTATCACTGTTGCAACTCCTTCCTATTTGTGTGTTGCTATAGATGTTTGAGCAGCAAAACACACAATAAAAAGGGAAAGTAGGTTGTGATCTGAAGATCTATTTCCAAGCTTTCCTTCTTTTCATTGATTCTTTAAATTGTTGAGCCATTTATCACACCACATCCATGATTAGAATAGATTTTAAATCTCAATTTTTAAATTTAAATTGGGGGATTTTTTAATAAACACTTCTGGCTTTTCGGTTGTACAAACTCTTCATGCATGCATTTCTCCCCTGCATCTAAGATGTAAAGAAGTTTTTATTTGAACAGTTGTGTCTTTTTTCATAGGAATATTATTGGATATATTGTTCTTCATAGTACATGAAGAGCTCTGTTGACATCTAGATGAAATAGTGTTAAGACCTCAGTATTAAGTGTATGGGTTTCTTTTCATGAAAGCTATGATAAGAAAACAGAATATATTTCCTATCCCAACAAATATCTCAAAATCAACATAAGAGAAACACATAAAATGAATTGTCTTTATAAAATCAGTTTTATTTTGGAGGATGACCTTGTAAATGCATTTTTGTACTGAATTCATTCTTTGGATGTGCAGATTGTTGAAAGAGTAGCAGAATTCAGATTTTTTAACTTGTGTCTTTTTCTAATATAATTGTACTACTTCCCCCTATTGTGATCCTTTAGTTTTGGATGTTCTTTTGTTTTAATCTGTTTTGAATTTTTGGCATAGCATATCCTTTAAGTCATTTAATTTTTTCCATAAATAAAAACTACAAAGGTTCACTGTTTATTTACTAAAGGAAAGGACAATTGTAATAAACATGCAGAGTTTAAAGGGAACTGGAGTCCAGTGAAGCATTATTTATAATTATGTTAATGTATCAATTCATTTATATAAAAGTATCCAGCTATCTTGTAAAAGAGGTCTGGCTCCTCTCTTCTGCTATAAGAAGAGGGAGTCAAGCTATTCTCCAAAGCCCCTGAAGGAAGGACAAGAAGCAAAAAGAGAAGCAACTTAGAACTAAGGAGACATTTCCTGACAGTTAGAACAATTAATCAGTGGAACAACTTGCCTCCAGAAGTTGTGAATGCTCCAACTCTGGAAGTTTTTTAAAAGATGTTGGATAACCATTTGTCTGAAGTGGTGTAGGGTTTCCTGCCTAGGCAAGGGGGTTGGACTAGAAGACCCCCAAGGTCCCTTCCAACTCTGTTTTTCTTTTCTATTCTATTCTACTAAGATTTTAACATAGTAGTTCAGATTTTAATATGGATCTTTGATTAATGGAAATATCTAAAGTTTACACCTTCATGTCCTTTTTAGTGTCAAAAGGGCTTTCAATAAGCTTCTATAAATTCTTTTGATTTTTTAAAGTGCAGAACCTACCAGACTATTTAGTTAATTAGTCAATTCAAGCAAAAAAATCAACAAAAATTATATATTAATACACAACACATGCTTTATTCAAGGAATTCAAAATAATATAATTTTAAAGTGTTGGAAATAGTGGAATTATTTTTTTCAGGAATTGAATTACATGTCATACTTGGCCTGGACTTTTATTCTGTCTTCTGTCAGGTTACTTTAGATCAATGTCCTCTAAAATGAGGGAGAGATAGCTGAATTTCTGGGAGAATATTCAAGACACTAATCAAGGCTAAACAAAGGAAGATAAGATGGCTGTTTTTCTTTAACTAATTTCTACAGCTTTAGTGCTGCCTGTTATTTAAAATGCTGGAAAATCTCAAAATACATAATCTGAACTTCAAAGGTCAATAAAAATTACACGTTAAAAGTATAAGGTAAGAGAAAATGAATTTGATTTTTTCGCACTGGCTCTTGGCAGTGATAGTTAAGGTTTTTTTTTAAGAGTCTATATATGTAAAGAAAGGTTAATTATTTCTGGAGTGCAATTGTATACTTCAGCTGCAGGAAGAATGATGATGGGGTTGACCAAATAAAAAGTTACAAAGAAATACATTTCCCAAGATTCCTACTGAAAAAAAATGACATTTTTAAAGAAAGCCTTTAGAAGAGGGGAAGAAAAGGTAGGGAAAATGTTTCAAGTAAGAGGGCTATAGAGTTTATTCTCATGAAGCACACAAACCATAACGTCACCAGAGGCCTATTACATTTTCTGTTTAATTTGTTCTTGGCTTGGTGACCAAAACAATGAGTACTGCATGCTGCTACTTCTGACTGCCAGCTGCCTGCAGTTTGGCAGTTTGAATCTCACCAGGCTCAAGGTTGACTCAGTCTTCCATCCTTCCAGGCTCAGTAAAATGAGGGCCCAGGTTGATGGGGGCACTATGCTGACACTGTAAACTGCTTATAGAGAGCTGTAAAACACTGTAAAATAGTACATAACTCTGAGTGCTATTGCTAGAACAACCACCTGTGAGTTGTCTTCTGAAAATGTGATAAGTGTTTAGGTCCTAACTGGTGCATGTTGGCTTGCCACAAATACCAGAAACAAGGGACCGCTGTGACAGATTCTGGAAGTAGCATGGTATTTTTTTATCGTCATTGATACCTTGCTTGCTTTCCTATTATGAGATTAAAATAATACGTGGCAAATCTTCCATTCAAGCAGTAGGAAACTGGGTTAACTGCAATCAATTTCTGCACACCATATTGTGCTTTTAAACCAGAGTCCTGATCTTCCATATCAGTCTGGCAGCTCTGCCTCTTAAAGCTAACATGTCTTATTTAGTTAGTTTAAAATTCTCTTCATTTATTAATGTAAGCAATATGTCAGGGAAATATTAAAGATCAAGAATAACCGTAAAAGTATGGCTGTTGAGTAAGTGAGGGACCATGGAAGTGGTAAATTACTGTTTGATATAGAAAATCAAATGTGAAGATTGTACATCTTTAAATATTAGGGAATTCCATACAACAGCAAATTGGTTATGCATACTTCTAGGTTGGAGTGGTGGACACATTCTTGAAGCAAGGCATGAAGAAACTTGAAATCTGGAGTCGATGTGAAGGTTAGTAATATTTGATTGATAGAAGAAACATGCCTGCTGCACACTTGGGCGTGCAGATGAATTACTGATATAAATTATAGCTCTCACTATAATTAGTTAAGTACGTCATTTCTACTTTGTTATTTGCTCCTAATTAAAAAAAACCTATTTTGCTAGGCCACAGGTGCTTCCATAAAGATGCACACATTTTTGAGAGTTTTTCCTTAATTGAAATTGAACATAGTTGACCTCCAGACTATTTTATAGTTATCTACTTTAAAGCAATAAAAAGCCTCCATAGGTTTAAATAGATATTGTCCCAATTTCTGCCTTTTAAAATTAATAATCATTTTTATCTTACAAATTTATTTTTGAAACAATGGTATGGTAGCATTCAATTATAACATTCTGAAAAGCCTACTCCAGTTAAGATGATTCTTCTGAGCAATTTCATTGTTCCAGCCTTTAGAAATAAAAGAACTAGATTGAAATTTATTGAAACATGATTTACAGCACAGTGTTTAAGAATTTGAAGCAAACTACCAGTTGAATGAGCCTTCAGAGCTTTCTGCTTAAATTATTAATTTAAAATATCTTTGAATATTAATTCCAGTGCATTTCTAAGAATACACAGATCAAATAAAACTTGTAGGAAATATTTCCTTCTTACTAGGTTAAACAATATTTATTTGCTATTCTGATGGGATTATTTTGGTCAATGGCCTTTTTTGAATTCCTTATAAACTTAATTTTTAAAGTTGCCTCAAGATGTCATCATAGTCACACACATCATGCCATTGCACTCATAATGGCAAATTTATATTGAGAATAAAAATTGCTCTTAAGTGATTTGGGGCATAATTTTTCATATTACCAACATTAGTTGTATCATCAAGATAATTAAAAAATGTAGACAGCTGTGCTGATCTATAGCATATTACCCAATAGATTAAGATCAGTTATGAAAAGCATCAGAATTCTGTTCACAACTCTACAATATGTCTTAGATTGGTGTCAAATGAGCTTCCCCGGGGAGATTTTATTGTAAAATGTGTATCAAATCTCAGGATCCTCCCACCAAACTGGCCAACTTCAAAATTCAGATGGAAAATGTCAAAATAGGATTTGAAGAAGACCTTTGAAGGTGATAAACTTGAAGGAAACATAGGTTGATGATATCCATCCATTACTCATAGCACCTCTCATTTAGGTGAAACAACATTGTAACATGACCTTAAATATGATTCATTTCAGATGTGTATCAAAATAGAGAACTGGAACTTGAGACTACAAACGTTCACCAACACCAGATTGTATCAATATTCCATTTAGAGAGCACAACAAGTCATCTCTTTTCCTAGTTAATTGTCTCACAATTGTCTCATAGCAGAGTCTCAGATACTCAATCAGTCATCTGGCAACCATGGAGGACCATCTTCCCACTGTCACCAAGGAGATTAGAAGACTGTCATCTGTCTGCCATTTGTTGTTTGTGATAGTTACCATTTTATGGAACAGCTTGCCTCTGAAGGGAGTATGTCCTCATTCTCATGACTTTCCAGAAGTTGGTAAAAATTGGCTTTTCTGGAAGATCTTGGGCAATTGATTGCAAAGTAATATCTGCCAATTGGCTTTATTGTATTTTATTACTAATACAATCAAATTATACTATTAATAAAATAATATAGTAAGTCTACACTGCCTCGAAAAAGATCCTAGAATAGCAAAGGACTTTTGTTCTGCTGCAAAGAAAAGTACAGGGGTACATCTATGAAATTACGAGGAGTAGAAATCAATTGGGATGAGATTTCTGTTCTTGAATATTTTATGATTTACTGTGTTCCATGGCCATTGTGACTTTCTCCAATGGTGTCCACCAGTCATCCATGTATGAAAAGTTGTGTAAGGCTGTAGTCTCTAAAAACAAGGAGCACAGTTCAATCAAATGTTTTCCATTTCAAATCACACTCATTTCTCTGGAAAATACTGGGTTTTTCTCACTGATTTCGGTAAGCTAAAGAAATACATAGCTTAAACATTTTCTGTTATGGCTTCATTTACATTATATCATGACCATAAGGCTCTCTCTCTCTCTCTCTCTCTCCCTCCCCCCCTCTTTCTCCCTCTATATCTATCTATCTATCTATCTATCTATCTATCTATCTATCTATCTATCTATCTATCTATCATCTATCATCTATCATGTATCTATCTCCCTCAAATTGGCAGCTACATTTTGTTAGCTTTTTCCCCCTTATGTTGATTAGAATGTCCTTGATTTGCTACTGATAACATGGTAATGCCTCTGACTGCCAAAATATATTAATGTCCGTCTTGTTTCTGCCTGGAGAGATCTGTGACATGTCTCAGAGGAGGAAACAATGACTTGTTTATTGCTTAAATGAACAATATTGCTTGGTGCTAGCTGACATCTATATCTGATGCCTCTCTCTCCCACCTACCCTTTCCCTCTTCCAAGGCAAGAATATTGATCATTGTTGAAAATCAAGTAACCCAAAACACTGTATCAGAAAAACTTAATTCTAAATTTTGCTTGAAAAAAAAGGGGGCCAAAGCCTTTTCAGTGGGCTTCAGTGCAAAAAAATATATATATTGATAAAGCAGGCAGTGTTAGTCCCTTCCATCTTTTGGGATGGATCGGTGAATCCTAAAATACTTTCAAATACATGAAAATCATCTTGAGGATTCATCTTTTAGACCAAGTAACATTGCACAAAATACAGCTACTGTGTCTAAACTGCAAAAATCTAGTCAACTAGCAGATGGCAGCAAAGAAAGATAGAAAAGTCTAGCACTTGTCCCAATTTTTGTTACTTATATATAGCAAAAAAATGATGGCCACAACAGCTTAGAACTTAACTGTGAGGAAATATGCATAGCACCACAATGTAAGGCAGTGACTCTACATGCCTGTACATCTGTGAAGAATGGGTTAGTCTTGTGCATATAAGGACCTTTGGTTGAAATGGAATTGTTTTCAATACATTAATAGCAACTATTTTTCAATAAAATGGACACACAAAAACATGCAGTTTTCCCACTAGTCTGCCGCTTAGTTGTTATGTAGACCATTACATTTTATGTTATTATAAAAATAACATAGTCTGAAAGTTTATAACTTTAGAAGCTATGAGTAAAACTAAATGGAAGCTAGTTCTCTTGCTCCTTTTAAATCGTTTAATCAAATAAAATAATTTGCATTGGGCCGATATTTTGACTGCTAAGTCAACAGAATATACATCAGTTTCCTAGAAGACTTCAAATTTTCAGTGATGAGGTATAGTTACTCCTGTTGTAATAAAAATTGATTTAATAATGATAATCTTGTAAGCAGAGTTGGTTGTTATATGAGCTTTTATGTATGAGATGCCAATAGGGGCCCTATTTTATTAACACTTGGAGAAAGTCTGAGAAAATTGATCTATTTTAATATTTTAAGGTAAAGCCCAAAGCTTTAGGCCGACTTGCCTCGCAGTATAAATTTGGATGAAACAGGAGGAAAGAAGGGGCAATTACCCCCAGTCTGCCCTGCTGATAGAGTAACAGAATCCAGAGGATCCTTAAGATTTAGAGTAGCCTCAAGATAAAAGTAGGCAGAATAGCATTTTATTCCACCCACCCACTCTTTTTTTGTAATAATCTAATCTTTATTACATTGGCCAACTCAATCACCTGTTAAGTGGAAAAATGTGAAGTAATTCAGTATACTGAATTAACTACCAAGGTTTTATTTTACCTTATTCATTTTTAGGCCTTGAATGAAAATTGCTGTTTTATCTGATCGTATCAGATACTGAAACTTTGAAAAAATTTGCACATGGGCCAGGGCTCTATAGTTCTTCTAAAAAGAGGTCTTGATTAGATCCCACTTGTTGACTTAGAACAATTTAAAAGATAATACAGTAAAAGCAAGCAACTTATTAACTCCAATAAGTTCTTATTTCAGAATGACCATTTCAAAGTGCTAAGCAAGTTATCCAGCAATGGATACGCGGAGCTATGTACCACTCTCTATCCATCTTGGTTCACACAGCCCACTAAAATAGAATGTTATTGGCATAGTTTTGACTTTCTGCCTTGTGTGAATTTATTCAATTATGATTTAATTCAATAAACTAATATTAAAAATAATAGCTTTCCATGGTTATGAAGACAGTCTCTGGTAGCAACCAGGGGTATAGCTGCAAAAAATAACGATGAGTTTGTTGGCACCCTATTGGTGGGATTTCCAGGCCAGAAAAATCCAAATAAGTTTCCTACTGATTTGAATGCTGACTAATTAAATATTTAATTTCATCAGCCAAGTCACTAAACAGTTCCAGTTGCTAATACATTTATAATGTTTTTAAGCTCCTCAGTTGCATGAGCTTCTGATTTTCATTGTATTGTTTTATTGTCTTAATTATTATTTCATAAATGGTTTTGTTTGAGTTAATGTCTCCTTCTGAGATTAAAAACTTGAATGTGAAATTTAAAATTAATGACTCCTAAAAGCAGATAGATAGGTTAATTTTCTAATTTGCAACTACAAAACCTGTTCATTATTGAAATATGAGAATGGGCTGAAAATAAATGAAAAGTGTGTGTGTGTGTGTGTGTGTGAGAGAGAGAGAGAGAGAGAGACTAAGCATGAATCATATGATATTGCTGTATTTTTCCATTATAATGCTAATATGAGAGGTAGAATTTAATCAGGTAGGCGCATTCATAGAAGTCACTTAGAACTTGAATAGCTAAAAAACAGCTTCCCCAAAATTGAATTTTCTCAGCAGGACCAAAAATAAGAGAATCACTGAAATTACCTTTATTTAAATTTGGAATGCTTAGACATCTGATAATGTTTCTTCTGATTTGTAAACAAAATTATCAGTACTGGTTGTTTCAAATTATCTTGAGCTGGTTGACAATATTGACCTATTAAAAGCATTTGAAGAAAACAAGGGTGAAAAAGTTGTGGTTATGTGTCTGTTTTTGTACTATATAACTTATGTCCAGAACTGAGAAAACGAATTAGAATACCCCCAGTTAAAATGAGTGTGACTTCTAACTACAAACAAGGTTCATTTAAGTTTTTTATCTGTATATTTTATATTCAGTGCTGAATATCCTAAAATAATAGACATATCAAATATAGGCAAACTAAAAGAAAGATAGAAGAACAAAAAGAAAGAATAGATGGTGCAGAAAGAAAAAAAGGAAATAGAAATAGAAAAGAATGTCATAAGGAAAAATAAAACACACGAGCCATGGTGGTGTAGTGCTTAGAGTGCAGTATTGCTGACTACTTCTGCTGACTGCCAGCTGACTGCAATTTGGCAGTTCAAATCTCACCAGGGTCAAGGTTGACTCAGCCTTCCATCCTTCCAAGGTCGGTAAGATGAGGACCCACATTGTTAGAGGCAATATGCTGACTCTGTAAACTGCTTAAAGAGGGCTGTAAAGCACTGTAAATTGATATTTAAGTTTAACTGCTATTGCTATATAATGAAGGGGCTTCTTACTTTCATCACAAAATTATAGTAACTTATCACCTTCTCTTAAAATACAACAAAAGAAAACTTCTTCCCATGTCCTGTCTCCTTATCTATAAACAAATCCTTAAAACTTTGTCATTCTGTTCTGATCAATAAAGGCCTATTAAGGATTATCAGAGATAACAACATATATACTTTAATTTTGTTTAGAGAAACCAAGTTTATATTCCTTTTACTTCTAAAATCTTAATCTTTAGTCCATTCAAATAATGCTGTAGAACTTGATATATTTTTGTTTTTCTTTGTTTTTTTGAGATTCTCCAAAATTTCAACAAGACTTTCTTATAAATGCAATATAGGAAAATGATCCCTTTTCATTATTCACCAGAACAATTTCTCTTGTATGTCTAGTGTAAGATATTTTTCCGTGTCATTCTTGTAGTCTGTTATTTGTAAATCCGCTTTCAACCCAGTCTTGATCTTGTCAGAGAAAACCTGTTCAAAAACATCTTTTAGACCAGGGGTCGCCAACCTTTTGGCTTCAGGGACCACCAAACTCATAATTTTAGATCCCAGGGATCACTAACTGGTTCTGTGGGAGTGGCCTAATTTGTGGGTGTGGCTTGGTGGTCATGTGACTGGCTGGGCATGGCTTGTATGTAAATATTACAAATATTTATATAAATATTGAACTTTTTATAAAAAAGAGCAACTTTTACCCAAAATCAGGCAAAGCAGACAGGCAGATTGAGTTGCTCACAGAATCACAGATTCATTCAGAAATCTATCTATCTGCCATTGGCTAGCTCAGTCTGTCACATAAAATTTGCTAGCAAGCAAACTCATACAATTTGCTAGCAAGCAAACTCACAAAATTAACTCATAACACACCATGTATGTAAATATTGAATTTTTTATAAAAAAGTAACTTTTATCCAAAATCAGGCAAAGCAGGCAGACTGAGTTGCTCACAGAATCATTGAGTGATCTATCTATCTGCTATAGGCTAGCTCAGTCTCTCAAATTTGCTTACCATGAGTCTGCACTGAATTTGTTTGCAAGCAAACCTTCAGTCCTAAGGGAGGTTTGGCTGTGCCTAGCTAGAAAGCAAGAAATCCAACCATTTCCTGCTTCCTAGCTAATCTAAATCTCCCAGCACAGCAGAACAGATGATGGTTGGAAAAAGGAAAAATAGCAACTTAGCAAACAAGTTTGCCAGGAAAGGAGTGAGTGGGCAAGGAGGGTTCCTGCAGGCCATGTGGGCTGAGCAGCCTTGTGTTTCTGCACAGCCTGGATTAGTTGCTTTGGGGGTGCGATTTCTCTGCGTCCCACCAAAATTTTCTCACGGCCCACCAGTTGGTGACCACTGTTTTAGACTGTCTCTCCACAGAGGCAGATGTTTCTGTTGACACTTCTGCATACAATTTTCAAAAAGATCCTTCAAAATATCTGACATTATAATATTTTGCTTTATTCTGCAACTTTAAGTCAAATCTATATATTTATATCCTTTAATTGTAATATTTTAAAATATTCCAGTATAGGTCCTCTAAAGAGACAGAGCATCGGGGAAGCCTATATTGATCCAGATTTGCCTCTTCCGGTTCTAACTTGATTTGAATGGTAACTCCATCTATTCTCATATCAACATTTGTGCAAGCTACTCCCAATGTTGACACACACACATTTGGGTTGAAAAAAAATCCTTCATTTTGTTGCCCTCAAATCAAAAATCCAGAAAAGGAATATAAACCCCTAAAAGTTGCAAAAAGTTACATTCATTCAATTTATACAATTATTTTTGAGCAAAGATAAAAATAAGATGCCTGTACAAAAATTAAAATGCATAGCAGCAATCAAAACCAACCATCATCCATGTAGCCAGGATGCAGGTCCCTTTTCAAACCAGTTATATAAAAAGTGCCTACATCAATAACATGTATGTTAATATCCTGAATCATAGAAACTGATTTAATGGATGCATCAATGAAATTTGTATTAAAACCAATCTACAGAAATGTATGTTAGAAGTTACATAAATCAAAGACAATCTGTGAGTGTAATAATAGTTATAAATGTTTATTTTTAAACATTCGAATGGTCCAAAATACTGTATTACCAACAGATTTCTACTAAACTTCAACCTCATATGTATTTTTCTTGCTATTTAATGAAAATATGGCTAATTATAGGGGTTTTCCTGGACTCATGACTCCTGCTCGAAGAGCAGGTGGCAGTCGTGGCCAGGAGGGCCTTTGCGCAACTGTGGATTGTGCACCAGTTACACCCTTTCCTGGACCAACAGTCCTACTCACAGTCACTCATGCCCTAGTCACTTCCTGTCTTGATTATTGCAATGAACTGTACATGGGGATGCCCTAGAAGAGCATCTGGAAGCTCCAGTTGGTGCATAATGTAGCAGCCCGCATGGTTTTGTGCAGACCCCTGTGTGCACATGTTTCACCTCTCCTGCAGGAGCTATATTGGTTCCCAATTTGCCTCAGGGTACAATTCAAGGTACTGGTTGTCACCTTTAAAGCCTTTCATGGCTTGGGACCAGGTTATCTGAGGGACCATCTTTTGCCAGTCACATCTACCGGACCCCTCAGAGTGGGGAGGCAGGGAATGTTGGGGTCCCATCCCTGAGGGACATACACCTGGTGGGACCCAGAAGAAGGGCCTTCTCCATGGTGGCTCCCTCTCTCTGGAACATCATTACCCCAGAGATTAGAATGGTCACCTCTCTAATACTCTTCTGGAAGGCACTGAAGACCTGGTTCGTCCAGTGTGCCTGGGGAACCCAGAGCGGGACGGAGTCCATCAAATGGCTCATGTGATCTGCTGTCATCGGGGCGGGGATGGGTGGGAGTTGGGTGATTTTTTTCCAGATGTTGTTCTATTGTACTTTATTAATTTATTTGACCCTTTTTGTTAGTTTTTATTATTTTTTTGTTTTGTTTTAAGTATGGTTTTACATTCTGCAAGCCGCCTCGAGTCTCCACGGGCGAATAGGCAGCAATATAAATTCAATAAATAAATAAATAAATAATCCATAAGATTGTGTAAACAAAGCTTGTGATCTGAACGTCATCTGAATAAAAGTAATAATTATGTTTATCAGTGTGAGAAACAAAAATACAGGCTATTGATCTATCAGATTCAATAAGGCCTTTGGATGATAGCAGGCCCCAGAATAAAGAGACATGTACCAAAGTTTTAGTTAGGATGATTTCAAAATGTACCAGAACTATTTGTAATTCTTCTGAGCCATTGCTAATTGTGAAACATGATTTTGCGAGTATAAATATATTTGGACATAGAAGGACAAAACCATGAAAAATAAGGAACTGAAAGTAGCTGGTGGATAGAGGTTTGAGATGTGCAGGTATATGTGGAAACTGTCAGTGAGAAAGAACAAGGAAGTAAGTTGTGAAATGAGTGCTGAAAAGTATAAAAAGAATGTCTGGGAATGAGTTTGGGGCCATTGACCGTAGCTATTCCTTGTTGGACCTAGTTATTGTATCTGGACCTCATTGCAATGGGTTATTACAGTAAGTTGTGTTATGATGGCTGTTCATGTTCCAATTTGCTCATGAAATAAACCTCTGATCTTAAAGTAAGAATTATTGTTTGTGGTCTGTCTGTGTTCCTCTTTATTGGAATTTTCCTATGACATCAGTATAATGTATAGGTCTAAAGCAAAGAATAAATGCCAGTTCTTGCCAGCTGGATGAAATTATAAAACATATTTGTTACTTTGCTCATTATCTTTATGTAGATGATATCTGTGAAAAGGACGGTTATACTAAGAAAAGAATATACCTCCTATATCCTTGTGTTCTTCCCTTTGCTTTAAAGGGCCAAATATTTTTTATATTCAGGAGTGGGAAGGGATGTGTTATCTCACTCAATATGTGGCAGTCATAACTAGGTTAGCCTTTGCACAACTTTATGTTGTGTTCTGGTTGTGTCCTTTTCTGAAGCAGGAGTCCATGCACTCAGTCACTTAAGCCTGATCATCTCATGTCTGGACTATTGTAATGCTCGCTATATGGAGATACTTCTGAAGAGTATTCTGAATGCAGCTCCTTGAACACAATTCTTAGACATCCTACAGTGGCCCAAGTTACACCACAGTTGTGCAAAATGCAATGGTTGCCAATGTGCTTCTGGGTCCAATTCAAGGTGTTGGTACTTACCTTTGAAGCCTTTCATGCCCTGGATCCAGATTATCTGAGAAACCCCAATGAGTTTGGCCCACCCTAACCCAACCAGAAAAAGGGACATGCTGTAGGCTTGTCAGTCAAGGAATTCTATCTAGTTGGTCTAAGAGAAGAACCTTTTCTGCTGTGCCTCCTGCACTCTGAAACATCGTGATGCCCGAGGTGAAATCCACATCCATCCTTTCAGCCTTCCAAAGGACCCTGAAGTCCTGGCTCTGTCCATTGGCCTGGAACCCTGGTGGGGCATGACATATTGGAGGTGATTAACAAACTGCGATATGACTCCATCTCCTCCCCATGTGCACCCCGTCCCTTCCTTGCCATCTTTGTTAATTTTTTTAGTCAATTTCAATGTCAATATTTATTGTTTTAATGTTTTATCTTGTTGCTTTTATTGATTACATGCCACCTAGAGTTCCTCTAAGTGGGATGAGTGACCTATAAGTCTGATAAATAATTAAATGACATTATGATTGACAATAGGCAAAAGAGGTTAATGAAGAAGGAAGAGTAATGGGGGAAAAGAGGACACATTAACTATATAATTTCTTTGGCATCCCTAACAAAAATTCCAATGAAAAACTGCTCCCCCCAAAAGAAAGAAAAATTTAGGCATAAATGAATATGATCTTATTTTTTGTAGCATCTGAAAAGCTTTCAGTCACAATATTGTTCTAGCAAAGTCCTCCTTTTGACAGAGGTCTTGTAACCCGAACCAAAAGTATCTCTCTCTTGTGGAGATGTGGATTAACAATCTGGCAAGCAGGCTTTATTCATAAGAACAATGAAAGCTGCAACAATAACAACACTTTGTACTAGTGATAGTGCAACCCACTGACTGGTCTGTTTGAATTCTCTGTTTGATGTATTGTCAGATAATTTAGGGAAAGGAATTAAACTCAGAATGAACAAAATGTATTTCATTAATATAGTAATTTTACGTTGTTCAGCCTTAAGCTTAAAGTTCCTTTAAAATGGCTGCCAACATTATGACTTATGATTGTTTAGGAAATGAAAGAAAAGCTCTGAGCTTTCAGCTTGCCAATGAAGTATTTCTATCTATTGATTTAAATTAAAGAGATTTTCAATTAAAAACCACTGAAACAGAAACTGCTACAAACCCCAAATTGTTGGAAAAGAAAGCTAGGAACTAGTGTTCCATGACTTGAAGAAAAGCTGCTTGGAGCATCAATATGTTGTTTAAAAAGAAACAAGCAATGGTGTAATTCCCTCCTTCCCCTCACTTGCTTTGTAAACTTTCCTTGCCTGGTGCCCTCTGAACAGTGGTGGAATTCAAAATTTTTTACTACTGGTTCTGTGGGCGTGGGTTGATGGATGTGGTATGGCTTAGTTGGCATGGCAGAGGAAGTAAAATCTCCATTACTACCCCAATCCTGGGGGAAGGTTACCACTGGTTCTCCGAACTACTCAAAATTTCTGCTACCGGTTCTCCAGAACTGGTCAGTACCTACTGAATACCATCTCTGCCTCTGAATATATTAAACTGTATCTCCTAGAATTTCTACATACTATCAAACCAGGAAAGGAATAAGTTTCACTTAGCTAATGTGACATAGATTGTTACTGAAAACACATACTGCAACTACATTGTCAGTAAAGGATGAAGATTGGATATTGATGAGATTTTTAACATAGCACAGTTGTCTCCTGAAGTATTGCAGCCCATGGTAAATATGAAGGAAAGATGCTGTTTTGAATTATTCAATCACACATTCATAAAATATATGTCATAGTTATATTTTGGAGAAACATTAAGAAAGAACAAATTGTCTTTTTAAAATAAATTATTAACTATGAATTGTTGAATTGGACAAAATATTAAGGACTAAGAATGGGAGGATGCATGAATCAGAAGTGCTTAAGCCAGAATGTGATTATTCAAAGCATAAAAGAAACTTGGGGTGATCAAAATAAAGACCATAAGAGGTGGGTCTTTTTAGCAGATTTAGATGGAAAATATCCCCTGGAGCTGTTAAACATTCAAACTTGCTAAAAAAACAAATGTGTAAAAGGTTATTGGAACATTGTACTGTGTAAAAGGTACTTGGCACACTGTTACTATAAACCAAATTGTATCTGTAGCTAAATAAAGAGCTTATTGAAAGCAATATTCTACAAGGTGTTGGCTTGTATAGCCCACTAGGAGTTGCTACTTGAAATGGTGACAGCCAAGTGAGAAACAGAACCTAGCTCATTTTTCAGAGCAGTGACCTCTTGGCAGAATCAAGTGACCGGTTCAATTCTACTGTAAAATAGGTTACATCTGGTTTTTTTTAAAGAAAATCTGTAAGAAAAACATATATATTGTTAGACAGAAAATCACTTTTCCACCAGAGCAGATGGAATTATATATAAACAACTCTTAATACTTCTGATCCACTGGAACAAAAACCTTTGGGATCTGGGTTCAAATGCAAATATAGCCAAAGAACTGGTTTAAGGAGATATTTTCTTTCTCGCTTGATTTATTCTGGAAATTCTAGAATTCTAATGAATAACTTGACAGGGAACACACTGTATATAGATCAATGTTTCCCAACCATGGCCATTAGAAAATGTTTGAGACTTCCATTCCCAGAATTATATTCTGCAGCATATTCGGCATTTCATATCTTTTTGTATGTCTGGTTTTTCTTAAACCTTTTCCCTATACTGTACCTGTTGTACTTTCTTCTGTTTCAGTATTACGAACAGGATTTCAACAAATAGTACATTTTTGAAAGATGTGTTTGAACCCTCTTGAAATACAGACTTAAATTTAAGGGACAGAGGTTAATTTATCTTTTCCTCAAATATTTTCCATAATACTGAATGCTTGGGGGTAAGAGTTAACATGGGTTTAAAATCTTTGCTAATGACATCTCTTTGATTTTATGCAACCTGATAATTGTAATCTAGAAAAAATGTTGAACATTCTGAAAAATTTCTGGTATAAATGTTTCAAACTATGTGTTATATTTTATTTATGTGATTTATCTACTGCCTCAATCTAATTCCAAGAAGTTCACAGATACTACATATTAACTTCGCTATAACTATGCATTAACTAGGGATTGCAATTCAGGAATTATGGATACCTTTTTCAGAAACTTGACTATAGATAACATTAATTAAGAAGGATTTTAAAATAAAGTGAATGTTTTAAAAAAACCATTCAGAACTATTTTGACTAGGGAAAATTAAAATGTCCAATGAAAAAATAAATACATCATCAAATATATATTCAAAGTTAACATCAGACCAACAGTCAAATAAACAATACCGCAATCAAGAAACTGCCATAGGGCCAACAGTAAACAGCCCAACCAAATAACACCCAAGACCACACCACCAACACTGAAAGGACAAGCCATCAGAATATAAACTGGCAGCAAACTACACTTCTTATAGCACTGATGATGTTACCTGGTTTGGGTAGTGAAATATCCGCAAGAAAGCTAGCCAATTAAGCCAAATACAGACATTTATTCAATTAGACTAAAATGTCTATTGAATAAAAAATAGAGACACCTAATTGAGAATCTAGTAATCAAGACCAGATACTTTTGTTCATCAATAAATTTACACTATTAACATTAACAAAGCTATTTACCACAAGAGCATATATATTCAAACAATTATCTGATATGACAGCTCTGATTATCAGGTTTTAGACCTTAAGTTTCTCATACTGCCAGGAAAATGGAATTCTGACTGAAAAGCAGATAACTTAATGTTTAGATATCTGAATTCTTTAAAAATAAAGAAACAGAATAACTTATTTAATATACACACAGATACACTGCAATTTCTAAAAAAATAATGCACATAAGCAGAACATTGTCAATGATCTCCAGTTATTATCACTGTACTAAAATAATATACTGTACTAATTGTATTGTATAACTATTCAATAAAACAAGGTACAAGGGCAATAAAAATCATATTCAGAAAGAAAAAAAGTCTGTAATAAAAAACCTCAGTGAGGTTGTTACTGGGTAGATTTTCCAGTTATCATTGTAGTGTTATATAAGGATTTCTGCTTCAAAGCATTAATGTCTGTTATCCTACAATTGTCAATAAAAAACTAAACTCTATGGAATTCTCAGAAATTTACTTCAGATAAAGATAAGCATACATTTGCACTTCATCAGAGAAACTTAAGCCATGTCTCCATTCAGTGGTGCTTTCTCCCAGGTAATTTTGAGAAGCAATCCCAAGTTAAATAACCAAGCAGAACATCCATTGATGTTGTTTCTGAATAGATATGTGTGGTACCATGCAGTTAATTGATGTATGGATTTGATGTATGATGTATGTATGTAATTGATGTATGAAACATTGTAGGCTATACTAATTTTATTTTACAAACATTTTTTGGACTAATTTTATTTTACAAACAATTTTTGATTAGAGTGCCAGGTTAAAACACTCAGTTCTCATAGTATTACTAAGCAAATAGCAAGGGCCAAAACAAGACAAATATAGGACTGATGTTGCAAATACTTAAAGAATCCAGATGACTTCAAATCTGAATTTCTTATTTTAATTGTGCTGATTTATATTATTTTTATAATATAGTACCCTAAAGAAAAGGGACGCGGTGGCTCAGTGGCTAAGATTCTGAGCTTGTCGATCAGAAAAGTTGGCTGTTCGGCAGTTCAAATCCCTAGCAACACGTAACAGAGTGAGCTCCCATTACTTGTCCCAGCTTCTGCCAACCTAGCAGTTCAAAAGCATATAAAAAATGCAAGTAGAAAAATAGGGACCACTTTGGTGGGAAGGTAACAATGTTCATTCGCCTTCGATGTTTAGTCATGCCAGTCACATGACTACAGAGACATCTTCGGACAGTGCTGGCTCTTTGACTTTGTAACAAAGATGAGCACTTCCCCTTAGAGCCGGAAACGACTAGCACGTATGTGCGAGGGGAACCTTTGTCTTTATCCTAAAGAAGGGCTAATCTGACACATAAAACATTCTAATTTCTGGGCAGCAAATTTTTATGTCAACAAGGAAACAGCTAAAAGGGGAACCTACACAATGCAACAGCATAATATTTTATGGATAATTCTTAAGGCAGTTGAAACTGACCTTCAGATAATGCTACAGCTGACAAAAGTTCATTTATGCAAGGCAAATAAGCCTGCCTCTGAACATTAATGAACTTGTTAAATCTGAGCTAGATTTGCATACAGAGCTAGGGCAGAACCAAAGCCAAAGAATAAAGATTAGACAAGAACTTTGAAAAAGACAGAAGAGTAGTAGCAAGAGGGAGGAAAAACACTGGAACTCTGTCAATTAAAACAATGCAATCAAAGCAATAGTTTAAGCTTGGCATATTAACAGATTAGGATTATGATATTCTAATTTTGTTTACATATTTAGTTTTTAATTAATAACCTGTCTCATTCTATAGGTTATTAGTACTGTGATTCTTCAACCATTCTTGCTATTTTTGGCTTATTTGTTATTGTGGGTATTCTTAGCCTGTTGTGGTTTTGTGGTGGTTTTGTAAGCTATCCCTGAAAACTTTGTTCTGAAGGTTGACAAAAGAGGTTTTAAAATAAATAACAATAAATACAGTTGCTCTAAAGCAATTCCTTTAAAATTACTAAATTAATAAAGCTTTCAAATTGGCCAGAGGGCAATTTGGTTGTTTTGGACCCCAGCTTTAATGTATAGAAGTGTCATATATGTCACCACTGATAAAACACATAACTAAATTTGTACAGGTAGTCCTCAACTTACAACCACAAATGAGTCAAAATGTATGTTGTTAAGTGAAAAATTTGCTAAGTGAGTTTTGCCCTATTTTACGACTTTTCCTGCCACATTTGTTAAGTGAATCATTGCAGTTATTAGTGACACGGTTATTAAGATAATTTGATTTTGCTTGTTAGGTCACAAAAGGTGATTATATAACTCCTGGGCACGCAACTGTCATAAATATGAGTCAGTTGTCAAGATCCAAATGTAAATCATGTTACCAGAGGGATTGTACAATGGTTGTGTGAAAAACAGTCATAAGTCATTTTTTTCAGTGATGTTATAAGTTTGAACGGTCACTAAATGAACTGTTGTAAGTCAAGTAAGTCAAGGTCTACCTGTACATGATTACATTATTCCCAGAGGTGTTTACTACAATTTAAGAACAGGCTCCATCAGCATTATAATCATCCTTGTTATATAAGATCAAATCAAGTTTCCTTCAGATGTTCTTATGAAATGGATAAAGTTCTTAGTAATGGATAAAGGTATTTAGTGCTGAAATGTAGCGGTTTGGAGTGACCCAGAATTTAATGATTCTGAAAATTTTGAGGATGTACTCAGTTAGCCAGGATAGAAGAATCTTCAGCTTGATTCTGTGTGAACCAGAGAAGCATATGCTTTCATGGTCTTAGGATCAAGCATTTAAGCTTACCAAATAGCATTGAAAAAGTCTCCTGACTGAAGCTGTGGGGGTTTATCACAAGCGGATATACTGAACCTAATGTCCCAGCTGTACAATTTTGTAAAATGCAGCTTCTTATACTTCACAGTAATGAGTCACGCAGGTGGCACCCTGATCAGGAAGAGTAAGCTGGGTGGAGCTTGATCAGGAATTTATATTTTTTTACTGAAATAAGATTTATGGAGAAACTTTGCCCTATGGGATCAAAATTCATTGGGGATTTTCATATAATAAATTTTTACTGATAAAAGACCAGCTTGGAACATGTGTCTTCCTTTGCCCTTCTCTTCTTCTGACAGGTAAAGTAAAAATATATTGCAAGGACCTCAAATAAAATCTTACCTTTCAATATATACATATCTGAGAGTAATTCCATGAATTTAATAGAATGCTGAGTGTACATGATTAGTATTTTTGGCAGATTAGTCCTATGAGATGGACTTCACCTTCAGTGTTGCTTTAGTTTAGAGAAATGTTCCTTTTTCCTTTTAATGCCTTTCTTCCACTTAGTTGATTGTGAAATTTCAAAAATAAATTTTATTTTAAAGGAAAAGGAAAAATGTCAGAAGGAAAACCCCAAAATCATACATTAAGGACCACTCTTGGTCTTTGAGTGATATGCTAAATGTTGTATTTCAAAAAGAAATCAGAGTTAAAACAACAATAAAACCTGGGGACCTGAACAAAAATATACAATTAATATAATTTAATTAAAATCTAATTCAATGATTTTTCCCAATTGCAGCTCAGCATCAATATTTTGAGAGGGTCTGGAGACTGAAAACTGGGGTGCTGTGATTTCAGGCTCTTCTGGGTCAACTAACTAAAAAAAGATATTGCATTGAAAGTCCACCATAGAAAGACAAGTGCAAGAGTTTAAAAACTGTTTCTGCAAAAAACAAATAGTGTGTTACTAAAGTTAATAAGCCATAGGTTAGGATGATAAAGAAACTCAACCAATGTTTTTTTTTAATATTTCAAAACAGATATGCCAGCTTCCCATTATATGTATATTAAGTATAATATCAATTACATAACCTGTAAATTGCCCGTATAAAACCAAAGAAATGCAATAAAGGTAGTCCTTGATTTATGACAATTGACTCCAAACTTTGTTACTAAACAAGACAGTTATTCAGTGAGTTTTGCCCCATTTTACCACTTTTCTTGCCCCCGTTTTTAAGTGAATCATTGCAGTTGTTAAGTTAGTAACAGGGCTGTTAATTGAATCTGGCTTCCCTATTGAGTTTGCTTGTCAGACGTTTGCAAAAGGTGATCACAAGACCCCTGAACACTGCAATCATCATAAACATGAGCCAAACAGCCAAAATTTGATCATGTGACCATGGGGATGCTACAACAGTCATATATGTGAAAAACAGTCATAAATTATGGTTTTCAGTGCTGCTGTAACTTCAAATGGTCACTAAATGAATGGTTGTAAGTAGGGGTGGGCTGGTGGGGTTTTCAGGGGTTCGGGAGAACCCCTAGCTAAGATTCTGTGCAGTTTGGAGAACACCCAAATCTCACTCCTGGCTGTCCCCACCCACCCCAGAAGTCCCCATGGATGCAGGTAATTTGGATGCAGGTAAGTGCAGGTGCACATGGAAGCTCAGGGAGGGCAAAAAATGGGTCTTCCGGAAGTTCAGGAAGGCTGGAAATGGGCCTGTTTTCGGCTTCCAGAGAGCCTCCGGAGCCCAGGGAGGCCAATTTTGCCCTCCTGGAGGCTCGAGGAAAACCTCTGGAGCCCGGGTAAGGCAAAAACGCTCCTCCACCATGGTGCAGGAGGCCAACTAGACTATGCCCATTATGGCCACGCCCACCCAGCAACTGGGCAGAGAACCCATTGCCAAAAGTTTTGAAGCCCACCCCTGGTTGTAAGTCAAGGATTACCTGTATTACAGCGTGGAACTTTATTTTCTATGCTTTTTTATTCCTTTCATTGCTTGACATAGGATATTTTTTTAAAATGAACTTGTTAATTTTTGAGTATTGTTGTGCTAAATATTCCCCTATACCAACAGAGCCAAGAATCTGTCAACCCAGAGTTTTCAGATGCCAAGGGCTTTAGTCCATGACAATAAATGCCATGGCAAACTGGCTTGTCTTGAATCTGCTAAAAAAGCTCTTCAATGTTTCTGTGGCCACAGACATACAAATTAACCTAAAGCACTTTATATTTAGACGTAAATCCTACTAAGTCAATGCAGCATATTCCCTAATAAATTTTAGATCTTATTATAGCTAGGATCTAATGATATATGGCCTACTTGTCAATAAAATATTCTATATACTACAAAAATCAGTATTGTTTAACTAATTCATTACCAAGTGATTCTACAATTGTAAAAAGGCCTCAATAACGTGCAAGTATAATAAAGAACACAAATTAATACAAATTTGCACATTTTAATATGAATGAAAGAAAATATGAAAGAAATTTCTATACCACTTTCCTCAAGGCCCAGCTTCATCATCCTTCTAATTATGGCATACAGGTGCCTTAATACAACCTCATGAAATTGCTTTTGTCTCATCTCAAGTCTACAGTAGAGGTTATCTAAATTTCTGTTTAGAAATTCCAGTCTTAAAAGTAACGTGTTCCTTCTCTGAATGCAATTTTGGATATAGACCCAATCTGAACTTTCCCAGTGATGTGGTTATTGGCAGAGTTGAGAGTTGGATATGCTTTCTCTCTCTCTCTCTCTCTCTCTCTCTCTGCTTCTTTTCCTTTGGAAAAAAGATTAGACCTGTATTTTAGAAAAAGAATAAAAGTTAGTGTTAAGTTTGGGAAAAGAGAGGCTGAACCAGAGCATGAGTGCAACAATACTTTATTATAACAATAAAGGGCTGACCGTGCTTGCCAAGCCGGGAACTGGCTCGCAGCTATCAGCAACTGGTTGGACCCCGCAGCCTGCTTTTATAGCTGGCTGCTGGGGAGAACCAACCAATGGGTAAAGGGGAGAACGCCCGCAAAGTGAATGGACCTGAGTGAGAACTCCTAGAGTCCTCAGGACATAACACCCCTTCCCCCAGATGCGAACACGCATAGTCCTTGAGGTAGGCAGGAGGTTTATGTTGGCGCCCGGAACGGCGCAGCTCTGGAACGCTGACTGTCCTCTCTGAGTCTGTCTGGGAAGGCAGAGCCGGGTATGTGTCACTAACGTGCCCCTCGGTTCGGGCAGGCCCGGGACTCGTAGGGTTGGTCACTGGGGACGTGCTCCCGTATACTGGATCGGGCTGGTCCACCGTCTGGGCGCCGCTGTCCGTGCTCGGGCTTTCTGGACTGACTGTTGGTGTGTACTGGTCGCCGGAAGGATGTGGATGTGGGGTTGATGCTGAGACCTCCGTCGCTTTGTGATTCTGGGTCCCTGCTAGTGTGGGTGCTGAGGCGCCACGCAGCTGGTCCAGGTGCCTTCTCCAGACCCGGCCGTCCTCCAGTCTGACCCGATACAACCTTGGTCCGGTGATGGCCACGATCTCACCCGGGATCCACAGGGGGTCTCCAGCGAAGTTCCTCGCGAATACTGGCTCCTGTAAGATAAAATGTCTAACCCCGATGTGGAAGCGAGGGGAGAGTCAGGGCAGTATTGTGGGTGAAGTCTGTCCAATACAGTCCTCAGATGCCTGCCCATCAGGAGCTCAGCCGGGACTTGTTGGTGGCTGAACATGGAGTTGAATGCTGGCTCATCAGGAAACGCGAGAGTTTGTGGTGCCAGTCATCCTTACTGAACCTAGCCAGGGCTTCTTCAGTGGTCCTGACGGCCCTCTCAGCCAATCCGTTACTGGCAGGATGAAAAGGGGCTGTGAAAATGTGGCGGATACCCAGGTTGGCAGCGAAACGGCTGAACTCGGTTGATGCGACTGTGGGCCATTGTCGGAGACAATGGAGTCGGGTAGCCCGTGTGTAACAAACAGGCGTGTTAATACGTTGGTGATTGCTTGTGTGGTGGTCGTGGATAGCTGTGCAACGTCAATCCATTTAGAATAGGCGTCCACGACCACTAGGAACATTTTCCCATGCAAGGGGCCGGCCAGGTCGATGTGGATTCTGGACCACGGAGCGCTGGCGCTCTCCCATTTAGTAGGGTGGCAATGGGAGGAGCCGGACGGGATTCCTGGCAGATGTTGCAGGAACTTACCCAACTGACAACGACCTCGCCGAGGCCTGGCCACCATACGTAGCTGCGTGCTAATGCCTTCATTCTCACAATGCCAGGGTGTCCCTCGTGCAACGCCTCCAGGACCCGGGTACGTAGTGAGGTCGGGATGACCACTCGAGTGCCCCACAGTAGACAGCCCTGCAAACTGGACAGCTCCTGCATGCAGGTCTTGAAAGGTGAGAATTTGTTTTCCACATTGCCACCCGGCCACCCCCTCCTCACCCAGTCGAGCACCTGGGCGAGCGTTTTGTCTGCCTTGGTTTTAGCAGCAATGTCCAGGGCAGTAATGGGGAGGTCCAATTGGGTTACCTCGAAAATGGCGTGGACAGGAGCAGGGTCTTCAGCTGGAGCCGGCAAGGGACAGCGGCTGAGAGCGTCAGCGTGGGACAGTGTTTTACCTGGCCGGTGTAAGAGTCTGTAGGAGTAGGCTGCTAGGAAGAGGGTCCATCTCGTCATCCTAGGGGAAAGGACTTGAGGGGTCTGTTTGTCTCCGGCTAGTAGACCCAGGAGGGGCTTGTGGTCTGTGACCAGCTCGAAAAAATGGCCAAAGAGAAATTCGTGAAATTTTTTCACTGCTGCAACAGCTGCTAGAGCTTCCTTATCGATCTGGCTGTAATTACGCTCTGTTGCGGAGAGCGTCCTGGAGAAAAGGCAATGGGCGCCTCAGCGCCATTGGGAAGCCTGTGGCTTAATACTGCCCCAATTCCAAAGGGGGATGCGTCTGCTGCCAGGACTAAAGGAAGGTTGGGGTCGAATTGAATAAGTACCGCCTCTGACGTGAGTAGTGATTTCACGGCGTGAAAAGCATGGTCTTCTTTGTGCCCCCAGTGCCAAGGTGACTTTTTATCCAGTAATCTGTGTAGGGGTTCAGCTACTGATGCTTTGTGGGGCAAGAAAGACGCGTAAAAGTTTAATAGCCCCAAGAAGGCCTGTAGTTCAGTTTTGGAGGTTGGAGTGGGTGCCTCGTGAATTGCCTTAACCTTGGACTCCAGGGGGTGAATGCCTGAGGCGTCAATTTTATAACCCAGAAAGTCCACCTGTCTAGTGGCAATGGCGCATTTTTCTTTTTTTCAATTTGAGGCCATGCTGTCTGAACCTCTCTAACACTGCTCGAACTCTCTGGAAGAGTTGGGGTCTGTCCCTGGCCGAGACTAAGATGTCGTCGAAGTAGGGTACTACCCAGGGAGGCCCTGTAAAATCCGCTCCATGAGGGATTGAAAGATACCTGGGGCAACACTTACGCCAAATTGGAGACGCTTGCATCGGAAAGCACCCCTGTGAGTGACGATGGTCTGGAGTTCCGCTGTTTGGTTATCAACAGGGAACTGTTGATACGCTTGAGACATGTCCAATTTGGCAAAAATGCTGCCAGGTTCAAAAGTGTGTAATAAATGCTGAATGACGGGCACTGGGTAAGCGCTAACTAATAGAAACTTATTGATTGTGGTCTTGTAGTCCGAGCAAATTCTCAGGCTACCGTCTTTTTTGAGGGGTGTGACAATGGGCGTCTCCCATTTGGCGAAATCTGTTGGCTCAATGACCCCTTGTTTTAATAGTTTATCCAATTCAGCATCTAGTTTTGGCCGAATAGCGAATGGGACCCTACGCGGTTTTAGCCTGATTGGTACTGCCTGGGGGTCGACTGAGAATGATATTGGGGTACCGTTATAACACCCCAGCTCATCGCTGAACACATCTGAGTAATCAGCTAATAAGGAGTCAGTGTCTGAGGTTGAGACAGCATGGACTCCTGTAAGCCCTAGGCCGAGATGGAGAAACCAATCGAGCCCCAATAAGGTAGGAGATTGCCGTTAACTACCACTAGAGGTAGGTGACCTTTAAAAGCTCTAAAACTGACAAGGAACTTGCCTCTGCCGATTACAGGAATGGTCCTCCCTGGTAGTCCTTCAGGCTAAACTGGCACTTCTGGAGCCGGCTAGTTGATAGGCTGGGCTGGAGCCTCTGAGGGTGTTCCACGAGATAATTGAGAGCGCTGACCCTGTGTCAACCTCCATGCGGCACGGTTTACCTTCTAAGTAAACGGAGAGAGAGATTTTACTAACAGTGTGGCAAGTGTGCTTGGCACGGTGATGTGTGCGACAGTTCAATACTTGCCTGTGCGGCCCGAGTGTGAGACGGGGGGTGCCTTTGTGTTGAGCTTTGAGGGGCTTGGCAGACTCTCGCGATGTGCCCCCTTTATGGCAGTTATTGCAGGTGGCTCCTTTAAACTTGCAGGTGGCCTCAGATGAGATCCACCACAGGCTAGGCACAGGGTGATGTGCTTGGGTGGACCGATGTTTTCTTGTTTGGGTCCTACCTGCGGCCGTCTGTCGTTGGAGAGGCGGTGGACGCCGTTTTCATCACTCAGGATTCCTCTGCTACCACCTCCTCGGAGTGGACTGGAATTGATGTCAGCTTGGCAGTCGGGCCATGGATTTCGGTGGCTGAGTGCGCTGCCAGTTCTGCTGCTAAGGCCTCCTCGACTGCTTGTGCGAGATTGAGGTCTTTTTTCGCGAGGAGGCGCTTTGAAGGTGTAGGTCCTTGACCCCGCAGACTAGTTGATCGAGGAGCATGTCCTCCAGGTAGGTTCCAAACCCACAATGCAATGCTGCTGTTCTGAGAGCGGCCATATACTGATTAATGGTTTCCTTGTCCGCTTGCTTCCTCATACGGAAGGTGAATCTCCTGGCAATCTGAGAGGGCCTGGGGAATAGTGGTTAGTGAGGATTTCAAGTAGCTCTGACCAAGGAACGTTTTTCAACTCACGTGGAGCCACGAGGGCTGTGGCAGTATCGAAGACGATGGCCCCACAGTAGATCAGGAAATACGATTTTTTCCGATGTTCTCCCGCACAGCAAGTCCAATTGCATCTATATAATGGTTAAAGCAGTTCTTGTATGATTCCCACTTCTCCTCATCCGGTTTGAACGCTGGGAAGACTGGATTGGAGTTCATGGTGATGGGGCCGGTAGAACAACCTGTGGAAAAAATCTCTCTGGGGCAGCAGAAAAATGCTCTAGTGCCTGTGGCAGGCAAGTGATTTCAGCTCTGGAGAGGCTTTTCGCAGTCCTCTCTCTCTCTGGGTTAGCCAAGTTTGGCCGTCAGCCGTTGGCGGCGTTTGAATTCACGCCTGAGTGGGCGTTAGTGACTTGACTACGGCACCGTGCTGTGCCTTTTAGGTTTGAAATTCAAATGACAGCCGCTTGAATTTCGCGCCTAAACAATGAGCGGCTGCGGCTCGCAGCGCTTCACTTTCCCTGTAGCTGGGCTAACAAGCGGCTACAGACGCTTCTAACTTTTCGTTCTGACCGCTCTCTCTGGCTGCGGATCAGTGTTCGCTTATTGCTTGCTGGCCGCTTTCTCTGTCAGCGGACCAGCGTCGCTCTTTTTGTTTGCTCTTTTGCTTGCTGACCGCTCTCTCTGGCTGCGGATCAGCGCTGTTTTATCGCCGGCCGATCGCTCTCTCTGGCTGCGGCTCGGCGGCTAGTGACTCAGCGGTTGCAAGGTGCTTTTGGTAGCCATCCCATCCTCGTCGCCAGTGTTAAGTTTGGGAAAAGAGAGGCTGAACCAGAGCATGAGTGCAACAATACTTTATTATAACAATAAAGGGCTGACCGTGCTTGCCAAGCCGGGAACTGGCTCGCAGCGATCAGCAACTGGTTGGACCCCGCAGCCTGCTTTTATAGCTGGCTGCTGGGGAGAACCAACCAATGGGTAAAGGGGAGAACGCCCCCGCAAAGTGAATGGACCTGAGTGAGAACTCCTAGAGTCCTCAGGACATAACAGTTAGCTTGAGCAATCACCATTTCTGCACTGCATAGCAGGTCACTTAAATGGGAAAAAGAACTAGGTTCCACCAGTTACTCAGCCATGGGACAGTGCAAGTTATACTGGTATACTTTTCTGCTAGCTTCTACTAGGACTGGAATACAAGAAGTCCAAGAAGAAACCTCAGATTTCAGTTGTGATGGACTTCAACTCCCATATTTTTAGTCACATTAAGAGAGATGCTGTCCAATACCTTGGGAAAGAAAACATTTATAAAATACTATTTTGAATAGCTATTGCAAAGCACCTGATTTGTAAGGGCACCATTACCATTGAAAAGAAGGACTTATTTTTTTATTGTACTGTTTTCTAAATGAAAATACTCAAAACTTTCATTTTGTTTTAATCAAAGAGGAAAAATATACAGGGAAAAACAGCGATGCTGAAAGGTGGTGGAATGTCAGTTATTTCATTCAGCTAACCCCATTTAGAATGGATCAGCTCAAAGAACTGCATGTTTTCCTCCCACATCACTTAATTTGACCATCAGGGCCAGATATGACCCTCATATTTGACTCTCACAACCTTTTAAAGAAAATGTTTAATAGCAGTATGTGGGCTACAAATTTGTTTGATAAAAAGGGGCCCTTTTTCCTTATCTTTTTCTATGTATTTATCAGTTGCCTATATCAAAGTGCTGCAAGGTTGTGATAAGTTCAGATTGCTCACAGAGTCATAGATGAGGGAAGGGATATGGATGAAGGAAAATGTTAAATATATTCATTCCCTGTTGATTTTGCAATACAATTCCATACAATCAATATACAAGATAACTTCGCCTGCATTAATTAGCCCTGACTTTTTACAAGAGAGTTTAGAATCATACAGGAACACACAGCCGCATATAAGAAAAAGTGAAACATTCAAACATTAGCATAAAGGAATAAGCTATGTTCCTTGGGTAGGGTATAAAACACAGAAGAGCATTTTTTTTTTAAGATTGAAAAGAAATGTTTGACCTCAGGAGATAAAATCCATCATTGGACTCATCCTCTGGGTGGCTATTTTGTGGTCCTAGAACCTCAAAAAAGATGGAGCTGGGGAATATGCTGCATCCGACCCCCACCTTTCTTTGCTCTGCCTTACATAAACAAATACTTTTTTAGTTAACTTTTGCAATGGTAAGATTTTCTTTTTTTTTTCAGACAAAGAGTACAAGGAAGAGCAATCTTTGCCTTTACTGGACTATTTCCATGGAGTGCTTGAATAATCAGAGCACCTGATTGTCAGAATAAAGGCCTCTTGGAAGAGGTGAGAAGTCAAGTCTCCTCTGTCAAGCTCAAATCCTGGTGAATTCATGGCTGTGCAATTTTCTCAGCAACAATATAAATGTGGTTTGCTATTGCTTTCTTCTCTGATGTTTCTATGTCCAGTATAGCCTATAAGTCTGGGAATCCCTGGTGGTCTCTTTCTATCCAAACTAGTATGATGAAGGGATTAAAAATGTGTTCTGATGGCCTAGAGGTAGAATTTTTGCCTCACAATCAAGAGGCTTTGAGTTCGATCCTAGGTAGAGGCTAATATTTGGAATAGACTCTCCTGCTCAAACAGGGGGTTGGATTAGATGACCTCTCACAACATGTATTGCAGTGTAGTTTTTGTGGGGATAACATGAGAGATTATCATGAAGCTGACTTGATCTGGAAAATGAGCACCACTAGCAGATACCAAAGGTTCAGCGTTTGAATCAGATCAGTAGTTTTATTCAGGACTTTAGAATGAGACAATATATTGCAGTATTTTGTGTTTCTCACATACTTTCATTTCCTGGGTCTATTAAGAGAACAGAACAGAACAGAAAGAAAAATAGAAAAGAATAAAATAGAATAGAATAGGTTTATTGGCAAGTATTTCTTTCAATTGCATTCTATGTTTTTTGCATTCTGCCTTAGTGTCACAGAGGCCTTTAAATGCTCGGCTGGGGTCTCTTAAGAACAATGTAGGCTCTCCCTACATCACGATCCTGGCTGCTTTATATTGGTTTTACTTCCGTTATACAAGAAATCGCAGACAAGCTTGCCATCACACTGAGTTGAAATAGAGATACACCTCCACCCTTTCCGTTTCTCCCAAGCTCCTTTAAACAGTGAACTTCCCCACCCGCTCCCCATACCGCAAATAATTCTCAGTCATAAGCATCCAGGGATGCTCCTTGCAGCGTTGCTTGGTGTTTGGGGGCTTTCCTTCCGCGAAGGGCACAATAGCTTTTGCTCCTATCGCGATTATTCCACGGCGGTCGTGTGTGGTGGCGAAGTTAACGTGTTTGCGGGGGCGGCAGCAGAAATGGACAAGAACTAACTTTCCCCGTTTATCTGGGGCCTCCGTTTCTATTGGAGTGGTCTGAAAATCCGGGCCTGTAACGCGGAGGAAACCATCCACCAGCCCGAAGAGTCAAGGTTTCCTTCTGGCGATCCTTAAGGGCTTCCCTCTAAACCTCGGCTGGCAAGATGAGCTGCCCAGCTCCAGCTGGGAGAAACTTTCCGCATTTCTCAACGGAAGTGGAGGCGGGGGACCTCCGGGGAAGGAGCGAAGCCGATCCAAAGAGGCTTCGGGGGGAGGCAGAGGACCCCCCCCCCCCCAGGCGAGGCGAGGCGGGGCGGGCGGACGGGCATCTGAGTCAGGCTGCTCCTGCTAGCCAGCAGAGCAGCCAGCCGGCCTTCCGCCGCAGTAGCCCGGCGTGAAGACCAGCGCAGCGCTGAGGGTTTTTTGGGGGGTGTGGGGGGAGAGGGAGAGGTGGAGGGAGCGGAGAGTCGCGGAATGGCAGGCGCGCCGTCCAATGGGAAGGCATCGGGACGACCACGGGGGCCGAACGAGGGCCGGTGGCGTGGAAGCTGCAGCTCCCCAGCCATTCAATAGAGGGGGACGCCGCTACCGTTACTCCGACCGCGTCGACTTCCCTGCAGCTTTGGGATTTCGGGAGCCGGGCGAGAAGTGGCTCCCTTCCAAAGTCTCGATGGACTTGCGATGGAGCGTCATCGTCTGAGCGCTGCCGCCGCCGCCGCCGCCGGTGCAGAGAGGCCGGCTTCTGCTCCTCTTCCCTCCCTGCAGGATCCAAGGCTTGGCGGACGTCGGCCAGGAACAGCAACGGGCAGCCGGCACCTCGGAGGAGGGAGATTCAACGACTCTTTCCCGTCGCCTTAACGGCGGGCGCTTCTCACGCGACCTCGGCCACTTCCTCGCTCAGCATCCCCAGACCGACCGCTCGCCCGTTGCGGCGGGGGAAGCCGAGCTTGGCCGTTGCGCGCAAGAGTTGATAGTCCCCGCACTTCTGTCCCCGCAATGCACTTAGTCGGGAATCAGGGGCTCCGCGACCTCTGAAAGTTTGCGCGCTCCCGACCTCGCCCGGCCGCTTTGGCTGCGGAGCGGAAACGCTCCGGCTCCGCGGAAGGACGGAGCAACGGCCGAGTCGTCTCCTGGGAGGATGTGTTAACTTGGTGCAGAGGAGTCCCTCACGCTGGACCGATCCTCTTCTCGGGAAACCTCGGCAAGCGATGGAAGGTAGGAAGGACTGGAACTTCTTCTGAGCGGCGACGTGTAGCCGAGTCCGAGGGAGGAGGAAGGCGGGCCTCCGAGGAAGCTGGCGCGATGCCCTCCTTGCTGGGAAGAAAGCGCTGGGACCTCTTGACCCACCTCGACCGAGTCGCTGTTGGAAGCCTTTGCCTGTGATGTGCCCCAGTTGGCAGGACGGGTTTCCAGTCCTGTCCCCAGCTTAGCAACATGAAAGTGTTCCGCAGGAAGGCTCTGGTGCTCTGCTTGGGCTACGTCCTTCTGCTGCTGCTTACGATGCTCAACTTGCTGGACTACAAGTGGCACAAGGGGCCACAGCAGTGTAGTGGCCCCTCACCCGCCCGGCGCATATCCTATCCGCAGCAGCTGCCTTATTACGCCTCTCAGTCCAGGTCAGACACACGGGCTCTCTACGGGCCTCCTGCGCGCTTGGCCCGCAAGCGACAGCTGGTCTACGTTTTCACCACTTGGCGTTCAGGCTCCTCTTTCTTTGGAGAGCTCTTCAACCAGAACCCGGAGGTCTTCTTCCTTTATGAGCCTGTGTGGCATGTGTGGCAGAAGCTGTACCCAGGAGATGCTGTGTCCCTGCAAGGTGCAGCGCGTGACATGTTGAGTTCCCTCTACCGCTGTGACCTCTCTGTCTTCCAGCTCTACAGCACTGCGGGGACAGGGAAAAATCTCACCACCTTGGGCATCTTTGGCGCGCCCACCAACAAGGTAATCTGCTCCTCACCCCTCTGCCCAGCTTACCACAAGCAAACTGTCGGTATGGTGGATGAAAAGTTGTGTAAGAAGTGCCCGCCGCGCCAGCTCAGCCTTTTGCAGGAGGAATGCCTCAGGTACCACACTTTAGTCATCAAAGGTGTGCGGGTCTTTGACATTGCAGTTTTAGCACCACTCATCCAAGACCCTTTCTTGGGTCTCAAAGTTATCCACCTGGTCAGGGATCCCCGGGCTGTGGCTAGTTCCAGGATCAAATCCCGCCATGGGCTCATCCGTGAGAGCTTACAGGTGGTGAGGAGCAGGGACCCTCGCATCCACCGAATGCCATTTCTGGATGCAGGCCACAAGCTGAACAAGAAGGAAGGAGGAGGTGGTTCAGACTACCATGCCTTGGGTGCTATGGAAGTCATCTGTGGCAGCATGACAAAGACTCTGCAAATGGCTTTGCACCCACCGGATTGGCTGAAGGGGAATTATATGGCTGTCCGGTATGAGGACTTGGTGGTGGACCCCATCAAGACTTTGCGACAGGTCTATGGGTTTGTCAATTTAGTGGTGAGCCCAGAGATGGAAAAGTTTGCTCTCAATATGACAAGTGGACCTGGTTACTCTTTTAAACCTTTTGTGGTCTCTGCCAGGAACGCTAGCCAGGCAGTTAATGCCTGGAGGACCGCACTGAGCTTTCCTCAGATCAAGCAAGTGGAAGAGTTTTGCCAACAGTCTATGTCTATCCTAGGCTATGAGAAAGCCAGTAGTCCCGAAGAAGTAAAAAACCTTAGCAAAACCTTGCTCAGGAAGCCAAGATTATGAAAAGGATGTTGGCCTTTCGACACATAAGGATGTACAAAGAGAGTTACCTACAATCTTCCACTTAACAACAAGAGGGAGAATGCAAAATACAGCTTTTTCTTAAAAGATACATTGTTCATTTTACTTCTCTAGAGACTACTGAGAATTATACCCATTCACATTTTTGCATTGCTCAGCTGATATAATTTAAACACACACACAATGACTTAAGTATTTGTAAGACTTTATTTCCTCCCTCCAGAAATTCAAGGCACATGATTCAGTACATACCAGAATCTTTATATACTTCTTGTGATAATAATTATGAGAGCTTTGCACATTTGTGGTGAGGGTTGGGTGGCATCCCAGGTAAGGGACTAATCAGTAAAACAAGATTTAGAGGACTGAACTTTTATATAAATATTTAAATGTAATGAAGAATTCAATAAATATGCTCATTTTACAGTGATTTGATTGTACACACGTATAAATGCATTTATTTATGATACTTGTGATGAAAGCACTTTAGAGAGTTTGCTGGTTGGCAGAAAAACTATTCTTACTTTCTTAAAAGCAGATAAATGGCTTCTTGGTTTTCCTGTCTGTATAAAAAAGTTAAAAAAAGATAAACAGGATTCTAAAATATCTATTGATAGAAATAGTTTTCCATTTAAAAAAAATACAATTTTTCATGTGCTTATGCCACATTGCAACAAAAAATTAGATTGTAAATCAAATTGCACTTTTAAGACAGCCAATTTATTGTGGCATAAACTTTTGATCAGATTCCTGAATTGTTAACTTGCTAAAACTTTACATCTGTAAAAGTGGGATATAATATGGCATTTTTAAACAAAATATTTTTTTTTCTGGCTGCAGTTCTGAGGTTTAAATGGCTCTTGCTGGTTTTCTTTCTAAATCTATGACAGAATGAATTAACATTTTTTAAAAAGGCGTTGGTTGTTGCCTATAGAAACTGTGCTTTAGAACCACACAGTAAATGTTGCTATTTCTTATGGGCAGCATCTGAATGAATGAATAGTAACAAAATAGTTGCTGCTGAGAAGCAAATGTTATTTAAGTCTCCAGTTCTACGTTGGTATAGGGATAAAATTCATTGAACTCAGTATATTTAAATTTTGGCAATCAATCAGTTTCTTTCACTGAGGAAAGTAAAAGATACACTTTGAAACTGATAATGTTTTAAGGGTCTTTCTTTCCTAACACTGAATAGAGAATTATTACTGGCTAATGGGCAATTGTTAAGCGAGATTACCTGCCAATAAGTGCTTATTTTATCTCTGTATATAGAAAGCTTGGAAACTTTGAAAATGCTCTGAGGGTGCCTGATAGGGGATTCAAAATTAATTATCAACAAGTATCTTAATTGGATTGTTCTAACAGCAAGACCAAATGTTACTGCATCAGAATTTTAGACTTGAATTAAAGGGTGTTCTAGGCTTAGTATCTTGGGCTGTGTGCTATGGTTCATTTGAATTCTATCCTTGAAGGTATGCTAGCTTTTAGATGCTTAAGATGGCTATTATTAGAGGAGTAAGGATTGTGAAAATCAATGGAATTTACCCCCGTGTAGACCTAGAATTGCCTGTATTATTATTTTTCCTCTCTTCATTTGCTATTTCATTAAGTGTCTCCTTCTGAAGCCTGTGTCCTCTTAAATGTTTTAATTATAGAGATGAGCTACATCTGCTGAAATTGTAACTTAGATTTTTCTAAGAGGGAGGTGCAGACTACTCTGCCAAGGACAGGAACTTTTTGATCTTGCTGAGTTGGAAGACTAAATGTTAAAAATGGTTCTTGGGACTTTGTTCTGCCTATAGCTCCAGTGTCCAGGACTTTACCTCGCTCATCTGTCTTTGCCAGGAGTAGATAGGATCAGCTTTATTCTATCAACAATGCAAAAGACATTGCCAATAACTCTACATATTTGGAAATGCATTATCATCTTTAAATTGAGTATAGTTGAAGACCTCTGACAAACCTCTGACAAACATGGATCGTGGTGAATGAAGAAAAAAATAAATGAGAAAAGTTATTTATGTAAATAATAATGAGAGGGAAATGGATATAAATGGTCAATCAACACCTCACTCTGGGTCATACAGGTAGTGCTTGATTGAGATCTAAATTTCTGTTGGAAAGGAAGATTGTTGTTAAATGAGTTTTGTCCCATTTTATGCCCTTGCCACAGTTATTAAGTGAGACACTGCAGTTGTAAAGTGAATCTGGCTTCCATTGGCTTTGCTTGTCAGAAGATCTCAAAGCTGATCATATGACCCCAGGACACTGCAACCATCATAAATATATTGCCAAGCATTTGAATTTTGATCATGGGGATGCTGCAACAGTTGTTAGTGTGACAAATGAACATAAGTCACTTTTTTCAGTCCCATTTTAACAGAATTAATGAAACAACATTTGGAAGTCACCTTGGAGGTCTTCTATCTAATCCAACCCAACTGCTTAAGCAGGAGACCTTATAACAAGGGTCTTCAAACTTGGCAAGTTTAAAACTTGTGGACTTCAACTCCCAGAATTCTTGAGCTAACATGACTGGAGGAGGAATTCTGGGAGTTGAAGTCCACAAGTTTTAAAGATGTCAAATTTGAAAACCCTTGCCCTATAACACTTCAAATAGTCACTGAACAAATAGTTTTAAGTTGTACCTTAACATAATATTGGGCCCTTCCAATTTCCAATTTCCTTTTGTATGAACTGAGGATAGGATGCCGAGTTTTTGCTATTTTTTTTCTCAGCAACTCAAGATCAGTAGGAGAAAAAAAATCCCTTCAAACTTGTTGAAGAATAGAAACAATAGCAGTGAATATGTGCCCACTGAGAAGTAGCTTTTTTTTTTTTTCAAAGGGGCCAGAGGAGATGAGATTCTGTAGTCTTTTCTACAGGACTGTTGTTCTATAACTTGAATTTATTGGCCAAGTGTGATTGGACACATAAGGAATTCGTCTTGGTGCAAATGCTCTCAGTATACATAAAAGAAAAGACAACATCTTATTATTCCATACAACATCTTATTATTCTTGACTCTTGATGAAGAGTCAAGAATAATAAGATGTTGTATGGAAACATTACAACAAGATGTTGTATGGAAACATTATATAGAGAACATTCTGTTATGGTATTATTTGCAATGAGCCTTTGTGCAATCAACCTGGACAAACCAGTGCTACGTGTTGCATCTTGTGACTTGGTGCATTGAATAACCAAATTCCCAAGGAAGACCGGTGAAAACCTACATAGTTGCTTTAGTACATGTCTCCTTGATATTGTTGTCCACTTTGCGTATTATTCCACTAATTAGATGCTCTTTCCCTGCTATTGAAAAATGATGGAAACTTCAGTAAGTGCTTCAGCAGTCTATAAAATCTATTTAACTAAAGACTATGGTGATTAAAAGGCATGTTTGAGAAAATGAGAGACAATAATCTATACTGTATGTATGTTATACGCATTCATGTATAGTGTATTCATGGCCCTATGAATGATCTTCAGGTCTTTGTAAACTGTTTCCATCTTTGTATAATTTACTTGCTCCCTGAAACAAAATCGGACACAAAGACTTGGAATTAGCAAATGTGATTGGATGTGCTGTCCGTTCTAGCATTTTAGTAACTGCAAGATTCCAGACATTTCTGGATAAGGGGCTTATTATTTCTAACTTTTTTCTACATTCCAATGGATGACCTCCTCAATTTGAACCCCCTTATACAATGTGGCATCTGTATCTGAAAACTACTGTTCCTAGCACTCTAGGTTTAATTACTTCTCCATAGCACTGAATAGTCTAAGTACTTTAATCACAGGTTTTTTGCTTGTTTCCTTTTTGCTTATCATATCAATAGCACACCCTTCCGTAAGACATTGTATATATGTGTGATATTATTCATGCGTTCAGTTCTAACCTCTCATAACAATGTTATGTGGAAACATCTTTCTTTATGGTTTCAGATAAACGAAAGTAAAAGGAAGCTGCTACTTAGAGCATAGAAAAAATACCAGCCACAAATGTTTTCTGTCCTTGGAGCACGGAAGGTTTCTTTCAAGAAAATGAGTTTTTCCCCAAATATCTTCTTTGATCCTCAAGAAAAAGGAGAGCTCAGGAATCCCATATTAAATAATGCCCTCTAGTATCCAATCTTCAACGTCTTATCATGCTATTTTAGCTGTGAGTGCAAAAACAGGAAATTTCCCACAGGAAGAATTCTTATAATTTCTTAAGTTTATTAAATCCATATGAACTCTTAGTCCATTTAAACCTTTTTAAAATCAACACTCTATTCACCCAGCATATTCTGATTTTTTTTTTTTAAAAAAAAAAAAATGCTTAAACACATACTTAAAACTTCCTTTGTAGTGGATTGAAGGAAAAGTCACCCAGGGAATTCAATACAACTTGCCATTCCTGTAATTCTCAATATTAAAAAATAAAAAATAAATTGCAAATTGATTAAAAAATTAGGATCAGCTGAACTTTGAGTCTGTTTAAAGGCTACATTGACTATAAGCTTAGATGTAATCTCTTGACTCCCAGCTGCTCATTTTATAAGCAGATTGCAAAAAGATTAGTTCTTACTGTCCACTCACGAGGAGCAGCTTTCTGGGCTCGTGGGCTACCCCATGATATCTATTTGGAGAACATCTCACTGGTGGATTTCATCCACGATACTGGCCCTGCTTCTTCAGAGATGTCTTCAGTTCTCCATGCCCTCGATTGGAAGTCTTTTTTTTTCTTTTTAAAGAAAAGGACATTGGGCAGCCTAGAATCGTCTCACCTCAACACCTTCTTGTCATTCCTGGATATCTATGGAAATTTCCATTTTTTCACCAGAGTTAAATAGTGAAGCTTATTCCATATCCTGAAAATTTTGTATGGCATTTAAACTGCTGTTGTTGGATATCTTAATTTTCCCTTCCTTATACTCTTCTAGCTCAGTGTAGGGATTCTGGCCCCCACAACTGGATCACAACCTTGCTCCGCCTCAAATTGCACTCCGGTGTATTCGATTCCAGCCCTTGCCTTGCCAGTAAGCATGATAATGTTAGTCTTGCTTTGCCCAATTTGCCCTTGCTCAGTGGAAACATAACTTACTCTAAGAAGACCTTATGAATAATTAACCTTAAATCTGCAAGCAAATACACTAATTTAGTATAACTAGAATACTACGGTATTTCTGTGTCATGCTTATGTTTTTAGGTGGAAAACTGGCTGTAAAATTAGATCTTGCAGTTTTCAAAAGGCAAACACTCTGTCTTAGGGCTGTGCATGCTTTGAAATTGGTTCAGAAGAATTTTTTGGGGGCGGTGGGGGGAATCTCCTGCAAATACAATTGTGGCAACTCTACTACTTGTTAAAGTAGTCTAGCTTCCCTGTGTGCCTGAAGACAAGCTGCTATAGCTGAAAAGCTGTATTAATGAATGTATTCCTTAAACAGCATTTCTTTTTTTAAAGCCCTGAATGAAAACCAAAAAACAGTTGGGCTGCTTTAATAAATAGCAGAGAGATATGGGTATTCAAAAGAGCCCTAAGATATCTTCCAAATATTTTTTAAACATGTACAACACAAGTATATCCTGAACCGTGTCCCTAAAGAACAGGGAAATTAAAGTTTGATAACACTCTGCAAGTATTGATGGTCAATTTGCATATTATATTCTAATAAAATATGTTTCTTGGTCATTGGAGAGGAGAAATTATATGCACATGGAGATAAGCCAAGCTTTGGATTCCCCTTTGACCCCATGTTTTTGAGAGCAAGTTCTGGAGGTTTTGTTTTTGAAAACTCTATTATTATTATTTTGGGTCATCCACCATAAGTTTCTGTGTTTCAACTTCTAAATGATAAGGATTCTGCTTGTTTTTAGAAATTGTGGGACATCACAAAAGGGTTTAGATACTATATCTGGCCTTTAAGCCCAGGGATCTGGAGGGAGAAACATCAGATTTAGAGCAGGTGATTATGCTATATTTGTCACTGGAACTAAATAATTTGTTATCCCTTCACCTGAATCTCTTAAGTTGTTGTAGCTGTTCCATGTGAAACAACTTATAAATATCTGACCTAATTCTCTGAGTATGCATTTTTGGAGTATGTGTTATTTTGTTAAGGTTAACTATAACATTTGTTTTCATTTTTGTTATGACACTGAAGTAAAAAAGCATAAATGAGGTGGAGATATATGTGAATTATGATAAGATATATTGTAAGAAGATAGCATATTGGTGGAAGACTTCAATAAGCAAAAAAGGTAAGAAACCTTGTATTTTTATATGTCCTGATAGAAAACTCTGTGGTTCAACAACTCTTTTATTATGAAATAATGCATAGCTATAGCTTTCTTGTAAACACCAGAAAAAAGTAATTGAATAGTTCACAATTTATATTATATTTTTCAAAATTGTTTTCATTCCTAACCAGTGTGAATCCTTATTTTGTAATGACCCGATTCAGTGAGGAGGTAAATATTTATTTTGCTTTTCAGATAAAAAATACTTAGAAATTCAAGATGAGTTATCCTTGTTAGTGTACTCCAACTAATAACAAGTGGGCCTATGTACAAAAAAGAAAACACATTTATTCTCGTAATGTTTGGATTGTATTATTTTTTTATTTATGATAATTTCATGGCAAATTGAGATAATATATTGCGCTCCATAGTGTTCTATATATTGACTTTTCTTTTAAAAATCAAATCCATAGAATCTTTTACCTATATAAAGTATAATTATAGAGCTATGAGTTGCATAAATTAAGAAAAATGGGAGGAAGGAGTGCTATCAATATTGCCTTGCATAGTGGAGGATCGGATATAAATCTAATAGAATATGTCTATCATGGCTTCTATCCTTCTTCGCTCCATTATCAGCATAAGCAATCTTGATTTTCATATTACTTTGGTTTAAAGGGCTGTCTTTTACAATGAGACATTATGGATTAAAATAGGGGGGACTCAATGATTGTCTGGTTGCCTCAATTTAAGAAAACAACCTGAGAACGAGCCAGCAGCCCATGTAGCACTTCACAGAGATGTGTTGATTTTTCTCTTTGGAGAACTGTTTGACCATTTATCTTACTGTATTATTTGATACCAGCCTGGAATGAAATACTGTATTGACCACAGATGTTTCAGGTGGCAGTCTATGGATGATCATTAGCTACTACTGGCTGACAAAACACATTAAGTAGTGATGGTGGTGCCTTCCCGCTGTGAAAGAAGATACTAAGGTGCCAGACAATTACTCTGTTCATCCATTGACTAAGATAAAGACAGACCTTGTGTTATGGGAGGGCAATCATCTCATCATGTTGATGTTCAGTGTGATGACGATTAAGTATTCTGTTCTTCTTTAGAGGGAGGGGAGGGGAATAGTGAGCTAATTGGGAGCTATGGTTACCATTTTTCTTTTTAGTGTTTACTTTTTAGTGAATGAAAAGATAATAATAACAGCAGATAATTAAAACACCTCTGGGGGGGGGGGCATTTGTTGATTTTTATTACTATTTGTTAAAAGATGGACATTTCTATTTAAAACTTCCAGGTAGGACTTCTGAGTAACCCTGGGCTGAGAGAACAAAAAATGCTTAATAAAATATTTCTGTGTTCAGTGCAGTGTGGAGTTACCATTTCAAATCTGCTTCTGTCTGATTGTGGAAAAGAAATGTCTCAGCAGGCCTGCAAACCTAGGATCTACCTATCTAAGTCTACATAGGATGGCAAATATACTACCCAATCTGATCTGTGTTTTTTTTTTAAAGTAGTTCCCACTGGGTTACAAATAAAGGTATTAGGAATAATAATATGTAATAAAGGTGTGGTAGGATCCCCACATTAAAACGGAATGAAATATAACTAGTCAAAACTATTTTCCTTCATAATAGTATGTTTAATTAATTAAAAATATCATTCACTAACAACTTTTATCCTAAGCTGTTATAGAACAGGTAGTCCTTGTTCAGTGACTGACTCAAACAGCGACTGTTTTTACTTAGGACAGTGATGAAAAAAATAATTTTCTGGTGGTGAGGTCATGGCAGAGCGGAGCAGGAGAGCAATCTCTGAAATCCTGTATCCGAATTTTTAACGCTTGGAAGCTCTCAGAGGCATCGTGAAGCTTGGAGAGACCCATGAATTAGAAGGGGAAGCCTAGGAGCAGAGTGGAGGAAAGCAACCTCCCACTGTGACAAGGGGAAACCCTTTGAATCCGGTGCAAAAGAAACCCGGCATCTATGGCGGGTCCGAAGCTGTGAGAGCCAGCTGTGATTGGGAAGCAGGAAAGTGGATCAACGCAAGACATCAGAAGAATGGCAGACTGGGACAGTTTTTGAGAGGTGAGAGAAGAGAGCCCCATGAAAGACTTTGACAGAGGGAGTCTCTGGTGAGAGTGAATACAGCGGCTAATTGGCGGGGATAGCGGAGTGAAAGGGAGAGGAGGAAACAGAACAGTTTGACAGCTGAGAGAGAGCACTGCAGAAGAAAAGATCAAGACTCTGTGAATAAAAACTTAAAATTTCTACGATTTGGATTGATTACTAGTAGAGCAGAAAAGAGACATCAGAGAGAACAATTGGAACTTTAATGGAGAACTGTAGTTGAATGGAGAGTGGAACCATTTTGATGGAAAGCTGTGACTGTGCAATTTGAGAGTGAAAGTGACTAAGTATTTAAAGATGACTGAGGAAAGTAATGTCATGGTGTGCAGAAGAAAGGGAAAAGAAGAAGAAAGAAGAAGAAAACTGAATAATTTCTAAGTATTAAATTCAAAAGTGTATATTGAAAAAAAATCTAAAGTAATATATGTATATAGTTGATTGCTTGCAAGAAGAATTAATTAATTTATCCTATTTCATAGATTGCTGCATTATTTATAACTGCTATACCCTATATATCCTTTATATCTTTCCACAATTTGATACCTTGGATAACAACTAATTAATCAATTGATGTATAACTAATTAATGGCTATATATTGATTCATAGACTTAATTGAACTATAAGAAAGTTATAAGATATAGTATATAAGAAAAGAAAACAATCAAACATGTATTTATATTTATTGAATTATATATGTTTACTATATAAGCTATTATATTTAGAATTTTACTTAATCAATTTATTAAAAGGATTAAATAAGATTAGAAAATTAAGAGGGTTACAGACTATCATAGATTATAAACAATAATGATATTTAGTTTTACATTGTTGTGTATATATATATATATATATGTGTGTGTGTGTGTGTGTGTGTGTGTGTGTTTTCTTAAGTTTTCGTGGGTACTTACATGTATGGTATTCAGCTTTGTTCGGGTATTTTCCCATGTCATTGTAGTTGTGCTTTTAAAGTTGTAGCAATGTTTCGGCAGAATCTCATCTGCCACCATCAGGCTTCTGTATTGTGTTCGTCTGTGAGTCAGACTAAACAGCTGTGATAGTCTGACTCACAGACAAACAAATGCAGAAGCCTGATGATGGCAATGAGATCTGCACACAATCTACAATGACATGGGAAAATACCCGAACAAAGCGGAATAATCTATATCTATATCTATATCTGTGTGTGTGTGTGTGTGTGCATAAATTAAGGAGAGACATTATTAAGTATATTAGACCTTGTAGTGATAAACTGAAGGGATTAGAATAAGATAAAAGGGGAGAGATAAACATAGAAAATGCAGAAGGGAGTTGATACAACTGATGATAATATTGAAAGACTTTCTTAAGAAAATAGGTAGATTTGGGAAGCCTAAGATGTCCACCATGACAACTACTGCTAAGATTGGGAAGAAAACAACATCCAACCCAACATCAATGATAACATCACCAGCAGGACAACGTTTGATAGAGGGCATGCTGAATCCTGAGAAGGCGAGTCAGGTATCAAATATGCAAACAATTCAAATGGCATTAACAACAATACAAGAAATGATGGTGAGAAACCACACAGACTTTAAAACTGAAATGGGGGAAATGAAAGGTAAAATATGGAAACTAGATGAGAAGATAAGTACAATCCAACAAACACTAGTAAAGACAGAACATAAAATGAAAGCGGTGGAGGCAAAGGTCGAACAAACAGATAAGAAAGGAGAATCAATAGAACAGAAATTAATGGGAGAGAACAGGAAATTAGAAGAGGCAATTGCATATTTGGAGATGGAAAAGGCTGATTTCTTCCTCAGATTTCAGAATGTAATAGAAGAAAAGGGGGAGAACTTGCCCACATTAATGGCAGATCTCATAACAGAAGCATTACAAAAAGAGATTTCAAAGGGAAATCGATGAGGTATGTTAGGAATAACATAGGTTACCTAACGTAGTTTGGGTAAAATAATATATATAAACTATGATTGTAAGTTTAAGTGTGTGTCACTTTAAAACTGCAAAGCATGTAATTTTGGGTGTGGTGTGAAACCACCATAAGAGGGAGCAAGAGAACCTGATTGATTGCTGACAATTACTGGATTGCATGGATTGATGGTTTGTTAACTGCGTGTTTCCCCTACTGCTGAGTTGCTGAAGGAAGAGAGGAGTTTTTGAGTTCTTCATATCTCTACTGCAAGGAGATATATTACTGGACTGATATTTGTAAGTTTATTGACCTCTCTTTTTCGACACTGGAATTTGCAACTGAATAATCCCTGGACGGACTGAATTAGTGAATGATATATGGACTGTTTGGACTATGCTATAACTCTTACCGGAATAAACTATTTAATTAGCACTGTGTATCTGTTTTACTGAGTGTAAGCTACAAAAACGTTTATCTCACATATTTTGCCTGCCTGCCTGACAGCTGTGCAGATTCTGCTAGGGTGTATCCCTAACACTGGTTATGGGCCCAGCTGCACAGTCAGACTAACCAGGATATAACAGGCTTATATAAAGTGAGAGTTAGTGTAGTTACACAATACTGTAAACAGACAGCTGTGTTTTATTAATTATAGTTTAATATCCTGAGAAAGATGGCACAAGTCAGTTTACCAAGTTTGTCTCTAATATCTAAACTGGATGGAACAAACTATGTTTCATGGTCTATGAAATGCAGCCTACTTCTACGCAGAGAAGGTTTGTGGAGTATAATTCAAAACCCACCAGAGGTAGATGCTTGGGATCCAGAGGATGAAGATGATGCCCAGAAAATACAAGAATATAAACTGAAGAATGAGCAAGCTCTCTGTATAATAGGACTGACACTCTGTGACCAGCAGCTTGTCCATATTCGTGGAGAAGAAACAGCTGCTAAGTGCTGGGAGAATTTAAAGAAGATTTATGTTCGAGACAGTGTAGGAGCACATATAAATCTTACACGAAAGCTGTTCAGAACACATCTTCAAAAGAATGGAGACATGTTGACTCATATAAACACTATGAAGAGAATTTTTCAGGAGCTGCATGAAAAAGAGCTTATCTTCACTGAACTACATCAGGTTTATGTAATTTTGTCTTCATTAGATGAGAGCTATGATGACTATGTAACTTCGCTGGAAGTTCTGCCGAAAGATAACCTCACATTAACTGACATTACTGGCAGATTAATTGAAGAAGCCAGGAGAAGGCTTGAAAGGGATCAACTCAGAAGGGAACAACCACAAGAGGAATTATCTTCGTCAGCCTACACAATTAAAAAATGTTTTAATTGTGGAAGAAGAGGACATTTGGCTAGATTCTGCAAGAAAGAAAAACGCCACAATGACAGCCAGAATGCTAAAAGGCATCAAAAGGATAAAAAATGCTTAGAGTTAGCCATGTATAGCAACGAAACTGTGAACAATAATAATTTTTGGGTTGTAGATAGTGGAGCATCACACTGCATAACGAAAGATAAGAAAAGATTTATTAAGATGTCCGCGAGTTCACAGCAGATATTGTTAGCTAATGGTTGGAGACTTAAAGCAAAAGCTGAAGGTACTGCATATTGTTCTTGCATACAAGAAAATGTAAAAATGTTATATGTACCACAACTTAAGTTTAATTTGCTTTCGGTTAGAGTTTTGATTAAACTAGGTTATGTAGTTACCTTTAGGGGAGAAAACTGCATAATAGAAAAGGAAGGTAAAAAAGTGATTGCAACTTTAAAAGGTGAATTGTATGTGTTAAATGATAATCAATTAGAGGTGGCTAACACAGTGTATAATAACGTTAAACCTCATGATGAATGCATACATTTGTTACACAGATGTTTAGGGCATATAAATTTTAAAATGCTCAAGCAAACGGTTGAACTGTCTAAAGATATAAAAATGAAGCCTTGCAGTAAGTATTTGCACTGCAATGCTTGCAGTCAAGAAAAAAGCAAGGTAATACCAGCAAATAGAGTTAATGGATTTAAAACTAAAGAGCCTCTAGAGGTCATATTTGCTGATATTATAGGTCCTAAAAAACCAAGTGTGGGAGGTGCTCGTTATATATTAAGTATAATGGATCATTATTCTAGATATGGTTTCTGTTATTTAATGAAGAGTAAAACGGAAACATATCAAAATTTCTTTAATTGGTTGAAGTTTGCAGAAAGAAAAACTAAAAGGAAACTAGTAACTCTTGTAACTGATAATGGTACGGAATTTATAAATAATAAATTCCAAAATAGACTGAAGATGGCAGGTGTAGAACATAAAAAGTCTGCACCATATAGGCCACAACATAATTCCTTCATAGAAAGACGAGGCCAAACACTACAGGCAATGGCTCGTACTATGTTGTCGGATTCAGGATTACCTGAAAATTTGTGGGGAGAAGCAATAATGTGTGGTAATCATATATTGAATAATGTTGTTAACTCAACAACAGGTGAATTACCATTCACATGGTGGCATGGTAGAAAACCTGACCTAAGCTACATGCACACATTTGGAGCACCAGCATGGGTGCATATTCCTACACAACTGAGACATAAGGGACAGCATAGGGCTAAAAGATTATTTTTTGTAGGTTACAAATCTAACCATAAATCTTACAGGTTCTGAGAAAGGATACAACTAGAATTTATTGTAGTGCTAGTGCACAATTCCTGGAACATGTAGGATGGGAAAAACTGGAGCAAGATTCGAATAAAGATGTAATTATAGAAACCTACAAAAGACCAAACCACCATATCAGTAATAAGAAAAGTCCAATTAAAGAGGAAGTAAAGGAAGAGCAAATAGGACCAAAACAAGAAGAAATAGATAACCAGGAACAGGTGATAGATAAAAGTCTACCTGTAAGCCCTGTACTACCTAGACGGTCAACACGAGAAAGCAGACCACCTGATAGGTACCAAGCAAGTGTAGTTTGCCAGGTTAGTAAAATTCCAACTACTGTGGAAGAACTAAAAATGTATCCTGCGAAGGATCAAGAGAATTGGCATACAGCAATGCAAAAGGAACTGAATTCATTAAAACAGATGGGAGTCTATGAGAATGCTAAATTACCTCCAGGTGAAAAGTCCATTGGCTGTAAATGGATATTTAAATTAAAAACAGGTAAAAATGGGACTGTTACCCATAAGGCTAGGTTGGTAGCTCAAGGATTTAATCAAACTGCATGTGATTATGATGAAGTGTTTGCACCGAATCTAAAAGCAACAACTTTGAGAGCAGCTTTAGTGTGGGCAGCTAAGAAAAACTATATCATAAATCATTTAGATGTAGAAACTGCTTATCTGCATGCACCATTGCAGCACACTATATACCTAAAGAAACCTGTAGGAATTAAGGATGATAAAACTTATAATGACTGTTGGAAACTTAAAAAGAGTCTCTATGGATTGAAACAATCTGGTTACGAATGGAACCAATATATTGTTAAGGAGTTAAACAATATAGGGTTTAAAGCAGGTTTAGCTGATCCATGTTTATTTAAAAGAGAGACAAATGGAATAGTGTCATTATTATTGTTTACAGATAATATTGCTTTAATTACAAAAACTAATAATGAAGCTACTGAAATAATATCATTATTAGCTAAGAGGATAAAATTAAAGCAATTAGGAGAGATAAAACAGTATCTCGGATTGACAATAAATAAAACCAACAGTGGCTATAAGATATCTCAAGAGGATAAGATTTATCAATTACTAAAAACATATAAGATGGAACTTTGTAAACCAGCAAAAACTCCAATGAGTCAGGAATTTTGCCGCACTGATGCTCAGAGTTCAAAATTCGATAAGACTATCTATCAGTCGCTAATTGGTAGTCTATCGTACATTAGTAATTGGTCAAGGCCAGATATTGCCTATAGCGTTAATCAATTGGCTCGATTCAACGCTGAACCCACTGAACGACACTGGCAAGCAGCAAAAATGTATCTTAAGATATCTTAAAAGAACAATGCACTATGCATTGTATTTGGAGCCAAAAGATGATTTGATTTTAAGTGCATATGCTGATGCAAGTTTTACAACAGATATAAACACTAGGAAATCAATTTCAGGAATGGCTATACTACTAGGAAAAGCATTGATTGGTTGGAGGTCAATTAGACAGCAACACATAAGTATGTCCACAATGGAAGCAGAATTTTCATGTCTATCCTTATTATGTACTGATTTAATTCTGTATAAACAGTTGTTGTTGGATATGGGATTAACTGTTAATGATTCCATTGTTGTGTATGAGGACAATCAAGCAGCCATACAGATGGCTACAAATATTGCTGTAAAAACGAGATCTAAGCATACGGATCTTAGATATCTGAATGTAAGGCAATCTGTAAAGGATGGTTTAATAAGATTGGAATATTGTATGACTGAACAAAATATTGCTGATCAGTTCACAAAAGCCCAAGGTGCAGTGAAACACAAAGAGAGTTGTGATGACTATGGGTTAAGGTTGTAAATAGATATATATATTATTATATTACCCAAAAGGGGAGAATGTTAGGAATAACATAGGTTACCTAACGTAGTTTGGGTAAAATAATATATATAAACTATGATTGTAAGTTTAAGTGTGTGTCACTTTAAAACTGCAAAGCATGTAATTTTGGGTGTGGTGTGAAACCACCATAAGAGGGAGCAAGAGAACCTGATTGATTGCTGACAATTACTGGATTGCACGGATTGATGGTTTGTTAACTGCGTGTTTCCCCTACTGCTCAGTTGCTGAAGGAAGAGAGGAGTTTTTGAGTTCTTCATATCTCTACTGCAAGGAGATATATTACTGGACTGATATTTATAAGTTTACTGACCTCTCTTTTTCGACACTGGAATTTGCAACTGAATAATCCCTGGACGGACTGAATTAGTGAATGATATATGGACTGTTTGGACTATGCTATAACTCTTACCGGAATAAACTATTTAATTAGCACTGTGTATCTGTTTTACTGAGTGTAAGCTACAAAAACGTTTATCTCACATATTTTGCCTGCCTGCCTGACAGCTGTGCAGATTCTGCTAGGGTGTATCCCTAACAAGGTATATAGAATATATACCAACTATAGAACTATACAAGATGTTTTAGACTTCCAAGAGAGGTTCATATACAATTCTCAAAGAAACAACTGAGAGATGAGATATACAAAGTGACAAGAGATCAACCACTGATATTTAAGGGAACAGAAATTGTAATGTTGAAACAAATTCCAAGAAGAATAAGGGAACATAGAAAGAAATACAGATTCCTGGCCACCCAACTGAATAAGAATAACATCCTGTTCAAATGGCTCATCCCAGAGGGAATGTTAATATCATGGCAGGATAAAAAAATTAAAATAGTATAGAAAAAGCGAGGGAATTCTTTGAACTGTATATGGCATCAGGAGAAGACCAGAACAGCAAAGAAGAAGTGGAAAGTAGGAGCCAAGAAGAGGAAAGAGAAACAGAACAAGAGGAAAGAGAGCAGGAAGAAGTGGAAAGAGAAGGTGTAAGAACGAGACACCAAATAAGAGCAAATAAGCTTCAACAAGAAACAAGTACAGAGTAAGATGGTGGAAGAAATCAAATTGATTTCCATTAACACCAATGGTTTAAATTCACAAATTAAGAGAGAAAAAACAATAACTAAACTACAGAAACTGAACTTAGATATTATATGCCTTCAAGAAACACATATCCAGCTTCCGGTTTGCCAGGCTTCAGTGACGGCAGGGATTCGCGATTCTCCGTGATCCCTGCCATGCTAGCCGTCTTGGTGCCTCCGATCCTGACAGATCTGGAGGATAAGGCTGCCCTGTTGGGGCAGCTGAAGATAGGGGGGATCCGGACAGGGGTTGAGGGGTATCGCAGACCCCCTCCCCAGCCAGCAATAACCCCCTTTTCTCAAGGCGGTGGAGCGGCGGTCTCAATGGCCACCATGAAGAAGCCGGCAACTGGCTTAAGAATGTGCAGGAGGAAGAAGGAGGAAGTTTTAAAATGAAAATTTTTCTTGGCTGAACCGGGACTTTAAGGACATATTTAATACCTGGAAAATTACTATTTTTTTGGATGCTACAATGTTCCCAATGGAGGTTTTCTAAAGCGGCGAAGGAAAGTGCTGAAAGGGAAAATTACTCTCCCTCCCTTATGGAACTAACAAATGGACATGGAAAATCTGCCTTCTAATAGAAGGTAAAAATCTAAAGCCCTTTGTTATAAGTGGGAAGGGAGAGGCTTGGAAAAAAAAATTATATTAAGACTTTGTTGGAGGAGATGCCTTGAAGATTAAGAGACTGGAAGCTAATTGTAAAAAAGATTTAAAATACAGATTGGGTTTTTTTCCCTAATTGACACTACCCCAGGAAGAGAAGCTGCAAAAGGAAGAAGTTTGTGCTTTGCCTGGACTGTTTGATGACTTTGGAACTTTGGGGAATTGTTTTAAGTTTGGAAATATTTTGATTGGCTTAACAACAAGAAGAGGATAAAGAAAAAGAGGAAGAAAAAGTTTATAATGGCTCTATTTCTCGATGAACTAAAAAACAATATGTAAAAATAAGGAAAGAAGGCAAGGATGCTATGGGAGAAGCTCTTTGTTTTTTAGAAATGGCACTTGCTATGTGTCAGCAAATTCAACAACAGCTGGAAGAAGTGGAGAAAGAAGAAGCCATTTTTAATGAACTAAAAAGTTTGATTAAGAAAGAAAGGAGAAAGAGAGGAGGGAAAAGGAAAGACTTAAGATTTAAAAAAATATCTATGAAAGAGAAAAATAAGATGCAAAAACAATATAATGCTAGAAAGCAAAAGGAAAGAAGAATACAACAGAGGGGAAACCAAGAAGGCGGAGGTTTGGAGAGGAGTGGGTAAAAAGTCTAGGTGGGCCAAGAAAGAAAGGGAAAAGGGGGAAAAAAGTTACAAAGGTATAAAACAAGATGGGAAAAAGAAATTTTTTTTTAGGGACAAAGGGTAATGTATGATTTTAAAAAAAAGGGATTCTGCAAAGTACACGTGATAGTATTGTAGTATTTGTATTTGTATTGAAAATAGAAAATTAGAATTTTTGTAAGATTCAATAAAAGATTTAAATTTTAAAGTACAATGTTAAAATGTTTAATAATGAATGATTTTAAGTTTTAATAAAATATTAAAGGAAATGTTTAAAATATTAGTTTAACTATAGAGTTTAACGGGCTAATGTGCTGATGTTATTATAGATTTATTATCATAGTATCTGTTTTTGAAATAGTAATGTACTAAGCAGAATCAGATTGGGATTTAGGTGTTATTTCAAATTTCAATTTAGGGGAATGATAGAAAGGCATCATACTCTGATTAGTGATTTCAGGAGAAAGTAACTTTTTTTATATTGGGAATGAGATAGATGTAAATGGAATTTTTTTTTCAAAAGATATAAAACTATTGACTAAGCAAGATGAAATATATAAAATAGAATTAAGAAGAGGGAAAAGTGGCGAGGAGTTATATAGAAGATATAGAATGGTAAACAAGATAGGTAATGGTATACAAGAAGAGCATGAAGTTAATTGAAGTCCATACAAAAGAGGTAATCTGGGGCCAAGCTACTTTCTAAAAGGAAGTTTTATGTTTTTGTGTTTTGTGTGTGTATGCTTAACTGAGAATTAAATAAAATCTCGGAGGAATGCCAGATGAGAACAATTGTAAACAAGCCAGAGGGAAATATAAATATGATGATTGAATAGCAGATAAATATAGAAAAGAAATGTGATTGAATAAGAGTAAAGAGAAATAATGTGAAATTTGTTAAAGGGAATTTATATGTCTACATGGAAAATTTGTTTAAAAAAAAAAGAAACACATATCCAGAAACATCAAAGTAAACTGTTAGAAGCACCAAAGTTAGGAGATTTATACGTATCTCTAGCCCAACAAAAAAAGAGGGGATAGCAATATATATTAGGAAACATTTACAAGCAAAACAGGTATATGCAGACGAGGAGGGTAGGATTTTGATGTTAGAAGTTTATATAAATTATAAGAAAATGTTATTGACAGTGATATATGCACTGAACAAGAAACAAGAAAATTTTTATACCAAACTATACAGAAAATTAGTAGAACAGGAATATGAGAACATATGCCTGCTAGGTGATTTCAATGCTATAGCAAATATAGGAAAAGATTACAATAATGAAAATCAGGGAAAAAAAGGAAAACATTACCCAAAGTATTTTATCAAATGGCAGAAGAATTAGGATTAAAAGATATATGGAGAGAAAGAAATCCAGACAAAAAACAGTATACTTACTATTCAGCACCACACACAACATCATGGTCAAGATTGGATATGTTATGGACAAATGGGGAAATGGAATGTAATATAAAAGAAATAGAAATTGAATCTAACACATGGATGGACCATAATCCCATTAAAATAATTTGGAAAAGATTGAAAAAAAAACCCAGAAGATGGATGTTAAACAAGGAGATCCTAAAAGAAAAAGAATGTATTAAGATGATGGAAAAATAATTGTAGTTCTTTTCGAAGGAAAACAAAAAACAACAAACATCAATTCCAAACCTATGGGACACAACTAAAGCATATGTCAGGGGCCTAGCAATTTCATATAATATACGTAGATATAAGGAAAAAAGGGAGAACAATCTAAACTACTAGATACTGTTAAGGAGTTAGAAAAAACACTAGAAAAAACACCACATAATAAGACAGCAAATATGGAGAGGATAATGATTAGACATAAATTGAATATGTTAGCACAAGATGAGTGGTTACAGGACATGAAAAAGATAAAACAGAATTATTTTGAACATGCAAATAAGCTGGAAAGGTGGCTAGCCTATAGACTTAAGAAAGAAAAAGAAAAAAGAGCAATCCAACAATTGAAGGATGCTGATGGTATGCTACAACATCAAACTGAAAAGAAAAAACATGTTAAAAGGTTTTTTGAGGAATCATATATAGGGAAGATGTACCAGAGGGAAATATCCAACATTGCTTAGAAGGAAAAGGGCTACCTGTGATCCCGGAAGAGGATAAAGAAGAGATAACCAGGGAAATAACATTAAGAGAACTGCAAGAGGCAATCCTGAAACAGAAAAACAATAAGACACTGGGACCAGATTGTCTCCTTGGGGAACTGTATAAAACCTTCCAAGAAAAATTAGAAATGCAATTATTAGAGCTCTATAATGAGGTACTGATGACAGCAAAATTACCTAAGTCATGGGGGGGAGACATACATAACATTGATACCAAAAGAAGATTTGGACCATCAATTAATTCAAAATTATAGGCCCATATCCCTTTTAAATGTTGATTTTAAAATATTTATGTCCATAATGGCAGAAAGATTGAAAAAAACCCTTAACCAGATCATTCATAGCGACCAAAATGGATTCTTACTGAATAGACAAATTAAAAATAATTCCAGAATGGTATTAAATATAATAGAATATTATGAAGCAAACCCAGGAAAACAATTGGCAATGGTCTTCCTCGTTGCGCAAAAGGCATTTGACAATATTAATTGGCAGTTCATAATATAACAATTAAAAAGCATGCAATTTGGCAATAAATTTATTAAATTGATTTCAACAATTTATACGACACAGATGGCCAGTGTAATAATGAACGGTGACAGAATGGAAACATTCAAGATCAATAAGGGAGTAAGGCAGGGATGCCCACTGTCACCTCTTTATTCTTACCTTAGAAAACTTATTGGAAAACGTTAGGAAAAATGTAGAAATCAAAGGGGCTTTAATTAAAAAGTAGCATGATAAGGTACAGGCATTTGCCGATGATACAGTATTTTTTCTGGAAGGCCCAGAGGATACGGTAGTAAAATTAATAAAGGAAATAGAGGAATTTGGCAAGGTTGCAGGCTTTAGGATTAATAAAAACAAAACAAAATTATTGATTAAAAATTTAAAAGATAAGCAAAAAAAAGAGAAAAGAAATAGAAGGAAAATTGGGAATGCAAAGTGTGAAAAAGGTAAAATATTTAGGCATTTGGTTAACAGCAAGATGCTCTTCAATCAAAAAAGATAACTATGACCAATTAATAATACAAATCAAAAAAGAATTGGAAATGTGGGGGAAATTACAGCTATCACTACTGTGGAAAATTGTGACAATTAAAATGTCTACCCTACCAAAAATGCTATATCTTTTTCAAACTGTACCAATAAGATTGGGTAAAACCTTTTTTTAGATAATTAGATCGAATAATAAGTAAATTTGTTTGGAATGGGAAAAAAGCTAGGATAAAAATGAAATTGTTACAGGACAAAAGAGAAAGGGGTGGCTTTGGACTCCCTGACTGGGAAATGTATTATCAGGATGCGCCTATGGATTGGATCAACCTGGAAAATAGTATTGTTGATAGAAGGTCACGACTTGCAGAGAGGGTGGCATAGTTTTCTATGGGATGGGAAATGTAAGCAGCATGCATATTTTCAGAGACACGTGATTAAAGATTCATTAATTCAGATATGGAACAAGATTAAAAAGAATCATTATACTAAAATATCGAACTGGTTGTCAACTATGGAAGCACAAATCTACCCAAATGCAATGGATCTGGGAAAAAAGAGAAATTACAAAGATCTATTAGCCACAGAAGGAAGATTAAAAATGAGACAAGAATTACAGCAACAAAATATAAAGATAGATGGGTGGCCATACATGCAAATCCATGTGAGATATCAGAAGGACAAAAAACAATTTGGTTTCTGTATGGAAAAGCATCAATTAGATAAAATTCTACAAGAAATGGAAAAGAAAATGATTTCAAGAATATATAACTTTCTACTACATTTTAAAATGGAAGAGGAGGTGGTCAAAGAGACGGTGGTATGGACGAAAAATGTTGGCCATAATATAGACCTGGAAAATTGGGAGAGAATGTGGGGATCAAATTACAAACTAATTACATCCACAGCATACAAGGAAAATCAATACAAAATGTTCTACAGATGACACCTTCCTCCCGCTAGATTGGCAAAAATGTTTAACTCAGACCCAAATTGTTGGAAATGTGGAAAAGAAAAAAGGCACTTATTTTCATACCTGGTGGACATGCCAGGAAGTGAAAAAATATTAGAATACAATTAGACAATGGATAGAAGAAATCATGAATCAGAAAATTGAATTTAATCCGGAAACTTTTTTATTAGGTATAATAACACAAAAATGCAATAAAATAGATAGATATGTTACACATATTAACTGCTGCAAGGATTTTGTACGCACAACTCTGGAAGGAAAAAAGGGTTCCACTGGAAGGCAGGGTTATAAAAAAAATAATAGATTGTATAGAGATGGACAGGCTAACGATGAAAATAGAAGACAGAGAAGATTCAATTTATTATAGGGCCTGGTATGCCTGGTATGAGTGGTTTAGAAATTAAAAGAAAATAAAATGGCAATTAGAAAAAGAATGAGGGAATATGTAAATATGTAAATATACCATGGACAAGATTGAGATGTAAGGATAAAATATATTGATTTATTGTAAGAGTAAGATGTAATGGTAAAGAAATAAGTAAATACATATACTGAAAAATGCAAAGAGATGCAAAAGATGTCTTGATGTTGATAACAATGTATAAAGTTTAATGTTTTTAAAATTTGGAAACTTAATAAAATGTATTAAAAAAATTTTTTTTGCATCCAATGCCCACATTTACAAATTTCACAACATAGCTCTTGCCCTTCAGTCAGTTAGTACATGTTGTCCTGTTTCTGACCCATTTTTTTTCTTTTTCCCTCACCTCACACAGCAGATTGTCTAAACAAACTTCCTTTTACTGACATGCTTTTTTTTTTTTTTGCAATGCAGCAGGTCTCCAAAAAGTACTAACCCCAAATTAACAAGCTCAGCTCTATGACCTTAATTAGCCACTTACTGCTGCTGCCTAACATTGGTAAGGCCCTAATCACTTTCACACTAAAGGCTTTGCTTTCTAAGTGGCTTTTGGCTCCTAGCTGCTATGACACTAGGCAAACAGTGGATGCTACTGCATTTCTTCTGATGTATGTTACCCATAATGTGCCTACTTAAACTTCTGTAAATCCCTTCTTCTAAAAAAAAAGTAAATACAATAATAAATTATTATTAATTATACCAGCATCCGGATGAGCATTCCAAAGGACAAGGGAGAAGGGGAAGAGCTATAAGGTTTGTCCTTTTACTTCACTTCTTTGCAAGTAGAATTCCAGAAACCTTCTCTATAGTTTTGGCTTATATTTGAGTTATATTGTAAAAGCAACAGAAAGCTGAAGTAAAAGCATAAGCACGTTTGCACATATTTTTCTCTTAGTGTTTGCTTTGCTTAATAATCAAAGTTGCCTGTCCAATTGCAGTCCCTAAATGAGGACCACTTGTAGTTAAAATAGAACTATTGTAGGAGGCAAAAATTTAAATTGCAAACCAAATTTCTTGCTGTTCTTGAAGAGTATACAGGATGGAATCAATATGTCATAGTGAAGTCCGGTAAGAAAACATTAAGCTGCATATTTACAGAAGCTAGCTAGATGCTAGCCTGCATCTAGTGTATACAATGACATAACCTGTTTAGAGTACAAGAATAGAATCTAGATGAATAAACTATAACTAATCATGCTTTTCTGTAGATGAAATGAATAAACCAAACAAACAAAGCTCATGTATAAATCTGGAAATTATTTGTGAATTACTGAAATTAACTTGGCCAATACCTAATATTCTATGACATTTGTAGAAATTCAAAGGTGCTTGTAATCACAGACTCCAAAGATAGTAACCTATGGCCTTCAAAATTCATGTAACTCTTGACCTAATTTTATAGTGCTTGATTTAAAAAGCCTTCTGCAGCATAACAATTCAGACATCTGGTAAGAGTAATGTACCCTGGTCTTATTCATAGAACAGGAGACAAATTTTAAAAAAGGATGGAAGAAAGAGGAAAAATATGGGGCCCACAATTCACTTTTATGTTTGGTTCTGTTTATTGTCAAGCTTCATTAACACTTATCCTCATATTTTCCTCCAAAAAGGGGGATCTGCTCACACGTAACAGACTGGGACAGATGGACTAAATTGAGTTGCAGGGTATTTGCAAAATGTAAATTGCTTGACTGTGTTTTTTAAATTACAACCTTAATAAAATTTACAGTGGAATATTAAAAAAAAATGACAGTGACAGATGTGAATGAACCTTAGTATTATTGTCTAAGCCTTAAAGCAACCAACTGTAACTTAATGTTGGATCACTAAATAACAATAAAACAAACAAACAAACAGTCACCTAATAGTGGAAAGAAGAGTGAAATAAGTAGGAACTAGAGAATAATGGTGCTTTGTGGAAACTAAAAAGATCACAGTCAGAGTATCTAGGTGGAAGATCAGGAATTATTCAAAAGCTTGTGAAAGCTTCCCATAGGAGAAACATAGCAAGGATCATGTTAAAACTTATGTGACAAATACTTAATGTGCTAAGGTGGTTTATATACTATTTTTCCATCTGGGATTAGCCTTTATTGCTCTCATAACATGGTAGTTGAACTAATTACAAATGTAGGAATGTAGGAATTTTCAACAGCAAACCATTCTCTATTTGAATACTATACCTCACAGCGTATTAGGAGTGAAATTCAGGCTTGATATGTTTGCATCAGGCAGACCAGACATTGATGTGTTAAGCTTTTAAACACCAAAGATATGTGTGTTTCTGCTAGTGTGTACATCTCCAATTAACTGAGCATATGTTCACTGAATGAACTGTGCTGGATGAGTCATAAAGCACATTGTATTTGAATTCTGTATGGGCAAGAGAATTTTATCTATGATAGTACCATGTATCAACCGCAAAAATATTTTTGATTTTTTTTAATATTGTGTTTGAATGTCACATTTTTTTCCAATAGTATTAGGGCTTTCTCAGTTGGCTTTGTAAAGAAATAATCTATTTGTTTGAAACAGTTGTTTCCTGGTGCCACAGTGGTTAAAGTGCAGTACTGCAGGCAAACTCTACCCACAGCCTGGAGTTTGATCCTGATGGAACTCGAAGTTAACACAGCCTTCCATCTTTCTGAGGTCAGTAAAATGAAAACCCAGATTGTTGAGGGCAATATGGAAATATATTGTAAAATGCCCAGAGAGTGCTATAAAGTGCTATGGGTGGTATCTAAGCCTAAATGCTATTGCTATTGCTATTCCAGTGGCCTTTGGATCACATTGACACATTATTTGAATACCAAATACATACTGATAGAAATTGCCATTATGACAATTTCTATCAGTATTATTTATCACCAAGTACTTCTTTTCTAATTATGCATAATTGTGCTGTGCTTTACAAATATGGGATACATAAACAATCACTTTATATGGAAATAGGCTGGATCTCTAGTTGTTCTGTAGAATTAAAATATTATAAATCTGTAATTGCTGTGATGGCATATTTCAGCCCATTCAGAGCTGCCTGATGTTAAACCTCTGTTGTCACATAAGGACCAGTAATTGACATTTTTGTGACCTATGCAAAATCATATTCTGACATCCCTATAGTTTGGCTTATCTTTTGTTAAGAATTTCAAAAAAGTGCCCTCTTGTTTCTATTTTTATCTGACTTTTTGAGCTTTACATTTATGATTTTCATTCCCATGGCCCTTTTTCTTTCCAGGACATGTTTGCTCCATTAATTATACAGGTATTTAACTCTCAAATCCCCTCCATTGGCTCACAGAGTGCACCGTTACTGATGTTCCACCCTTTTATTGTTCTTTTTGGAAGTCTTTTCAATGTCAGTGGCCCCTACAGTTTGGTTCCCCTAAGCAGGTGCTTACAACTCACTCATCTACTGTTTCTCAAAAGATTCCTGAATGCAGTTTTTAGATAGAAGTTTTTGGGTTCTATTAGAGCAGGTATCATATGTGCCAAAGGTTCTTTCGTTGTGTTTATTTTTTACTTTGTGCATATTATCTTGCAGGCAGTTTGCGATTCACGGGGAATTCTGTTGGCCTTGGTTCTAGTGACTATTTTAAAAACAAAGAGGCCAGTTAAAATCTCTGGATTACCTGTATGTTTTGGATGGTGGTTTTTAAGTCACTCCTTCAAAAAACGGAGCATTTGTGTCTATAATTGTAAGATTGAAATTGTGCTCTGCATATTTTAACCATAGGATTTCCCACTTTTGCAGGTTTGGCTTTTCTTGTCTTTTGCAGAAATCTGAAGGCCTTTTTCTTGAAGAACTTATGTCTCACAGCAAAGACTTAATACGTGCAGTCATTATTATTTTATAGCCCTTGGATTGTGCCTTTACTCTGCAGAAATAAATCGTGCTGGAGTAAATTAGGGCGCCTAGGGGCTTCTCTCTGACTTGCTGTCTGAAATGCTGAAGAGAATTTTATTTCCAGGCCTTAGATCTGAATGCCCCAAATTCCCAATACTAGATTTTTTTCCTGAGTGCTGTGACAAAAGAGCCTATGCCTCCTGCTTCATTGTAAGAAAAGTTGCCAAAACTGGAACTGTTCAAAACAGCTTCTCTTGGCTCACATACTTTTTAAATGCAGTACCGCTTTCAGGCTTGTTATTTGCCTGCTAAATATCCTGCATAGATATCGGGGAGATTGTTATAAACTCTAAAGCTTTTTCTCTGATGCAGTGCAATATTTCAACAATGTTGTAATCTTCTGAACCTTTCACAGCTCATTTACCCGTATAATTATATCATTGTCCCCATTTTCTCATTTTTCCCTCAATTTCTGGTATGATTTAATTCAGAGAGAGATTGAAAATGTTCTGTACTTTCCTACTAACTTTTACATCGTAAAAACCTTCTCAGGGTTGCCTTAATATTAATATTGCCTGAAAATGCCCAGCAAAATGTATGTGAGAAGGAATAAGATGATGTCAGATAAGATAGTTTAGTTTATCATTACCAAGGATGTGGAAATATTGCAAATGATAGTTCCAGAAATGCAAAAAAAATATTAAGTATTCAAAGAGTGTTTGATTTTTTTTAAAAAAAATCTATAAATAACCATAATGAAAGTTTAATGTTCAATTAAAAGACATCTGGTCTTCTCGTGGTGTACAAGCATAGAACTCTAATAAAATAACAGGTATGGAAAGTTAATTTTGTTAAAATATTCTAAGATATTCTTGAATCAGCACATCTTCACTCACATTATACTCTCAGCAACACTTATGTCATTCATTGTTGAATGCTCTGCTTAGTAATTCAGGAATACTTTCTTTAATCCCCCCCTCCCCCCAAAATGTGTGGGATATAACATGTGATGTAGTATAAGTTGTAATAGTATAGTTTATGCTAAAGAGACAATCAAATGTCCATGATATTACAATGCAACAAATGAAAATTGGAATGCCTACCAACATTAATTCATACCTAGCTTTGTGTTTTATGTTTGCTACAGTCCAGAATTATGCACATAGAGACAAAATTACATAGTAGAGAATTTTGTGCAGTACTTTGCCTTTAATTGTCCTTTTGCTTTAAAATTTGTGAACAGCAGCTGTAACCTTTCTACTTTTTTCAAATTGGTTTCATTTATTTGGCTGTTCCTGAACCTGCAGGTGCCCTTTGGTACTTTTGTTTGTTTAAGCTACTTCTTCACCACAAATTCAGCCAAGTGACATAAAAGGATTCAGAAAGTCACCAGGATGAATTCAGTAGCTGCTGGGATTAGTTTGAGAGTGATTATGTCAAACTAAACAGTTTATTTTTCAGGCTTTATTTACCATGGTCTGGTTTTGAAGAAAGTGACAAAATATAATATATATCATTCTATATATTTATTCAGTGGCATACTTTAGTTGAGTTAAATTTATGGTTATATAAAAATAAGGAAAAGGAACACTTTTAATACTGAATGTAGAATCCTTTTCAGGTATTGTTAATGTAGAAGAGAGGCTTCATCTGATTTATACATTTATTAACTATTTGCCTAGCACCGTTACACATATAGTAAAGTTCTTGATCATATGGATACAATTTTGCAGAATGCTATAATAGTTTCCATGAATGCATGTAGGTTGGGTTGGCTTCCATATTGGCAGCAAAATTAATGAACAGCAGCTATAACCTTCCTACTATTTATGAATTGCCAGTTCATTTTAGTTTTATTTAAGATGTAAGCTTAGAAAAAGAAATTGAAATGGCTGTTTGAAATGGGGTGAAGTTGATCAAGCTATTTACCAAGGTCAAACCAAGACATTTGGTGATCTGACTTGAAGAACAAATTAGCACACACACACCCAACATTCCCTGTAGTAGCCAGTCAGTCTTGTGATTAAATGTTTATTCATAGGACTTATGTTCCACCACACTTGGAAGCAGCAGTCTAGCCTTAGGATTCTGGAGGAATCCATGTGTCATTCACAGCTCTTATTTTTATATACATAGCAATCATCAGGGAAGTTTTGGGTGAATGACGGGATAGCAGCAAGTGCAATCGCACCTTCCTTCTGAAGTATTTGCTCCTTGAAACAATTGCCACACTTTTGTCTGATGGTAGCATTGGCCTGTCCAGTAAGAAATTCTATATCCTAACATCTCATGACCCTGAATGACTTCTTGTGGATTTAGTCCCTAAGCTTGTAATATCCCTTGAGGCACTTTCATTTATTAGGTATCAAAAACCTCATCACTTTTCTTGCAGCAGTGCTCAGTGCATGCATGGATAGAGAAGTATTTCTCCTTATAAAAGTTGATGTTTATCTATTGGAAATGGTGAAATGACATTTTTGCTAGTTTATTTTCAGATAAACAAGCATTTTGTTACTTAGATTGTACAATAATATCCACCTTGGTTGCCGTTTTGTGAGAGCACAAGAAACATGCTTTCAAAATTCTACATACACCTTAAAAGATTGGAAAGGTTTACTTTAGGGCATAGGGAAGGTATATATGACTTAACTGTCACCAATTTCAAAATACTCTTGCATCATTACATTATTATGTCTTTTAAAACAAAACAGGAATTTGGGGGAATACTACTTGAAAATATTATTCACATTTTTTTTTAATATAAGGATTCTTCTCCAAAATTATAAAAAGCAGCTATAAAGGCATTTTTCTACTTGGTTGAAATCTGTATTTGCTAAAGCAGTGTCTTTGAGGGGGCTGCTCATTTATCCATTTAATTTAATGTATTATAAAAAGTACCTTTTGGTACTTTTGTTTGTTTAAGCCACCATGAATTCAGACAAATGACATAAAAGGATTCAGAAAGTCAACAGAATGAATTCAGTAGCTGTTTCGGGTTGGTCTGGAAGTGATTATGTCAGATTAAGCAGTTTTTTTCCAGTTTTTATTTATTTTTCAGGCTTTATTCACCATGGTCTGGTATTGAAGAAAGTGACCAAATATAATATACATCTTTCTATATATTTATTTGGTGGCATACCTTAGTTGAGTTAAATTTATGGTTACATAACAATAAGGAAAAGGAACACTTTTATTACTAAATGTAGAATCCTTTTCAGGTGTTGTCAATATAGGAGGAAGGCTTCATTTGATTTATACATTTGTTAACTATTTGCCTAGCATTGTTACACATATAGTAAAGTTCTTGATCATATAGATAAAATTTTGCAGAATAATGTATGTTGGAATGCTATAATGTTTTCCATGAATGCATGAAAGTTGGCTTGGCTTCCATATGGGCAGCAACTTTACATATAAAATTATTTTGCATATTTGAAAAATATTTGCAAATATATAAAGTATACATCATTAAAACACACAAACACACACATACAAAATGATAGGTAATGGTTCCCAATTAAAGAAGCCAAGCAATTACATTTTGCATTAGAATTTTCTTCCAATAAATCATACATAGCACCTTAAAAAGCATAGTTCCCAAAAAAGAAAAATAAATAAATATAAGGAAATATCACAAAGAGTATATACTAATTCTTTGTATATGTAAGCCCCACAGGATGCAGTGGAAAGCTTACAGTCAAGAATTGTGATCAATATTTCTTTCAAGTCAATTTAATTCAAAGCAAAGAAGTGCTCATAATGTCCTCTTTGGACATTTTCAATTGGAAGAATTTGTGCACATCTTGTACGCAGTTGATCCTCTAATATTCACCTCACTGGGATTAGTAACATTTTCTGGTCCTAAGTGCATATCGTTCAGTTCAAATGTCCCCTTTATACAGTTATTCCCCTTTATACAGTTATTCCATCCAAAAGAACAGTCCTTATAGATTTGTTTCAGATACCGCTTCTGGACATATAAGAAAAGATTTATTTCTGAGTGCAGTTTTTGCCTGCCTTAGCAAAAAGCCTTCATAGCTTCCATTCTGTTATCCTTCTCATTCATCAATCTTAAACAGGAGACTTAGTATGCAGACTGATTTAGCGTTGTAGCAAGATGATTGAAAAGTGGATATCTTTTATAACCACGAATCATTATTGAGATCTGATTGTGTATTATAATCTTAAATGTGATTCATCAGAAGCTGCCTCAGATACTACTATACAAAGTGATAATAGGAAGGGAGTTAATTCTAACGGGCCCTGAGCCATCTTGTTAGACAATGTGTTTGATTTTTACTGAGTACACCGATTTTTGAAGTGAGTTTAGACAGTTTTTTTTAACGTGGAACAAAAGAATTCAATAGATTGAGAGGTGGTATTCAACAGGTTCTGACCAGTTCTGGAGAACCGGTAGCGGAAATTTTGAGATTTTTTTGAGTAATTCAGAGAACTGGCAAATGTTCCCTGCCTCCTGAGTCCCAGCTAATTGGCTGGGTCTTCTTTTGTTGCCCTGCACAGGAGAACGGAGCTGGAAAACATGTTCATGGAGTGGGGAGGGAATGGAATTTTGCAGTAACCTTCCCCTGCCATGCCCACCAAGCCATGCCCACAGAACTGGTAGTAAAAATTTTTGAATCCCACCACTGAGTAGATTATTTGTCAAAAATCAAAATTTGAATTACTTAAAGCATTGGAGAAATTGTTTTTCTCTGTTAGACATGATTTTTATTTCCATGAATAACATGACTTTTGTTCATAAAGCCTGCCTTTCATACCCATCATAGCTGGTGACTTGATTTAGCCATAGTTTTGCAGATCTATGATTTTAAGCTTGTCAAAGATTCTAGTGAATAAATATAGCATGCATTGATAGCATTCCTATCAATCTGTTAGCTTTAGCAATAAAACATTCTAGCAGGAATGATTTCGCTAAATCAGTTATAATCTTCTTTGCAACCCAATGTTCTCTGCAGTTCATATCTGATAATGGCACAGTTTGGCTTAACTTGGGCCTGTTAGGCTTTTCTGTGCCTTACTGCTACAGTTAAAGAAAAAGGACCAAATACGTTGGATTTTCAAACTTCTTTGTTACCATTTTTCTTCTTTGGAATCAGTACACAGCAGTATATAAACAAAATATACAAATTCAAATATGCAGAAAGAAGCTGTGTTTAAGTTTATGTGCCAGCTATTAATTACTGGAGATTAATTGAAATATTAAATTTGACCATGGTATCAAACTTCTGCATACAACACAGACACACACACACAGACAGAGACAGAGACACAGACACACACACACACACAGACAGATTTACTTGGTAGGACTGTTTCATCTGGAGTTACAAACTGGGAATAAGTTTCACAAAATTTATGGCATTTTTTCCCAGTCTACTATTTTTTTTCTCTTTGTTTCCTTTTGATTAGCTATAGTAAGTCACTTACTATGCAATTAATTAGGAGGCTATAGTCACAATCTAAAAACTGCCTCCATAAAGAGATAGTGGTTTCTTGTAAATAGCATACCATTTAAGTCTATCAATATTCTGGAGATCCAAGCATATATACTGATTATATAAATGTTTAACAACTCCAGCCACACTATTGGATGGATCTCATATCTACCAAGTATACTTTAGAGCTAACAGTATTAGATCAATAAAGGCAGATATTATTTACCATGCCACACTGCTCTGGAGACCTAACAATCTAGGATAAATAACCTATAAATTTTATTGATGAAAAATATGTTGGTTGGAAGTTTCTCTGCAATGCTATGTAGAAACTTCCATTGTAAAATCTCCTTCTCTTTCTGCTTGTGTCTTAAACTCTTTCTTCACTAAATTTTATTAAAATGGTTATTTATAATAAAGAAAAGTTTTGTATATGACAGATTTATTTGGATTTCATTTATTTTCTGGCCTTTCCAAAAAACACAATTTAAACCATATCATTATCCAAACCATATGTTGTAAATTAAATGCACTATAGATTTCAGAATGGCTGTTAAATGAAATTTCCTTCCTGCTATAGTTTATAGCAGTCTTCCAATATTTGAGGGGCTGCCACAGAGGGGAGGAGGTCAAGCTATTTTCTAAAGCGCCTATAGGTCAGACAAGGAATAATGGACGGAAACTGAACAAGGAGAGATTTAACTTGTAAATAAGGAGAAACTTTCTGACAGTGAGAACAATCAACCAATGGAACAGCTTGCCCTCGGAAGTTGTGGGAGTGCCATCACCTGAGACTTTCAAGAAGAGATTGGACTGCCATTTGTCAGAAATGGTGTAGGGTGGGTGGGGGGTTGGACTAGATGACCTACAAGGTCCCTTCCAACTCTGATTATCTGAATCCTCAATACATGGGATTTATATATTAGAATTTATCAAATTAAGTTTCTTTGGCTTTAGCTTCCATCTATAATACTTCCTTATGCTTTATGAAGCTCCCCAACATATAGATATTTTAAATAATAAAGTTCTTTCATTTCCCAACCTGAGGTTGTTTAAATTTTACTTCATTATAAAAGGCATGATGAGATTTAAAGAAAACGGAGAATTGGCAACATATGGAAAGCCAGATCTAAAATAAAAATAAAAATGTATTTATTTGCTATATTAGCAGTAGCACTATTAAAAGTACTTAGACTTATATACGGCTTCACACCCTCTCTAAGATGTTTACAGAGCCACATATTTCTTTAGCAATCTGGATCCTCATTTTACCGACCTTGGAAGGATAGAAGACTGAGTCAAACTTGAGCCTGTCAGGTTCAAACTCCTGGAAGTGAGCAGAGTCAGCTTGCAATAGTGCATTTTTTTTACTATTGTACCACCATGATTCTTGTTATACATTATTATATGGAATATAGGAAAGTACATAACAGTATGTAGTATTCTGTTCTCCCAGTTTTCTCCCTTACAAACCTCTGTGAGATAGTCAAAGCTGAGATAGGGAGTTGGAACCAAAATTATTCAATGGATTGATGTTCTGAGAGTGAATGTGAACCTGAGTCTATATAATTGACCTTTTCAAATCAAAATATTAGAAAAAGAAGCATGTTGTTGAAACTAATCTATGCTACAAAGCTTGAGTCTTCCACTTCTTCTTGAAGCTTATTCTAGTGCTGAGGATGGTGCCATATTTGAGTATATGATAACAGAGGAGTGGCATATTTATTATCAACTCCTACATCACTCTAATCTCCAAGGTCTCCCAGCAGTTCATAGTGTGAATAGAAAAACAGAATAAAACAAAATAATAAATAACAAAAGTTATTCGGACAAACAATATAATCTATGCTAAGAGCGCCTACCTTCATTTCTCACCAAATGCTCTTAAAACAATTCAGTCTTAAATGATGCTTGGAAAGCTATCAAGCAAGATGTTAGCTTTGCCTCAGAAAGGGGTTGGTTCCATATGGAAGAACTTGTTACTATAAACCACTTTTTAAAAATCAATTTTTCACCTCATCTTAATAAAATGAAAGATTGTCTGTAGCTTTTCCTTTAAGAACCACACTGCTGAGTCAAATCCACTTGAAAGAGATACTCCTAAGGGTAACTAGGTCCAAAACTTCTAGGCAATATATCTAAAGAATGGATAAATTTCTGAAATTATTGGAAGTGCCTTTTTAAAAATTACTATATCAGATTTCCTTTCCTTTCCTTTCCTTTCCTTTCCTTTCCTTTCCTTTCCTTTCCTTTCCTTTCCTTTCCTTTCCATTCCATTCCATTCCATTCCATTCCATTCTGAAAATATGAGTTTACAGAAGAAAGGGGATTTTTCAAAAGATCTAGAAATTTTTGTATAATAGACTTCAGATATTTATACCTTTATTGCTAATTTTTATACTGTAGTGATGATGACAGTGTCAAGCTTGAAGCACGCTTCCCCTTTTTGCAACTATTATTGCTCCTCAACTTGTCAAAGAGCCAAGTGGTGGGGAAGGAAGAGTGACATGGAATGCAGGCTACAATCTCCAGGAAGACAACTCATGAAAACCAAGGACACTCTGGCAGGTGTTTTCTCATAACAATACAATGACATTCCATTAGACAATTTCACCTGCACTAATGGTGTGTGTGTATGTGGAGGGGGGGAATCTATGCTATCATTATGTGGGTTTGAGCGAGAATTAGGATGCGCTGGTTTTGCCTTCATTAGTGCCGAAATGATATACTCAATAAAATGTTGCATTCAGAGATTGGAAGTTCTTGAGCATGATTGCTTTGCTTCGGTTCATCAGTCAGAACATTGACAGGTAGATTGGGGTTATTAGAAAGTTTTCAGTCTCTGGTCTAACAATTCATTTTTGAACACTTTCAGAATTTTTACACTTTATTGGAAAATATTTTAAAGTGAATATTAAATTAAGCAAAACATAAGTCTTTTCTGTTATGTAATCCAAAAGACATTTTCATGTATGATAGATATGTTTGCCTTTGTTATTGAAGAAGAATTTAGATACTTTTGGATCTAAATCCAAAAGTTTACCAAATGAGATATTTTCCAACTTCAGAGTAGGTATAAATATGTACTAATTTTATTTGAAGAGTTATGTTACATAAACAAAGTGAGTGAATGGCTTACTATAAAACTAGAGCAAGATTTAACATTCTGAAGAACATTCTGCAATGAATAATTTGTTTCTAGGCTGTTTGTTTATTTTTGGGTAAAATGGATTTTATTACTGTTCAATAAATATTATTAAATATTGTTTAATCATATCTAAAGGCTTCCAAATTTATTACAGTGACAGTTTTTGCCCTGATAACTTACACTATTACTAATTGTCCTAATTTCTACAAAGCTGTTTCAATAATCAAACATTTCAGGAGTCATTCCTGCATTTGAAATAGAATAGGTGACTGCAGTATTTCATAATAAGATAAGATTGCATTTATTTCATAATAATTGTTATTTTTCTGCCAGTGATTGATCTACTATAGTTTCATTTTTCCTGAAATCTGTGCCTTTAACTCTATTGACATCAATGAGTTCAGAATCATTGGCCTTCTAATAATGAAAGCAATTAGGAGAAAAAGAGGTGGATGTAGGGATGGTTAGACAATAAATAAAGATTAAAGATGCCTTTGACTTTCTAAATAGATAAAAGCAGATACCTATTTCAAGGAATCTCTAAAACAGAAATAAGGAAGATCTTTGTGTGTGTTATTCATTGGAGAAGCAGGAAAAAAAATATTATGCTTAAATTCCAGATGGTGTTTATGCAAATAATCCCTTAATGGGTAAGCAGGACTAGTTCTCTTTGCCCGTATTTATTTTCTGAGATTAAGCTTTTGCTTTTGCAAATGGTATCCACAGACTGGTATACAACAATAGACATCTGTGCTTTTTCAAATCACTAATAGATGATTAGTCATTTTGCTTTTGAAATCCTGCAGCACAAAGATCTTGGCTTACATCTGTTTCTAGTCATCCCCCTCCTCTCCATTAATAAGTTCTTGTCTTATCCCACTCCTGATTCACAAAAATTCATTAAGTCTATTGCTGTGCAAAATCTTACTTGATTTTACTGTGATACTTGACTGGATTGAAATACAGCAGAAAAAAAAGCTAGAATATTGTTGGTCTAGATCAGGGGTGTCAAACTCACGGGCCAAGTTTGTGGGTTGGATGCATCATGTGCTGGCCCTGCCCCCACCCAGTTTAACGAAGGGGAAAAAGTTCCAATACATCATGTGACACTGCCGTGACGATGTGAATTTGACATCCCTGGCCTAGATCCTGTTATATACAATGTGTGGAAAAGTTTGACAATACAGTTTTGTGTTGCAGGATATCTTCTAGGCTTGATACTTAGTTTCACTCTATCTTTTCCTGTTATTATTGAATGCAGAAGAATTCGGGAATAAACAATTCCTATAAATAAAGTTAGGGCACAGTATTGTTACAGCTTTAAAAAATTCTATTAGACTGAGGGCAGAACAGGATGTTTTTTAATCTCTTAATACTATTGATGGGCTGAAGCATCTGTCTGAAAATAACAAAATACATAGGGAAAATTCTGCATGTTTGTTCTGCACAGCCAATGGTTTTAATACAACATTGATACCCAATTTAATTTTTCATTTTTGAGGGTATTTGGTAATTAAGGTAGAGATTCTCTATTGTTTGTGGCTGCATAGGCATCTGCACAGAATGATGAAGGGGGAGAAGGACTGATGTCACATACACCATTACATTATCATGCAGATATAAAAATATATATAATTATTGTTGTTTGCATGATGATGTCAGATTAAAAATGACATTTTGGTGGCTAGTGCTAGATATCTCCTCAGTGATGTTTTGTCCAGCCTAATTTATATCTAAACTGTTTTGAAGATTCTACTTTAAGTTAGCAAAATATATCATGTATTATGTATACATATCATGTATATGTTGTAGCACATTATATTCATGAAGCAAATTTGTATTTTTGTTGTGCAATACCTGGAGTGCTACAAATAAACATATCTAGGTAACTTTCATATTGTATATGTCTGTGTGCCCCGCAGAGCTTTGTATATAGGATCTAAAGGTCTCATGATCCTTTTAAACTGTTCTTATCTCTTGTTGAAAACTAGTTCATACATGCGAGATGGATGATTATTTTCTTCTGTGAAGAGTAAAGCATGTGAGGATTAAAGGATGAAGTTCTGAGAAACACACAATCCTTGCATATGTAAATAAAAGGTAGGAACTGAAGAACTTCTTATTCATCCTTGAATCAACATAATTGTCCTGGATTGAAATCTGTTGTCTTGTCCTGCATTTTTTTCACCTGTCTTCCCTCCAAGGCAATGTGTGAAACCTAACACACCCTGAGGCTGCCCTTGAGTGGTAGTAATAGTGGACAAAGTAGACCACAACCCACTTCTTAGTAAGCTAGAAAAAAGTGGAATAGATAGCACCACCACTAGATGGACTAACAACTGGCTGGCAAACCGTACTCAACTAGTAGTGCTTAATGGGTCTAAGTCTACATGGAGGGAAGTAAGCAGTGGGGTGCCACAAGGTTCCATCTTAGGCCCAGTACTCTTCAATATCTTCATTAATGACTTCGATGAGGGAATAGAAGGGGAAGTTACCAAATTTGCAGATGATACTAAGCTGGCAGAAATAGCTAACACCCAAGAAGATAGGCTCAAGATCCAGATGGATCTTGATAGACTAGAACACTGGACTGTATCTAACAATATGAAATTCAGTGTAGAGAAAAACAAAGTCCTACACTTAGGCAAGAAAAACCAAAAGTACACATATAGACTGGGTGAAACCAGGCTCAATAACAGTAACTGTGACATCTTGGATTCTTAGTGGACAACCAGCTAAATATGAGCCAGCAGTGTGCAGCAGCAGCCAAAAAAGCTAATGCAATCCTAAATTATATTAACAGAGGGATAGAATCAAGATCAAGGGAAGTACTAATTCCACTCTATAAAGCCTTAGTAAGACCACACCTAGAGCATTGCATCCAGTTTCGTTCACCACATTATAAAAAAGATGTTGAGACTCTAGAAAAAGTACAGAGAAGAACAACCAGGATGATTAGGGGACTGGAGGCTAAAACATACAATGAACGGTTGCAGGAACTGGGCTTGGGTAGTCTAGTAAAGAGAAGGACCAGGGGAGACATGATAACAGTCTTCCAATATCTGAGGGGCTGCCACAGGGATGAAGGGGTCAAGCTATTTTCTAAAGCGCCTGTAGGCCAGACAAGGAATAATGAATGGAAACTGAACAAGGAGAGATTTAACCTGGAAATAAGGAGAAACTTTCTGACAGTGAGAACAATCAACCAATGGCCTTGGAAGTTGTGGGAGTGCCATCACTTGAGACTTTCAAGAAGAGATTGGACTGCCATTTGTCAGAAATGGTGTAGGGTGGGCGGAGGGTTGGACTGGATGACCTATAAGGTCCCTTCCAACTCTGATTATCTGTTATCTGGTGTGAGGCTAAAAGGAAGAGCACAACCATAGAACCAGCACAAGTAAAAGGTTCAGACTGTTATACGTACTTCTGTGGTAAGGATGAGATAAAAGCTATGTCATGGGGACCCAGAGGAAATTAGTGGTTGCCAGGGCATGGCTGAAACCTAGCTAAAAGGAAGCAGGGAAAATCCAGAAGCAGGATTGTGTCTGGAAGTGTCTGATTTTGAACATTCCTAACCAGACCTTTAAGAGTATTTTGAAATGACCAGCTCATGCAATTATTCAAACATGGAGCTAAGCACAACTGGATTAGTTTGAGAGGTCTGCATTGCTATTCTGAATTTTATACATTCTGTTCTCTTCAACAGAAAATTGGATGTTTTCTGATTCAATTTGTTTGGTATAAATGCAGCATCCCCTTTGCAGACTAGCTGTTGATGAAATGAACTCAGAGGTGTGAGTGTTTGTGTGCGTGAGAAAAGTACTGTTGTAGAAGAGCCTGAGGGAATAAATTACTTAGTCATTACACTGTAGAAACACTCTCCTCTAGACCGAGCATTTTGAAGTTATGAAAATTAAATAATGCTGGGCAGAGGCAGATTTCTTATGGAAGAAGCTAGCAGATTTTTTTTGTTACATAATGATTTGGAGAATTTGGGTATATATAACAATTAATGGAAAATTCAGCTCTTCATGTATTTTTTCCATCCTGCTGACCAATAGGGTGAGTAAATATAGGGATTCTTCTCATGATGCTCTTTTAGTTTCTGTCTGTGACACTATCAAATTAGTTGCTAGACTGATATTCTCAGTGCTATAATAACTTGCAGTCCTTATGATGATAGTTGTATATATATCAAAAGGCAGAGCTTTAGTTGCACCATTACAATTGTCATCTTGACTTTTTTGACCACATCCCGTGGACACCTCTGGCACATGACATGGAAACTTCAGGTAAAGAAAAGGGTGATCTTGAGTCTCATATCCCTCTTGCAGGAATGCTGCATTGAGATGAAAAGTTTGAAGCACAAAAGATGCTTATCAAGCTCTTAGCATTCTGTTTGGTTCCACAATCACAAACATTATTGAATCCTGCAAGTTGAATTATTATTATCTCTAAACTGTTCTACCGTAAGCTGTTGTCATGCCAATGTGTTGCAAATACAATTTACAGAACTCTCAGCTGTGCAGGGTAGGCATATCCTTTCCAAAATTATCCAAAGTTTTGCCAGATCAAATCCTTGTTCCTGAGTTTGTGTAGGTTTTGGCACTTTCCCTAATAAATTCACTAAAATCTTCCACTATTTATTTGAAGTTGGTTTTTATTTTAAGTTGGTAAGAATTCTATTTGAGTGGGAGGACTACAGGTGACCTGGTGACCTTGTCCATCCCTGCATGGAACTAGAAAAAGGAACCTTCCTTCTAAGAGCCTTTATTGAAAATTGCCAAGCTGAAACACAAAAGAGAATCCTCTGACAAAGGAGGTCTCATTCTGATTTGAAAGAACCTTTTAGCAAATTATTACTTGCCATTTCTTTGGTTGTTGTTGGTAAACTCTCAAGCACACAACCTGCCATTTAAATCTTTTAAGCTGCTGCAGCCTAGCTTTGAATCAGGGCATTGTGTGAAAAATGATCACTGGAATTCACAAGCCTAGTTTTGCCTTAACTATTTTTAATCTGATAATCTGATAACTCTGGAAATAAATGCAATGTATATTTTGGATTTGACTTGAAACTGAGGAGTGGCAGCAGGAAGAACAACATCACAGATAAGTCTCCAAAAATATCCAAAATTGTGTATTTCAAAAGGATGCTGAGCCTGCAAAATTTTCTGTGTGCTGACCTTGCTGAGAATTTGTTATTTTGGGCTTTAGTTTCATCGGATGGGAAATGGAATATTGCATTTAATTTATACAGTTGTGTTTGCTCCAGGGAAAGTTTCAATTTTGTTTCTAAAAAAACCATTATATTTATTGGCCTGATGCTTTCTCTTTGATCTCACTTCTACATGTTTTGATGACTTTCTTAGAATCTGAGGGGCCTGGGGTGATTGGGAAGAATTTCATTTCAAGCTCCCTTTCTTTTCCTGTCAGAGTATCGTGCATAAATATAATTTTTCAGACCATTTGTTTATCTGTTGATATTCCTTTTGTGAATATTTCAAAAGCTGGAGAAGTACAGTTGGTATGGTTCAGCATGGTTCAGTAACTATTAACTGCTGCAGGCAGTTGGAATGTTTTCATATCTGCTTTTTTGAAAAAACAAGATCTACATCCAAATCTATGAATAAAACAAACACTCTGTCTTTAAGAGCTTAGATCAGGGGTGTCAAACTCATGCCCCATGGGCTGGATGCGTCAACGCATTGGCCATGCCCACCCCCACTTTAGCAAAGGGGAAAAAGTCATGATACATGGTTATGACAACGTGACACCACGAGTTTGACACCCCTGGCTTAGACCACTCTTTTCTCAAGTCCTAGGAAAACAACAGCTTCCCAAGAGTGCCATGTGGGATAAGATTTCTGAGAGTCAAAGTCTCAACTCATTTGAACAAACTAGGTCAGGGAAAGCTCTCTTAGATATTAATTACAAAAGAAAATAATGAGAATTCTTCCTTGTAAGAATTGGTAATGAGGCTTGTTACGGTTTTCAAAGAATAATGTTAATTGTAACTAAACTGTGTTGAATAATGCTTTGCTTTTCTCTAAGGGACTAAAATGAAAGATGTTATAACTATATATAAATTATATCTGACTCTTTGACCTTTATTTATTCTAGACACAGTAAAAACATGTTCATGTTTATTTGCCCTAGATCAATTTTTGTTACCAGAGCCATTTGAAGTCTTCGAGAGGCCCAGAACTAAAAGGACACTCCAGTTCCCAATTACCTTTCTTTCTGCCAATTGCATTCTAGGTCAATGGGATTCCACACACACGCACATTGTTTTTCAAACCACTGAAGTTGATGGCCCAATTATGGGGAAATTCATTAAATAATGTATGTGATTCTATTTTATCTGATTAGTTTTATTTTCTTGAATGAAAAATATTAACCCATCTCACAATTACAAATACTTCTTATGAAATTCATCATTTATTATCTTCTTCCCTGCTAATTTCCCTCCTGGCAAAGTATTTGCTGTGACTGAGTTTGTACCTTTACTGAAAACAATAGGATTGTTCGGAGGGGGAAGGAAACAGGCAACCCCCCCCCCAAAAAAAAACCCAAAAAAACACACCCTATGAAAGGCTTTGAACAATGGCTGCATCATATAAAAACAGCTTTAAAAATATCAGAAAGAAATTATGGCAGGATAAAAAGTAATCAGAACTAAATTGCACAAAAAGTCTCCCAAATTTTCAGCTAGACTCTTAAATTTTAACTTCAGATTGTTTGATCTAGATTCAGCATGTTGTTTAAATAGTCAATTGTAATGATTTGTATAAATATAAGTCTACAATATAATGCAACTTTTGATATCAAAACAGTTTTAAAATGCTAACTGTACTATATCAATGCTTTTTAAAAACTTTTTCTTTTCTTTTGATTTACATTACATGATCTTTTCAGTGTTTATTTAATATTTTAAAGTGAAATGAACACACTTTTTAATTGTTCTGATTTTATCATTAAAATGATAAAAAAACATAATACTAAAAAAACAAAAAAACCATGTAATTTCAGTACAACATCAGATGGCACATCTCAGATTTCATGGAAAAGCAAAAAAAATAATATCCAAGAAGACTTCATTTAAAGTCAGGATCAATATAAAAAAGAAAAATTAAACTGCATCAAGAACTATAATCAACCAACATTACTTCTGTGGAACAGCTAACTGCAGTGTTTATATATTTAAACAAACAAACAAACAAACAAAAATAAATAAATAGGCATCTAATATCAAGAATTAAGTTCAGTTTGAACTGTCTGGAAAAAAAGGATGCACTCATCCCTTTTAAAAAATAAAATTGAAATAAATGTAATTACACACTGAAGTAATAGTATTATCCATTCTTAATTTAAAGGCTTGTATATTTCGGAGATTAAAAATAATACTTTCTTCAATCTCTGATGCATCACCTTTACATTAATGTAGACTTTATGAACAATTCAAGGTACAACTTGCCTGTGGATCCTTGAACATGGCAATTTCTTATTATAGTTTGTTCTTTATATACTATTTTATAGCACTATCCTGCATAAATTCTTTTTTTCCATTTTTCCTCTGTGTTGGGTAATTAAATGTTTTCTCTAAAACACACAGTAAAATAAAATTGGAGCTACTCTCTGTTATAAAGTAGAAACAAGTCCCCATTTCTGCAAACATAGTTAATTTATGTTATACCATTTTTGGAAGATACACAGCCTAGAGGAAGGCATGGCATTCTTCATGACACATTTCTCAAGGAGCAATCACAAGAGGTGCAGACAGCAGGAATTGTACTGACTAAATTAACAACAATGACAACAAGAAACTTTAAATAATCAACTTACACGTGTTGGTCTGATAATAAATTTGGCTCCATTGAATCATTAGTTCTGCAGTGGAATCATAATAAAACCAGAATGTAGTGATTCATGAAGCTCATTAGGGACAGGAGATTAAGTTCATGGTAGGATCCAATTGTATTACTTCTACTACTATTTGGATGCCATAATATATATTCTCTATGTAAATGTTTTCAGTTCAGCAGAGCATGGTGGGCAGAGAATGGTGTATCTTTTTTTGTATCTAATCTCTCCATAGTAATTATTTTGATCAGTCATTATCAATTTAGTAAAAAGTGTTTAATTAAAACTTTTAAATATTTAATTAAATATTTTAAAAAAACAGTTACTCTATGTATAAATAAAAATGTGTGTCATGTGCACAAATTTCTAGGGTGACAAAATTAGAGACCTAGACATTGCACATTGTTTATATATTTTCCCGTCTCTGTTCTTCCTTATTGAAGAATTGTCTTAAATACAGAGTTCTCTTTATTTCAGGTTAACAAAACAGCTAATCAATTTTATACTCTCTGCCCCTATTAAAATATTCATCCTTTTATAGTAGAAATCACATGTGCATTGTAACAGTGGAGGCAATTAATTTTCCCAAAAGGATACATAAGATACATGGGTCTGTTTTGGAGAGCCAAATAAATAGAGTTGTGAAGGTATGTAGACATGCATGTACTTACAAGCGTATGCTGAAAAAAAAATCAGTAGTCACCTTCAAAATAAAAGTGATGCAGTTCTATTGCTTGCACGGCATATGAGGGATCGATCTATTGGGCCTCCATTGGCCTTAGGAGGGACTGGTGCATGAAGAACGACTGTCCATCTGTCTTCCTAAGCATGAGATGAGCCTACTGGCTGGATTTACCAAAGCTATTAACTTCTCTCTTGTTGGTACTTCTGTCGTTAAAGCCCTATTTAATTTCTGATTGACCTCAGGCTGCCAGACAGGAACAACCAAAGTGCCAGGTGTGGCCTGGGAGCTGTGAAATGCCAAGGTCTATATTACAGTCATAAGGCAGGTTTTTTGAAATTACACTGAAAAAACTACATAATAAAGAATGTCAGAGGCACATGAAAAAACCTTGGAAGCATAATAAATAAATGGCTGAAATAGTGTGATGATATTGGAATTAAACACATCTGCATTCTATTATCTCCCAGTGTGTCAAAATGAATTAAATTCTTATCTCTTTAACCTGTGCACAGTGAGCATAGCTTTTAAAGTCTGATTCATTACATGCTAGAACACACACAACCTTGGCACCATTATAATTAGTTTCTTCTCTTTTCTAAACAGTGACAATTGTGTAATAATATCAATTCACAGCATGTTCAGTGTAAGCTCTTTCTATCTTTTTACAAGTATCTAGTAAGAACTAAACATCATTCTGAAATGTTTTCCTTTGCTGCCATGAACTTTTTCAAAGGCCAGAGGAAACGTTTCCAGGATCCCAAGGAATTCCTGTGTAACACTGGGAAAGAAGAGAGAGAACATGGGCCTGCCAGTTGCCTTGACCCTGTAAATCAGTACAAAATAAATTGTGACCTGTATGACAGATTTAGCATCCTTATCCAAAAGCATGGAGCTTTTGGATAACCCACACATTTTGTTTTGTGGCACAGCACCCTTCCTTCCTTCCTTCCTTCCTTCCTTCCTTCCTTCCTTCCTTCCTTCCTTTTCTGCTTGTTTCTGCTTGTTTTCTCAACATCTGACCATAACCTAGACATTTATATTTTATGCTAAACCTGAAATCATATGCAGTATTTACTTAAGCTCCTTTGTCTATTTCATTAGTCTGATGATTTATTTCCTAGAAAATAAATATTTCAAATGTCTAAGTTTGCCTGCTGTGTTATGTGTAAATATAAGGCAGCCGTTATTGCTTAAATTTGGTTAGACCTGTATTAGAGATATGCATGATCAATTCTGTAGTTGCTACCTATTTTCTAATGCTGATCTCCAAATCCCATATGGTTAGCAAAGTTCCTTTCTTTCAATAGTGTGTCAAATTTATTCTTACAGCTATAAATATATATCTTAATAAATTGTGATATTTTTTATTTATGTTTTCTGTGATGATACACATTAAAATATTTGAAGTTTTAATTCTAAATTATTATTTTAAAATATTGTTGATATATTTATTTTAGTATTTTTGAGGTTTTGTTTTATGTAACCATCATATATAATATTTTCCTTCTTTGTTATGATGTCTACAACGTTTATTTACATGATTTGGCTTCTTTGGCAATTATTAACAAAATTATATACCATCTATAAAACCTTTTATACCAAAATTATCTTAAATTATATACTAGAGTAAATTATATTGATTTTCCTCACAACTCTGTACTATGATTATTTATATCTACCTTATTATTTTTTATTTGATCTATCTCTGTCATATTTCAAGAACAATGTTAATTTTATTTATTTATTTGTCATTCCACTTTAATTTTACAAATTTTACAAATAGCTTTATTTTATAAATTACTCAAGGCAGCGAACATATTCAACACACCTTCCTCCTCCTATTTATCCCACTACAACCATCCTCGGAGGTGGATTGGACTGAGAGAGAACAACTGGCTCCAAATCACCCATCTTATATATCTTAGTAGGTGATCTTCACTATCAAAGTGTTTGACAGTGAAGTTGAAGCTAGTAGTGAAGTTACTGGACTTAACCTATTTTTTTTGAATATTCCATATTTTTATTCACATTTTATTATATGTCCTTTCAAATGCTTTCCCCCACTTTTTGGTTCCTTACACTGTAAGTATCTATGAAGTCCATTGGCTAACTTTAAATTATCATACAAGCTGTCTTTCCTGGAAATCAGGAGGAATATTACTCCAACTGAAGTGAATATACAGTATGTAGCTCAGGATTGAGCTGTGTAGTGACTGGTGCTCTCTGAGCTTAGTTGTTTCCTTGCAGTAAACAAAGAACCAAACTCAGAGAGTACCAAGCACTCCATAATCACTCATTTGAAAATTTCAAGAACCAGCCTTCTATATATATGCACCATGTATAGGAAGAGGAAAAGAGTCTTGGTTCCACTGCAGGTATTTATGTACCATTTGTTTCAATCTACTTTTACGTCAGTAAAAGTTTGGAATGTAAGTACTATTATTGCGTGTTCAAATAATGCAATATTTGATTTACGGTGAATTGTAAACTGATACCACACTGCATTTTATATGATCCAGAATTCAGTTAGTCCAAGGCTGGAATTTGCAATTTATTTGTTTATTCCACCTTTTAATTATTTTTTACAAATTCAGTTGAGATTAGCTCATTGCAACCTATAATGGCCATATAGGCAACCAGCAATGACAGATGGTAACCTAGATTGGCTAGCATTGCTTTTTCTGTGCAGAATAATATACAGATGATTTAATTTTGTTCTTAGAATCACTGGAGAAGAGGTCAAATGTGTGTTAATTGGCTTTATAGTTGGTTGTTAAGTAGCTTTATAGCCCTCATGGATATAATCTAAAGTCTAAGATAACATTAAAATATTTATAAATTTGTGGTAATATATCATAATCATCATATTCTGCAAGTCCTCGTATAGCTTTGCATAAGATCTGGGGACTTCACAAACGCTCCTCATGGGGGCAGTAGTGCTTCTATGATGGACGTTTGGTCCTGTTTGGGTCTGCAAAGCTTAGAGAGACCAGGTATATCGGTCAAAGTTCACAGTACCCAGCCGAGCCATTCCCATGAGACCTTTGGTGCCTGGATATTCTCACGGGACTTTCCGCAGTCTATTATCAGCCCTGCTGAGGTAATGCTGCTGAGGTTGAAGTCATTGTTTTGATTTTGTACTTGCATTTTCTTAAATAAATACTGCTACCCGAGTGCTCTCGGAGCTGGCATTTGCTCAGACGTTTCCTGCGTCTCTCATTTCAAATGCCAGACCACCACAAGTGGTGACCCCGACGTGATAGTTTGGAAGGCTATACGTTTGCGTGATAGCTTGAAAGCTATACGTTTCCTGCATCCTATTCTCATCGTCGCGGACGTCGACTGGGCCCTCATCTTCTTCGCTGGACGGAGATAGATTCTTTTCGTGAGTATGGGGGAGGTCTCTCGAAGGCTCAGACAAAGCATCTCAGGGAATTGAGAGAGATCACTGGGAATAGTTTTAAGTTTGGAGTTCATAGTAGAGGACATGCAGTAGGAAAGAAAGAAATTGAGGACTTATTACAGTATGTTTGGAAACATATTCCGTGTTATCCAGAGGGAGGTAGTATTAAAGTAGAGTCCTGGAAAAGATAGGGAAATTTTTGCACGAGGAGCCTCGTGCCCTTCTTCAATTTTGTTAACCTGGAGGGTGCTTATGGAAGCGTTAGCTACTCATGAACAACCGCTCCTAGCACCCCCGAAGAAGGTTTGCCGCCTTACCATGCGGTATGCGTTTATTGCCACCGACAGCACCTCCAGATAAATCCAGAGGACTGTCAGGCACTGAAAATACTTTGTCAGAAGAGAAGAGTTTGCCTTTAAGAGTTCAAGTAGATGCAGTTACTGCAGCTATTCAGGAAGCAACAAATAGAGGGGAATTATCAGGAGATGATTTGGTAGAATTTGGAGTGGAGATTCAACTTAATCCAGTAGAAATTGGTGTGGATGCTGCTTTAAATCAACAAAGAGATGGAATGCCAGAGGAGGGTTCGTTCTTCTCCCACAGTTAATTTTACAAGCCGTAGGGACTCTCCCTGACGGCGAAGGTGGTGAGAAGACCTTTACTAACATCAAACAAGGGAACAATGAACCCTATGAAAATTTCATTAGCAGATTGAAAGTGGCTATTGAAAGGCAAATTGATAATCAATTCGCCCGGAATGAATTGCTTTTGAAGTTAGCAGTAGAACAGGCTAACGCAGATTGCAAAAAGATGGGGAGTCAGACTTTTAACATGGAGACTTTAGCTCTGGCTCTCCAGGCAGGAAATGCTAAAAAGAAACTTTTTCAATTGTGGGAAGCCTGGACATTTTAAAGCGCAATGTCGGGCTCCTGGGGGTGGTCAAAGTCAGCAAAATGAGAGATCAATGGGACAGGGTGTGACCTAAATCAGTAATCAGTATATCAGATGCTCCTACAGTCTTTACTGATGGAGGAAAAGTTTTTGGTGCTTGTGTTTGGAAAGATAAATCTGGAATTTGGCATACAAAAGTGACATCAGAGCAGAAGTCTGCCCAGCAGGCAGAACTTGCTGCTGTAGTTTTGGCTTTTCAAAATTTTCAAAATCAGGATTTTAATCTAATAGTGGATTCTTTGTATGTATATAATTTGTTACCCTTTGTAGCAGGTTCTTATTTGTCTCCTGGAATATCACCTAATATTCTACGTTTGCTTTTATTGTTGCAAGGATGTTTGGAGCAGCGTGTGAATGTGTGTTTTGTTGCCCATATTCGTAGCCATAGTAATTTACCTGAATTTTATCACAAGGCAATGCCAAAGCTGACAGTGCTGTAACTTCAGTTCTCACTGTCCAGCCATGGGACAGCCATAGTTATTTTCATCAAAATGCTAAAGCGTTGGCACATCAATTCAAGCTTACTGCTGCAGAAGCTGCTGCCATAATTCAACAATGTCCAACTTGTTCAAAACAGGGCACGGCTATTCCTATGGGAGTCAACCCCAGGGGTTGAAACCTTCAATGATTTGGCAAATGGATGTTACTCAGTATCCATCATTTGCACCTTGGAAGTATATACATGTGACTGTGGATACTTATTCAGGATTTCTAATGGCTACTCCTCAAAGAGGTGAAGCGGTTAAACATGTCATCAATCATTGCATTAAGACATTTTCAGTTGCTGGTACGCCTCAAACTTTAAAAACAGACAATGGTGCGGCTTATCGGAGCACAGTCTTTGATCAGTTTTGCAAACAGTGGTCCGTGGAACATAAATTTGGAATTCCATACAATTCCACAGGACAGGCTATTGTGGAGCGTTATAATGGCACGCTCAAGAACATGTTAGCTAAATTAAATAAAAAGGAGGGAAGCTCCTGGGGCTTCCGGCAATTCAAGATCATTTAAATCTTGCTTTGTATACTTTAAATTTTCTAAATTTGTCTGGTAACCCCCTGCAGCGCGGCCAGCAGGCATTTTTCTTCTCCTTCTACAGATGCAGTGAGGCCTCGAGTGTTGGTGCGATTTCTTCCGGATCCGGCATGGGTTCCCGCTGAGCTGATTACGTGGGGACGTGGTTATGCAGCAGTAGAACATCTTGGTCAAATTCGTTGGGTTCCTGGTCGATGTATTCGGCCTGATCATTCGCAGGCGTCTTCGCAGGTGCCAGTGAGGGAGGTTTCGGAGGAGCAGGATGGCGTTCCTGAGGTTCCTGATTCTCAGGATGGCATTTCCGTGGTTCCTGATTCTCTTGATGCCAGCAATCCAGGCGTGGCGCTGTGAAGGCTGGGAAAAGATGACTGCTTATCTGAGGTTATCAACTTGTATGCAGCAGGTTCCTCTGGGGAATCGGACTAAATTAATCTGCAAACAGCGGCATCTTTTGATTTTTCCAGCATATTGGTCCTGGCATAAGGGTCAAGACATTCTTTATTCGGGACCTGATAAGGATATTATATCTTCAGCCTGTGCTACAACTCTGATCCTGTTTAATGTTTCTGTTTCAGACTATGGACAATATTGGTGTCAATTGGAGTTGCCTAAGTTACCTTACACAGACTCTCTTTCCCACCTTTGGGAATAGCTATGAACTATAGAGATATTCATATTTTAAATAATTTTACTGTTGCTATGTTTAATGATACTGTTAAGAATATTAAGATGTTAAATGAAGAAGTGTCTGAAATTCGCCAAGTTACTTTACAAAATCGTTATGCTTTAGATATAATGTTAGCTGCTAAAGGAGGAGTTTGTGCTTTAATTCATTCACATTGTTGTGCTTTTATACATAATTATGAACCTAACATTACAAGAACTGTTCATGATATGGAAGACCGCATAGCTGAACACGAAGCAGGAAAAGATGGCTTCAATAAGTCATTTTGGGCTTTGCTATGGGATTGGCTTCCTGACAGCTCATGGTTACGTTTATTGCTTCAATTAGTTGTAATAATTGTTATTATACTTATTATGTTATGTTACTGTATTCAATGTATTCCTAATCTATTTCAAATGTGTACCTCAGCTTTAAGCGTACGAAACCAAGTTGCGAGGGAACTGTGTATTATGCCACTAAAACACCCCCTATCTTTGAATAAATAAAAAAGGAGGGAATGTGGTAATATATCATAATCATCATATTCTGCAAGTCCTCGTATAGCTTTGCATAAGATCTGGGGACTTCACAAACGCTCCTCATGGGGGCAGTAGTGCTTCTATGATGGACGTTTGGTCCTGTTTGGGTCTGCAAAGCTTAGAGAGACCAGGTATATCGGTCAAAGTTCACAGTACCCAGCCGAGCCATTCCCATGAGACCTTTGGTGCCTGGATATTCTCACGGGACTTTCCGCAGTCTATTATCAGCCCTGCTGAGGTAATGCTGCTGAGGTTGAAGTCATTGTTTTGATTTTGTACTTGCATTTTCTTAAATAAATACTGCTACCCGAGTGCTCTCGGGGCTGGCATTTGCTCAGACGTTTCCCTGCGTCTCATTTCAAGTGTCAGACCACCACATAAATTTTCCTACATCTAGGGACAGATACCCCCGCTCCTCAGTGAACAATATAGAGAGAGCTTTAACATATTTTTTTTAGGTCAGAAATGATCAACGTCTGTACATATATTTTTATTTTATATGTACTGTATCATAAAAGCTGCAGTGAAAGGCAGTGTGAGATATTATATAAATCACCTTATAGAACAAGAGTTGCTGGAATTCTGGTGACAAATCTGTCATTGTATAGAAGCAAAACTAGTTCACAGTTACTACAATTAGTATGACTGCACTAATACTCATATCATACTGGATGTTCCGATCCCACATTTGGTTTCTATGCTCAGTCATGACATAATTCTACAAAGGCTTCATTGAAGAACAGATTATAAGCTTGCCTGGTTTCACAGGGTTAGAAAAAGAAAACAGCCCATTGTTAGGAATCCACAGAAAGTTGTGCTTTGAAAGACCACCTACCTAGAAAAGAGCTTTAGCTTCTTGATGTCAGCGGTTGAAATTCTACCTCTTCCTGGGTATGGAATTTCCTGTGGGTTAACACAAGTCTTGTAAACAATCCTGATTTTTTTTGTTGATAAGAAGGAGGGTGAGAATAGTTTCTTTATGAATATGTAAAGATCTAATCTTTGGCTGGCTTGAATTGTAAAGTGGTAAAAAAAATCATCTGAAACTTTGGTTATTTCAAACAAAGTATTGCAGGATCTCCTATGATTGCTATGCTTGGATATTGATGGTTTTTATAAGAGCAGAAGTAGAGAAGTGCTGAAAGTTTATCATGCATAGAATTTTTTTTAATGCTGATAGCCTCCTGAACTTTGATTACAGGACTAACAAAGAAAGCACAGTTTACGTAGGATTCCTAAATATGATAAGAGGACTATTTAAAATATAAACTATAATAATTTTCAGGCTGAATTGTTAAATTAAACCAAACATGGTGTGAAGGGAAGAGTTTCAAGTCTGCCTTACAATATAGATTTTGCAAAAGAAAAGGACATAGCTGATAACTAATCTTTGGTTTTTCTTGCAGTCAAAATAAAATTATATAAGCTATACATTTGAGAATTGAAGGTCATATTACCTACTGCACAAAGGAACTATATACTGTGGGGTCCTTGGTGCTCTCTGAGGTTGGTTTTTTCCTTACAGATTGTTTCATTACCAAACTAGGTAACATCACAGTGCTAGCAGGGGGTAGGGTTTGTTCTTATTTTGTATAACAGAGGCTCACCCCAACAGTTGGTGGAAGTCATCTTGGTAGTTCCTTGATTCGGTTATTGTTTACTATTAGTGTGTTTGGGAGTTGGGAAACAATATATTTTTCCTTCCTGCTAATGATAGAGCAAATGGACATTTCACGTTTGAATGCTCTATATAGAAATTAGCACATCACTAAGAAGTTTAGTATTTTCTTTCTTTCTGATGACAGTTTTCTATATGCCTGGATCTTAGGGATATTGAAATACATGAAATACAGCCTGAAGTTCTGCAGCCCAAGAAATGTTTGATCATGCAGTTCTTCTGAATATACACACTATATGCACACATCTGTTAAGATCTGTTGGCCTCCAAACTGTAGCCTCTTGGTTTTGCTAAGATTGAGCCTTGCTCTGTTCCTCCCCATTCAAATTCCCATAGCCTTGAGATCTTGAGGCAGAATTTTGACAGCATTATGTATTTAAGCAGTGCCTGAAACATATTGTGGATAACATCAGCATACTGATGATATTTAACTCATGTAACTGGATAACCTCTCTCAACAACTTCAGGTACATGTGAATTAGGAGAAGAAAGAATGTGAATCTGTATAGCATCACACAAAGAAAGGTTCTAGGATTAGATCTATTTTCACCACAAACACTGACTGGAATTGGCTCTAAAAGAATGAGGAGAAGCAACACAAAACCATGCCTCTCAATCTTACTTTTTTGAGCTTGCCCAGAAGGATATAATGATTGATTTCAGCCTAAACAGAGGTCACCTCATTTTTCAAAGGCCACAGAGTTACTATTAAGTAAGATGAATTTTATTCAGCAGCATCCTGAGATTAATTTTAAATCTGTTGGTTTCATGAATGCTTGACTGACCTAAAGAGCGTAAATGAGATCCAATTAATCCAGCCACTTTACAAGGTTACTACAATGATATTAGTAGCTATGGTATTGTGATAATTTTTGGTATATTATTATTTTGAAAGAAAGGCATTTTAAGGATTTTTAAACAAATGTAATTAAAATTACGTTTTCAAGAAAAGACAAAAAAAGTTGTAAGCAAGCAAATGAAGCCATACCTCAGATAACATATGAATTGAAGTCTGTATGCAGTACAAACTCAACAGTGCTCAACCAAATTACCTTGTGAATAAGTAAAAGTTATGTCATCTTAAGCAATATCTATGCAATCTGACATTTTTTTGAAATTTTGAACATACAATGTCACAAAAGGCAAATAGCATTTAACCATTGCATCTATATGGAAGAATTTCAGTTTCAGTTAAGATATCTCAGATAATCACTTATATAGCTATGCTGCACCGAATTCTTTAAAAACAAAACAGACATTTCAACCAGAATTTACAACAAGGTTATGTTTCTATTTTATTTTCTCATGATGGTCCATACTATTTATATTGATTTTCACATGAATTTTTAGGGGAAAAATTACAGAATTCCACATACAATATTTGTCTGAATAGATGATAAACTTGAATGATTAGGACAAAAAAAATCTCTTCTGCCTCCTTCAGTATATTCTCAGTAAATCTAAGATAATGCTGTATTTTAAAGGGAAGTAATTTGGAAAGGAATCTAGTGCTTTTTCTGATAAACATAGTGGTTCAACTAAAAAATAAACACATTTTAATTATGTTTCCTTTTGTTGTATCTATTAACTCAAATTTGAATGATAAATTTGTTCTTTGCTCTGTTTCCTTTCTGTCTTTGTGGAATTTTTATTGGATATAAAGCTGTAGAAAATAGTTAAGAAGCAAATTCCTATATTTATTAGTAAATTTTCTCAGCAAGAATTAACGTTCGCTGCATATTCCTCTCCCTTGCACTCTTCAAATTAAAAATTGTCAATAAATCTCTGGAACTATTATTGAGGTGTAAATGTTGAAATCTTGGTACAAAATTCAGAAAACGGAGGAGGATTCAGTGGAAGATGTTTATAGCAAGGGTGGGCAATAAATTTTCCCAAGGAGCCACATGACAAATTGGGACTGTTGTGGAGGGCAGCTGCCCCCCCCAATTCTTCTGTCTCACTCTTACACCCAACACTGCCCTTTCCCCAATGAGTGAAACCATCTATGAGCCAAATGTGGGCTATGGGTTGTAAAATGTCCAGGACTAGTTTATATGTTTGGAAGGCTCAAAAAAAAAAAAATTAAATTAATATCAAATTTCTGAAATTTGCATCAATCAATCAATCAATCAGAATAGAGCTGGAAGGGACCTTGGAGGTCTTCTAGTCCAGGCTTGCTGACGGTGGGAGGGAGAGAGAGAGAGAGAGAGAGAGAGGGATCCAATCTAACCTCGGAAGGCTGGCGGTGATGTTCTCTCTCTCTCTCTCTCACACACACACACACACACACACACACATGTCCCTCACACACCCCTCCCCCTCCAAGGCAGCCACATTCCTAACCTGCTTTTTAGTTCTGTTCTCAGGGGCGATAGGGAGAGGGAGGAAGAGAGAGAGAGAGAGAGCAGAGACAGAGACAGAGACAGAGAGAAACAGACTTTGGCTTCATGCAAGGAAAGCAGCAGAAGCAGCAAAAGTCTTTCTTTATCTCCCCCAAACTCTGCCAGAAATGAGTCTTTGCCAGTGCAGCCTCTTGGAGCAGGATGCCTTTCAGGATCCCAAAGACCCATTTTTGGTGGAGTTTGGGGGAGACAAAGAAAGACTTTTCTGCTTTCCGTGCCAAAAGCAGAAGAAAGAAGCGCCCAGGTGGCCAGGTGAGGTGCATGGGACGAGTGGGGCAAGTTCCCCTCTCCACCCTTTCCCCCCTCCCTTACTACCCCTCCTGTTGTTCACAATGCAAGTGACACAAGCCTTGTGTTCCTGCGGGCCATATGGGCAGCACAGCCTTGTGTTCCCACGCAGCCTGGATTAATTGCTTTGGGGAGTGCTTTGTGGGTCACATTTCTCCGTGGACCACCAAAATTTTCTCACGGACCACCAGTGGGCCGCAGACCACTGATTGACAACCACTGTTCTAGTCCAACACCCTGCTCAAGCAGGAGATCCTATACCACTTCAAAAAGGGGGTTTTCTTAAAAAAGGTCCAGTCTTTTTTTAAACCGTCCAGTGATGAAGCACCTATAACTTTAGAAGGCAAGCTGTTCCACTGATTAATTGTCCTCACTGTTAGGAAGTTTCTTCATAAGTCCAGGTTGCTTCTCTCCTTGATTAGTTTCCATCCATTGTTCCTTGTCTTGTCTTCTGGTGCTTTGGAAAATAAGTTGATCCCTTCTTCTTTGTGGCAGCTCCTCAAATACCGGAATACTGCTGTCATGTCACTTGATATTATGCCATTCTATTAGTCCTGTTCCAAGAATGTATTATGCACTTTTTGCTTGTTTGTCCTCTAAGTACAAAACTGACAGAACAAATTTGTTGTTGTTTCTTCTTCTTCTTCTTCTTCTTCTTCTTCTTCTTCTTCTTCTTCTTCTTCTTCTTCTTCTTCTTCTTCTTCTTCTTCTTCTTCTTCTTCTTCTTCTTCTTCTTCTTCTTCTTCTTCTTCTTCTTCTTCTTCTTCTTCTTATTATTATTATTATTATTATTATTATTTTTTAGTGAACCAAATGAAGAACCACACTCACAACTCTTCTGGCAATAGCTCTGCTGAAATGTGGATATGGGAACATAGTATGCATTTTGATTGATCTTCACATCAAGATTAATCCATGAATGTAAGGTATTTTATTATTTTAGTGATAGACCAGATGGTGCCCCTTCTCCTTCCATGTACAATGTCAGCTGGGATAAGAGTTACTTATGTACTTTAAGAAACTGTGATATAATAGCTTCTGCTACTACATTTGAACTAGCAAGCTAGTTCAGAAGTCCTGAAAGAGGCCATTTAGTTTATAGTTTTCTGAGCTTCGACAGAGGTAGAAAACTAGATTTGCCACTGCTTCCTTCCTCAGTGCTCAACCCACCTAATTATAGAACATGCTTTTCTCTAATATTTTGGATAGATGTCTACCTGGCAAAATTATAAAAAGTTATACATGCTCTCTAGGAAGCTTATTTTTCTGCTGAATTCTGCAGATTTAACCTAAATCTGTCTTTGTGATTCCAAAGTTATACTGGCATTTCTACTAAAATTATGGTGCCAGATTCAGAAAATAAGAATATTTATTCTGAGTATATGCCTGTGTGTTGGGTTACACCCTCCTTTTATGTTGATGCAACATTTAATTATGGCATTCAGCTTTGTTTGGGTATTTTCCCACGTCATTGTAGTTGTGCTTTTAAAGTTGTAGCAACGTTTCGGCAGATGGCAGATGAGATTCTGCCGAAACGTTGCTACAACTTTAAAAGCACAACTACAATGATGTGGGAAAATACCCAAACAAAGTTGAATGCCATACATGTAAGTACTCGCGAAAACTTGAGAAAACAAACATTTAATTATGTTTCTATCTTTCACTCATACAGAAATTAACAACTATTTTATGCCAGATACTGCATTTATAAGACTATTGTTTCTATTAAACATAGAAAGTCAATTTAAACCAGATTGGGGACCAGCAATCTATGAAGCTATAGTTTTCAGATTTTTTGGCATTCATTATAGTCATAAAGATATGTTTTATCAGTTGTCTACCATTTTACCAATATTACAAAGATAACACTACTACCATTGTTTACAATTTCAAGAGCCAGTTTGGTCTAATGGTGAAGGCACAAGGATAAAAATCAGGAAACCATAAGTTCAAGCCCTGCCTTTGCCATGAAAGCCAGTTGGATGAACTTTGGGCAGTCACTCACTTTCAAACCAACCCACCTCTCAGGGTTGTTGTGGGGGAGAACAGGAAGAGGAAGGTGTGTTAGATATGATTGTCACCTTGAGTTATTTGTAAAAGTAATAAAGGTGGCATATAAATAAAATAAATACATACATTTTATGATACCCAATGTTGTTCTTGGACCTTGAGTTCATTTGGAGGTTTTAGCAGAGGGGTACAGCTATTGTATACCTTTGATCAAAAAAACAGTATACTCTTTCTATTTGGGATAGTGGTCTTACAGTATTTTATCAAGCTTGCAGCTGCCATTATTCCAGCACATGGTGTAATGAGAGAGGATGGGATACCCACCTAGTCAGCCAGATCAGCTGAAACAACCTGAGTGAACAATGGGGTGACAGATGTTGCAGCCAGATCGCCTTCACAGTTTGTGCTAGTTAATGACTGCAATAAATGTCAAGGTTCTAAGCAATACAAGTTATATTTAACAGTAAATTATGTTTAGGCAAGTAGGAATGGACCTTAAGTTCTGTTGACACCAGCCAGAGCATAGATTAACTCAAAGAAGTAGTACAAGATCAGAAGATGTAGACAGATCTCACCCATAGAATTGTGAAGAGTCAGACATGACTGAATGGATATCATCATCATCATCATCATCATCATCATCATCATCATGATGTATCTGTTTCTTATGTGCAATTAAAAGAAAGCTTTTATAATTTTCGAACATGCCACTATATAATTCTGATGTTACTCTTTTCTAGGGATGCGATTCTACCGGTTTGGCCCAGTTCTATAGAACCAGTAGCTCTGAAGAGCAGCTTACACCAAACCGTTTCTCTCTGAAGATCTTCTGTTCTTTGGTTGGGCCCACCCACCTGTCTGGACTCTAGGCTGTCCTTTATTCTTACCTTATTTGCTTTGCATGGCACAGCTGAGTGTCGCACATCAGCAGGACATGGTGATTGCTTGCAGGAGAAATTGTTTTGCAAGTACACAAAGCATGCGCTCACCGAACCGGTTGTTATTGCCTAGGATCCCACCCCTGCACTTTCCCCATGCTTTGCCTAAAATGGTCCCATGAAAGTATCACCATGCTAAAAGTCAATGCTAGGCACTATTCCAATGGAATTTGTGAAGACAAGGCAGATTTGTGCATCTCTTCCTGAAAAGTGTGCCTCTGAAGCTTGCCTTCTGTTAATCTCGTATGTCATTTCAAATTGGCTTGTTTGACAAAAAGACACTTTAACCTTGGAAGTTCCTTCAGAGCTGCTGCTGTCCCCCCAAAAAAAAGACTAGCAAGAAGACCCAACCATATCATTTTTGCAAGAACTACTCTGTGGCTCACTGTGCTGTAAATGATATGACTTAGAAGTCCAGCTGTGTATAAGTGAGACTCACCCCTCCTAAATGTGTTTCTATCTTATTTAGTTTTATGCCACTTTCTGTAAATGCATGTTTAAACTCCAGTGCACAGAGTCCTATTAGGGATGAATGGGAATTTAAAAAATCTCAGTCATACTATTCAGCAGATATCTAACTGGTTTCTGTATACAACAATTATACCTCTGTGAACATGATTGCAAGAAATTTAATACATAATATATTGAGATGTATTGTTTAGTTCCTCGGGTTTTTCAGCAGTCTTCCTAGTAATTTTCCTGTCACTTCAAAAATGTGCAATTTAGTAAATAGCCTTTGGTGGCATTTGGGGACTACTCCAAAGATTGACATTAACAGAGATGATAACTATGAAGCTTGGTTGGCTCTTCCTAACTTTAATTGAATATGAATGGGTGAGTACCATGCAACCATTTTAAGGTAATAAGGTTTGCTCCATAAAGGTGCAGTGATAAAATACCTCACTTATTTAATTGGATTTCATTTATCTTATAGGCTGTTTGAGAACATATTGTACTTTGGGAGGTTATTTAGGAAGCTCTTTGAAATAAAATGGAAAATTACCTATATTTTGGACCTGTCATTCAAATGCATTCCAAGCAGTAGTGAAAGTTTATGTCACTGAAATTTTCTTAGCTGAAACAAAGATAGCAACTGTTTTCTTTAGCTACTTGCTCTCCACATACCACATTTCTGGAAGGCACCACTTTGGGGAAATTGAATCAATTGCAAACTAAATAAAAGTTTAATTACTCATCATGCTTTTGTCCTTTGTAAACTAGCAGTCCTAGAATTAAAAGTTACTACTGGATATTTGGAAAACTGCTAAGTTCTATCCATTCACTTCACTCTACAGGCAGATCTACTAATATGCATGGCAGGATGCTCCAATGTGTCTGAATAACTGCTGCCAAAGGCTGAAGGAGAATATAGGAGCCAAGGTGAAAATTCTGTTTGCAAAGTGTATGCTGGGATTGGAAATAACCTTTTAGAGGCATTCAGTATGGCTGCTGTTGACAGTTCAGACAAAATGCTTTGGGATATGACATCTCTTGGCTACAACTTTACCCATAGAGGGAAAACAGGATTTCTAAAGCAATTGAAAGACATCTGCATAGCTGACAACTCTTGAAACAAAATATAAAGTCAACTCAGGGAGTCTACTCTAAAGAGCCAATTTTGATGAAAGGCGCCTGGATCCCAAATTCTGGCAATGAACAGACTATATTTCAAGAGTGTTTTATTATTGTTAAGAAAGGAAGAAAAAGATGAATGCTCAGAAGGATTGGCAGAGACTAATTTCAACTGCCAGCTGAAAAATTCTGCAGCCTTCTGGCATTTAAGTGGCACTTACTATACAGTAAAAAATACCTAGCATTGATGTTGAATTTCAGGCAAAATACAGCAAAAATATTTCCATTTCATGTTTACAAAAGATTCCAAATGTGTGTTACCTATGATAGCCACCTGAATATTCAGGTCACCAACCTAAATAATCTTCAGTCATGTTAGAGCTTTTAATGTAACTAAAAACTCTTCTTCCATACTCTTGACTGATGGTAATTGTAAAATCATAAGGATATAACTGGGATTCTTTGGCATTTAAAACAAACATTTGTTTATATATTAAAATAATACATACATTGTCCAATTATATTGTATTATTAAACAATATATTGCTTAAAACTTTGGAATCGGGACTATTAAGCTTCAGGTCTCAGTCCTAGCATAAGACATAACTAGGTTCTTTTATCATGTTTACTAAATCCAAACTATTCATGATGAATTGCTGTCCTGAATAAAGCAACTCCTGAAAATGAAGCTTTGAGTGGAAAGCAGGACATTAATGTTATAATAAAGAAGACACACACATAAACAAACTGTAGCTATAAATATATGAAAAGATTAGTCACCAGTATATTTTCTTCCACATCATCTACTTCTGTAAGCAACTACTGAATGGGAAAGTAGAGAACATACATTTATTGTCTATGCTTGGAAATGGATTATCTGCTGATTTGTTACCAATAAACACTTTACAGTTCAAGGAACAGCACTAAAGTGAGATGTTGGATTGGATATATGGGTTTAATCAGTAGGAAGTTGGGTCTAAATTACCTTGAATAAGAAGAGATAAGGTAACCAGTATGGCAATTCATACACACACACACACACACACACACTGCTTTGGTTACATAATTTACAGTAGGTACTAGCATTTACCACAAGGATAAATTACCCCTTTCCATCTGTAGAATGTTTAAATGCAAGAATCATACTGGATAGATTAGTTTCTAGAAACAATAAAGCAATTTCCTCTAACCATTACGAAATATAATTTACAAATATTTCCTATGTCTTTGGAAATAAGGGAACATGTTTTCTGAAGGGTCTAAGTTAAAGTTATGGTAAACATTTGAGAAGCAGATATTAAAGTAATGGTAAACATTCGAGAAACAAGTGTTTCTCGGATGTTTACCATTATTTTACTGTAGTATGTCCAAAAATGTGTTTCCTTACTTCCAAAGACATAGGAAATATTTGTAAATTATATTTCCTAATTGCTTTTGTGCTTTTGCCAAGAAAATGACACAGAGATGCATTTGAAATCGGCAAGACTCAAGCTCAAAAGAAAGCTTTACATTTTAAACATGTTATGGGAACCTGGGGTAATGATTTACATGGTGCTAAGCCTGTCATGAAATCATGAAATAATACATGTAGCATTTTTCCAAAATCAAACTAGACAATCCTTTTGTTCTTCTACAATGGAATTCTTGTAAAGTTGGAATCTCCAACAACCCCAATACTCTGCTAAGCCTTTAGCATAAGGGAATAAAAGAAGAAGTAATGTTTGCATCTTCCCTTCTTCATTTGGTTGTTATATGCATAGAATAGTATTCTATCTACATCAAGTTCAAGAGTGGGATAGAGTTAATAATAGTTTGAATGGCAATGTTGGAAGGATGTTGTATCAAATATTTTCCTTTCCTGGAAGCCCTTTTGGGGATTCTGTGCTGTTAGAAAAAGCTAGTTTTATGGTCAGAAACATTAGCCTCAGACATAGGAGGGAATTATTAGTTTGTAAAGTCAAAAGAGGAAATAGAGATTGGTTTCTATGATGTCGTCCTAAAAAATTAACAAAAAATGAACTGAATTAGAAATAACTGATTATCTTTGTGACATGTATCCTGGTGTGGTGGGTGGGCTGCTGGGGGTTCACAGGGGTTTGGGAGATTCTCTAGCTAAAGTTCTGCAGTTCGGAGAACCCCCAACTCCCACTCCTGGCTGGCCCTCCCCCGCCCATGTGGGAGTCCCCACATGGCCTGTTTGGATGCAGGTAAGTGCAGGACATACATGGAGGCTTGGGGAGGGTGAAAACCGGGCCGCCCAGAAGTTCAGGAAGATCAGAAATAGGCCATTTCTGGCTTCCAGAGAGCCTCTGGAGCCTGGGGAGGTCATTTTCACCCTCTTGGAGGCTTGAGGAAAGCATCCGCAGCAGTGGTGGAATTCAAATTTTTTTACTACCAGTTCTATGGGCATGACTTGGTGGGCATAGCAGGGGAAGGATACTGTAAAATCTCCAGTCAGAGGTGGTATTTGCCGGTTCTCCAAACTACTCAAAATTTCTGCTACCGGTTCTCCAGAACTGGTCAGAACCTGCTGAATACCACTTCTGATCCACAGCCCAGGGAGGGCAATAATGTACCATCACCCCACCGTGGTGCAGGAGGCCAACTAGGCCACACCCACCATGGCCACACCCACCCAGCAACTGGACAGAGAACCCGTTGCTAAAATTTTTGAAGCCCACCCCTGGCTGTATTCCTACACTGTCACATTACATGCCACTTGATCTCCCTACAAACTACTGTCACTGCTTAGATAGGATTATCAGTATTAAGAAATATTTATTCCAACTGTTGGAAGCAATTTACACTTTTAGCTAGCTTAAAGTGATAAGAAAGTGATGGCCCATTTGCATGATGGCTCTGGCAACACAAATGGACATAATTGTGATTGAATTTTAGTATATAAAATTTGATTTGTAAAATGAATTCTGAGATTCTCAGTATTCATATGTAATGATAAATATTTGTAGCTCTTAGCCAAGGCTTTGTCATCTTGTTCATTACTTTCTCAGGATACAGACTTTCAGGTGTTTGTTGCACTAGAAATAATGCTAGATTAATGTCAGGCAGAATCAGTTTTAAGAGATTTTCTTTTTAATTGTGATTTCATTTACTAAAACCCTATTATCCACTGAAAGGAGTTAGAAAAATTGTGGTTTAATCTTTTCTCTTTGAATACATGTAATGCTCTGAAGTTTGTGGTTAATACCAGTGGAGGGATTCAAATTTTTTTACTACTGGTTCTGTGGGTGTGGCTTGGTGGGTGTGACAAGGGAAGGATACTGTAAAATCTCCAGTCAGAGGTAGTATTTGCCGGTTCTCTGAACTGCTCAAATTTTCCGCTAGCGGTTCTCCGGAACTGGTCAGAACCTGCTGAATACCACCTCTGGTTAATACCATATCTAAATTTTAAAGTTCTTTAATAGATAAATGCTCCAACTTTTTTTCTTTTTTATAATTTAGAAAAAAAATTATTAGTTTTTGCTTTTTTTAGACATTTTGCAAATAAGAAATTACCTACTGTAAATTTCTTTCAGATCTTTGAGTAGATTCCACCAGCAGCTTTATGAAACTGCAGTGCTTGGTTATTTTTTGACACAAGTTTCAAGTACATTGAAGTTCTTGCTTCACTACCCAATCTTCCAATGTTCAAAATTTGTCGTGTTATTTGTTCCTCTTCCCAAAGATGAAGGCTGTTGCTTATATGGCTTATGTGGATTGTATTCTATTCATGTATACCTCTTATTCTTCAATAATTAATTATTGTGTGACAGATTAAAGTTCTACATGTATATACCACTGCACTCCCAACTGCAATAGATAGCCCACTATATTTGTAAAATCATGAATTGCTGGTTTAAAAGATAGAAACTATTTCAAGGAAGAAGAAGCATTTGCACTATAATTATTGTCAGTAGTAGAATTTCTGTTCTGGCAGAGTGTTGATATATATAAAGGTTGGAAGTTTTTTCAGATAATTTAAGAAAATGATAAACTATCTATGCTACTCACTATGTGATCTTAGACATCTTAAGACTTTGAAACTCCTTGTTAACAATTGTTTTAGAATGAAAAAGGATTTATAACAAAAAAGGCTATCCCTTCCTATTTTTTGAGTGTTTTAAATGAAGGATGAATTTCAGTTCCTCTTTCTTTGTGCCGAACATCATTTGAGAAATCCATGTTTCAAAAGCTAAATTGTTTCAATTCCTATATTGCAAAATTAGGTAACCATTCAGATTGAAAACTTGATATTACTACTTCCCTAATTAGTACTTTATATATAATATAGTAGAAACATAATTTGTGTCTGGTCAGAATCCTTCACTTGGGCTCTGCTGTACTTCAGAAATTATTTGGGAAAGGTATTTCAGAGTGTATGAAAATAGTACCTTTCTACAACTCATTAAAATAGCATAAAATAGAAACATAATTTCCTGGGATCACATTGTCACATGTTGCCAAAAGAAGATAGCCTAGGAACCTAGGACAGTGTGAACCTAGGACAGTGGTGGCTAACCATTTTGGGCTCCTGTGCTGAAAATTGCATGCGTGCTCGTGTGCGCGCACTCACATGCCAGCACTCAGAAAACAATGTGTGTGCCCCCGCCTCCTGCACATGTGTGTGTGACGCCCCCTGTGAGTCCCGTGCATCTCTGTGCATGCATGTGAGACCCCCACTGCATGTCCCCTGCATCTCTGCACATGCGCACACATCTCCCTCACACCCCTCCCCCCACGCATGCACGACAGATACCCGAAAATCGCTGTCGGGTATCAGTGGGGCTCTTCTGGGCAACCTCTCGTGTGTTGGCAGAAGTGGCTCTGCGTGCCATTTCTGGCACGTGTGCCATAGGTTCGCCATCCCAGTCCTAGGAAAAGATGTGGCTTTAAGGAGTTACAGGCAGGTATTGTGTTTGTAGGCCCACATTTTGAAATATCTTTCTGGATCTGAAATCAAAGCCATGCACAGACCTACATTTCATACTTTCACTCCATATACAGTATTTTAAGTCTGATAGGATGCAACAAATGTCTGGACAAAGAACAGGTCTTAGTATACATTACACTCTGCATATATTTTAAGTCTTCTTATAATATTTTTAACTTTTAGGGTTGAAAGAAGGAAATTAAAAAATGTTGAAATTAAACACAGAGATCTAGAAGAAGTGGTGAGTATTTGGCTTTGTGCCTTCTCAGTTATGAATCATTCTTGGGTTTTTTTTCAGAGCTTCTATAAAGATAGAAGTTATTGATGAGGCAGCAGGAAGAGAGAGACTGATTAAAAACCTACTATGACTACAATTAATTTCACATTTCTAAACTAGGAAGCTAATTTATTGAGAAGATTTCACAAAGATAGACACCATAGGGCAGTTGGCAGAGTCTTCCAGGTGTTAGTTAAATGTCAGTCTAATAGAAGAGGAGGAAGAACAAGTGATGAGCTTTGACTCCTAGAATATCTATTGGGCAACTGCTATAATCCTGATTCAGGATCTCATGCTGAGATTGGCTTCCCACAGCAGCTTCCAATGATAAAATCATACCTAATTCGTTGCAAATGCTACACTGATAACTTCCTTGTCATGAAAACATTGTTGGCAGTGCCAGTATGTGGGCAGTATCTTCCAGGTTAAATTGAAATGCAAAATTTGGCAGGTTAATCCTATAGTTAAAGTTTTTGCTGTTATACATCTTACTACTTTCTTAAGAACATATTGGGAATGAGTATCAATACATTTATCCTGATGACTTCCTGTTGTTTGTAATGTGTGCAAAATGTTGGGAATGTGAAAGGTTTTGATCTGAAAGAGTTGTTCTGATTTGAAATGGGTCATTCTGAATCTTTTCTGAGCTTTAAATGGTACAGTTTCAATCTTGAAACATGTTTTTATATAAAAAGCAATTCAACAGAAGAAAATCATAAAAATCAGGGATTGATACAAGGCCATGTTATACATGTGTATCTAGTTAGGATTTACCAGTTTTCCCCATTGGTCATCTTGGTTCTTTTCAATTAAGTCACTAAGGTTTGAGTCTTATGAAGGAATTCCTGCTTTCAAATAGCACAAAATATCACTATTTTTATTATTTAGATTTCTACCCTGACTTTTTTTTTCCAGGAACTAAATACCCTCTTCTTAATTTTTTCCATATCACAAGAACATTATTGACTGAGAAATAATAATAGAGAATAGATCTGACCATTGCATAACTCTGGTTTTCATTACTTTTGGCAATTACACTACTGAAATTCACTGGATGAAAGGATTGTGAGGTTTTCCAAAAAGGTTGTAGGGCAAATAAATTAGTGTGGTCAACACAGGTCTCTTTCCTACCCTTTTAAAATTTCTTCTATTTCAGATTTTCAGACATTCCCTTGGCTTTTCGTAATCTGCCTTTTTCTAAAGAGCACAAGGGGACAAACAACCACATTAGTCATCAATCAATCAATCCTTAGAGGAGACTTAGGTTAACTAGTATATAAACAAACAATAAGATTTGGTGCACAGAACATATTTGTTTTCATGTCTGGTTTTACACATTGCATTAAATCAGGGATTTTCAGACTATGTGACACTATGAATAAATGAATTTGGCCCTTCATTAATAGAATTAAATAACAAAATTATTAAATAATACATAAAAATAACTGGTGATTGGTGAATGATTCTGACAGTTATTATATCATGAGTTTAGCCATTGCTGGAAACTTCTGGCTTTAAAAACATCAGTTATGATCTACCTGGCGATGAACATGGATATATTTGTTTGCTTGCCTCAAGTCTGGACTCTCCTTATGAATCAAGTTCACAGAGCAGTTACAGGGACCCAATATTTAAAAGGCAAAGGAGAGAAAGGCAGTTTAGAGAAAGATTGTGCCACCAGTCTGCCAATTAATTGCCCAGTGATAGCAATTGTCATTCTGCCTACCTGTCTTTGTTATAATCTTAAGTCAAACCTGCGACATTTAGAATATATGTGTGCTTTTGTACTTCCTCTTTCTTCTAACCTATTTATAGATTAGGTAGAAAAAAAACCTTCTTAGTATTTTCTTTGGGTCAATGTATTCTGTACATTTGGAAAAGGTTAATTTTTCTCTGTACATAGCAGGTTAATTATTATCATTATTAACTCTGACTGTATCTGATCATGTGCATTGTTACATCATGATCAAGTGTTACAGAGGGGTAGTGTGCTATATCTTGGGCAACAGTATATACTCTACATTGGTGGGTGTTGTGCCTCCGAGGTTTGATCCAGGTCAGTCAGCAGATGTAGACTCGAGTGATGAGGAAGATCTGGCATTGAGATTCGAGCCTGCATTGCTGAGCGATGTTGAGAGGAGTATGGGGGAGGAGGAGGAGTTGAATCTGAGAGATGAGCCTGATTTATTAGAAGTTTCAGAGGCGTCTTCCTCTTCTGGAACTCCCTCCCTGATTGCACCTCAGGTGTTAACTGTTAATCAGGAAAGTGTGCCAGAGGCTTCAAGCGATGATGAAACTGCCCGATGCTGGCTTGATGCTAGGACTAGGAGAAGATTGAGATGTCAATCTCAATTAGAAAAGAGACGTCCAGCCAAGGATTAATTAAAGAGACTGACACGCCCCTTCAGGGGATATATAAGAACCGTGTTAACGCCTCTCCCCTGCTTGAAGCAAAGTGAATTTTTAGTGCTTTTTGGATTCGGAAGAATACATTTGAAGCGGCCGTCGTGATTTATGGACAATTCAGACTTGCCAGACAGATTCCAGGAAGACTGCCAAGGACTGTGAAAATAGAGCAGTTAACTCTTTTGGGTCTGGTTTTGTTTTGCTTGAATAGTTGAACTCTGGAACTTTGGATTCTCACCTGTGGATACAAGTGAGACATAACAGGTGGGAGTCTTTTGGCAAGTTTATAATTATTGGATTTCTGAGACACAGTAAAGTTTGCTCCTCCTAGCCTTCACTGGAGAAGTTGTCTCAATGAACATTGTCTGTATGTTTTTGCCTATAGCTGTAAGATGGATAAGTAGCATCCTGCATAGCCCCATATGATCATAGTGTAGGTTTTTCTCCACAATTAAACTCAGCAAAAATATATAGCATTCAAATTGTTTTATCGCCGGAACAAAATAGACTTGAGACTGGAGTTGAGTTCAGCTCTTTATTTAACTGTTAGTAACTTCAACTAAACTCGAGCCGTGGCAGCCCCTTTTATAGCGGCTGCTCGCGGCTCACAACCAATGACATTTATTTAAAACTCCTGCCTCTTAGACGGCCAATCATAACTGTTATTAGCTACCAATCGCTGGGCGGCAGTGTTTGTCCAATAGGAATGCAGTATTACTAGTATGTAAAACAAGTATACAACACAAACCTATTTCTTGAAGCCATGGCTTCTGTCAAGGCCACAGCTGATAAGACAGATTGTAGGAAAATGGTTTCATAAATGTCTACATCATCTCTCATTTTTCCAGTAACTTTAAGATATGTGGACTTCAACTCCCAGCATTTGCTGGAGAATTTTGGAAACTGAATTCTACATTGCTTAAAGTTGCTGAGATTGAGAAACACTGCTCTAAGCTTTGCTTGGGTAGATTCACCATAAGCTTATTCAGGCAAAGTGAAAGTAAATTTTGACAGCACCCTTGTTTGCCAGTGCAAGACTATTGGCTTTGATTTTGTATACATGTGATTTCTCTCTAAGTTGCTCCCAATAATATGGTTTGTTTGGTTTTGGCTTAGCATATTAAGTTTATTCAATAAATCTTGGCTTACATAAGTTCCATGACACAGTTGCCCAGATGGCAGTGACCAGGGACAGAAGAATATAAAGGTTCACTTCTGAATCTAACTCTCTCCAACAACTAAACACCAAGTCATGAGCAGTGCTTTTGCAGTAGTATATTAATTACTGGGAAATGACAAAAACACAATCCAGCAAATTTTATGTAGCAAAGATACATAAACTGCATCTGTACTGAATCCAAATTTCTACAAGCTCAGAAGAGGTGCTTATTTTGTTGGAACACTAATGGATTATCTGCGGTGGAAATTAATTAGGATTTGGGTGCTATCCAACACTGTAAGCTTATTGGGGAAGATCTCAGCTTCACCCTGTCCTGACCCTTCTCTACCCCTTTTTTGGTGGAGGAGGTGGTTGTGTCTCTTTTGCTGGCAAGTCTGAATTTACTGGGAAGATTTCTCCATAGGGGGAAAATGTTTCGGTTATCAGAAAACTACATGACTACTTAGACATTTCATAGAATAACAGAGTTGGAAGAGAGAAACCTTGGGAGCCATCTAGTCCAGCCCCCTGCTTGAGCAGAAGAGTCTATTCCAAATATTAGCCTCTGCCTAGGATCGAACTCACAGCCTCCTGATTGTGAGACCAGAGCTCCAACTCTAGGCCACCGGAGGACATAAATATCAAACCTGTTTTGGTTTCAGGCTAGCATTTTGAAAGGTTCTAAGCGTCAGCTGCAAAAATAGGGATTATCTGCTAAACATGAAAGTCAGCTTTGCCTTCTGTTGCAGCCTTTATTAAATATTTTTAAACAACTAATAAAAGAATAATAAAGGGTCTATGCGATAGAACCCTTCAGGGTATCTTATGATTGCTTTGCAATAAAACTAATTAGAATGTTTTACAAGATAAGAGTACCAAGTAAAAGTTCTGGTTTGCAGAGAATAGATCAGGAATCTTTATAAGAAGCTTTCATATTTTTCCCCAAATTGCTTTAAATTGATAAGATTTAAACAGGTTTTTAAGGTTTGACTGGGTTCATACCTCCAAAGGGAAGTTCACTGCAATCCCCAAGAATGCTGTCTGCCATCCCTATGCTGTGCTGTTGCAAACTCCACTTTCTGATCATGTGGAGTGACAAAACTGAGGAACAGGACTACTGGTAGTTCTCAACTTATGACCACAACTGACTCCATAATTTATATTGCTAAACAAGACATTTGTTTAGTGAGTTTTTCCTCATTTTATGACCTTTTTTGCAGCAGTTGTTAAGTGAATCACTGCAATTGTAAGTAACATAGTTGTTAAGTGAACCTTGCTTCTCTAATGGCTTTGCTTGTCAGAAGGTCACAAAAGGTAATCATATGTCCCCAGGACACTTCAACTATCATACATGTGCCAAGCATCCAAATTTTGATCACATAACCATTGGGATGCTGCAACAGTTGTAAATATGAAAAATGGTCATAAGTTATTTTTTCAGTTCTGTTGTAACTTTGAAAGTCACTAAATGAATGATTGTAAGTCAAAGATTACCTGTAGCATCCTTTCATTGATCTTGCGCTTTCCTACTGGAAACCAGGATGGATTGGGTCCATGGAAAATGGTACATAAATGGCCAATAGGCACAGAGTAAACTGGAATCACTCAGAAGACCATTGAAAACATTTATTTTTATTTCCTGCTCAAACTTAAGTTGCTGTGCTGCACTGAGATCTGAAATCAAAATTATGATCCATTAACAGCTTTCCTTAAACTATCTGAATTTTAGAAGCTGTAGCGGGGGTGCGATTCAAATTTCTTAACAACTGGTTCTGTGGGCATGGACTAATTTGTGGGTGTGGCTTGGTGGTCATGTGATTGGCTGGGCATGGCTTGTATGTAAATATTGTAAATGTATATATAAAGATTGAATTTTTTATTTTTAAAAAAGAGCAACTTTTACCCAAAATCAGGCAAAGCAGGCAGGCAGATTGAGCTGCTTGCAGAATCACAGCTTCACTCCCAGATCTACATTTCTGCAATCTGCTGCCTGAGTCTGCACTGAAAAATAGAAGCTTCAATCCTAAGGAAGGTTCAGCTGTGCTCTCAGGCCACTTCTCCCTCCCCCAACCCCCTGAATACCACTCCTGACTGGGCCTCCTGGGTGGGGGGTGGGGGTGGGGGGATGGCCCAGCCAGTTGTGTGATTTGCCGGTTCTCCGAACTGTGCAGAATCATAACAACCGGTTCTATAGAACTGGTCCAAACTGGTAGAATCCCACCCCTGAGCTGTAGCCTAATGTATCTGGAACCATCTAATTGTGGAAACCTGATCTGTAATGTCCATTTCCAAACTGATAATTTATAGATCTTAATATCTCACCAGATTATTTGGTATGGTCATATCAAAGCTGTCTTCATTGGTGATATATTGCTGTAGTGACAGCTGGAAGTTACTATAAATTCCTACTATTGAAATGACTAATTCTGTAATAATTTAAATGGATGCATTTAAATTATTGGATGCAAAATAATGGATGCAAAATTCATTCATTATGGCCCATTAGTCATAAAATTTCATCCCTAGACTGCTCCCTCAAGCCTGTGCTGGTATTTTAATTATGTAGACAAAAGAGTCTATATTATTACCGTAGTATCAATTGAAAAATTTTGGATTAGGATTTAGGATTAGCCATCCTACCCCAGCCTGTTTTAAAATATGGAATGTCCTAAACCTTCTTTTGGCTTCTGGCCCTCTCAATTCCTGGCAAATAGTTGAGGAAAAAATAGAGGTAGTGACAAATTTTATTTTCCTGGGCTCCAAGATTACCGGAGATGGGGACTGCAGCCAAAAAATTAATAAAACACTTTCTCCTTGGAAGGAAAGCTATGTCAAATCTAGACAGCATACTAAAAGGCTAAACATCACCCTGACAACAAAAGTGTATATAGTCAAGGCTATAGTTTTCACAGTTGCAATATACGGCTGTGAAAGCTGGATCATAAGAAAGGCTGAGCATCAAAGAATTGAGGCCTTTGAACTATGAGAAGACTCCTGCGAGTCATTGGACTGCAAGGTGATCAAACCGATCAGTCCTAGAGGAGATCAACTCTGACTGCTCTTTAGAAGGCCAGATCCTGAAGATGAAACTCAAATACTCTGGCCACCTAATGAGAAGGAAGGACTCACTGGAGAAGAGCCTAATGCTGGGAAAGATTGAGGACAATAGAAAAAAGGGATGACAGAGAATGAGGTAGCTGGATGGAGTCACTGAAGCAGAAGGCGTGAGCTTAAATGGACTCCAGAAGATGGTAGAGACAGGAAGGCCTAGTGGAATGTTGTCCATGGGGTTGCGATGGGTCAGACATGACTTTGCAAACAGGAACAACAAAACCTTCTTAGCTACTTGTTTTTATTTTCTTTGGGATAAAATAATCCATTAATTTCTGTGATATTTCAGAGAGTAGGCAAAAACTGACTGCTGTTATCCATGAGTTGTTATAGGATTTATGAGGTTCTATAGATAACTCGGTGGGAGGTGCTCTGGTTGAAGTTGTACTTAAAGGAGCAGTTGAAATGATTGCTGCTCTGCTATCCGGTATCTATAAAAAGAACAAGCCAGATATTTGTATTATAGTTCATGTGTGCAACTGCTATTTCAACTTTGATTTTCCTTACATTTTGTGAAATGTCATAAGAAAGTGCTATTACAGAGAAGTTCTTAATTTCATATTTTATGTTGAAAATGTTCTGGTTGCATATGATGGATACATTTCCACTATCTAAAAATATTCAGAGCAGACAATAGCTGTCAACTATTTTATCCTGTGCAAGGTACGATTTTCTGATGTAGATCTAATGCTAACATTTCTTCAAGAAACTCCAATAGGGATTCTTCTTTTTTATCTATCACTGGTGTCTTATGTGCCATGAGTATTAATTTTCTTTAACAATTGTAAGCAATCTTCCATGCTATTGTAATTCTATTCTAGGTATTTAGCAAGAAGTATATGAAAACTCATGAGTGGATGGGGGAGAGTTAAATCAAGTCATGTGATGCTTTACCTATATAATTAGCATCTTTTCTTCCCAAGATGTTGGGACATTATTAGCTTTCTGATAATTATCTGCAGAATTCACAGATCGTAATAACAGCAAAGGCTTGTCAAATATAGCTCATATGCTTCAAAATTAATTTAAAAAAGGACTTGCACTGGTGCAACATTTCCCCAAAAGATGTTGCACCTTTAAGGAATCCACTCATTAAAGTTAATGCCACTCTTAGAGCACTGCCACCTTTTAAAAAACTTGTATAGAAACCTGGAAAATGTTAGAATTTTAGACTCATAGGGTAGGATTAGAAGACCTTTGAGATCTTCTAATCCAACCCCCTGTCCAAGTATTTATACTATCTCAGACAAATGGTTGTCCAATCTTTTCTTGTATATTTACATTGGTACAGGGAGAAAATTTTAAAAAAATCTTGTGCAGTATAGTGATGAAGATGTTGGATAAGGAGGAGGAGACCCAGATAAAGGTCTTTCCTTAGCGATAGACACCATCTGAGTGACTTTGGGCCAGTTGTTCTCTCTCAGTCCTAGATTGCAAAGTTGAAAAGCACCTATCAACCTGCACTGGACCAGTGTGGTAGATGCAGAATCTTCAGGAATGAGTCATTTATCCTACAGTAGATTGATTTGGGATGATATTAAGATCTCTCCCCTCCCCCCCCACATCTATCCAAATAAATCCTCTTAATATTATTCCGGGTCATTATGGCTGGGAAGCGGGAAAGTCAAGTAGTGTAATGGGAGTTAGGACAGAAAATGAATTGGTGCTTTCTGTTATTGTTAAAAATTGAGTTCCTGAGTCAGGAGCTATGTAAAATTTATTTGAGATGAAGATAGAAAATCCTGGGCAAGACAAATAACTTTTCATTCTTAATTCACTTAATTACATCAATGTTAACAAAATTTGGAACATTTCAACATAATATATTTCTCTTTTGGTTAGGAGTTATCCATAAACTGTATCAAACACAATGGTCTTTGCACAACATTTGCACAACTTGTACACAACAAAACATAATCCAATCATTTTTAATTCTTATACTGAAATACAATCCCTGTATTGAGCTATGTTTCACCTTTTAATTTTACATTTAAAGGAATTCTGTAGGGACCTGCAATTTGGTGGTAAGGTAGTTCATCTGTTCATTTATTTATTATATGGTACAAACATTGCTTCCTTTCCTAAAGCACCCAGCAAGCAGTATCTCCTTACTCTTGTGGCCTTATGTCCCATAAGTATTGTGACATGTCAACAGCTTCATTTCTTTTCTTGCTGTTTCTGCCAAAACAGCCAGAAAATGGTAAATATAGGACAATTTTCATTAGGATTAATTATCAGAATAGTAAAAAATCTATTTTTCATTGTAGGAAGTAAGGTCCTTTAAAAGAGTCTGATTTGTGTTTTTGAAAAAAAATTAAATAAAACATCACTTTTTGATCTTAGGATTCCTGCTTTCAATTTTATGACTACCGTGATTGCCGTATTATTGCATTCAACTGGTGATAGATTAAATGTGATAGTACAGCAAGACTGAAAAAGCAGGATTAAAACTTGATTACATACAAGTTTTTGTTTCCATTTTCATTGATGATGGAATCAAAATTTATTACATTTTTAAACCATTCACTGTTTTACTAAAAAGTCTTGGCATGTAATCTGACTGGTAATTTCTAAAGTGGGAGCCTTTGGTTTCATAAACTTCAACACTTGGCATATGCAACAATAACTTTTTCACAGCTGCATAATAAGGAACTTCATGCTGCATTCCTGAGATGACATAGCGTCTCTGTGGAAATGCATTATGCAATATGAGGGTTAAACATGTGACAAGGACACTCTTGCAAGCCGATCCTATAAATATCCTGCATGTAAACTAGTCTCTAATGAACCTTGTGATATTGAATTTGCCAAAATTTACCATTCAAAATGAAAAACTATAGATGAATTTGATAGTTGAGCATGTTGAATTTCTGTTTGAATTCATGTCCTTATTTAACCTTCAGTAGACAAACTGAATAAAACAGGAGGCCAGATAGTTGAAAAGATGCAACTATAGAGTTATTTATCCTTCAGTTCACAGATTTCAATTGGCATTTCTTGGCATAGGCTAAAATGTGTGTGAGATCACTATTATTAAGTATTAGGTAGCTCAGTGTTTCTCAATCTTGACATCTATAAGATGTGTGGATTTCAACTCCAAGAGTTTCTCAGTTAGCATGCTGGCTGGGGGATTCTGGCAGTTGAAGTCCACACAGCTTAAAGTTGCTAAAGTTGAGAACTACTAAGCTAGAGACTCTCTAAGGAAGAGAATCTTGTGTGCTGTAGTCATTAATTTCAAGTGCATGTCAAAAACTACATGCAATATTTAGACAATTTATCCAAAAGCTAGACATGTCATGCTCTATGTTAGAAAGCAGGCGCACCATTTAAGTGTACAGTCCTATGAGATTTTAAGTCTCTACCTTCTAGATATGTGCAGTGGACAAGGTGGTTTCCATGGAGACAGATATGTAAATACATACCTCTTTGGCATGTATTTGCGGTATTCAATACGAGACTGTCAAATGCTTCATGCCAGTTAGTGTGTAAATGCTGAAGAATCCATGTGCTGATATTGAATAAAAGGATATAATTTATGAGAAATTGTTATGAAGCAGCAATGTTGAGGCACATAATCCAGTACATGAGTCAGTTCTAATCATACCATTGAGCCTAAAAATACTTCACATTAAAATACTCAAAACATAGTTGCAAAGAGGAAATTGTCCTCATCTTACTAAAGTCATGTATATGATAAAAAAAATCTTACAGATGACGTACAGTATGAAAGATGAAGGCCATAACTTAGATGGATTCTTGGCATTTCTCAACGCTTGGATTCTGATTTTGTAAAATCTATTTGAAACATGAGTTTTGAAGAACCTGAATAAATATGCTGTATGAACCAAATAATAGAACAATGCAATACTTGAACTTATGTATTATTTATGTTATACACTTTCTCTTTAAGTGGAAGGACAGAAATAGTAGATCTTGAAGGTAACAAATCACATGCTCCCAGAACTCAAAAAACAGAAATAGCAGTTCTTCCTAAATTTTTCTACAGACTTTCTGTAATTCTGCAACCATTTTCTACTTTAGCAGATACTGAGTTAATACTGTGGTCAAAATTGGTTTGTCAATATTCAGAAAGGTTTCATTTTCTGTCAAGGTGATGTTTACTTTTCCATTTCATTCTAAGTGTAAGTTGGAATTCTTCAGGCAGTTTTTTGAGCTTAATTTACTGTTATGAAGTGGTTGATGGTGTTGTTTTCTGGTAGGCATCTCTTATCATTTTGTAAGTTCCTTGGTTGCTCAGGCTTTTTAATCTGAAAAAGTTCTTGTTGGAGAGATAAGTATGCAAGGAAAAATAAGAATTATCACATCTTCATTTCAGCCACCACACCACAAAAATACATGCAAGAATCTCAACTCAACTACTCATGAGCATTTACTGGAATTGCAAACATTTAAAAGTAATTTCCCCCATCAGACTGCACAAGGAGTTCTAAGTAACCCAGAATATATGCTAAGTGCTACACTATACTGAGCATTAAGATGAAAATGTGGTATGGTCATGGATGGCTGCAGAAGGCAGTAATTCAGAAATAAAATATACATTACATGCAAAATATTTCACTTTCAATCAATTTCTAGGCAGGACTAAAACACCAGAGTGCTTCTGGCAGCTAAAGAAGCAACTGGAGTAGATGGACCAAATGGACTAACTATAAGGCAGTTTTATTTGGATATGAAATGATTGCAAGTGCAACCAGGAGATTCTGTCCATACTGGAGCTCTTCAAGAGGTCAGTCTCTAATATATAAAGCTATGGAGCACTACCTTCAGGTGAAAAAAATTGGACAACTGTCATCAACTTTCCTGATATTATAAGTACTTGTGTTTATAATGGATGATTCCGCTGACATTTTCTCCCACAATTCTCTCTCTCTCATTTCTTACTGTTTAGGAAATGAGCAGAAATATAGCAGACATTATTTTAGAAATCTTGAATGTGATACTCATGTACTTTGCCCTGTCAGATTCTAGGTATAAACATAGAATATCAGTAAATCTGAGGAAAGTCAGCACACAGTATTTGCATTATGAATCTGTTGCATAGGAGTGGCAGAGAATGAATTGGGGGAGGAAGTAAAATTGCTATTTATACTAACAATCATGCTCTAATATGGTAAAATTAAGGTCTCTGTTATTGATATGTTTAAATTTCAGCAGCTCAAATATTAACAAGCAGTTATGGTGGACCATTTGCTGTCAGACTACCATACAGTATAGGAAACCATTATTTTGCCACTTGCTGGAATTATGGCTTGTACTTCAGAAATTTCCATCTTATTGAAAAAGTTCTACACGGGAAGAGATATATGATACTGATATATCTGTGATTTTGGAAGCATATATTAGTTCACTAAATTCTCATTCCTGAATAATTAAGGGGAAAATTCAAAAGGTTTTGTGCATGTGCAAACAAGCATGATCCACACAGCCCATAAGCATATATGCAATGTCCCAATAATAGACAGGGGATGCCTTTGTTTTCATTGTTAAAATGGCCACTATCAGAAAAATTAAGTGTAGTAATAGAATGTTTATGAATTATTAAACAATTCTCATTCTTCTGAACTCTAGGGAGAGATTCAGCAAAGTCTTGCTTCTTTTCTGATCATGTCCTTGTTGCTAATTCTGCAAAATAAATGTACTTTTCTTCTGCTTCTGATATTTGTAGCATATACTGTATTTTCTAATGGACATCAGGCTGAGGAAGCAAACTCAGATTGACCTGAAGCAGGTTTGGAGTGGAGTTCACATCCCCCTAAGCCAAGGTCACCATCACGGATGTTTTCTTTGCCAGCAGAATGAGATGACTCTGTTCTGTTCTGAGTTGGCACAGGAAAGTGGTCTGAAGCATCATAATTCAGGGTCAGTTCATCATTATTCACAATAAAGTCCCCATCTTCATCCTTCAGTTGCTCCTAGGCATTTTTGTGATAAAGAATAGAGAAACCAAAGAAATAATGTTTACTTATTAATGGCATAAATGTGAAGCAATTCTCTATACTAAATAGATATCCCTATTTCTTAAGTTTATAATGACACATCTAATTTTAATGTTATTTGAAAAATAATAAATATTTACTTTGTATAAATGAATATTTATTTATTCTTATTTATTAAATTAATATTGCATGTATTTCACTATCAGGTGACAATTTTTATAAATTGTCTCCTGAAGCTTCTTGTCCCCAAGGAAGCAATGCACATGCACCAATCTATACTGATCAGAAATGTGTAGAATTCAAAGATTCCATCTTTGAGTCTAATTTGAAAAGATCTCCATAAGATTACTTGTCTGCTAAAAACCTTATGTTCCTTCTACATAATGTGCTGTTTGGAAAAGAGAAAGTTAGAGATATACTGTCAAATAAAGATAGCTAATGAGATGGAGAAATAGATGAAGAGACAAAGGGGTCAGTATGACAAAATTTAATTTGGCTCAAGCCATCTCTGCTACTTATATTGGCTCATTCAACATGTGCATTCCAGAGATTATTCTGGGAACAATATGGCTGTTGACTGAAAAATGTTGCCCCTATTGAAGTAGTAGAAGGGGGACTCCTGCATAAAAGAGATCTAACTAATCATTTCAAAATGCTGAATCTCCAGTGGTTGGCGATAGGTGCAAATCAAGCTGCTTTTCTTACTGAAGTGCATAGGGAAGATTTCAATCTAGAAACTCTACATGCACACTGGTATATAAAACTCATGTCTCACTTAAAAATATATTACGTTCTGAGTACAAGGTATGATGTTATGGCTAATTGAAACTAGTAAGAGTGTTGTTGAGGCTATATTGATTGATGGAGTGGCAGACAGAAGATTCCATAAATTAAGAATACTCTTCCTGTACAATACTCTGTATTGATTGATAGAGTGGCAGAGAGAAAATTCCATAAATTAGGAATTCACTGTGCAGCCCTCCCCAGCTGATAATCTCCAAGGTTGCCCAGGTTGGACAAGGATGGTTCCTACTTTATAAAAATCCAAATTTACTCCACAAATCAGGTATGGTTTAAGGCTTTGCAGGTAAAAAGTACTCATGCTAGATTCTTCTACTAACCTTGATTTTCAAAAGAATATTAACCCATTAAAAGCAACTCTAAAAACAGATGAAAGGAACAAGATGGTTCTGGTTTCAAGCTTTTCTATTACATTGAACATTCATTTCCATGGATGTCACCCAGAGCTGGTATTCAGCAGGTTCTGACCAGTTCTGGAGAACTGGTAGCAGAAATTTTGAGTAGTTAGGCGAACCGGCAAATACCACCTCTGACTGGATATTTTACAGTATCCTTCCCCTGCCACTCCCACCAAGCCACCCCCACAGAACCAATAGTAAATTTTTTTGAATCCCATCACTGGTGTCACCTGTTTTTCACATTATTTTTAAAATGGTACGCTACTGAAAAAGCCAAGAGTTTAAAACAGTATTTTAAAAGTTATCATAGCTTGATAACTTGAGCTGGATCTGAAAGAAACTTTAATCATAAAATAATGAAATAGAGTTACTTTATATGTGTCATAATATATTTCCATTCTGAGTGTCCCTTTAATTCAGTTTGAAAATATCAGTTTTGTCATGCAAGATGACCAGAAAAACCAGAATCAGAACTAAATCTTTTAGACTGGAAAATACACAGGAAAAATCCCATATGATATTGATTGGAGGACAAAACTCTAGGTATTAACATCACATATAGTGAAAGCTATAATATAATACATTTTGTCAAAAATTTTGAAACATTGTGCATATGAAATTGTACACTTACCTCATAGGCTCTAGGGCTAGTCAGCAACCTGGCTACAGGATTACACCATTCTGGTAAAGTGGTAGTAAGTGGTGGGCCAGCATGGGTGAGGATCGGCTTTAAATATCTGTGAAATCTGTTAAGGTCTATTTCCATATATATGCACAGCTGATTCTATTTAGGGCATGCAATCATCACAATGCTTAAATATATAATAATAATAATGTAATGTATAAAACATTAGACATGGAGAGTTATCATTAACATTTAAAAAGAAGGGAAATCGCATAATGTGGTCTAATTTTACAGGCTATTATATATACTCTGTAAAATCATGCTGGCAATATCAAAAAGAGCCAATATCCATAAGAACAACAGAGTTGTCTGTAGTTTCATGTTGAGAACTATAGCTGCAAAGTCTTCCACACAATCTTTAATATTAGCCTTTTAGGACTATAGCCTATGTAAAGCCTCCATATGTATGTCTCCAAGTATTCACTGGTCAATGCTACACACATAGTGAGTTGTATCTTTTTAGTAATATCTGATTTGGGCTATTAATAGAGATAATCTAGATTAATATTCCCCAAACCTATGCCCTCCAAATGCCTTAGATTCTATATTCCTTATAGTTGATTGCATAGTTAGCCAGATGTTTAGATCGGATTTGACCCTGTTGTCTACCTGTTGAGTCCTTCCCAAAGATCAATGCTGTCGTGGCTTAATAATTTGGGGTGTAAACTGTCCAGAGTGAAGGGTGTAAGCTGTCCAGAGTGAAGCTATCTTTTGACATGGACTGATGGTGACTTTGTCAATGCCAGTAGTGTTCAAGTGGTGTTCCAGAAGTTTTGGAATTGAACCCAAGGGACTTATTACTATTGGTACTCTCTCTGATTTCTTTTGACACAGCTGTTCTACTTCTATGTACAAGTCTTTATATTTTGTGACTTTCTCTAGTTCTTTCTCTTCTATTCTGGTATCCCAGATATCCACGATCCAGACTTTTTTGATGTGATGTGATATTAAAAATTGATAGGTTGTATGGCAGATGTTTGCATATTTGAATTCTAAAGCCCAGGAACACTTTAATTTCTTTGTTTTTTTATTGTTTTGTCTATTTTGAGGCCCCATCAGGGGGGTTGAAGGAAAGTAGTATTTTTTGCAGGTATTTCAATGCACCATTGTTGCTGCTTTTTCATGAAATCAGTTGCTACTGTTGTTTGCAATAAATCTTTGTGATCTTTTTGCAGCAGCCAACAAAATGGTCAATTATCACTTAAGAATAATTAAGGTGAAGTCATATATGCATGTGCAACTGAATGTTAAATAACTCTACTGAGTAATTTTGGGGGAAATTATGGAAGGTAGTCTGCATATGATCAAATTAAAATGCCAGCTTGAAAATTTTCATTCCATATTTCCACAAAGAAATATGGAACATCATTTTGCAAGTTTTTTGGGGAAAGGGAATGGGACAAAATTTAGAGCAATGTGTTGTCAGCCTTTTGAAGTCAGCAAGGCTTCAGCAAAACAGGAAACAGGAGCCTCAGCAGCTTGGGAAATACTAATTTTTTTGTTATTGTATGATATAATTAGAGAATCTTGAAAGCCTGTAAGTTTCTTTCTATTACATGTTATGTCAAACAAAATCAAAGCAGAATCATTTTGAGTTTCTCATGTCTCTTTCTGAGACTGAGGAATCTGTTTTGAGCCTTTTCTCCCTTAATGGCTCATTCATCCCTTAACTCCTCCTCCTCCTCCTCCTCCTCACTCCTCCTCTTCCTCCTCCCTGCGTCACTAGTGCAAGTAGTGACTAACGTTATAGTAGCCGTGAACTACTATTTTTCTCTGCAGATGGAGTTAAGATATATTATAATAACATTTTCCACATAAACTATTGAAAAAGAAATCACAATAGAACACTATATTATTCCACATGAGTAGTGGATTATTAACAATTCAAAAAAGTATTCTATGTGTGAACATTCTCAGATTTTCTATCATTAAATATTCATTTTTATGTTCTTCCATTTCTTCTTTCCCTCCTTTCTGACTGTGGAGCAGTACTGAAATGATGATGTTGATGATGATGATGGTGGTGGTGGTGGTGGAGAATGATTTTTCTAGTTGGATTGCTGAAAAATGAAAGCTCTGCAGTTCCTGGCTGTTTCAATAAATTGGATAATTGGATTATTCAATCAGTAATTAACTGTACTTCCCTGGAGTCTTGGACAGCATTTTTTTTCAATCTCTATATATGAGACTTTAGAAGAAATATTGAGTTTTGATCTAGAAATGTTTTCCTGTTATCATGGCATATGTATTATTCAAACTCTACCCATACCTGTTGCAGGAATTATCAATAAGTAAGATAAGATGAAAATTATTGCTTGATATTTTATTTATGTATTTGTTACTTTTATTTGTAGCCCATCTTGCCTTGCATGGGGTAGGTACAAAAAGGTACAAATTTAAGATATTGCTTGTTAGTCTAACTCTAATATGACACCATTAACAAGTCTGGAGTATCAAGAAACAATGGGAATTAATTAAGTTGAAAACTCTGAGCATTTTCTAATGTTATTAGAAAATAGGTGCAATCCAGTTAGGTTATGTACCATATAGAGCAAAGTAGTTGGGTGTGTTATTTTCATCTGTGATGCTTTCAAATGATGCACCATATCAACCTGCATGCTAGTCCTGAACGCCATTAAAGATTCAGTTTTTCTGAGCCATTTTTCATAAAATAAACAAATAGTTTGTAATAGTCATGCATCTTCTTCCTATTCAGTAAATCAATACTCCTTTTTCCTTGTCACAAAGTACATATACTTCATAAAATATTAAGCAACTTTATAGCTGGGATGGAGCATGAGTGTTAATTCATTTTTTAAATGGAATTCAACACATTTTTTTAATACTTCATGCTTCAATGCTTCTCTATGTGAAATTATGTAAATATGAGAAAAACAGATAGATTTTTGTTTTGCACCTGACTTTCTAATTTTTTCATCCAAAATGATTGATCTATATAAAAGAAAATCTGCTCAAATCAGCAATTCAATCAATCTCCTATCTATCAAAGAAAATTCTTGCTAAGATTACTTATAATGGGTATAGTCTCTGCTGCTTTTTCATGATACCATTTTTCTTATACTGGAGACACTAGTTGTTAATTAGTTGTCTAGTCCATTAAAAATATGAAGTTGCAAAAATATTTCAACAACATGTTGTTAATATAACATGTTATCAATATAACATAATAAATTTTTATGTTTTAGGTCATGGTCATGATGTGCACTGGTGTTTGGTTTAGTTGTATAAGGTGCGATGACAATAAACTAAACTAAACTAAATTAAACTAAATTAAACTAAATGTTGATGAATGACGATCGGTCATTTAACTTACACAATTTCACCTTTGATTTCCTGGGCATGATCCCAAAGAAGATATCTTCTATCCTTTAACTTGAAAAAGACTATGATAAAATGTTTGAAATGAAAACATAAATTATAGTTCTGCATTTTACTTGGAAGTGTTGTCTATCACAGTCAGGCATCATTTTCAAATGCTTTTATATTGTTTTTAATGCTTTTGTACTTAATGCCTTACAAATGGTTATGACTCTGATGATGCATTAAAAAGAAAAGAAACCACAGAGGATAATTATATTTGTGTTTCTGATTTGGCTTCTTTTATTTTTGCCTTTTAGTGCCCTACATTGAAATCTGTACTAATAGTGCCACTGGCTCCAAAGCTCAACATTTATGGAGAATATAATAAATTCACATTCAATTTTAAAGAAGAAAGAACCCTTGTCTTGCATTATCTGATAATTGAGCAATTAAGTGACTCCAGATAGCCATTAAAATACAAATAGCAACCCATGATTTATTTGAATCAATCAGGTTACTGAATAGTGCATAAGAAAAGCTGTATTGCACACATACTAAAGACATATTCATCAGGCCATAAGTGACCTACATATATACTCACACATTCTGGCCTACCAGGATTTTGTGGCATGCCTCAAAAATAAAACTTTTGCCTTTTCAAGTATGTGATGGACATACTTTTTCTCAATATACAGCATGGGTTCATTAATAAGAACAAACTTGGAAGCTGTACATCATAATGTAATTTCACTGTCGCTAAAGAGAACTGCCATAATGCATACATACTTTCCAATGATTTGTGAGTTCAAGACAAGGGGCCCCAATGAATTTGCAGGATAATAAAGAGTCTATCTTTGTCCTTGAACTTATAAAATGAATGTGAGATGACTGAAGAGAAATTAATAAGGGTCTGACCTATATTTGATGATGATGATGTCTCTGAAGAAAAACATATTACAAAATAATAGGCTATGCATGTACAGTAACAACCTTTCCTCCAATAAACTGTTGTAATCTTTAATCTTTATTTTCAATATATTAATGTTGACAGTGAACAAAATAAGTTTGAGAATCTCTGAAAAAGGATTAGGAAAAACAATTGTTTACTTTTTGAACAATTCAGCTTGAAACATTACTGAATTAGCACTATAATAACTTCTGGTTCCTATTTAGCAGACTCAAATTAGTCAATGTGATCAATTGTCTTTCCTTTCTATCAACTCTTGTTTATTAAGAAAGAACAAGTATCTAGCAGCATTAGTCAATTGCTACAGGAAGAGCAAACTGCGAGCTAACTTTGCTCTCCAAATCAGTAATTTTAAGTCAAGAAAAAAGTCAAAAGCTATTTCTAATTTTTGAACCAATTTTCACAGTTCCATTGAAAAACAGAACCTCCAAGCTATTCTTTCTCTTTTCCTTAGGTCACTTAAGTATACTTCCTAATGGCCTTTTATCTCTAAATAGTTGCTGTGTGATTCTAAGTACTAAAAGGGAGAGAAATCCTCTCAGCAATCAGAAAGTACAGGTGGCCAGGGCAAGTGAGAAGGAATGGATACCTAGAAAATTTCCACAGGCAGCATTGTATCTAATGTTTGGGGATCAATGCATATATCAGGCTGGATGGGGGCGGGTTGGTCAAGGGCACTTATCTGGACATCCATCTGACTGCATAGGCTAAACAATATCAGGGGCGTGCATAAGCGCACCAACGTGCCTACTGTCCCTGTCCTATTGTTTCTTTCTTTTTTCTTATTCATATCCATTTCATGTATTCATAACCATGTTTGTACTTATACCTGTTATCTAACAATCGCTTGACAAAATAAAATAAATAAAAATAAATAAAAACAATATGAGAGCTTGAGATTCACTAGAAAACTGGTAGAAGATAGCTTCTGTGACACCTGACTGAGGCATCTGAATAAGACATAGGGGGGCTCTTAATATCCTTCCCTTTCATAAGAAAAAGAGGTACATGGGCTACATGGCACTAAAAAGCAGCCATGGAAGACCCATTTCAAAGAAAAGAATGTAACTCCTAACATTTGCATCATGCTGCTTGTTACTAAAGTATAAACATCTGCAGCCTGACTATGCCTATTTCAAAAATGTATATGTGGGAAACTGGGCTGTTTAATTTTATTTCCAAAATAACACAGGAGCAAGAGATTTCCTTTTCAACATTCACGTTAGGATAAAGTATATTACCATCATATGCATTTGATGTTATAGTCTTATTTTTCTGAATGACAGTAGCCACCAAGATCGTGTATGTGTGTGTGTGTGCATGTGCGTGTGTATAACAAATTGTAATATAAACACATACATTCACACACTTCTATTTATGTACACACACTTCTAAGTATACTTAATTTGTAACACTTTTGCATAACTACCTAACACTTATGCATAGTATGTATGTATATATGTATGTATGTATGCATAGTATGTATGTATGTATATATATATATATATATATATATATATATATATATATATATATATATATATATATATATATATATATATCTTTTTGGTTGTTAGGGTTTTCTCCCGGCGTAGATTCGAGAGTATCTAGGCAACGTTTCGATGAAGTCTCATTCATCATCTTCAGGCTTCTGTCTCCAGCTCTGTGCTTCTCAGAGTAATGTGAGATTGCAAGAGCCAAGACAAAGCCTGAAGATGATGAATGAGACTTCATCAACGCATTGCCTGAGATACTTTGAATCTTACGCTGGAGAAAACCCGAACAACAAAGATCCATATATATATATATATATATATATATATATATATATATATATATATATATATATATATATATATATATATATATATATGTATATATGGTTTTGTGCTGTAATCTCCTGGGTCGTTGGCTGTGTTGCAACATCCTGAGGTTTTGTGGTATAATCTCCTGAGTTCCGTGATGTGATATCCTGAGCGGGTGGCTGTGATGTGATGTTCTGGGTTTTGGTTTGGCTCTGAGTTTGAGACCTGGATATGTGTTCGTGGCATGTGTCCATTTGCTTGGTTTGGGGTTGGGGTGTGTGGCAGCTGGTGATGCAGCTGTGGTCTGGTTTCTGGACGATGGTTGTCTTTAGTCTATGGGATGGGTTTGGGTTTGAGTGTGGTGAGGGAGAATGGTGGTGGTGTCACGTGTTGTTTTGGATCTGGTGTTGGTTTTCATGGCTGGGGCTCGTTTGTTGATAAGGGCTAGTTTCCAGGTGTCTGGTGGGCAATTCACAATGGAAACAGAAGCCAACAACCAACTTCCCTTCCTGGATGTCCTAATTTTCAAAAAAAACCAATGGCTCTCAAGGACACACCATCCACCGGAAGAAAACACACACCAACCGCTACTTAAACACACAACATATATGTATGTATGTATGTATGTCTTGGTGTGTTCGGGTCTTTTCCCGTGTAAGATTGAGAGTAACTTGGTGAGGTTTCGCCGAGGTCCCACGCGCCATCTTCAGGCTGGTGCTTTCGGCTTTGTGCTTGTGTGAGCAAAACGTGATATGAGCTGCTATCTCTCTATAAATACTGGTGGGGAGGTTGGCTGTGTTATCATTTCTTGATTGATTGATGGAGTTGATGTTTGCAGATTGGCTGGCTTTTTCATAAAAACGTGTGCTGAGTTATTGACTGTGTGTCTATCAGCCTCCTGTGTTGTAATGACCTGGGTCATGGGCTGTGTGATGACCTTCTGAGTTCTATTGTTTTGACCTCCTGGGTCTTGTGCTGTAATCTCCTGGGTCATTGGCTGTGTTGTAACATCCTGAGGTTTTGTGGTGTAACCTCCTGAGTTCTGTGATGTGATATCCTGAGCGGGTGGTTGTGATGTGATGTTCCAGGTTTTGGTTTGGCTCTGAGTTTGAGGCCTGGCTATGTGTTCATGGCATGTGTCTGTTTGCTTGGTTTGGGGGTTGAGGTGTGGCAGCTGGTGATGCAGCTGTGGTCTGGTTTCTGGTCTTGGTTGCTTTATGTCTATGGGGTGGGTTTGGGTTTGAGTCTGGTGAGGGAGATTGGTGGTGGTGTCATGTGTTGTTTTGGGTCCGGTGTTGGTTTTCGTGGCTGGGATTCATTTGTTGATAAGGGCTAGTTTCCAGATGTCTGGTAGGTGGAAGGTATCATCCCGTTTATTCATGTTATGGGGGTGTTTTTCTATTTCGATGGCTTCCTTGATTATTCTCTTGTTGAAGTGTTCAGTATTGGAGATTAATTTGGTTCCCTCAAAATTAATTTCATGTTCTGTGGCTTTAAGGTGCTGGAAAAGGGAGGAAGTATTTTCTTCTTTTCTGACTATGTTCTTGTGTACTGCGATGCGTGCATTTATTCTCCTGTTGGTTTGTCCAATGTATCTGGCTGGGCAATTGTTGCATAGTATTTCATAACCTCCTTGGTTTTCTAGAGGGATCTTGTCTTTGAAGTTTCTAAGGATGTTGGCTATTTTTTGGTCAGTGCCAAAGGCTGTCCTGATATTGTGCTTGTGGAGAATTTTGCTGATTTTATCTGTGGTGCCTTTGATGTAGGGGAGGAAGGAGATACCATTGACCTGTTCTGTGTCTCAGTTTCTGGGGGTGTCTCCTTTAGGATTAGGTTGGTAATTGTGTTTCTTTGGAATCCGTTGGAAATTAATACGTTAGTGAGGGTGTGTAATTCTGTTCTTAGCTGGTCTTTGTCAGCTAGGCGTTTGGTTCTAGAGATGAGGGTCTTGGCTATGGAGTTGATCTGTGCAGGGTGGTGATGGGATTATATGTTTAAGTAGCAGTTGGTGTGTGTTTTCTTCCAGTGGATGGTGTGTACTAGAGAGCTATTTGTTTTTTTGTAAATTAGAACGTCCAGGAAGGGAAGTTGATTGTTGGCTTCTGTTTCCATGGTGAATTGTATTTTGGGGTGTAGGCTGTTGAGATGTGTGAAGAAGCTGTCCAGTTTTTCTTTCCCATGTGGCCAAATTACGAAAGTGTCATTTACATATCTGATCCAGAGTTTGGGTTTGTGTTCAGATTTGTCTAGAGCATTGGTTTCAAAGTGTTCCATGTATAGGTTAGCAATGACGGGTGAGAGGGGTGATCCCATAGGTGCTCCTTCTATCTGTTTGTATCTTTGTCCATTGATATTTAGACATCATTGATATTTACACACCAACATGCACATTTATATATTAGTTCCCTGATCCTTGATCCTTTAAAAACATCTGATGCCAAGAATACAATCTATCACTGATGTCTTGCAACGATCCTTACAGTTGTGTAAAATAATCATTATTTACCATTAACTCAGATGCTGATTAAATAATGTTTTGGACAAGAATGCCGACTGAGTTTGTTAACTGAAGTGGCAGTTAAACCAGGAGTGGCCTGACAACAAACTAATTAGAATTCTTCCCTATTGATTTGTCCAGATTTACCACAGAAGAATAAGTTTTTCTTGCAAAGCAATTTTGACACTTTGTTGGCATTGGTGCTACCATTGGGAAGAATAAAACAATCCCCTGAAAGGGCAGCTAATAGGGAAAATAATAAAACTCCCATCTGTTGCTTTTGAACTTTTTTTCTATTTTCTTTTCTTAAGGCTAAAGCTGTGCATGAAATATTGCCTAAGTTAGCTGTCTTCAGGGAGAACTATAAATATTACTCATTGTGAAATAAGAGTCAATTGTTAGCCTTGTTGAATTTTGAAAACAGAATAGAAAAAGATTCCCGAAGAGCAAATCATTTTGTCTAAAAGTAATGGCCACAACCCAGGCCCATATTTTGCAGAATCTGACATGCGAACTTGTCAGGGAGACTTGCTTAGTGCAATCAATAACTAGAAGCAATTAAATTCAGGAAATCAGTTTCATGTAAATATTGTCATTTGCAGTTACTTTTTCCTGAACTGAACAATCATTTCAAGATTAGATAACATGGGAGGAGAGCAGAGAATGTAAAATTCCTCTTATGAATTTTTTTTTTTTAAAAAAGTCACAAGTTATATTCTATAAAGGCCTATTTCACTTTTATACTTTATTTTTTGAAAGAAAAAAAACCTGCCCAATAAATGAAGCTCTTTGCTGGGTTTACAAAGCTGCAGTTCGGAATATGCATTTCTTTGATGACACAAATTCTCTGGCTATAATTCCATGATTAATCCTATGTTTCACATGCAGAAATTCCATACCATATCCTTCCCTGCCATATTCACTTAAAAAAAAATCAGGTAACAGGATATGCAAAAGATAACTGGCTGAGTTGCTGTCTACTAAATTAGGTATTTGACTCGATAAAAAATACAGAGAATCTTTCTGTATACTATAGGGCCATAGCTGCTATGTAGATCAGTTTGCAGGAGTCAAATGTGACTCAATAATATGGCCAACTTCTTTGTATGTTATGAGAATGAGAAAAATTGCATGATTTTGACAGAATAATAAAACTGAGGAAAAAGCATTGCAATTATATTTTTTCTTTACATTTTTTAAATCACATGATCTATGGAAAACTACATTGCTTTTAAAATATGCAGCTCCCTCCATTCATAAAGAATGTGTGATTTCACATAATTTTATAACAAAAGCTGCCACAGCCAGCTTTTATTGTGTGGATGAAGATCTAAAGTTGAAAGGGACATACTTAATACATCCATTTGGATTAATGTGTTTTGCCACAGACTATCATGCTTGAACTGAACAGAACAAAAACTTTTTTTTTGCCATTTGTTAAAAAAAATTATATGAAACAAACAAAGCCAAATGATCCTTCAACATCTGTAACTGTTTGCAAACATTTGTGGGCAAAGCTTATATATAATCTAGCAAAATTTTGCTACTTTTAGAGAAATAAATTTATCTTGGTTGTTTGACAGATAATGCAAATAAAAATTATCAGAGTACCCTGAAAATTTTAAAGAAAAAAAGGAGTAATGGACAAAGGGTGCAAGGAATTTCCTGCAGAACTACAATACAAAAGAACAAGAACATGGTTTCTATAGCACCCGAGTCACAGGGGCAGTATCCAGTTACATATGGGATTCTGCTATATTTCCCTTTCCAAACAGCTGCAGGAGGGTACTGAACTTGGCTAGAGATAAAGCTCTCCTGAATTTGGAAACTGTAATATGAAGCTGAACATGCTTGAACTGTTACACTAATTATTATGATTTATCTCAAGGCAAAACATTATATTTAAGAAAGGGGCACACTTTCTTACATACTAATTTATTTATTTTTATTTTTTGTAAAAGAAAACGAGATAGGAAAACAATCCAGATAGAATAAGAAATGTGGGGAATGGATGTGTTTTATACAACATAATAATTTAACCAGGGTGTAATGAATAAACTATAACTGAGTGGCATAACATACCAAGTCACAGTTCATGCTTTGCATGCTAAGCCGACGTAATGTGGTTTGTTTGGTTCTTCATATATGGCATAAAGTTAGCTATTGTCTAGTCCAAGTACTATATCATCACTAATGAAAATTAAAATATAGATAGTCATTATAAACCTATGGAGAAAAAACTATATTACTGTAACAAATAAATTAGACATGATGAAAGACAATTAATTAAATAGCCATATAATAACTACTGTATATACAAAAATGTAAAGTTCATTAAAATTAATACATAGCAATAACTAAACCTACACAGAATAGCAACTTTGTATTACATTCCCATTTATAGAGCACAAAGACTTTTCATTAATAAGTAACAATCTCACAACTTGGATTCATTCCTTAAAACTAAGTAACTAAATGTCGTTTTAGTTCTGTAAAATTATCCTCTGTGTCACACCCTAACTTGATAGAGCCACATTGTTCATGAGATGGCAAATTCCATGTTTTAGGAATATAGGTCTATATCATACTGAGATCCATAACTATAATTCTTCTCAAAACTATATTAATATATAGTAATTTGAAATTACAGCAAGCAATTTTTGGAGAGCCTTGGAAACTGGTCTCAAGGCTAAAGAGATTGAATGCAGTGGTGGGGTAATTAATTATGCTTTGTTTAAGAGATATAAAAATTAAAAGATGTGGGGTAATTGTTGCACTCTGAGTTTTGTTGTTTTTTTGCAGATATTTCATTGCAGCACCAATGATGTTACCTAGTTTGAGTAATGAAAATCTCAAAGAAAACAACCCAGTTCTGAGAGCAACAAGGACCCCTCATTTAACTCTGAGCTACAGATATTCTCCTTTATTAGTACTTAAGATAAGTACTTAATTATATATGTTAGGTTTAGTACAGTAGAAATATTGGTGTAATAAATCAACCTGTATGCATAGTAAAGACAAAGGATTCAGCCGTCTGGTTTGTGATTTGTACTCTAACATCTGTAGTTATGAAAACCATTGAAAGACTAGTGCTGTCCCACCTGAAAACCATCACGGATTCGTTGCTAGATGCCCTGCAATTTGCATGCTGAGCAAATAGATCGACAGATGATGCTGTTAATATGGCTCTGAACTACATCCTACAACATCTTGAATCTCCTACGCAAGGGTCCTCTTTGTAGACTTCAGTTCAGCATTCAATACCATCATTCCAGACATTCTTCTAACTAAACTAAACCAGCTAGCGATACCTGAACACACTTGTAAGTGGATCATAAACTTTCTAACAGATAAGAAGCAGCAAGTAAGCTAGGCAGAATCACATCAGATACCTGTACAATTAGCACTGCCCACCTCCAAGGCTGTATGCTCCCTCCACTTCTTTTTTCCCTATACACCAATGACTGCATCTCAAACAATCCATCTGTTAAACTTCTGAAGTTTGCGGATGATACAACAGTGACTGGTCTCATTTGAGACGACGATGAATCCGCATACAGATGGAAGGTTGATCAACTAACTTCATGGTGCGACCGGAACAATCTGGAACTGAACACACTCAAAACTGTAGAATGGTGGTAGACTTTAGGAGAAACCCTTCCATACTACCACCTCTTACAATACTAGGCAACATGGTAGCAACAATAGAGACATTCAAATTTCTAGGTTCCATCATATGTCAAGATTTAAAATGGACACCTAACATCAAAAACGTCATCATAAAAGCACAACAAAGAATGTTCAAACTGCCCAAGGAGCTGCTGATACAGTTCTACAGAGGAATTGTCATCTGTACCTCTATAACTGTCTGGTTTGGTTCTGCAACCCAATGAGGCAAAGACTTCAGAGGATAATTAGGACTGCAGAAAAAACAATTACTACCAACCTACCTTGAGGACCTGTATACTGCACGAGTTAAAAAGAGGGCTGTGAAAATATTCACAGACCCCTCACATCCTGGACATAAACTATTTGAATGCCTATCCTCAAAACAATGCTATGGAGCATTGCACAACTAGACACAAAACACTAGACACAAAACACTAGACACAAGTACAGTTTTTTCCTGAATGGCATCATTTTGCTAAACAAATAATTCCCTTCGTGTATCCTTACGATTTATATTGACTGTTTCCTAGTATGATATGATTGCCTATTTGTATCCTATGACTATATTAAGTGTTACGATTCTTGACAAATATATCTTTTCTTTTTATGTACACTGAGAGCATATGCACCAAGACAAATTCCTTGTGTGTCTAATCACACTTGGCCAATAAAGAATTCATTCATTTATAGCATAACTTAACTGAATCTTTCTCTGCTTCTTGGTTGAAATAGGAAGCACTTGCACAAGTTAAATACCATTCACACAATCCTGGGATACAAAACTACAGACAATCATCACTATATGGCAGCAGAGTTATACTTTTCAGTATTGCCATTTGACATGTAGTGCTCATCTATTTTTTTTGCAGACCAGGTAAACAAATCCTATCTTTGATTCATTCTGATATTCCTTCATTTCTTACTACTTTAGTGCCAATCTTTTCTCTGCCACAATTACCAGCTGAAAGAAGCTGTTCTTCATTGTCTCTATTTCTCTGTTCCTAAAGATAATAAACCAAAAACCTAGTGAATCCTGCAGTCACATTTATTTGATGTAGCATTTAAAAATGCAAGCACTTAGATATACTTGCTTCATTTAGATTTGGGCCAGATGTTTGAGGATGGATTAAAATGCAAGGACAGTATGTAGAGTTTTATTAACAATCTGGCACTTTATTTTTTTTTCCCCGGAAAATTTTTAGAGGTAGTTAATTTGACTCCCATGATTCTTGAAGAGGTGGGGTATGGTGTGGAGAGAGAAGTCTGTGTAAGGTGCTGGAATATGCAGAGCTTTTTAATGGCAGCATCTTTTAATTCTTATTCCTCTGAAAAAAAGCATAATCTGTTATCCCACAACTACATGCTGTTTCTACAGTCTTGAGAGAAGTTTCCAAGTCTCTCCAAAACTTGCCACCTCATTATAATTTTTAATCTGAAGGGGAAAATGATTAAAGATGTGGGAAAGTAATCATGCATTTAATTAAATTAATTTTAATTAAGCTGAAATTACATTAAATCAAATTTAGTTTTTGGTATGATGTTAACTGTTTCTTTGTCACAGTCCTGCCTACTTCCTCAAGTGTTTCCTCAATGTGCCACTCAAAGTACTCTATACCTTGAAAAAAGATATGGATCATTACACAATAACAGCAATTAGTTTTGTTCTTTGGCCACATTAAATGAGATGTTCATTGCAGGAAAGCAATTATCTCCCACATGTGACATTTAAATCTCTCCAAAGTGGTGGTTTTAATTTTAAAAATGAAGCGGATGCTATAATTACTAGATCTGGGCTGCAAAAATCTGGCTGATTGCTAGACAAAGCAAAAAGAGTTTTCTATTATCTCCTTGCTGCCATCAAATAATCATCAGGACTACTGAAGCCCTGATTTGAAATCCCCAATCTGAAGCTTCATTGAACTACAATTTCAGATATTTTGCAAGGTCTCTGGCATGGAATTGAAAGGCTAATGTTCATTTATCAACTTCACCTAATCTTAAAACAATTTAAGGGTCCCCAAAATTGCTGTTTAGATAGCTATCAGCAATCTGACAGAACATATGGAAGATCACAGCATTCAAAATGAACTTCAAGTTTAATTTAATCTTCAGAATCAAAACAACACCTGTGTGTGTATTTACTGATGTAGAAAAAAGATTTGGAAACAGTTTGCAGTAATCTTATAATCTGACCTGTTTTTTTATATTTTTTTTCTGTATATATATTAGATTTAAAACCAACACAATAGCATACATTGTTACAGAAGATAAAACCTGGCTGGAAAACTGATCAGTATCACATGAGACAGAACATCTTGAAAATGCCTTTTCAAAAATAAAGTCTGTGCATCCATACTACACTGATTTTCCCCCATTTTTTTCAGAAAAGAAAATTAAGGTAAAATGTCCATGGGTAGAATGATTTCTTGTATCAATATAAAATGGCTGAAGGTTGCATTTGTGAGTGTTATCTCTTTCCTGGCTTCTGAATCTTTAATTTAATCTTGAAGGAAACCATCCTGAGGAATTCTTCACGGGAAGAAGCTTTTTCCTCCTTTAAGATCAGGAAGTGAGAATATGGGTGGGTGGGGGGAAAATAATAGAAAGAGAAGTAATGAAAACAAAAAACAAGATAACCTTAAAGTATCATCAAAACAAATGTGAAAATAGCTGGAGAAAAACACTGAGTTCAATCTGCATGAAAAGAAAACGTAGGAAATCTGAAGAATTTTTTGGCAGAATAGGCAAGAAAAAGTGTCAGAGAAACAGTATTTTTGGAAGAGCTGTCACTTACATCAGGGAAACAGAAGTGAGTTGAAGGGAAGGTAATGTTTTTCTCCTTGCACATAAATTCTCTCCAGCTAGGATTGGTTTAGAAATATCCAGGTAGAGAAAAATGGATAGGAGGGAGACTGGTCAAAATTGCTTCGTTTCATTGGCCCATTGCAATAACTCATCATTTTATTCCTGATGACTACCACAAAGATGACAGAAGTAATAGACTGGGTAAGAACCAGTGCATTCAACTTCAGTCAAGATGAATTAGGAAGTTGTTTCTGTAGCTATGTAGTTACCAAAGTCTTTCTTAAGGAGGCAGTGGACTATCTCTGAAGATTCAAAGGCATTTCATAGGGATGTTCTAGCTATTATTGCCATTGTAGTATAAGTGGTTTGGGAACCTGGAATCAGCCATGATACTTATACATAGGGGTAGCTTACTTTCTATCCATATTTTGGAAAAATGTTGGTTAGATACTCTAATGCAGTTTTTGAAAAAGATTTTAAAATTTCAAAGAGAACTAGTACCATCAGCTTCCAATGGATTTCCAGATCCATTTTAAAATGTTGATATTCTATCTCAGAACAAATGGGGAGGCCACACCAGAGCATCTCAATAACACATTTTATTCAGGGAATAAAGGGGCTGTCGCGTCTGTAAGCTAACAACAGACCTTCCAGCGAACAGCGGCTGGCCCGACCTAGCAGCCGGCTTTTATAGCCGGCTGTCGAGGAACCAGCCAATGGGGGCTACAAACGCCCCGCAGTATGAACGGACCTGAGGGGGAACTTGTGTCCGTCCCGAGGACATAACACCCCTTCCCCCTAGATACGAACATGAATAGTCTTTTAAGTAAGCTGGTGGTTTGTGTGGCGCCCGACCGGCGCAGTTCTGGCGATGCACAAGGTGGCATAGAGTTCTGGAAGTCAGGAACTGGCCTTGCCGGGCAACAGGGTCGCTCTGGAGTCCGGACTGGAGTCTGGGAGTGGTCACAGTCCTCGGGTTGGATTGTTAAATTGTCATTGTCACGCAACCCGGTGGTGTCGTCGTCTGGTACGGCTGATGACTCCGTGGGGACGGTCCCGGTCTACCGTCTGCTCCCTTGATTCGGCTGGTGGCGACTGGTCACTCTGAAGGTCCCAGCTAGGATTGGTGCGGCGATTGGAGGGTCACTGAAGTCCCAGGGTCAGCGTTGGCATGTTCGCCTGGCGACTTCTTATCTGGTCCAGATGCCTCCGCCAGATCGCCCGTCCTCCAACTGGATACGGTATGACCTTGGCCCGGTGATGGCCACGATCTTCCCAGGTACCCACAGGGGATCGCCTGCGTAGTTCCTGATGAAAACTTGGTCCTGTAATACAAAACTCCTAACCCTAGTGTTAGAACCCAATGGGGTGTCTGGGCAATAGTGGGGATGCAGTCTATCAAGCACTGTCCTTAGACGCCTGCCCATCATTAATTCGGCTGGAGACTTGTTTGTGACAGTACATGGGGTCGAGTGTTGGCTTAAGAGAAAACGAGAGAGTCTGGAGTGCCAGTCGTCTTGAGTGAATCTTGCCAACGCCTCTTTGCTGATCTAACGGCTCTTTCCGCCAACCCATTGCTGGAGGGATGAAAAGGGGCTGTTAGGATATGCCGGATGCCCAGGTTAGTGGCATACCGGCTGAATTCTGTAGACGTAAATTGGGGCCCATTGTCTGAGACTATGGTGTCAGGTAGACCGTGTGTAACAAATAAACGGGTCAGGGCCTGGGCAATTGTCCGGGTGGTGGTTGTGGGTAGGAGAGCCACATCGATCCATTTGGAGAACGAATCCATGACCACCAGGAAGGTCTTGCCGTGGAAGGGCCCGGCCAAGTCAATGTGCAACCGTGACCACGGTGCGTTGGTATTTTCCCATTTGGTTGGGGTGGTGATCGGTGGCGCTGGCCTGGATTCCTGACAGGGCGGCAGGAGCTTACCCATTTCGTGATCTCGTCGTCCATGCCCGGCCACCAGACGTAACTCCGAGCCAACGCTTTCATCCGGACGATGCCAGGGTGCCCCTTGTGTAACGCCCTCAGGACGGGTGTGCGCAGCGGTTTGGGATGACAACTCTGGTCCCCCATAGTAGGCAGCCCTGTAAACTGGAAAGTTCTTGCTGGCGGGTTTTGAACGGTGAGAATTCAGTTGAGAGGTTACCGCCCGGCCACCCCTCCGTACCCAGTCCAGAATCTGGGCGATAAGTTTATCTTTTTGGAGTGGAGGGCGATGTCGCCAGCGGTGACTGGGATGTCGAACTCGTTGGCATCGAAAATGGCATGGACCGGGCCGGATCCTCCAGGGGTGCTGGCAACGGGCAGCGGCTGAGGCGTCGGCGTGGCTGAGGTTTTTCCTGGGCGGTGAACCAGTTTGTGCGAGTAGGCCGCCAGGAATAGGGTCCACCTAGTCATTCTGGGGGATAAGACTTGCGGAGTTTGTTTTTCTCAGAGAGGAGCCCCAAGAGTGGTTTGTGATCTGTGACAAGTTGAAGTTGTGGCCAAAAAGAAATTCATGGAATTTTTTGACCGCGGCAACGGCGGCTAGGGCCTCTTTGTCGATTTGGCTATAATTACGCTCGGTTGTGGACAAGGTTCTAGAAAAGAATGCGATTGGCGCTTCGGAGCCGTTGGGAAGTCTGTGGCTAATACAGCCCCAATCCCGAAAGGTGAGGCATCTGCAGCTAAGACTAGAGGAAGGTGCTGGTCAAATTGTATTAGGACAGCGTCCGAAGTGAGAAGCGATTTGACTGCCTTAAAGGCATATTCCTCTTTGGGACCCCAATGTTTTTGTCTAGAAGTCTATGCAACGGTTCAGCTACTGACGCTTTGTGGGGTAGGAATGACGATAGAAGTTTAGCAAACCCAGGAAAGCTTGTAATTCTGACTTGGAAGACGGAGTGGGTGCCTCGTGAATGGCTTTGACTTTAGACTCCACGGGGTGGATGCCAGAGGCGTCTATTTTATACCCAAGAAAGTCTACCTGCCTAGTGGCGATGGCACACTTCTCCCTTTTAGTTTGAGGCCATGCTGCCTGAACCTATCCAGTACCGCTCTGACTCTGAGAAAAAGTTGGGGCCTGTCCCTGGCTGAAATCAATATGTCATCAAAGTACGGAACTACGCCAGGAGGCCTTGCAGTATCCGTTCCATTAATGACTGGAAGATTCCTGGGGCGCGCTAACGCCAAATTGTAGGCGCTTGCATCGAAATGCCCCTCTGTGGGTGACAATAGTTTGCAATTCGGCCGTTTGGTTATCCACAGGAAATTGCTGATAGGCCTGTGACATATCCAATTTGGCGAATATCGTCCCGGTTCAAATGTGTGTAGTAAGTGTTGGATTACTGGGACTGGGTATGCGCTAGTCTGTAGATAGCGGTTTATTGTGGTCTTATAGTCAGAACACATTCTTATAGAACCATCTTTTTTTAGGGTGTGACAATTGGAGTCTCCCATTTAGCAAAATCCGTGGGCTCAATCACCCCTTGTTTTAGCAATTTGTCCAGTTCAGCGTCCAGCTTAGCCACGCAGGGCAAATGGTACTCTGCGCGGTTTTAAACGGACGGGAACTGCTTGGGGGTCCACCGAAAAGGAGATGGGCGTACCATTATAACAACCTAATTCATTGCTGAACACATTAGCATAGTCTGAAAATAGTGAGTCGATATCGGAAGGCGAGACAGCATGTACTCCCGTTAAGCTAAGGCCGAGATAGGGGAACCAATCCAACCCCAAAAGGCTAGGGAGGTTACCATCTACCACCACCAAAGGCAGATGGCCTTTAAAGGATTTGAACCTAACGAGGAACTTGCCTGTTCCAGTACTGGGATATTCTTCCCTGGTAATCCCTCAAGGTGAGACGACTCTTCTGGAGTTGCTTCCTGGACAGGCTGGGTCGAATTTTCTTAAGTGTGCTCCACGAGATGATCGATAGTGCCGATCCGGTATCGACTTCCATAAGACAGGGTTTACCTTCTAAATGAATAGAGAGGGTAATTTTATTAGGTGTCAAAAAGTGTGGTTAGCTTGGTAGCACGTATAACAATTTTCTACTTGCCTGGGTGGCCCCGGAGGGGAGTAAGGGGACGATGCCTTTGTGGAGCGCGTGTGTTGCCTGGCAGGCCCTGGCGATGTGGCATTTCTTGCCGCAATTGTTGCAGGTGGCGTTCCTGAACCTGCAAGTCGTTCTGGCATGGGACCCCCCGCAGGAGAGGCACATCAGGATGTGTTTGGACACGTTGCCATCTTTTGGCCTAGCTCCTACCTGTGACTGTTTGAAAGGTTTGAGGCGATGTACCTCTAATAGTTCGGTGGGGTCTTCTTCACTCACTGCTTCCTCGGAATGAACAGTGACCGGACTGGGGTTGGTTGCGCTTCCTTGTATTTCAGCGGCCGACTGTGTCGCTAGTTCAGCGGCCAGAGCTTCCTCGATTGCCTGGGTGAGGTTGAGATCTTTTCTGGCCAGCAACCGCCTCTGTAACCTTACATCTCTGACTCCACAGACGAGCTGATCCAGAAGCATGTCGCTCTAGGTAATTTTTAAACTCGCAGTGGAGAGCTGCGGCTCTCAGGGCGACCATATACTGATTGATAGATTCTCCATCTGTTTGTTTCCTCATACGAAAGGCAAAACGCCTCGCTATCTGCGATGGCTTTGGGGAATAATGGTTAGAGAGTGTCTCCAACAGCTCGGACCACGGAACGTTCTTTAATTCCCTTGGGGCGCAGTAGCGCTGTGGCGGTATCGAATACTGTGGCCCGCAGTAACTCAGGAAGTACGATTTCTTCCTGTTTTCTGTAGGCGTCGGCCAGACCGATGGCATCAAGGTAGTGATTGAAGCGGTTTCTGTAAGAGTCCCACTTATCTTCATCTGGCTTAAATGGCGGAAACGCTGGATTTGAATTCATATTGGGTGTTCAGTCTGTTGGTAGACTGACCAATCTCTCTGGGAATACAAAAGGCCCTGATAAGAGTGGCAGCTGCGGCTCGCAGCGCTGCTTCAGCTCTAGAGGATCTCTCTGGGTTACACGCTCTGTGTGACTATGGCGGCTATTGCTGTAGCGCCATAACTGACTTCCGTTTGAATTTCGCGCCCTTACAAGGGCGTGGCGGCTATAGCTGTAGCGTCGTGCTGACAGCTATTCGAATCGCGCGCCTATGTGTTCTGGCGGCTGTGAGCGCGCGCCAAAACTTCGCTAACAAGCAGAATCCAAACAGCAGCGGTTGGATTCTGTGCTCAATGCTGGGCGGCTGAGGTTCTCAGTGCCCCACTTTTCTCACGTAGCTTTTTTTGACTTGAGCGGCTACACGCTCCACTTTCACTTCCGCAATCAACGGCTGACCGAGCTCTCAACGGCGCGGCTACGGTTCAGCGTTTAGGTGTGTACTTCAGCTCTTTCGTATTGCTGCTGGTTGGCCAGATCCCATCCTCGTCGCCAATATTCTATCTCAGAACAAATGGGGAGGCCACACCAGAGCATCTCAATAACACACTTTATTCAGGGGAATAAAGGGGGCTGTCGCGTCTGTAAGCTAACAACAGACCTTCCAGCGAACAGCGGCTGGCCCGACCTAGCAGCCGGCTTTTATAGCCGGCTGTCGAAGGGAGCCAGCCAATGGGGGCTACAAACGCCCCCGCAGTATGAACGGACCTGAGGGGGAACTTGTGTCCGTCCCGAGGACATAACACCTGATGTTTCAGAGTTTTAGCCCATTTTCTAACTTTTCAATTTTGTTTTAAACAGTGATAAGTATGTTAAGACAGTCAAAAAGTAAATCTTTTTTGATTTGGTAGTAATCTTTTTAGTATGTTGATAATAGGCTAATATGATTGGTAATTGAAGTTCTCTGGATGGATCACAACTTTTGTTTGTGCTCCAGAAAATCACTGAAAAATCACTTTCCATAATTCTAGGATTCATAATTAAATTTCAGTGATCTAATTATTGGATGCCTCCAAGGGCACTGATATAAAGTCTTTGTATGTCACAATCTAGAGCAGTGTCTTTTCCTATTTGTATCTTTCTATGTGTATCCCTTATATATACCTTTCTATATCACCTTCAAAGCTCCACCATCAATTATAGTTTGGTGGATACCCACAAGAAACAAGGCATTATCATTGGTTGTATCTATGGAACGTCTTCTCCAAAACACTCTGGCACTTGGTTGCTATATTTTGGCTGCAGCAGAAAACATTTTAGGATGTATTCCCATTGTACAGTATATTTTAAGATACTGGGTAATAGCAATAGTCTTCCTAAGGGGAGTGGACTTTATCTAAGCTGAAATGATTCGTCCCTTGATTATTGTTTTTCGTTCCCATTTGCCAAACATTTAAAAGTGCAAATTTATTGGCAAGATTGTTCCTGGAACATTGTTCTGGTTTTAAACATTCCCATAAGTTTCTGAAGGCATAACAGCTTAACTCATTCCAACAAATTTTGCTTTAGCGTTCTAAATGCTCAATTACATTGAAAAAATTAGAAAAGAGAGGCAAAAATCTGAAAATGTTCATGGTTGTTGCCTCCCATAATTCTGTACTTGCTTCATGGTATACAGAAGAGAATTCTCCATGTGAACCCAATTTTCCACACACACTTCCATTATTGCTTATTCAGAACTCGCAAGTTATAACTTGTTGAATAACCTTTGTTTTTGTTTTTTGTAATGAGGATAGTTAAGGGGATATTTATATTATGAAATTAAAAACAGAACTATACTTAGTGACTGTTGCAGTTCTGATAACTGGCTTGGCAGTTATAGTCCAATAAGTTGTATAACTTGACTGTTTTCATGTACTGAAAAGCAATATGGGTTCATTGAGAGAAGATGTGTAGAACAAACCCAGTTCTCTGGGTAGGTGAAAAATGTAGCAGACCCATAATATTATTCATTGTTCTCCCAGTGGTTGCTGCATTTGAACTGCAGGTGACAATCTGTAAGCCATATGCAATCATTCTGATGATGTCACAGGGCCACTGGAGAACTCTTTTGCTATACAACATGGGTTTGGCCCTTTGAAAAGTTTTGTAATGACATATATGTTTACCTTCATACAGCTTAAATAAGAACTTGATATATTTCTATTTTCGTCTGTCTTTTCCTCTTATATTAATCTGAAAAGGGGGTGAGGTACCTTAAAAGTATTGACATGGAAAGCACTTCCAACCCTGCTTAGAGAATAGTTTCTGTGGTTTCACTGGACTTTGAGTGTGGAGAAGATTTGTTCACTATTTATAAGCTGTTTTATACAACTAATTCTCAGAACTGTTCTATTGGGGAAAAAATATACTTAAAGTATGCATTTTCCCCTTTCATAGGTAGAATAGCAGCATAATACAGGTCATTAGATTTGGCAAATTTCATGGGAAGATTGAAATATCTCCAATGCACTGCTTTGATCAAAACTGGGCAAACCTAATTGTTTTTAAAAGTTTCAAGAAGAGCTCTCTTTGTAGTTATGTGGCATTGTGCATTTAGTGCATATAAATTGCCATCACAGATAAATTATAGTCCAGTCTGACATACGTTATTGTCCATTGTGAAAAATCTGCCATGCTGGTGGGTGTGGGCAGTATATCAAACCCTACAGTATTTCATGTCTAATAATATTTAAATTTATTAAAATATAGACAAGCAGGAAAGGAATTAATAAAATAAAAATACAAACTTGTGTTCCATTGTTATAAGAGCAAAGAACCAATTGTTTCATTGGTTCTTTGCTCTTGTAACTTAAACGTTGCTTGCATGGATTCGTTTAGAGATGTAGCCCAAGTAATAAATATATATTTAAAACTAGGAAAGATGTTTACTTATTTGTGCATTTACTTAACAAAATTATATAGTCTTCCACATAATATCTGGCTGAAATAATTATATATATGCAGTTTTATATCAACTTTGCTTCCTTATAAAAGTAAAAAAAAAAAAATCAAATTAGTTTCCAAAAGGGAGCATGAGGAGGCATTGGTTGTTGTTTACCAATACTCTTGCTGTTCCTGGCCAGAAGGGAGCACCAATGTTAGCACAAGTTGCTTGTCCTTCTATGTTGGTAGTAAAATTTCTCTTTCTACCAGTTCCTCCATAGTGGTTTTAGTGCTACTGTTTATATGCTTCAGCTGTTGCTAATTGCATACAGACATTCTTATGTACACTGAAAACATGCCCTTGAACAGCAATTATATAACAAAATGAGACAAGTGTACTATGTTCACTGGAACCAAATATAAATTTCAATTTAGCAGCAAGCCTTCAGACACTATGCATACACTCAAACTGGAGTCACCCAGGGAATCTATGCAAATCAAGAAGCAACTATCGAAACAACATTAATATGTTTCCTCAAAAAATGGAGACACAATGGGGAAAAAGGCACTCCAAGTAAATAATCGAAATGATTAAAAATTCTGAATAAAAATTATAGACTCAGAGATTTGCAGACAAATTGATGCGGTACTATTGTTATTAATGCAATGCTGACTTGCAATTACTAGTTCTGAAGCATGTTCCCCAATGTCATTAGTAATGGCTGCTGAAAACTTTTGTTCTTTACCTGCAAGTATTTCTGTTTTATGTATTCCATTATGACAGCTCAGTGTGTCCTCCTACATTTTATATCATTGTTTGGGGCCTTTAGAAGAACACCGTAACCATATTTCAGTGCCTAATCTGAACAAGAGGCATGAGGCATCTATGTTGATAAGGTTTATTTTCCAATAAAAGGGCCACTTTACTAATCTGGTGATTGCTGTTATATACCACTTCTAATCCTAATAGGTACATTTCTGGAAGATGAATCCTCTTAAAATACAATGGGGTATTAGCAAACCTAGTTCCTGATACATTTATTGAAAGTTGCAATACAGAAATTGCATAAATACATAATAAAAAGAGAACCATCCTTGTTAAAATAATATTACCACTCTAGTAAGTGTTGAAGAATCAACTATGTATATGGCTACTATGGGTATATGTAATCTTGCAGTATTTTTCTATTTCATTTCCAGAAAAAACAATAGGAAAAAAGATAAAAGAATATGAAATGAAAAAAAGGAATATTTAAAGCATCATATATTCTTAAACACATCTGCTTAGAGGGAACATCCCACATAATTTGAGGAGACTTCATATATCCTGGAACATTGTTTGGAGCTGCTGTTTCACTCAGCTTTCAGGCTCATTATTGGATCATAAAATGCGTCTATACTCCAGGAGGCCATGTGAGAGGGAACAGTGTTAGGGATGGCTGAGCTCTAAGTAGTCAGTATTTCTAAACATTAGGTCCAACTGAAATAACATATGATTTAAAAAAACAGCTCAATTGCTCCATCCTACCTATTCAGAGGTTGAAACCTGTTAAGCAGTTTAAAAATGGACCTCAATGACAAGTTCTGCTACATATTACAAGGGCATTTATGTCCCAGTTCTTGTCCTCTGATTTAAAGACCTTTGATCAGAGAAACTTCTCCCTTATTTTATATTTAGTCACAGTGTCCATAACATAACAAGATCAATTAGAAGGTTTTTTAAAAATTATTGTCTTGATTTGAAACATGGCAAACTTTAACATTTAATATTTTTGGTGCCTGCACAGTGGGTGGAACTGGGCCTTGGTTATTTTTTTAAATTAACAGTGAATCAAATACGGTTACAGTTTTCTACTTTAAAATGGTGAGATATTGTACTCTATATTTCCAGTAAACCAGAGGTGATATTCAGCAGGTTCTGACTAGTTCTGGAGAATCAGTAGCAGAAATTTTGAGTAGTTCGGAGAACCAGCAAATACAACCTCTGACTGGCCGCACCCGCATCTATTCTCTGCCTCCTGAGTCACAGCTGATGATCGGCTAGGTCTTCTTTTGTTGCCCTGCACAGGAGAATGGAGCTGGAAAGCAGATTAGTGGGGTGGTGAGGCAATGGGGATTTTACAGTATCCTTCTCCTGGAGTGGGGTGGAAATGGAGATTTTACATCCCTGCCTTCCCCTGCCACGCCCACCAAGCCACATCCACCATGCCATACCATGCTACACCATGCCATACTCACCAAGCCATGTCCCACAGAACCAGTAGTAAAATTTTTTGAATCCCACCAACATGGCCAGAGATGCTTTTCAAGGATGGGAGAAGGCTACATCTCATGGGCTAGAGCATGCATATCCCGTATTTTGAAAAGTTCTAATAAGTAAATGCTGGATTGAATGGAAAACATTGCACCTCTAGGGAGGAGAGCTCCTTTTGTTCATAGAAGAGACTAAGATTCAGTGGAGTTTTTCATTGGAGGAAGGATGCATTAATCTCCTTTCACCATGCATCTGCTCCTCCCTTGATGCCTGATGTCTCATTATTTTAGAGGTTGCCCCTTATTTTCAGAGCAGATTTTAGGAGGAGAAAATCATAGGAGCAAACATCACCCTACACAAACTCTAGATTGAAGCATTTCCTGTATGGTCAATCAATGCAATCATGCAGTTATTTACCTCTTCCTCAATTTATCACTTTCCTCTTCTGCAGATGGACAGGAAATTGTCTTTGGTTTAAACCTTGCCAGCTTTTAGCTGTATATCTATATATAACTCCTTGTTTTTCCTACAGCAGTAACAGCTGCCATTACTATTCCTTGTTCCCATTTATGTAAAAGTTATTTTTTTAATAGCTTTTAAACTTTGGTAATCTATTGTTTATATGGATCCTAAGGCTGCAATCTAATCTTAAGATATTTGTTTTGTTTGTTTTATTTTTTAAAATATTTTCATTGAGCCTCAGGGCTAAATTATATAGCTTTGATTTGCTTTTTGTGATAGCTGAATGCATATTGTTCTGGTGAGTTAGGTAAACATACACACTAGGTTTCAGGAAACGTAGGAGAAGAATATCATATTTTTATGCCAGGCAGGAAGCTCTACCTACCTACCTACCTACCTATCCTACCTACCTACCTACCTATTTATCATCTATCATCTATCTATGACATTCATATAGTTACCCACCAAACTCTGGGCATATCCCAGAATAGTTTCCAGAAGATATTCTTGGAAGGATCCCTATTTGAATTATGGCTCAGTATATGGAATGATCAGATAGAACCAAAGTAATAAAACTACAGATAGTTCTCATCTTATGATCACAAATGAGATTGGAACTTGCTAAATGATTGCGGTTATTGATTAAATCATCATATGACAAGGCCCAATTATATACTCCTTTTTTCCCCTGTGTTTGCAAATCACTGTGGTTATTAAATGAATCCAGCTTTCGCGGTTGGCTTTGTTTGCTGGAAACCAGCTCGGAAGGTTGTAAATGACAATCACATGACCCTGGGACACTGCGACCATTGTAAATGCATATCGATTTCCAAGTACCTGAATTACAATCACGTGACCCTGGGAATGCCATAATGGGAATAAGAATGAGGACCGGACAGGTTGTAAGTAATTTTTCACTTTGTACTTTGAATGGTTGCTAAATGAATGATTCTAAATCAAGGGCTACCTATAACCAAAACTTCCAATAATTATTTCAACCTAAGGTTGGTTAAACCTGTACCAGACAGTGCCAAACCTTAACTTGAGACTTTCAAGAAGAGATTGGACTGCCATTTGTCAGAAATGGTGTAGGGTCTCTCGCTTGGGCGGGGGGTTGGAATAGATGACCTACAAGGTCCCTTCCAACTCTGATTATCTGTTATCTGTTAACTGAAGAAAGACAATAAAGATTTAGATTTTTTAGAGAGGAGCTACACAGGCAATGGTTGAATAAATGGCTCTCTATTAGGAAGACAAAATTAAATAAAGAACAGGCCTGGTAGCCAATAACAGTCCATAATTAGAAATAAGAGAAAGATGCTGTGGACAGCAGGATCTAGAAATAGCATTTAGGCTCTCATTTAAAAAGGAGCCTTTGAGCAAAAGAAATACAACAGAGAATTTTTTTAAAAATGCAGAATAGAGATATGACAGTGAATTATTTGAAAGACAGAATAATCACAGATATGCTGAGAAGACAATAATAAGAATCATGTAGTTGGTAGTCTATGGGCCTATTAAATAAGCCACTAATTCCAGTGAACAACAAAAAAAAATACAGAAAAAATTACATTGATATTAGAAGCAATTTTAAAGAAATTTAAGTCTCCCTGCGTGTATTTTAACCCTTTGTTTTATTGCTATTTTATTTACCTCTTCAGACCCTCAATAGAGATAAAACCTGGAGACAATGTGCACCTTAAGATCTCTGCATGGGCTAATAGGGACTGGACTGTGATGTCTTTTAATAAAAGGAAGAAACCTGATTTCAAAAGGCCCACTTTAAAATCCTATCCATGCCTGCATTTTGGCTTTAAGCGCTCGCTGATCTTTACTATTGAAGTGAAAGGGGCCTAGTAGATTGCACTGAAACTCATGCCTTGAAACTGAATCAGAGAAAGTGCTTCAGAACTTGTGTGTCCTAAGTGCCTCTGCTATTCTTTGAAACAATCTTTTTTTTTTCTCAAGAGCCCACACGAACCTGAAAAACAGTTCCCTGTAGTTTAGAGAATAGTAGGGAACTGCTCTGCTTGCACAAGCATTTCTTCTTGCAATCATTTCAAGGCATGCACAATTTTGTCAAGAAGAGGAATTGCACATAGAATGGATATACATGTATTTTGTTAACACTCACAGGTAACAGTAAGAGCTGTTCAGGGTCACAATTGCTTTTTGAGTTGTATCGTCTAAAATTCTTCTAAATTCAATTAATAGGACAAAAACACAAAGGCTATCTTGTTTGAATGAAAAGATTCTTCATCTTAAATGCAGACACAGTGCAAACATTGTACAAAGTTCTTATGTAAGTTAATAGTGGTTATCACTAGCAAAAACACACTGTACACATGACATTCATCAGAAGTTTCACAAAAATAGGCAAATGTTTACTAAGTTGGCATTATCTTCATACTGTTACCAAAATACCAGCCAATGTTTTAAAAATCATTCACACAGAAATCAAGGTGTTCAAGAATTGTATAGCCATAATTGCTTTACAGGTCATTTTTAGTTAATGAACAACTAAAAAGCTGTCATATTATTTGGATATTTTAGCCATTTTTAGCTATTATCATATATAAGACTTTCCAAAATGTTCTCTCGGGTAATGATTTCATTATTTTGTACTTTTGAATGTGTTAACTTCTTTTTCAAGCTTCAGATTCTGTTTGATGTTATACCCAGAAGCATTTTCTATTTCCATTATATAATATACTATTACATTGATAGTATTGTTTATATATTTAACAAGCCAAAAAGGCAGAGAAACAAAGAGAGCAAATGGCCTATAGCCTTGCACATAGGTTGGAGGTCAACTACCCATAATTCTATGCCAGCTTATATGTGAGTTGATGTGGGAGAAGACTGACGAAAAGCATAAGAGCAAAACATAATCACAAGAGTGTCTTCTGGTCACAAAAGAATGGGGCACATTCAGACAATTTTTGTTTTGGATACGAATACAGATTAATCTGAGTTTGGCAAGTTTGATTCATTGCACCAGTAGTAACCAAGTGAGTAAGAAGCTGAGAATATAAAATTCTGGAGCCTCTAGATTTTCATAATCCATGAATCAATGAACCAGATGGATATGAAAGTTCAAAAATCCAAGAAAACAGTCAGTCTGGCTCATGCCGGTAATGTGAACTTGTTTATTTTTATTTTTATGATCATATTTAACAACCGCCCACCTGCCTCACAGATACCCTGGGAAGAGTACAATAAAATATAAAAAACAGTAGGTAAAATTTAAAAGAGGCAAGGAATGTAAAAAATTGATTAAAAGGTGAGGGGGCTTTCAGGACATTAACCTGCCCCACATCTGGCATCTCAGTCATCCTTCTGCAATGCACCCAATACCCCACACAGTGACTCCTATATCACTTTACTCCAGTGCCAGGGGAAAGAGTCAACTGTTTATGGTCTTTTGGAAGGCTAAAAGGGTGAATGTCTTCTGGATTGCTAGGGGAAGGGTGTTCCACAGGATACCGGCCTTTATAGAAAAGACACACTTTCTGGTACTACTAGATGGCAACATTTAAGCAAAGGAATCTGCAGCGTGCCTGTTAAGTTTGGGTAATGAGAGGCTGAACCAGAGCATGAGTGCAACAAATACTTTATTGTGATAATAAAGGACTGAACGTGCTAGCCAAGCCTGGAACTGGCTCGCAGCGATCAGCGACTGGTTGGACCCCGCAGCCTGCTTTTATAGCTGGCTGCTGGGGAGAACCAACCAATGAGCGAGGGGGCAGCCGCCCCCGCAACGCGAACGGACCTGAGTGGGAACTCCTTAGAGTTCCAGGGACATAACACCCTTTCCCCCAGATGCGAACACGCATAGTCTTTGAGGTAGACAGGAGGTTTATGCTGGCGCCCAGAGCAGGCGCAACTCTGGTGGGTTGTCTGTCAGTTCAGAGTCTGTAGGGGAAGGCAGGATCGGTAGAGAGTCACGAACGCGTCCATCGGTTCGGGTTGGCTCGGGACTCGTAGGGTTGGTCACTGGGGACGTGCTCCCGTTGACTGGTTCGGACTGGTCAGCCATCTGGACGTCGCTGTCCGTGTTCGGATTCCCTGGATCGGCTGCTGGTGTAAACAGGTCACCGGAATTGGTGCCGATGTGGGGTTGATGCTGTGGCCTCGCCCCGGTCTGTAATTCTGAGTCACTGCTGACGAGAGTGCTGTGGCGCCTCCGCAGCTGGTCCAGGTGCCTTCTCCAGACTCGGCCGTCCTCCAGTCTGACCCGATATGACCTGGGTCCGGTGATGGCCACTATCTCGCCCGGGATCCACAGAGGGTCTCCAGCGAAGTTCCTCGCGAATCACGGATTCCTGTAAGACAAAATGCCTAACCCCGATGTGGAAGCGAGGGAGAGTCAGGGCAGTAATGTGGGTGAAGCCTGTCCAATACAGTCCGCAGGCGTCTGCCCATCAGGAGCTCAGCTGGGGACTTATTAGTGACTGTGCACGGGGTTGAGTGCTGGCTCATCAGGAAACGGGAGAGTTTGTGGTGCCAGTCTTCCTTGCTGAACCTAGCTAGAGCTTCTTTAGTGGTCCTAACGGCTCTTTCAGCCAATCCGTTACTGGCAGGATGAAATGGGGCCGTGAAGATGTGGCAGATGCCCAGGTTGGCAGCGAAACGGCTGAACTCGGCTGATGCGAACTGGGGGCCATTGTCGGAAACAATAGAGTCTGGAAGCCCGTGTGTTACAAACAGGCGAGTTAATACCTTGGTAATCGCTAGTGTGGTGGTTGTGGGCAGTTGTGCCACGTCAATCCACTTAGAGTAGGAGTCCACGACCACCAGGAACATTTTTCCGTGCAACGGGCCAGCTAGGTCGATGTGAATTCTGGACCACGGAGCGCTGGCGCTTTCCCACTTAGTGGGGGTGGCAATTGGAGGGGCTGGACGGGATTCCTGGCAGGGATGGCAGGAGCTTACCCATCTGATGATGTCTTCGTCGAGGCCCGGCCACCATACGTAGCTGCGTGCTAATGCCTTCATTCTGACGATGCCAGGGTGCCCCTCGTGCAGCGCCTCCAGAACTCGGGTACGCAGAGAGGTCGGGATGACCACTCGAGTGCCCCACAGCAAACAGCCCTGCAAACTGGATAATTCCTGTAGGCGGGTCTTGAAAGGTGTAAATTTGTTTTCAACATCACCGCCCGGCCACCCCCTTCTCACCCAATCCAGTACCTGGGCGATCGTTGTGTCAGTCTTGGATTTGGCTGCAATGTCAAGGGCAGTGATGGGGAGGTCCAATTGGGTGACCTCAAAGATAGCATGGACCGGTGCAGGGTCTTCAGCTGGAGCCGGCAGGGGGCAGCGGCTGAGGGTGTCTGCGTGGGACAATGTTTTACCTGGACGGTGTATGAGTCTATACGAGTATGCCACTAGGAAAAGGGTCCATCTCGTCATTCTAGGAGACAGGACTTGAGGGGTCTGTTTGTCCCCAGCTAGTAGACCCAGGAGAGGCTTATGATCCGTGACCAGCTCGAAAAAGTGGCCAAAGAGAAATTCGTGAAATTTCTTCACTGCTGCGACAGCTGCTAGAGCTTCCTTATCGATTTGGCTATAATTGCGCTCTGTCGCAGAGAGCGTCCTGGAAAAAAAAGTGATGGGAGCCTCGGAGCCATTGGGGAGCCTGTGGCTTAACACTGCCCCAATTCCAAAAGGGGATGCGTCTGCCGCTAGCACTAATGGAAGGTTGGGGTCGAACTGAATAAGGACCGCCTCTGACGTGAGTAGTGATTTGACGGCGCGGAATCTTCTTTGTGACCCCAGTGCCAAGGCGATTTTTTATCCAACAGTCTGTGCAGGGGTTCTGCCACTGATGCTTTATGGGGCAGGAAGGATGCATAAAAATTCAATAGCCCCAAGAAGGCCTGCAGTTCTGCTTTGGAGGTTGGAGTGGGTGCCTTGTGAATTGCCTTAACCTTGGACTCCAGGGGGTGAATGCCTGAGGTGTCAATTTTATAACCCAGAAAGTCCACCTGTCTAGTGGCAATGGCACATTTTTCTTTTTTTAATTTGAGGCCATGCTGTCTGAACCTCTCTAACACTGCTCGAACTCTCTGGAAGAGTTGGGGTCTGTCCCTGGCCGAGACTAAGATGTCGTCGAAGTAGGGTACTACACCAGGGAGGCCCTGCAAAATCCGCTCCATGAGGGATTGAAAAATGCCTGGGGCAACACTTACGCCAAATTGGAGACGCTTGCACCGGAAAGCACCCCTGTGGGTGACAATGGTCTGGAGTTCCGCTGTTTGATTGTCAACAGGGAACTGTTGATACGCTTGAGACATGTCCAATTTGGCAAAAATGCTGCCAGGTTCAAAAGTGTGTAATAAATGCTGAATGACGGGCACTGGGTAAGCGCTAACTTGTAAAAACTTATTAATTGTGGTTTTGTAGTCCGAGCAAATTCTCAGGCTACCGTCTTTTTTGAGGGGTGTGACAATGGGCGTCTCCCATTTGGCGAAATCTGTTGGCTCAATGACCCCTTGTTTTAATAATTTATCCAATTCCGCATCTAATTTAGGCCGAATAGCGAATGGGACTCTTCGCGGTTTTAGCCTGATTGGGACTGCTTGGGGGTCGACTGAGAATGAGATAGGGGTACCGTTATAACACCCCAGTTCATCGCTGAATACATCTGAGTAGTCAGCGAATAAGGAGTCAGTGTCAGAGGTTGAGACAGCATGGACTCCTGTTAGTCCTAGGCCGAGATGGGGAAACCAATCAAGCCCCAAGAGTGTGGGGAGGTTGCCGTTAACTACCACTAGAGGTAGGTGACCTTTGAAAGTTCTAAAATTGACAAGGAACTTGCCTCTGCCGATTACAGGAATGTCCTTCCCCTGGTAGTCCTTCAGGCTAAACTGGCACTTCTGGAGCCGGCTTCTTGATAGACTGGGCTGTAGCCTCTTGAGGGTGCTCCACGAGATAATTGAGAGCGCTGACCCTGTGTCAACCTCCATGCGACAAGGTTTACCTTCTAACAAAACGGAGAGAGAGATTTTACTAATGGTATGGCAAGTGTGTTTGGCGTGGTGGTGAGTGCAACAGTTCAATACTTGCCTCTGAGGTCCAGAATGTGAGAAGGGAGGGTGCCTTTGTGCCGAGTTGTGAGAGGCTTGACAGACTCTCGCGATGTGCCCCCTTTTGTGGCAGGTGTTGCAGGTGGCTCCTTTGAATTTGCAGGTGGCCCTCGGGTGAGATCCACCACAGGATAGGCACAGGGTGATGTGCTTGGGTGGACTGATGCTTTCTTGCTTGGCTCCTACCTGCTGTTGCCTGGCGTTGGTGAGGCGGTGGATGTCGGTTTCATCACTGGGTCCTTCCTCTATGACCACCTCCTCGGAGTGGACTGGAACTGCCGTTAGCTTGGAAGTAGGACCTTGGATTTCGGTGGCTGAGTGTGCTGCCAGCTCTGCTGCCAGGGCCTCCTTGACGGCTTGTGCGAGGTTGAGGTCCTTCTTAGCAAGTAGGCGCCTTTGGAGGTGGAGATCCTTGACTCCGCAGACTAGCTGATCTAGGAGCATGTCCTCCAGGTAGGTTCCAAACCCACAATGGAGTACTGCAGTCCTGAGGGCGGCCAAGTACTGGTTGATGGTCTCTTTGTCTGATTGTTTCCTCATACGGAAGGTGAATCACCTGGCAATCTGTGAAGGTCTGGGAGAATAGTGGTTAGTAAGGATTTCTAACAGTTCTGACCATGGAACGTTTTTTAACTCACGTGGAGCCACGAGTGCTGTGGCAGTGTCAAAGACGATGGCTCCACAGTAGATCAGGAAATATGATTTTTTCCGGTGCTCCCCTGCATCAGCCAGCCCAATTGCGTCGATGTAATGGTTAAAGCGGTTCTTGTATGACTTCCACTTCTCCTCATCCGGCTTGAACGCTGGGAAGACTGGATTGGAATTCATAGTGAGGAATTCGGTTGTATAATCTGTTGGAAAAATCTCTCTGGGGCAGCAGCAGAAGGTTTCTAGTGCCTGTGGCAGGCAAGTGATTTCAGCTCTGGAGAGGCTTTTCACAACCCTCTCTCTCTCTCTGGGCTAAACACGAGGTTAGGCTGCCGGCCGTTGGCAGCGTTTTGAAATTCGCGCCTGCGTGGGCGTCAGTGACTTTGAATTACAGCACCGCTGTACTTTTAGGGCAGAAATTCAAATGACAGCCGTTTAATTTCGCGCCTAAAGAAACGCGGCTGCGGCTCGCAGCGCTTCACTTTCCCTGTAGCTTGGCTAACAAGCGGCTACAGACGCTTCTCACTTTCGTTGCTTGCTGACCGCTTTCTCTGGCTGCGGATCAGCGTTCGCTCTCGTTGCTTGCTGACCGCTCTCTCTGGCTGCGGATCAGCGTTTGCTCTTATCGCCTGCCGATCGTTCTCTCTGGCTACGGATCGGCGGCTAGTGATTCAGCGGTTGCATTGTGCTTCTGGTAGCCATCCCACCTTCGTCGCCAGTGTTAAGTTTGGGTAATGAGAGGCTGAACCAGAGCATGAGTGCAACAAATACTTTATTGTGATAATAAAGGACTGAACGTGCTAGCCAAGCCTGGAACTGGCCCGCAGCGATCAGCGACTGGTTGGACCCCGCAGCCTGCTTTTATAGCTGGCTGCTGGGGAGAACCAACCAATGAGCGAGGGGGCAGCCGCCCCCGCAACGCGAACGGACCTGAGTGGGAACTCCTTAGAGTTCCAGGGACATAACAGTGCCCATCCCACCTGATCAAGCGGAATGGGAAGATACTTCCAAAGAAATGCAGTCCCACTAATAAACTGGTTCCTAGCCATGTAGGTGATAATAGCATCTTAAATTGCACCTGGAAAAAATGGGACCTAATGTAATGCAACAATGGTATAAAATGAATAAGTTAAATACTACCAGATTTCTTTCATCTGGTAAAGCAACATTTCTCAGGAATTTGCCTTATGACAACTTGTGTTTGCCATTAGCATAGTGCCTTATTGTTTCACATATCAAACTGTGTTTTTCAGACTTGAAAATGACAAATCATTAACCCTGTGCAAGTCATGTGCCTGTTTTAGCAGTACTGCTGAAAAAATGATATGTCTCTTCTTGTCCACCTAATAAAAATATGATCCATATTTTATTAAATAAGATTGACAGATCCAGCAACCCAGGAAGACCTGTTTCCCTTTAGAGAGTGGTACTTGACTTTCACAGTGATGAATAGGGCAAAAATATGAGCAGTGCATGCAATTTATGGCAGTTCTTGCATGCCATTGTATAGTAAACCAACCTTGGGATGTGGAGGCTTATGTAACATTTTTCATCAGATTTATAAACTCAGCTCTTAGTATATTATTACAACAGGAGTAAATAAGTTCAGAAAAAAAGATAATTGTTTTTGAATATTAGGATGTCAATTTTCCTTTGACTAATTTCATTTATTCATCTATTTATTAAAATTCATTTATCATGAATTTTATGCATGCATACTTTTTTTTAAAAAAAATGACATTACTCCTTTCTTCCTTCCTTTCTTCCTTCCTATATCAACTTACTGTTCTTCCCAGTTTGATTTCACTTCCTCCTCTGGATATAATTATAAGGTTAGACAAGCTATAGGAACAATTACGCTTTTCTTGGTTGCTATTGTTGCCTAGCAGGCTAACTTCATAGGCCTCTTATTTTCACTTGTCCTTGGCCAAGGTCTTTCAGATATAGTAGTATTTAATTTACAGAATTCAAATACAATCCTTGGCTATTTTAGCTTAGTTTACTTTATTGTCATTGCACCTCGTACAACGAAATCCAACACTATCCTCAGTGCACATCATGACCATGAAAATAAACACAAACACACATCCTTCACACTCCACACATTGAACTGAAACCCCTGACACCGCACCAACACTGCATTATACAGTAAAATTCAAAAAAAACTACTGCCCTGGGATAGAAGCTGTTTTTCAGCCTATTTGTCCTTGTTTTTATTATTCTGTACCATCTGCCAGATGGTAATAGTTCAAAAAAAGGGTTCCCAGGATGAGATGGATCTTTGAGAATGTTTTGAACTTTCTTAAGGCAGTGGGAGCTCTTCCAAAGAGGGGAAAAGGCAATGACATTAACCCTCTGCAGTGCTTTCCTATCTGCCACTGTGCAATTGGCAAACCATACACAGGTGCAGTAAGTTAAGATGCTCTCTATGGTGCAGCGGTAGAAGATCACCAGCAGTTTTTCATTCAGTTGTTGTTTTCTGAGAAGTCTCAGGTAGTATAATCTCTGCTGGGCCCTTTTGACCAGTGCTGCAATGTGAGCACCCCAGGTCAGGTCCTCTTTTATGGTAACACCCAGAAACTTAAAACTGGCCACTTGCTCCACTCGGTCTCCATTGATAAGCAAGGACTGGATGTCTGGTCTGTTCCTTCTATAGTCCACTATAACTCCTTGGTCTTATTGGTGTTGAGGACCACATTATTGTCTCCACACCACAAAAGCAACCGGTCCACCTCATCTTGATAGGCAGACTCATCCCACCTGGAGATGAGTCCCACCACTGTTGTATCATCTGCAAATATAGTAATGGTATTACTAGCGTGAGTGGGAATGAAGTAATTCACATAAAGAGTATAGAGTAAGGTACTATGGTGTACCAGTGTTAAGAATAAGGGCTGAAGAGATATGCTTACCTAATCTGACCCTCTGTGAGCGGCCAGACAGGAAATCCATAATTCAAAAACAGATTGAATGAGAAAGTCCAAGGTCCAGAAGTTTAGACACTAGTCTATGTGGAAGAATTGTGTTAAATGCAGAACTAAAATCTACAAAAAGCATCCTCACATAGTCCCCCCCCCCACTGTTCTAGATGAGTCAGAGCAGTGATGACTATAGCGTCCTCTATAGATTTATTTCTTCTGTATGCAAACTGTGTTTATCAAATGTATGTGGAAGACCAGAAATGATGTGCTGGCAGATCAATTTCTCAAAGCACTTTCATGCCAATAAAACATGCTGGAATTTCCTATTGGGGGAGGCTGTATTGTTGGAGAAACAGGGTAATAAATGAATTGTAATGAATATGATTACTTTCTATGTATATAGCATTTTTGTTTCATATGGCTCCAAGTCTTTAAGCTATTCACTTCCCTTCTGAACTTTTGAACAAGTAATTTCTAGTCTGCCTGTCTTCATTCCACTGGCTCCATACTTTGAGATGCCTCCTAATCAGTGGTGGATTCAAATTTTTTTTGCTACCAGTTCTGTGGGCATGGCTTGGTGGGCATGGCAGGGGGAGGATCTCGAGTAAAATCTCTGTAAAATCTCGAGTCAGAGGTGGTCTTTGCTGAATCTCTGAAATACTCAAATTTCCACTACCGGTTCTCCAGAACTGGTCAGAACCTGCTGAATACCACCTCTGCTCCTAATGCTTTGCCTGAACATCTTAAGGAAGAGACTGAAAGAAACAGGTAATTCTTATGAAAAGCAATGAGGCTTTGCACAGTGGTCTCACTGGTAAAACATTCTTTATAAACTGTATCAGTGAAAGGTCTATATTGATTTTGTTTACAAAAATTTATCATTCTAATGAAATTCTGAGATTGGTAATGCATGCTGGGATGATCTTAAATTGGTTTGGCAATTCAGTCGAAGTATTGGCAATCTAGCAAACCATGTGGACAAAATGTGCCTTCCATGAATAGCGATGATGATATCAGTTTATTAACTTTAATGACTTTTGGGAAAACTGCAGCCTTGATAATCAGTCGATTAAATTGTATGAGGATATCCACTGCTTATATAGCTTTCAGTGATCACATCAGTTTTGTTAATGCCTTCCCAGTTTTGTTAAAGTATGCAATGAATGCATAACTAGCCATAGCTTTTCTGTTCTAATTTGAGATTGTTGGTTTCAAATCTACTTAGACATCAATTATTTTAAAATAGCCTCAAAATTCCATAATTTAAAATGAATGACAAAAAAGGAAACACTGCATTCTACAACAATATGCACATTTGTATTGGAATCCTTGTCCAACTTGACTCATGCTTGTTTGAGACATTCGAGACACTTTATTAGTATCCAAAATGTCTTTCTGCAGGAGAGAAAGGTGCCTCCTCTTTTAAAGAAAGTAATTCTGTGCTAGATCATTCCAAGATTGGCACTTATAAGCCAATACTTAATTACTATGTAAAATGATTGAAAGAATCAGTTTTTCAACTGCAGTCAGCCCTGATAAAAGCAAATTTCTTGATCCATTTCAAAACAGTTTAGGATGGGTAGTGGGATTCAGGTTGCCTTAATCACCCTTATATATGAATTTTGGAGATTAACAGAACTCTGCAGGTTCTTCTTGACAGTGATACTTTTGTGTATTTCCTTAGAGATTTGGGCTTTGCAATTGTTTTTTCCTCTATACCAAAGGCAAATTTTAGATAGCACTCTTGAAGATAACTGTTTTTCAGAACGGAAAATATTATATGGTATGATTCATGGCTCCATTGTCTCTTTTCCATAGGTGTATGAAACATTTAAGTTTCAATGTAACTCTATAAGAGGCTGACTTCATGCCGCTTGGGAAATTTCAGTTGTAGAAACTTAACAGCCTGCTGAACTTGGAAAAATATAACAATGCACATTATACCTTGCTTAAGGATTGCTTCATTATCAATAGCAAGGAATATACCAGGGGAATATGACATCAGCATCAACACTGAGTGTGTAAACTATTATTTATATACACAGAGAAAACCCCACTCTGCTCTAGCACTGAAGATGTTACCTAGTAAGATAATAAAATACACGCAAGAAAACAACCAAGTTCAGAACACCCAAAATCCCACAATTGTATTCTTAGACAATTCATTTTTAGGAATGATGCTGAGTGCTGGACTTTATCTTTAAAGTCCCACATGAGTTACTTGAGAGAATTATTTCTTCTATATGAACCTCAGTGTTTACTAAAATCATCTGAGGAAGTTCAACTACAAATGTCTAGGTAAAATTCAGGGTTGAGTCTTCTGCTTCCACTTTCGAATACACTCTCTATAGAATTAAGGGACCTAACATATTTATTAATTTGTTAAACAGGCTTTAAAATACATCTTTTAACTTAACTGTTAAAATTAAAATTAACTGTTAATTTTAATTATTAATTATACTTATTTTGCTAATTTGTTATAATTGCTATTTTAACTGTTCTTGATGTCTTGATTTTAATTATTTTATTGTAGCTACTTAGAGACTTTAATAGTCAAGCCAAACAAGTAAACAGACACATATAATACACTTACGTTACCATAGTATATATTTCCATATAAACATGCTGACATCAGACATCCAATTGATGGCCTACTTTACATATTATGCACAGAATTAGTAATCGGTAGCACTCCAGATGTCACTGAACTCCATAACCCAACACCCTTAAGAAGCATGGCCTGTGGCAAGGGATACTGTGTTCAGAACGCAGTTCAAAAATTTGGCATGCCATCAAATAAATTATAACGTAAATGCTGCTAGAACTGCGCCATAGAATTATGCTGCAAATCTTTTATTAAAATGACTACCTTAAAATAAAACCAAAGGCTACTTTGGCATTTATGGTGGGGCATAATAGCTTTTATGAAGTAGTTCTCTTATGATGCTAAATACAATTCTATTTTTCTTATCTATTGCATTGATAGCTTTTGCTTTTTTTTTTAATTTTAACTTTATTGTGTAATACATTAATGTAAGTTGACACTACAATCTGAGATGATCTTGCTAGTTGGTAAGTTTTACTGGCTGCATATTTGTTCTGGAAATATTTATGTGCATCAAATTCCTTCTGATTGCATTGTCATAAACATATTTTTCTTCTATTAGACATTCCCTGGCGATGTTCAATATATATCCTTAATACCCACCTAATCCATCTATGCAACCATGTGGAATTTTATCCTTTCTTGCATATCTGAAATTTATGTGCCTTTAATTTTAGTTTTACTCAATGGAATGTTTCAGTACATAAAACAGAACTCAAATATTGTATTATGAAAGATGCAGTGCAACAAACAGAAGATAGGGTGCAGGGCTATAAGAATTTTCATAGTTAGGAACACAACAAAATCATTTGTGATAGGCCTCTCAGAAGAGAGAAGGCAGTAATGTACAGTTCAAGAGGTCTAGCTTTTCATTGAATAGTTACAAATCTAGGGAAGCAAAAAAGTCCAGAAATAAGACAGTGTAAATACACATGCTGTTAGAAATGAGGTAATGTATGGGATTAATGATCCTTGAAGAAGGTTGGTTAGAGGATAAACCAGGCCAGCATTTTGCAGAAAGAAAAATGAAAAGGGCATAAGCTTAAGGAATGGAGTTTTGCTTACTTTAGCTTAAGTAAAATGGAGCTTTACTTAGAGGATTTCCACCTGACTATTTTGTATTGTGTTCAATTTTGGCATTATTTAACTATTCAATTCAATACTTTCCAGTAGAAAGCATTTTGGTCAGCTTCAGTTCCCTCACAATCCATTCCATCCTGTTCTTTTTGTCTCTCAGCCTCTAAGTTAATTTATTTTTCAAATAATCCATACTTTATATATTAAAATATACAATACATCTAAATTTGTATGATTCTTGACTCTTGATGAATGTATCTTTTCTTTTATGTACACTGAGAGTATTTGCACCAAGACAAATTCCTTCTGTATCCAATCACATTTGGCCAATAAAGAATTCTATTCTATTCTATTCTATTCTATTCTATTCTATTCTATTCTAATTTTCAAAATTTAATTTCAAGACATTCTGAAACATTGTATGATATTTTTGACCTAAGATTGATATTACAACCTTCAATATCTCCAAAACCCAAAGATAGCAATATTCTGGTCGTCAGATTAATCTTGAAAATACAGGTAAAAGTCATTAACACATTTTGCAATTTACAAAGATTTAACTTCTCAACTCTTTCTAACAATAGCAGTACCATGTTACTACTTCTGCTCTCTGCTACTAAGGTTAAACTATCAGAATGCAGTGTCAGGATTCATATTCAATAATATTCACACCGCTTTTTAGGAAAAAATATATTATTTAATTGGAAATTTCCCAATTTTGATATAAGATGATGGTTGTATAAATGTTTTAAATAAATAAATACAAATAAAATAAACATTTTGTTACCACAGCTGGCTTAAAAAGATTAAAATGTAACATATTTGTTTCATAGGATTTGCATTCGTTTTGGCCGAGTTCCAGATGAAAAGCTAATTAATTAACTACATTTAATAATAAACTTATTTCTATGCATCTAAGATATTTTTGGACATATTAACTATTAACAATTAACTAGTGACAATTTTGAAGGTACTTTGGAAGCCACAATCTAAAGCTGTACAAAGCCTCAGGTGCTCCTGATGCTCTACTCACCTGTAATTGCAGTTCATTGCTAAAGTCTTGCTCTGAAATTTCAAGACAAATTACATTACATTTCACTCAGGGGCTGCCACAAAGAAGAGAGAATCATGCTATTCTCCAAAGCACCTGTGGGCAGGACAAGAAGCAATGGGTGGAAACAGATCAAGGAGAGAAGCAATCTAGAACTAAGAAGAAATTTCCTGACAGTTAGAACAATTAATCAATGGAACAAGTTGCCTCCAGAAGTTGTAAATGCTCCAGCACTGGAAGTTTTAAAGAAGAGATTGGATAAATATTTGTCTGAAGTAGTATAGGATTTCCTGTCTAAGCAGGGGGTTCGGCTAGAAGACCTCCAAGGTCCCTTCCAATTCTGTTGTTCTGTGCTGTGCTGTGCTGTGCTGTGCTGTGCTGTGCTGTGCTGTGCTATGCTGTGCTGTGCTATGCTAGGCTATGCTAGGCTATGCTATTCCTTAGAAGGATCCTTGTAGTTAAACAGTATTCAGTATGGAATCTCCCCTTCACTAATGAATGAGTGATGCATGATAAATGAAAAAGTTGAAAGTATTTAATTCAGTAAAACCATCTAAGTGGGTACTTCACTGTAATGGAGCTTTCCAGGAATTATGTTTCTAAACATACAAACTGACACCATCTTTCTTGTATAACAGCAACAACAAATCAATATTCCATTGCTTTCTTGGTTGTAGCATACTCAGAAGGAACCAAGTGGCCATATGTATATATATAGAGAATATATTTCTAGCTACTTTCAAATATTAGAATCCAAGCATAGACATAGAGAATTCTTACATGGAAGGTCAACCAGATGGCACACAATTCTTTATTGGCCAAGTGATTGGACACAAGGAATTTGTCTTGGTGCATATGCTTTCAGTGTACATAAAAGAACCATAATGTACAATCAAAGGGTATCATAATAGACATAGGGTACAATAAGTGAAGTAGGAAGCATCAACATACAGCATGTACCAGGGGCTTCATGCCTCATGCCATTTGATTATATCATCTTCAATGCCATTGTCTTTTTTATTTACCACATCTGGCAATGATAGCTTTCTCTCCTACACATCTATTGCATAGACCATCATTTCTTAGTTTACACAGACAATATGGTCTTCTGTGGCACATTGGCATGATTGTGCTGATATGGCAAAAAGATTTCCAAGCAATGGCCATATGCTACTATTTGATGGGTAATTAAATAAAATAACAAGACCAAAGCATAAATAATTCTGAAATAATTGCAGTGAAATTCCTGTACTGATTAGAAATACTTGTGCCTTCAGGTGTTAGAAGACATAGTAAGAAAAGAGGAAGCATTTCCAGAATTTAATAAAGAAGAGACTAGGAACAAACTTAAGGAAGAATACAATTCAACTTCTAACCACAATTTGGACCAGAGTTTCTGTTGTTAAACAAGGCTGTTATTAAATGAGTTGCACCCAATTTTAGGATCTCTTTTGCCACAGTTAAGCAAATCACTGCAGTTGTTAAGTGACTCATGCAGTCTTTAAGTGAATACAGCTTCCCCCATTGACTTGTTGAAAGCTGGCTGGGAAGATCACAAATGATGATCACATGACTCTGGGAGGCTTCAACTGTTGTAAATATCTGCCACTTGCCAAGCAACCAAGTTTTGATCATGCGATTGTGGCATAATGCAGTAGTTCTAAGTGCAACTGCTGGATGTAAGTCACTTGTTACAGTGCCATTGTCACTTTGAATGGTCACTAAATGAATAGATGTTAATCAAGGATTACCTATGTTAAGACTTGCATAGTGTAACTTTTCTTCAGACTTTTCTAATTATGAAACAATAACATATAAAGCATGTTTAAAGTTTACTATCAGCATACTATCAAACACAGCTATCTTGAGAACCTTGGAGATGGGTCTATAAGAATACTATTGTGGGGAAAAAGGCCCAATTACATAAGGAAGCAAGAATCAATGCCAGCCATACTTTCTCTCATATCTGCCCTTTCTGAGGCCAGAAATAGCATCTTATGACCTTTGAAATTCTTTCATGTCATGTTGTTTCTCTTGGCATTTGTTCTCCATAAATGTCAAATAAGGTTCTAATTAAGAAGAGAAGGCAGCTATGTATAAAACAAGAAATTTGGAAAGAAATTATTATTGCTTGGGTATAATATGTGCTGCAGTAGTTTAGTTTGATCAGATAGCAGCCAATATGTATCTGAGTCAGCTGTATGAGCTGATGATCAAAGGTGCCTTGATTTAAAGGCCTGGAAAATCTGAATTCAGTCCTTAGTCCACTGCAGGGTTGTCAATGAACTGGATGCATCACATGTTGGCCACACCCATGCCCAGTTTAGCGAAGAGAAAAAAAGTCCCGATGTGTCAGGTGATGACGCTATGATGACGTGAATTTGACACCCCTGGTCTACTGAATCTTAGAAAGGCAAATAAGATTTCAGAAGTAAATTTCAAATTCTTACCTATTCCAAATTTGACTTATAATTTCATGTGCAGCAAATGTAGTGGTGTTTTATTTGTCTAAAACTTTTGGATGTTGCCAGTACATGGCAAAACTATTAGCCCTAGCACTGTTACACGTTTGATTGTAATTCTGTATGAGGTGTTACATTTAAAGATACTCAAAATAGTTCATTTTGCTAATAAATGCAAAAATTAATGCATTAATTATCAATAATTTTAAAGGTGAATTGTTTGTGATAAAAATGTGCCTTTCTGCACTGCTGTTGAAGAAATTACTACTGTAAAACAAAATCTCAAACTGCTTCAGAACTGCATTAGAAAGGAATCAAGAGAATGGCAGGATGTAATAAAATAAGCATTTCATGAACTTGTTAAAGGCAAGTTGCATTTATTGTCTTCTTGATCTGGTAAGACCCCTATCCCCAAAATAAACAAAACAATAAACTTTTCTGAACTATTATATCTAATGTTTTCTATATATTACTACTGTTCCACTATGAGACTAAATAAAGCATTGTAAAATTCATTCTACGTGTAAGAAGAAAACTACATTCTGAGATATTTGCTATGTTGCACTGCTTTAAATATCATTCTCCATTTTATAGTCTGTTTTCTATAAATATGGTCATGTATACAGGTAGTTCTCTATTTATGACATTCATTTAACAACTGTTCAAAGTTATGACAGAACTGAAAAAGGGGTGCACAATCTAGTCATTGTATTTACAACTACTGCAGTGTCCCCCTAGTCCAGTGATCAAAATTCAGAAACTTGGCAATTGGCATATATTTATGAGTGGCTCAGGATGATGTGATTGCCATCTGTAACCTTCCCAGCCAGAGCTTCTAACAAACAAAGTTAATAGGGAAGCTGGAATTGCTTAACAACTGCATGAATCACTTAACAACTGCTTAATGACTGTTGTCATAAAATTGGATGTCACTCACTAACAGCCACTCCCAATCGTGGTTGCAAGTCAAGGACTAATTGTATACTCTATCATCAAATCATTTGTGTTCATGATTAGTAAATATCAGAACAGATCTTATGAGTTATCCAACAGTGATTACATTCTGAAGGCTTTCATTGTTCAACTGCATGCTACAAAACCACATGCATAGACCTGGCTCATTCATTTATTAATTTTATGTTTATACTGCCATAATATAAAAAATTATAGAATTTAGTATAAAACGTCTATAGTATATAATATTAATTTTTTAGTATTAGGATATATATTATATATCCTAATTAAACTACTGTAAAACAGTGGTCCCCAACTGGTGGTCTGCGGCCTACTGGTGGTCTGTGAGAAAATTTTGGTGGTCTGCAGAGAAATGTCACCCCCAGAGCACCCCCCCAAAAGCAATTAATCCAGGCTGCGCAGGAACACAAAGCTGCGTTGCCCACCTTGCCCGCAGGAACCCTTCCCGTCCACTCACTCCTTACCTGGCACACTTGCCTGTTAAGTTGCTATTTTTCCTTTTTTCCCCCTAACCATCAGTTGTTTTGCTGTTCCAGGAGATTTAGATTAGCTAGAAAGCAGGAAATCATTGGATTTCTTGGTTTCTACCTAATCTTAAGATCTTCGGCTCTGCTTTTAAGCAGTGCCGAACCTTCCTTAGGATAGAAGGTTCTATTATTCAGTTGCAGACTCAGATAGCCAATGGCAGAAACACAGATCTCTAAGTGTATCTGAGATTCTGTGAGCAACTCAAAGCCTACTTGCTTTGCCTGATTTTGGTTAAAAGTTGCTCTTTATTTTATAAAAAATTCAATATTTACATACAAGCCATGCCCAGCCAGTCACATGACCCCAAACCACACCCACAAATTAGGCCACGCCCAAGAACCAGTTGTTAAGAAATTTGAATCCCATCCCCGCCTCTGTGTGTTTGTGTGTGTGAGAGAGAGAGAAACGGAGAGGGAGGGAGAGAGAGAGAGAGAGAAGTTAGATCAGATCTCTTTTCTCTCTCCTGCCACCGTCAGCAAGCCACCGTCAGTAAAAATTCATATTAGTGGTCCCCGGGATTTAAAATTATGAGTTTAGTGGTCCCTGAGGTCCAAAGGGTTGGCGACCCCAGCTCTAAAAGGCTTTTGGAAGTCCTCTACTTAAGATGTCTACTTAATCTTTTGGAAAGCCTATCATTTCAGGGCAAGTTTCACAACAAGGGATGATACCATAATAGGCGCCATGACAGAAAAACATTTTGTTCTAGTGTCGGTGACGCAACATAATGCAAGGTCTCCTAACATACACATAAGATCTGAATCCAGTTTTCAGTAAATAGCATCCCTGTGTAAAAGAAAGCAACACTGAATGGATATCATTTGCATACAAAAAAGGACGAGTGGAACAGATTATTTTAGAAGATGAATGAGTAAGAATCACAAATGAATAAAAATTCAGAATTATTATCAAATTAATGCTCTTTACTTTAAAAACCAGGAGAAGAATGGGAAAAAGCCTACTGATTCAAAAGGATAGGAAGAAAGAAAGTATTTTAAACCTTGGGTTTCATTCACACTCCTTCCCCTCCCTCCTTTCTGCATGCACACCACACACACACACAAAACTGCATTCAGCAGCAGGCACATTTTAGTATATAAATTACTTTTTCTCTGAATTCAGTGAAGCATCTAATTTAGCTGTGTTGAATCTATAATGCTTCTGTTGCCACATCCATGAATTGGGGACTGCATTTCTGAAAGGTAGAGATTTACTGCTTTGGCTGGTATGGAGTATGACAGAAGATGATGTGTGGAAACTTACAGATTCAATAAATTCTAAATATGCATTTATAGTATGAAAAATCATATGGGAAGGAAGAAGAGAAAGCAGACAAGAAGCATGGAACATCTGCTTTTCTTTATGACCATTCCTAGTATGAATGTAATAGATGCCTGTCAAAGTGTACTGTATGTCAAAAGTTTTTGCTTATCCAGTTTGCTAGAGGAATTAGGAAAAAAGTAGTACAGTCATACAATATTTTGCATTTTTTCATCATAGGCCTATTTCTAACAGTTGTATGACAAACAGAAATTGAACAGATAAAGTTTATCTCATTGCACTTCATAACTTTATCAGTTGATATCTTTATAGTATATTCTGTAGCAAGAGCTTAGTCAGAAAAATTTGAACATGTGGGTATTCAAATTTAGAGCTACATTTATTTGCTTGATAAAGTTACTGTGTTTCTGAATCTGTAACTTTTAACTTTATGAGTTGCTTCTAAGTATTATCTTAAAAAGGCAAAGGGTTGTGTATTTGCATTTTAGTTATTTTAATCTAGCTTCATTTACATGATTCCTAGTCAAATTCCAAAGCAATTTACACTAATAATGAAATTCTTTTAGGAACTGTGAGTGATTACCTGACCAGGTAAGATTTTAATTAGCAGCTATTATACATTTCATGCTGATAAGAGTTACACTTGAAAAGCAAAGTATTCTGAGTACAAAGTGAAGCTTGTTTAAAGTGACTTTAAAAATAAAGTGTTAGACATAAATAGGGGAAGGAAGAAGCTATTTAAAATGCTTCATGCACTACAAAAGCATATTCAGTGTTGTAAGGAAAAAAAACTACTGATGATCTGATTAACTCAGTGCTTTGAACATTCAATACATTTATATCACATTGACGTCTCCAAAGGATTGCTAAATATTGTCAACTAACAAATTTGAGTGGACTAAATAAACTTATGCTTTATATGTCTAAACCATTGTATTTTTATATCTCATGGAATATATGATATATTCATTTCTACTATGAAAAAATAAATCAAAAGATAATGACTGTAACAGCTTTCTACTTACATTCTTTAAAACTTGTTTTGAGAACATGCAATCTCTGATACTGTGGTATAAAACACAGGACAGTCTCAGAAATGTCTCTTAACTTCTGTGAAATTAAATACAAGAAAAAATGCTTCCAATGAATTCTAAAATTTTCTTCTCTCTTGAAAACAAGGAGCACTAATGGAAAGAAGGGAAGAAGTCCTATCCAACATTATTTTAAAGGTAATCTCTCTCTGTCTCTCTCTCTCTCTCTCTGTGTGTGTAGAAAGCAAAGAGAAAGAAAAGGAAAAAGAGGACAAAGAAATGACTTTAAATCTTTTTTTTACAGCAATTATAGACCTGCTTGACCATTTTCTTCCTTCTAAATGACATAACATGGTTTTCTCCATCCCATATTCAACCTTTACTAATCAGTAAATCCAGAATTAATCAGGTCATTTTTATTCATAAAACTAGTTGTTGCTCCGTCCACAATCAAACAAGTCAGTTTATCCATTTTGCAAGTTCTGCTATCTTCATATTTTATTCCTCCATTATGAGTATTTCTGTATTCTTCTGTTTGTGTGTATGAGTGTGTCTGTGTCTAATCATACTTGACAAATAATTCAATTCAATTCAATTCTACTCTACTCTACCTATTCATTACCTGGCTTAAAGTGAAAATGTATTCCTTTATTTCAGAGAAGCAGAAATGAAGAGTTATAATTCCTTTCTTAGTTCCATTCTTGGTTATTTTTTACTTGGTTGATTTCCTTTAAATCTTGTACAGTTTTGTCCATGTGAATTTTTATTATGTACTTCAAAGGCTGAAGTAGAAAGATTATGAACCTAACTTCTATGTCTTTGCAGCTAGCAATTAATCTTTCTTAAGTCAACCCCTGAAGTAGGAAGCTTAATTTTTACATTATTTTATATCTTATTAAGCATTAGATATAAAGCTCTTTTGTGTTATCTAATATTTGATCTATTGCTATATAAAATCTTAATTGTAAATGCATAAAAGATTGAGACCACTCTGTTTCCTTCAGAATGGTATAATAAATCCTGGTTGAACTATTCTCTTACAGTGAAATTTTCTTTCTTTCTGGTCAGCATCTCACCCTGTAACTTTTCTCTTTCTAAAAAAATCCTTCAGATTCAACAGTTATATGTCTATTACTTGTATCTATTAATTGCCCCTTTTCTCTGAGTTGTATAAACAACAAATATAATTTTTACATAAAATGTTACAAATTTGAAATTATAAACACTTTCAATAATTTTAAATTATTATTGGTTCACCCTATTTATCTTGGATGTAAAATAATATCAGCATTATGTGTTTATGTATGTGTGTGTATAAAATAAATATTCTGTTCTTACCTATTTTAATTACATCCAAGGCCAGCTTAAGTCAAGCAGTCACAGGCTGGGCACCAAATTTTAGTTGACAGAAAAATTTAAAAGCCTTCTGAAAAACTCAGTTAAAAAGAAAAAAGCAATAACAACATATCTTGTGAGCCAGTGTACCCACTCAAGAGTTAAATATAATTTTGCAGATTTGTTGTCATAAAACAACAATGGGTGCTGGTATAATTAAAAATAAAAGTAAAAAAAAAGTTTACTACATAAACAAGTTGAAAATGTCCAATAAAAGAAAAGAAAAACATTTTCCACGCCTGAAAATCAGAAATATAAGGCTCAACAATTCAAAGAAAAAGAAAGAAATAAGAGGATGCCTTTTTGAAATTCCCATCAGAATTGGAAGATGAATCAAATCAAGACTTTGCCAAGGGGACCAAAATGTCTACAGCTGCCTTTTTTCAGGCTAAATACCTGCAAATGAATGTACCGTCATGCTTGATTTGCTCATGAGTGTGAAAGCTATCCAAACTTTTCATAGGGCACAAAGTGAACAGATGTAGCACCATGATTTATTTATGAACATATGGATCAATTCTGATAAAATACGAAATACCCTGCCGTATCCAGTTTTCATGATTTCAAAATCTCTTTAACAAATACACAGTGAAGTTAATTAATATATGAAAACAAAAACAAGGTCTCATATATAATGAATATATATATTATTTTCAAACTAATTGGAACAATTAAACAGTATGGAAGAGAAGAACTACCACTTCTCACCCCTCTACCCTGATTTACTCAACTGCAGAGAACCACAGAAATACCCTGAGAGAAACTAGGTGACAATATTCAGAATATCATGATTGAAGCCCATGACAGGTAGAAAATATCAGGAAAAAACTGCATCTAATTCCACCTATGAGAGAAAATGCTGCTGGTTTTTCAATATTCTGTTCCTGTGGTCGATATTAGCCATTCTTGGGGTGTCTGTTTCCTACTTAAAATGGCTGATACTCAGACTTATGAAAAAGCTAGTATATATGGTTCTCTGAACTTCTAGAGAAAGGATATTTTTGTTCCTTTTATTGTTAGCATTGTACATTGTTATGAATTTGCAGGTATTTCTATAAGCAAAAGCATTTCTACATTAAGCTTTCAAAGTCTGCAAAGTGACTTTTTAAAAAACTTCTTTTCAATTAAAACACAAAAGACTCTTGATTTTCCACTCCTGAATTGTTCATAAAACAAATTCTGCCTCTTTCCAAATCTTAGGATGACACTGACACCTATGATAAACAGCAGATTTAGTTTAAGATCATAGTAAGTTCATCATAGTTGACCTTTGATAGTCAACTTTTGACCATTTCAACCAAATGTGTTACTTTAGATAAGCAAGATAAAGGCTTTCTCACAAGGCAGAGCACAAAAAATATTTTAAGCTGTCAGAATTTATATTTTATCCTGACTCAAAACCAAGAAAGGAATTAAAAAAAACTTTTTGTAGATTAATTAGGACGAAGAGTATTAACTGGAAGCAAAAGAGAATTTAGATTAAATCCAAAATAGACAATATATAACAAAGTGCAACTAAATAAAAAAAAGAACAAAAACTAATAAATTATATACCGTGATATAAGTAATATACTGTATAATTTCTTAAACTACAAAAATATCTAGCAACTCTCCATATTAAATATTGTTATTTCAAAACATGGACTTTTCACCATTGTAACATCAACATAATGTGCCCTCAAGTCAGAGTTGATACTTGGTGACCATACAGATTTTTTCCCCAGGAAAGAACAGATTTGGAGAGAATTGAAAGATTATGCAGTATGGTACCCCTTTCATTCATCCATGTAACTTAAAATGTTCAGCATCCTTTAATATATAATATGAACTATAATTCTAATTTTGGACAGTGAGTGATACATGATATTACATGCAAGAGCTTACAGGATAGAGTGGAACTCTGACTTACATAGAAAACAAAAGGCTAAGGAGAAAGATTTCAGCTTAGCTCCTTTTATTTTCCAGTGATGTTGAATCATTTTTGACACTTGGTAACTGTCTAGACAAGTCCCTGAAGTTTTCTTAGCAACATTTTTGGAAATAGTTTGCCACCGCCTTCTTCTTAGGCAAAGAGAGACAGAGACAGGGAGGGAGGGAGGGAGAGGGAGATGAAAACTGGCCAAAAATCAATCAGCTATCTTTGTGACCAAGGCAGGACTAAAAATCACTGTTTTTAGTTTAATATCTTTAAACACTATACTAAGCTGGTTCTCTAACCATATCAACCATAAATTAAAGGGATTTTGACATGGAAATTTAAAGTTGTGAATCCCCATCTTTAGGCTGGAGCCCACACATGTCTGCACGTAGAGAATAAGGCCTTATATAATTCAGATCATAGTGTAAAAGGAAACCAGTTCAAATAATATATGAAGATTATGTATCACAAGGAAGAGCCATTTGATTTCTTGCAGGTATTTTAATGCCAGAATTGCCTAATTTAAGAGGCTTAAATATTTGTAATAAACAAATAAATTGATAAAATAAATAAACTTGTTAGACCTAAGCAAAAAAACCCTTTCTATCTCCAAACACAATATGCATTATTCTTCAGTTATATCATCTGGAGAAAGAGTAGTCACAAAGGTTTTCCTTTTTAAATAATTCAAGATAAATATATTGTTTAATGCTTCTGAGTTCTATAGGCAACAATTCATACTATCGCTAAAAGAAGGACACAGAGATTGCAGGAGCATTTCATTTGGATGATTGGTGTGCCTCTCAGCGGCTGGGGCTTTTTCCAGAATGAGATTTAGCATATGAAAATGCTTAGTCCTGGCAATAGCAACCTGAATTGTTGATATTTTCAGGGATTTAAGCATGCACTGTAGTTGTTAGTGGAAAAATGTTTATATATAAATATCTGTATAACTGCGTCTGTGTACATCTGTGAAAATGAAAATACAATTGTACAATAATGGCAGGTCAGTTGTTATGTTAAAGAATGTTAAAGAAAGATTCATCCTTACGACGGGAAGGAGAATTAATTTGCTTAGAATACAAATTGTCTTCAGTTCAAGTACAGTTTGCAAAATATTATCAAGATTACAGTTTGATTTGAAACACAGAAACTGGGGAATCAATTAGTGATAAAAAGCCTATTATAAATTCTCAGTTAATATTGCAGATTAATCCTGCCTTATGATTTCCATCTGCCCATTTCAAGCTTTATGAGAGAAAAGCCAGAAATGAACAAAACATAATTCAGGACAAATTTTGCTATCTTTTCAGAGAAAATCCCTCATTTCATCTGGTGGCTCATGGTACCACGGGAGAATTGCGCCATGTGCCCCATACCTCGACCTCTGCAGCCAGTTCATCCATGCCCTGACAGCAATAGCACCAGCAACCTCGTGCAGCAGGAGCCCATGTGGCCACAGGCCCACTTCTGTTTGTTTGTGGCCGCAACAGAGTAGGAAGCCAAGCAATGTAGTGGTGTAACAGCCACAAGGCAATGCAGATGTCAGGATGTGGATGCCCTGGCTTGCGGAGCCCTTAGGTAAGCCAGTGTAGGATGCATGGGGCAGCTCGTGGCCATGGCACCGGCACGTTGCTCAGCTTCCTGCTCTATTGTGGCCATAAGCAAGCAGAAGAAGTGGACCAACGGCCATGCGATATCTTGCTGCACGGGGCTCCTGGAGCGACATCTTGCTGGATGGGGCTGAGCTGCCGTGAGGTGAGGCAAATGGTGGGGCATGCTTGGCCTGGCTATGGGGGCCCTGAGGTAAGCTGGTTTGCGGCAGTGGCAATGACACCATGCAGCCTCCTGCCCCGCCATGATCAAGCAAAAGTAATGGGCTTCTGTACATGGGAAAAAAAATAAAACACTCCTGAAAATAAGCCCCAGTGCTTATTTTGGGTCCCAAAAGAAAATAAGACCCAATCCTATTTTCAGGGAAACACGAATATACATTTATATAATATTTAATGTACATTATATAATATTTATATAAAATTTATTATTTATTTTATATTATGCTATTGCTATACTACTATATTTTAATATTTAATAATTTAATAAATAGACTTTATTACATAAAAGGTATAACAATATAAAAAGGACCAGCATAACATAAACTGTTGTATAATGTTTTCCCTTCTGGATCTGTTTTTATCCCTTAGTGCAGAAGTGAACAATCAGTCTGTTTATGACTCATGGAAACCTTGTGTGAGGCCTGCAGGTCTCTTCAAAAGCTTCTGCATATTTAAATGTTTAATACCTCACAAAGAGAAAATTATTAAATATCTGAAAAACCTGTTCTATCCACTGTACTAATTCATTATAATTATTTACACTCGAATATCAGTTAAAGCAAGCCTAAGTATCAATTTGTCTCTGTCTTACATATTGGCAAAAAAAATCAGAAAATAAAATACAAGCTGAATAGTCAAGACCTTGCTGATGAGCCAAACTCTGTCAAGGACCCTGGAGTACTCATCTCGAATGATCTAAGTACTAGAGCCCACTGTAACTACACTGCTCAAAAAAATAAAGGGAACACTTAAACAACACAGTGTAACTCCAAGTCAATCACACTTCTGTGAAATCAAACTGTCCACTTAGGTAGCAACACTGATTGACAATCAATTTCACATGCTGTTGTGCAAATGGAATAGACAAGAGGTGGAAAGCATAGGCAGTGCAAGACATCCCCAATAAAGGAGTGGTTCTGCAGGTGGTGACCACAGACCACTTCTCAGTTCCTATGCTTTCTGGATGATGGTTTGGGCACTTTTGAATGCTGGTGGTGCTTTCACTCTGATGGTAGCATGAGACAGAGTCTACAACCCACACAAGTGGCTCAGGTAGTGCAGCTCATCTAGGATGGGCACATCAATGCGAGCTGTGGCAAGAAGGTTTGCTGTGTCTGTCAGCGTAGTGTCCAGAGCATGGAGGCGCTACCAGGAGAAAGGCCAGTACATCAGGAGACGTGGAGGAGGCCATGAGGGGCAACAATCCAGCATCAGGACCACTACCTCCACTTTTGTGCAAGGAGGGACAGGAGGAGCACTGCCAGAGCCCTGCAAAATGACTTCCAGGGGATCACAAGTGTGCATGTGGCTGCTCAAACAGCCCGACGTCCACAGGTGGGGGTTGTGCTTACAGCCCAACACAGTGCAGGACATTTGGCATTTGCCAGAGAACACCAAGATTGGCAAATTTGCCACTGGCGCCCTGTGCTCTTCACAGATTAAAGCAGGTTCACACTGAGCACATGTAACAGATGTGACAGGGTCTGGAGATGCCATGGAGAACATTCTGCTGCCTGCAACATCCTCCATCATGACCGGTTTCGCAGTGGGTCAGTAATGGTGTGGGGTGGCATTTCTTTAGGGGGCTGCACAGCCCTCTATGTGCTCACCAGAGGTAGTGTGACTACCATTAGGTACTGAGATGAGATCCTCAGACCCCTTGTGAGACCATATGCTGGTGCGGTTGGCCCTGGGTTCCTCCTAATGCATGACAATGCTAGACCTCATGTGGCTGGAGTGTGTCAGAAGTTCCTGCAAGATGAAGGCATTGATGCTATGGACTGGCCCGCCTGTTCCCCAGACCTGAATCCAATTGAACACATCTGGGACATCATGTCTTGCTCCATCCACCAACGCCACGTTGCACCACAGACTGTCCAGGAGTTGGGGAATGGTTTAGTCCAGGTGTGGGAGGAGATCTCTCAGGAGACCATCCGCCACCTCATCAGGAGCATGCCCAGGCATTGTAGGGAGGTCATACAGGCACATGGAGCATGCCCAGGCATTGTAGGGAAGTCATATAGGCACACTACTGAGCCTCATTTTGACTTGTTTTAAGGACATTACATCAAAGTTGGATCAGCCTGTAGTGTTTTTTTCCACTTTAATTTGGAGTGTAACTCCAAATCCAGACCTCCATGGGTTGCTAAATTTGATTTCCATTTATAATTTTTGTGTAATTTTGTTGTCAGCACATTCAACTATGTAATGAACCAAGTATTTAATAAAAATATTTCATTCATTCAGATCTAGGATGTCTTATTTTTGTGTTCCCTTTATTTTTTTGAGCAGTGTATGTAGCCAAAAAGGCATTAAAAGTTGTTAACCTAATCCTGCATAGCTTTTTTTCTGGTAATATTACACTAATGACTAGAGCATACAAAACATTTGCTAGACCAATACTTGAATACAACTCATCGGTCTGGAACCCGCATCACATATCTGATATTAATACAGTTGAGAAAGTCCAGAAATATTTCACAAGAAGAGTTCTCCACTCCTCTACTCGTTGCAGAATACTTTATGCCACCAGACTTGAAATTCTAGACCTAGAAAACCTAGAACTACACTGCATTCGGTCCGATCTAAGTTCAGTACATAAAATTATATATTGCAATGTCCTACCTGTCAATGAATACTTCAGCTTCATCCATAACAATACAAGAGCACGCAATAGATACAAACTCAAGGTAAACTGCACCAAACTTGATTGCAGGAAATACGACTTCAGCAACAGAGTGGTCAATGTCTGGAATACTCTGTGGTTTCTCTGTGGTTTCTTCCCCAAACCCCCAAAACTTTCACCTTAAACTGTCTACTATTGACCTCACCCATTTCCTTAGAGGTCTATAGGGGGCGTGCATAAGTGCACTAACATGCCTACCGTCCCTGTCCTATTGTATTTTTTGTATCCGTTTCATGTATGTATCCATTTCATGTATTCATAACTATGTTTATACTTATACCTGTTATCTTATGATTGCTTGATAAATAAATAAAAACTAAAATAAATAAATAAATTTGTTCTGGTCCTCTCATTTTATGGACTACAAACCTTGACATGCCATTCAAAAGCTCAGTTTATCTCTAGTCTGACTAAGGCTGCATATCCTTACATTAACATATTTCCTGCTTGGCGACTACTGCGTTGTTTGTACATTTGAGAGACAGAGTGTGCCATCTCTCTTGCTGGAAACGGACATACACACTTGTTATTCACAGAAGCCCCTCCCATCCCCTTCTTTGAAATAGATAAAAGCACAGATTTCAATTCAATGCCACATTTTCATATTTTCGGGTTTTCTGCCTGTAATTATATAGATTATTTTATGTCCCTCAAAACATCCAGTCGATGATTTCCATTCTGAAGAAGAAACAGAATTAACACCAGAAGTCTCTAAAGCCTTCTCTGATATAGTTGGTATTAATAGTGAAGTCCTTTCCCCCCCTCCTTTATTCTGTTCCTTATTAAATGTTTGCTATGCTTGGAACAGCAGGATGTGAGGCCACCATGTTTTATGTTAACTTATTTCCAACTAGAGGGAAGGATGTTTTGGGAGCCGTTCTTTGTTCAGCTTGTGTTCAAAGTGGCTAAAGGCTAGAGATAATAGAAACTGAAGGCTGACATATTCAGATGGCATCAGATGAGAGGATTAGCTTAAACCATGATAGGAATATCCACTACATTCAAAAATCTATTAGATCACAATGATATTAAGCTATAATTGAGTGAATTAGTTGGATCATCTGCCTCATTCTCTACACATCATCCCTGGGAAATTATTATGCCTCCTTTTAAAAATTAAAATAAATATTAAAAAAGATTCTTTTAATAATATCAGTGCTATTAATTTGTCCATATCAATATAAATATGCTTTTACTAGGTTAAGTAAATTTATCTAGTTTTGAATATTTGTATCTTTCATAAGGCATACTTCTGGGGCTTCTTTGAAGCCATTATTTGTTTTTATATCAATAATACGATTTCATACAGAATTTGAAATAAAAAGTTTTCATTATCTTACCAGATTTATCTATATTATTTCCTCCTTTGATGAAATTATTACTATGAATATTTAATGCTAACAGAATAGTAGGATACTTATGATCAAAACCATACCATATTCTGAACAGCCAAGCGCTTTCTGCTTTGGTTGTGCTTTTATCCAAGTTATTTGCAGCCTGCAATAATATTGAAAATTAAACTGATGATTCTGATAATCATGTTCTTTTCAATTAAAAATGCCAATATTTTACCAACAAATTTAAATAAATACAGTATATAGTTTAAAAGAACACATTGAAAGGTTCACAAATCAGTTAATCTAACAGTTGTTGTTCAGTCACTAAGTCATGTTCAATTCTTTGTGACCCCATGTACCATAGCAGTCCAGGGTCTTCTGTCCTCCACTGTGTCCCAGAGTTCAGGTTCATTGCAGTGATAAAAGTATTTAACCACCTGATCCTCTGTCATGCCCTTCTCCTTTTGCCTTTAATCTTAATCTCATATCCTGATGTTGGGAACCTACTGTAACAATACTCAGATACAATTGAAAATACACCTAAATTATGAATACTACTACCCATCTCTTTTTTAAAATCTTTATGTTGTGGTGATCTTCACTAATGGAATTCAAAATTGTTTATACTGTGTTTTGGATTTTTTTTCCACCTAGGCAGTAACCAAATTAGTTTAACTTCAGCAGCATGACTGATCAAAATAGATCTAAATCACACAACTCATCTGTTCGAGCTCTCTTAAATATGCTCCTTTTCTGTTACCATTTATTTTCACTTCCTGGGTGTTTGCAAACTCCTATCTCTCAGTTACACCTGGTCTGGCCTTTGGCAATGTTAATCAAGGATATATGATCTATGCTAAGTTTCATGTTCTCTCCTATGAGTGTGAGAAGAAGATAGGGTGGGGTGTTTTTTTTGAATAAATTAACTTCTCCATTTGCTGTGTTGTAATTTTCTTCTACACATATTGATACCACAGATAATCCAACTGGGTAAGCCCCAAATTTTTCATCTTGCTGTTTCCTACTGAACCAATATGCACATCCATTATATTTTCTTTGTGCTGTAAAGTTCATTTTCTCTTGTTAATGTCATTTAAGCTTATTTAATTTATACAGACAACAATTATTACTACATTGTGGACAGTTTTCTAAATATTTTGGGAATGGTTCTGCAGTGTACAACAAATGCACAACAATTTATTTTGATTTTATAGTTTTTCTTTTGGATTAAAATGATAGCCTCCTCTGCACTTTAACCCAAACTATTAATAGATGTTTTATGTTATAATTTTTAGAGAAATTAAATCTGCTCTAATATATTTACAATGTAAACTAATTAAGGAGATGCTTTTTCTTCTGTATTCAGCATAAAGCAAGTAACATAGTTTGATTGATTTTTATGCAATTAACTATGTCCAGTTGAAATGAACAGCATTGACTTTATAGAATGGAATAAAACCTACAATGCTTGTCTTTCCTTTTACTCTGAGGAGATCTCTGAGATTAGATGAACCTTTTCATCATCTTTGCACAACAGATCATGTTTTCATCACACTTCTTTAGCTTATATTTAAAAACAGTGGTGCAAAATATATAGAAGTGACAACACCTCTTCTATAGCCCCTGGAGTTCCTGTGAAATAAATGGGGCGTCACAATTGCCACCTCATTTTGGTCTGCCATGAACCCTGAGAGGGAGGAGGAGCACTTGAGGGAAAAGTGAAAGTGAAGAAAGTGAAAGTGCCTGTTGGAGAGGGTATTTCAAGGTCATTCTGTGATGAGTAGAATGCAGCTGCAAGCCAGCCTACAATCAGCCTGCCTTTTCCAAAGCACCCTCTTTGAAATTGATTGGACAATGGGGCACCAGAGCTTAAGTGCTTAAGGAGGAAAAGTTTTCATCTGGAGTTTTGGCATGCAAATTTCAATTCTGGCTTTGCACTACAATATTCCACTTGCTTTCTAGTAAACTACTTATACCTTTCTCATTCCAATGGTGTTAAGGATCATTCTTACTTAGAGGTTCAAGCTGAAGCAGATCTAACATAGGGTATAAGTGCTGAGCCTCTTTTGTGTTTTTTAACATTGCCTTGGACCTCTGGAGGAAAGAAGTGTAGCCTCACAAATAAATGGAACCTGAATGGTTGCATTGGAGTGGATGGTTAGGGTAGACTAATAGGAATTTGCCAAGAGATATTAAAAAGTCAAAACCTGGTGCCAAGTTCCAGATTTGTAATCAAAAGTTAGAACAGGGCATAGCGTGTGGGAGAGGGAGCAAAGACTTGGAGATGAGGAAGACATAATGTATCTGCTACTAGACAGCTTGGAGCTAGTGAAGAAAGTCAGAATTAATAAATATGAAAGGTTAAAAAAATGAAAGTGAATAATTAGCAAAGGGATAAAGAACTGTAGAAAAATATCTGGGGCTGAAGGGATGGAGCAGACATTTAGCCTTGTGTCCTGGCTAGGAAGAGGAATTAAAGAAAATTTGCAAAGGGCAAAGAGATAAGGAAACAAAGAGACAAAGCGTTAAAGCAAGCAAGAATGCGTACAGTAAGCAGAAAACAAAAAAAGGGGAAAGTGCAAATCATTTCTCCTTACAGCACCTTGGTCAGTAAAGGTTTCTTTCTTTGCTGCTAATAAGAAATAGGAAGGTTACAGGTGCAAAGGAATAAGCAGGTCAGATGGCAGTATTCAGCCAGTGCAAGAGAGAGAAGCTGACAACTTCAGCAACAGGGAAATTGCTGAGTAAATTATTTGAAGGAGGATTGAGGCTTACCAGAGCCAGAAGCAGCAGCAGCTGTTTCAGGTAAGATGAAAGAGATTCCATGCAGAAGAGATTTAAAGTACCTATTTCAGCACTGAAAACCATTTTAAAAACAAAAGAACCCTACCCGCTTTTGAAATTATGTACTCCAGATTTAATTGTGTACTCCAGAAAACATTCCTGCAGTAATCGTGGTCTGCTGCAATCTTCCCCAATCATGGAATATCTAATTATATTGCACACTTGTATTGATCTCAGGCTGGGAAACAAGGTCCCTATGTTCAACGGTATGGAAAATAAATACTCTTACTATTATGAGGGCATTAAAAAATTATTCTACATTTTGCTGAAGCAAGGAGGTTCTTGATTTTTCTGGGTTTAAGGACAATAGGCAAAGAGTGGTCAAGAAGATCTCCCGTGTGTAAAGGGGAAAAGGGCACTGAATTTATGGTAAAATGAAAAGTATTTCAAAACATAGCACTGCTGAATTTGCAAATATTTGTGGTAATAAAATATGGTGCCCTGAAAAAGTTATAAAAATAACGCTTGCAACAACACATTTAATGAACTAAGACTAGCAGTTATTCTTAGAAACCCACGAATATATTAAAATCAGTGGAAGGGCTTTTATACATTTGGTATATCACAGAATCTTGCTATTAGAGACTTCATGAGAGCTCTTGAGGATATTGGGTATAATTGAATACAGAAGTTTATTTAGCTGTGGTTCACAGGTCATAGACAGTCTCTTTCCTGGGATGATTAGTTGGGAATTAGGAAGCTTCCAATGGCTTGCTCTATTGACCAAACTAACAAATAGTGATAATCTGAATGCTGACTAATATTTTGAATATCTTGAAATCTTGTTTCAGAGAAGCCTGAATTATTACTTTCCATAATTCTTTGGTTCAGATGTTATGTTAAAGAAAAACTTGAGTGTGCTGAAGGACTGGAGGGAAGAAAAACAAGTATGTGTATGTATAAGATTTATTTATTCTTGATTATATCACACTAAATTATGATGATTTTCCAATCTGGTTAGTGAAATAAATTGCACTTATTGTAAAATACATCATTTCAGCATGGTAGTCTGTCACAAATGCTAATGGACAAGTGCACCTAAGTTCTATGACTTAATATGAATTGTGTTTGAAACAGGTGAAGGAAGGATTATGAATAGCTTCTCAATTCAAAGCAGTTAATTTCTATTGAATAATAAGATCTTTTAGGTATTATTAAATTAACTTGCACTTTTCCTTAATAGTAATAGTAAATCTAGACCACGGGTGTCATGGTGGCCCACGGGCCAGATGTATCATGCACACCCCAGCTCTGCAAAGGCAAAAAACTTCATGAGACATCACGTGATATGATTGAACTTGACACCCATGACCTAGACTGTTCTTTCAGAATTATTATACAAAAGCACTTGTACAATAGAAATTTCTGAGCAGGAGTAGGCAATTCGTTGTTCTCTGAATGTTTTAGATTGAAACATAAATCCAAATTATAATGCAATGAATAATGGGATTGTGTTAAGGCAGGGGTTCCCAACCTGGGGTGCTCGCATCCCCTAGGGGTGCGAGACAATATTCCAGGGGGTGCGAGAAAAGTCCAGGTAAATAATAGGATATTGGCTATATGCTGGCATTTTTATTTATTATGCAATGGATTAACTTTGTTTTCATTTTAGAGTTAAGTATCGTTATTTAGTGGCCGTCACATACATAGCTGAAAAGATTCAATTCTACCATATATTTAACGTGTTCAGTAGTTTCTAAAGTCTAAATTTCAGGGGTGCGAGGTTCGAGTAAAATTTCTTTAGGGGTGCAGGGCAAAAAAAAGGTTGGGAACCACTGTGTTAAGGGATACAAAAATTGCCGTCCAAAAGAGAATCAGATTGCCTATCTTTATCCTGAGAAAATTTGCCTTAAGAGGTTCACTAAATCATGTCAGCCAACCAAATAGCAGTATTCCCTGAATGCCACTTTGTTGAAGGAAATAGATAATTCTAGCCATTTCATACTAACAATATTGCAGAATAATACCTAATTATTTATAATAACTTTAGTAAGTGCACTGACATGATTTAGTAACAAGATCCTTTTCACAATACTTTGAGAATTTTATTTATAATTCACATTTCTAAAATGCCTGTACTTGTTGATAACTTCAAATTATTTCTGGAATAGAAGCAAATAATCAGAAATAAAAAAGGAAGGAAGAAAAGGAATTGCAAACAGAAAAGTATAATGCTCATATTGCATAATAAAATATTCACTAAAACCCTTTAAAACCACTCAATAGGGAGGTGCATTTCTTCCTTGTCAAGAGCCTGAGATAAAATTAATTTTAAGGCACATTTAAGAGAAAGCAGGTTGAAGGCCAGTTCAAATTTCCAGGCAACGCTATTCCTGAAGATAGAAATTATGACAGAGTAAATGGGACCTCGTAAAGTCTTATCGACTTTATCCAAACTTATGGAATGAGCGAAAAAACAGGATCTCTGGTCTTGGATATTAAGCAGTTGGTTATTAAAGACTGAATCCTTTTTGTAATGATCAGGGTTTATGGATGTCTTGATTGGAACTCTACCTGTATAAGATGGCTACCTTTAGTTTACAGAGCAGTGGTTTTTACGTGTATGACGTGTGGATTCTATTTTATCAACTTTAAAGTTGTTATGTTAATGATATATAACGCATTCTATCCTCATTATTGATGCTGCTAAAGCAGTGCCAGAAGGTGGAATGAAAGCCACCAGTCTATTCAAAAATGCTATTTACTGTGTTTTATTTTCCCCACAATGATCTATGTCTAGTTTAATGAAAAGAAGGACTAGGGGGTGACATGATAGCAGTGTTCCAACATCTAAGGGGCTGTCACAAAGAAGAGGGGGCAACTTATTCTCCAAAACACCTATTCAGAATGTAATACAAGAAGTAATGGATGAAAACTAATCAAGGAGAGAACCAATCTAGAATTAAGGCCAAATTTCCCGAGACAACAATAAATCAGTAGAAAGGCTTGTCTTCAGAAGTTGTTGGTGCTCCAATACTGCAGATTTTTAAGAAGAAATTGGACAACCACCTGTCTGGAATGGTATAGACTCTCCTGCTTGGGCAGGGTGTTAGACTAGAAGTTCTCCAAGGTCCCTTCAAAATCTAGTATTCTATTCTATATTCTGATTGATGGCTGGCTGGAAAATTCTGGGAGTTGAAGTCTAAACACCATTATTTTTAAAAAGCTAGGTTATTTCTATCCTATTTTGGGAATCATAGTTCCAATATCCCATAGGTTGTCTGGCTGAAAAAAGGTACTCTATTTTTGCTGTAAGGTTTGCTATGTAAACTCTCAATAAGGTTAAAATTTATTTTACTTATTACTGGTATTTCATATTCAATATGCTTTCCAGTTTGAAAGCTTTTCTTTATTTATTTATTTTAAAAGCAAGCTATGTTTTTAAGTTAAATAAATGAAGCTAAGTTAAATAAATAAAGCTTTCTAGAGAAGTTGAAATACAGTGAAGTGGCTGCAATTAATTACTACTGAACATTATTGATGATCTCATAATACTGCATTATGAAACTATTAATAAGTGGAAATAAATGAACTACTAATCCATGACAGGTTAAGCGATAAATGTACTGAGAAATGAAAATCTGGCTAGGCACAAAAAAGTTATACTCTGATGAATGTAAAGTAATTGGATTAGGTCACCTTATTCAAGAATAGTTGCACTTTAAAAAAAACTGTGATAATGCAATATTTGGAAACATTCACAAAGTGAAAATAACCAAGACCATTTTGGAAATTTTAAAGCATGAGTATTAAAATATAATCTGACAACTACTATTGGATTTCAGATTTTTTCATTCCTAATTATGACAATATTTGAATTTAACAAATTGGAACTATCACAAATATTCCCTTATGCTTTAAATGTATGAGCATAATTGTTATTTCCAGAATAGTAGCCATAAAAGACACAAAGATTTCCTATAGTACTACTAGAGGAATAGCAATTGCTTCTTATTTTATCTTATTCCCTTTATTTGCACTCAGACAATATTATCTCATAACAGAGAACATGAAACCTGTTTTCCCTATTCAGCCTTTTCTTTGAGGCCAACTCAACTGTTGGGAATAGAATGAAGCAGCTGCATCAGGTTCTTGGGAGTAAAGATCCCCAGTGTAGAGTTGGCAGGGAAGAAATGTGTATGTTACAAATAAATATATATTCCTAACTTCAATGACATCAAATAATAGTATACAAAAAGTGTGTTGGGATATCATAATGCAGGTTTTGCCTTTTGTATTGGGATCATGATGCTGCCTGAAAGTGAATAAGCGGTGTCTAATGAAGTTGTAACACATGTTTTGTTACTTGTCCCAAACCCAGATGCCTATGATATCCCTAAATCTATATCATTTGTGGGTTTGAATTTTTGATCTAAAAATGTACTGTGGCATCAGCTTTCATGGGCTTATTTCATTGATGCATATCATAAAAGAAAGAATGGAGGTAGGGAAGGAGAGTTTATAAAGTGGACTCTAAAAAATGTATGTCTAGATGTTGTTGGTTCGGTATTAACTACCAATCATGATGGAACTATGGATACTCTGAATGCTTATTATAGTCTGGTTTTTAATTGCAATATTTACTACTGTCTTCAATCTGGTATTTCCCAATATTTTGGGACTATAGTTTCCAGAGTTTTTAACCAGATTGGGGAAGGCTGCTAAAACCAGTCTTCAAGAAACAAGACTGGAAATAAGACATATTCAGAAGATTTACAAAGATTTACAAATGTGTAAGAAATGTAAGAAATTCCTCAAAATTTAGAATATGAATAATAAACATGTCTTTGATTACAAAGCACATATTTTTCCAAAATGCTTTTAGAAATTGAAATAAGGAACAGCTAATGATTTATTTTATTAAAATATCAAAACTGAAATTATTCAGCATATGTCCATCAACAATAAAATAATTTATTTTACAATCTGGGTGACTATTGAATGCACAAAAGATATATGATTTCCTGATTTGAAGATCAGAATTGGAGATTTTCCTGAGCATCTTAGAAAATACATTGTAAACACATTTAAAGCATTCAGTTCTATACATATAATATAAATTCCTTTTCAAATATTTATATTTAAATTTTAACTTGCCTGAGTCGCAGTTTCTATCCTTTGATCCTCATCTGGATCAATTCCAACTCTATGAGGAAAAGAAAGGAATCAAAACTTAAATACAAGACTGGCAGAATATTAAACATTATTTAATACATAAATAAAATAAGCAAAAGGAAAAAATAAGTAAAATGTATGATATATTTTACTGGTCTATTCAGATAGATATTTTGTCATTGGTTTCTACATTAATATACTACTAGCAGTAGGGAAGTGCTTTTTGCAATGATAGCTGGAAAGCAAGTTGTTCTATAACTTACTGACCATTCTCAGTTGCAGTTTTTTTCCTATTGAAATATAATTCCAATTTTATCACAATATGTTACAGTAAAAATGAGTGACTGGTTAAAGATATCTTGTTAAGTCAAGTGACACAAGAAAGGATGCCTTCTTTTAATTGCTTTTCTTGACAGTGAAAACTTCAAAGATTAACTTTGAACTAATTAGAATCCTCTCTTATTAATCTTGACATTTTTTGTATGGGTACCTACCTATTTGTGATGGCCAAGCCTTTCTCTCTATTTTATAAACTCCTGTCAAAGATAAATCTCAAGGCAACCTTGGATTAATCCTTATGTGCAATTTTTTTTATCCCCCAAGGATGAACTTTACATTGAAACTGTATTGAAAGACTCCCTAGATAAGTTATTTTTAACTAACCTTTGATATGGTAATCTCAGAATCAGTCTTTCCAGCCTCAATAACCTCACGTGTCTGAGAATTCATTGTTCTTACATCAGCTTCCGCTGATTCAAAAAGTTCACTACTCAGATTTCCATGAAAGCAAAGCCCAATTTATGTATCATTTACTCTATGCCCTGTGAATAAAGGAAACTAACCAATAAGGAGAAAAATATTTAGCTATTGTATATGGGACCTGTCTCCTAAGCTATATGACAGGGTTAACAAGGTTACAGTATTTATACCTTTAGAGACAAGCATAACACAATGCATCTATTTCATTGGCTATGTGCAAGTAATTATCTTGTATGGAGATGCATTAAAAAGGTTAAAGTTTTCCTTGTCCAGTTGTGTCCAAGTTTTGACATTTTATGAAGTTATAAGATAAGATACAAAATACAAATGTAAATAGGAAAATAGTGGGGGGGAAAGGTGGGGAAGAGAAGTGAGGAAGAATTGTGAAAAAGAAAAAGAAGCATTGACTTCTGACTCCCTCTGTTGCAGTAAAATAAGCCACAACTTTTTGTTTTTTTAATAGTAATATAAACTAGCCATTTCTGTAAGTCCAAGTGTGTCTGACTCTAGGGGGAAATGCTCATCTCTGTTTTTTAGCTGAAGGAGCCAGCATTGTCTGAGACTTCTGTGGTTATGTGGCTAGCATGACTATATGCTGAGATGCATGGAACACTGTTACCTTCCTGCTGAAGTGGTACCTATTTATTTACTCACATTTGCATGCATTTGAATTGCTAGTTTTGCAGTACAAGTATTCCCTAAATAGTCATTAAGAATCTGACTCATCATTATGAAAGTATGCTAAATTGTCATGACAGTCATACTGAAGTTATGACACTCTTGGTAAAATGAGGACCGAGAGTGCCTGTAAGCCACTTAAAGAGTACTGTAAAGCACTATGAAGTGGTATATAAATCTAAGTGCTATTGCTACATGACTTAATGTCTTGGAGGTAATGGTGGAGTCTTTCATTTGGTACACTTTATTCCTATTGTATGTTATTTTTTGTTGTCAGGTACACTTTCAGATTTTTATTTCTCAAGGTAACCATGAATTCTGGGTAATATTTAATTTTAGAGATTCATCTTCAAATCTGTCTTCACATATAGAACCCCTCTGGGCCAGTCATCCTTTCTCACAATAAAGATTACTCAATTATCCAGTTATTATTGTCTTTGATTGCTTATATTTATAGTTTTTTTTCTAGTTGATAGCTAATATCGCATTGTTGTTCTACATTGTTACCATGATTTTGATTTATTTTCTCTGATGACAAATACATAGTTTATTCTGGTTATGTTTGAATGATGAAACAAGGATGTGGTATGGGATCTTCTTTCATAGTATGATTTAAGAATTCTCAGAGGGAACTGACTTTGATAATGATGTCAGGGCTGGAGAACAAAAGGAAATCATTACTAAAATTTTGCAGTTGTGTATTGATTTTTTGACCAAAAAATTTAAAAGTTTGCAAATTTTTAAAAACACATAAGTGTCTAAAAGTGTGAAAACTATTGGCATAGTAAAACAAATTTCTCCTTTATATCTAACTGCTAAATATGTCTCAAGATTTATGAGATAGAATATTTTTTTAAAACAAGTTTTATTCAATTTTTCACATAAAAACAAAAAGCTCTTTTTTAGTGGACAACATATTTCCGGATCATCACTTTCACATACAAATATGACAATAGTTATACATTCATATATGCATACTTTATTCTATTATTACCTTTTCTATTCCAAACTTTCAGAAAAGAGAAAAACAAGCAAATTAACCCTAATCTCTTACATTAATCTCAATCCAAACATCCTTTCATTTCAATTATTTCAAATATAATCCTTTAATATTTATTTTAAGAATAAAAATAACAATATATGTTTGCCTAATAAAAAAGTTACCAATGTCTCTCCTTCCTTTTAATAGTCTGTATTAGCTTATTAATTTAAATAGTTCTTTAATCTGTCATATTTTCTTTTCATCATACATTCTTTCTAGAAATTCTAGATTAATACAAGTTTTAACACAAGAGAAAAAGAAACAAGCATAGATTTCTCCCCTTTTACTGCTTTGAGTGTGACACCTCAGTGGTTAAAATATACCTTTATACCCTCATCTTAATTCCCAATAAACCTTTATTTTTAAGTAGTTACAATAATAACCATTACATCTTTTCATTTGGATTCCGCAATATATTTCTCCCCCTTAATTTTATTTCTAATTTCCAAAAAGTAAAAGGGAAAAATTGACTATTTAATTCCTGGTCACTGATATTGACCTCATTTTTAAACATCTTCATATTCATTTCAATTATTACAATTTCTTCAGTAGACCTTAACTTTTGTTTTAAAGATAAAAATAAAAATGTATATTCATCTAATAAGAGTTATCAGTATCTATTCCTCCTTTAATAATCTATATTACCCTATTTTCTAAGTATTTTTAATTGCAAATATATTCTTGTTACTCCTTGTCACCCTGCAGAATCCCCAGCCATTATCTCTATAAAAACAATTTCTTTTCATCATTTTACTATTTCCATGTTTCTTTATTTCCTGCACCTGTTTCTTACTGCCTGTCCTCCCCCTCTTTTTCCCATATCTTTTCTCATTCCAGTTTATATCCCCCTCTTTCTTGATATCTTCCTTTCCCCTTTTCTGCTGCACCTTTCTACCTCTCCTGATTTCACAGGTATTCTCCTTATTGATTACCTTCTTAAATCTCAATTTTTTAGCCTTCCTTCTTTCCCCTCATCTTTGTAGTGTTCTTTGTGTTAATTGACTATTTAAGATGGCTTCTCCTTGAGTTGACTCCTCCTCCTCTGAAGTTCTTTCTTTTTGTTCTTCAATTGCCATTTCCATTTCTTCTAACACAGAGCAAAGTGATTTGCCTCTTTCCTGTAGTAATTCTTTCATATTTTTAAGTTCCATTTTTAATTCCCGAAGAGATATCATCATTACACACTTATATTTTATAATCATTGAAGTCCACAAAAAACACTTTTACTTTCCTTCTTTCTTCAAGTTTTCTAAAATTCTCAATTGTTCCAACCAGGGTCTATACCAAAAACATCAATCAATCCTGCAGTCAGTCTTTCCTTGCTTTTTTCTTTATTCTGGTTCAGTTTTCACTTTCTAAGATTTTTACTTTGTTTCAATATTTCTTTAACATTGTATCGACACAAGTTCATAAAGAAACAGGATGATTTCCCTTTTGTTTGAATTTAAGTTTTTGTCCAGAATATGGCACTCTCTACTATACAAAGTCTTCACCTTCCCCCCCTATTTTATTATTTAGGGTTTTTCGAACCTCAACATTCCAGAGCAATCCAGTCTCCAATTTGTAAATTTTATTATTATTATTATTATTATTATTATTATTATTATTATTATTATTATTATTATTATTATTGACAATCTTAAGTCCAGCTTTATTTTATGCCTGTTTATTGCCAAAATATTGTAATCCAATTTAATTAAGTCTTTAGTTCCGGCTTCTTCCTTTCCTGGTTCGAAGCCCTGTTTAGCTGTCAAAATTATTTTCTTGTTTTTTTCCTGTCCATTTGTATTTTTGCGGCTCACTTTTCTTTTCTTAAAAGTTCAATGTTACCCTTTTTGTTTGGTTGTTTCACCCAATTGTCCCAGCTCAGATGTTATCCATATCTTTCTTCATTCCTGCACAAATCTTAGCCCAGCTGAGTCGTCCTCTTCGGGGTGGCCATTTTGGACCACTGCTTCAGTTGTCTTCGGGGGGAAAAAGACCAAGCCCAGAAGGGGAGATACGGCTCCCTTCAACCTGGCTGGTGGCTTCCCCTTACTCCACCACCCCTCCAAGGCAGCTTCAACCCCTAATCGCAATGTTCGGGGCTCTCCAAGGAAAGAGCATGGACCATAGCCATGGACAATCATGATCTATGTCTGTCAGCAAAGAGGGCTCAACCCAGAAGTCCATGATAGAATTTTTTAAAGCATTTCTTAACACACATCATACTTTTCATAATTTAGTATAAATCAACATAAAAGGTATAATTTCTTCCAAATGTTTTAGAAGTAATTAATTCAAGTTTATAATTATGAGACATTCCCAGTAATACATTTGAATTAAACGTTATGGATTGACAGAAGATTGTGAGAAGTGATAAATGGAGAGTATGTCACACTCAGTGATCGGCAGGCTGAAAACTGTCAATTTTTTGCCTGAAAATTATTGTTGTGCATTAAAATATGTTAAAATTAATCCTTGAATTATGCAGTGGCAAGAGAATAATATTTTTTATCGATTAACATAAAAAGTAATCAATGATAATATGTTCATTTGAAGGTTGATTGCTGAATATGATAAGACTTTTATGTGATGAAAGCAAAGCATGTATAAAACTAAGTGGTATGCTTAGCAAATGGTTCAGCACAAACCAGGGAGTAACAATATGCAATTTCTCTCTCTGGTTATTTGTAATAAGAATAATAATATAAGAATGCTTGGGGATGTAAATATAATAGGTGGATACAAATTATGCTGTTATTGGCCTAGAAACAAATTATTTGATGCCAATATTAGATAGACTAAGATGCAATGAGGAATATGAATCCTAAAATATATGCACCAAAGACCAAATGTTTGATAGCAAAATGGGGAAAACAAGTTACACAAATGGAGAAGCAAATATATAAATTTGTGTATCTGTAAATTATTTATTAAGGAAATGGAAAATGAATGGAAAAATTTTAGAATGTGGAAATGCTAATATAAAAGTAACAATTTATTATGTGATTTCTTGGGAGAAATATGACATAAAATTAAGTTGGATTCATTATGCAAATGATATAAATTGAAACAAACGATCTGTTTTATGTCTTTTGCATAACCACTTCATTTCAAAGACACAAACATGTATGAGTATTCTCCAGTTAAACATTTAAGCCTTCCAAGGTTGGTAAAATGAAGACCCAGATTGTTGAAGACAATATGCTGACTCTGTAAATTGCTTAGACAGAGCTATAAAGTACTGTGAAGCAGTATATAAGTCTAAGTGCTATTACTATTGATATTTTCCAGTATGTCTTTTGTGGCCTGCCCCTGGCATAATTTCCCATACTTGAATTAAATCACAAGGGGAAGATTTAATATGATCACTTGTCTCATTGGCATTCTCAGACTGAGAAAAGCCAGGGATGTTTCAGATAGATGGAAAGATATTCACCGAAAAAAATGCCCAAACTCGCAAAGAGTAATATTCTTTGACAACAAACAATAAGCTAAGAATAGTAATGTACATTTGAAAGACATTCTCATCTACTCTGAGAATAAAGTCGAAAAACAGAGCATCCTTTTTTCTTTAGAATAAACGTTTTGAGAACCTGCAGGATGGATTTTGGGCACAGCAGTTATTAGAGATAAGGCAATCACTTAACATTAAAAATAATAAAATCATCCCTATTCGATTGATTTTATAATGTATAAATAATTGATGGGCTGGAAATATCATGGGATTTGAAATCTAAATGATATTTCTAGAGGGCATTAAGTTCAGGACTAAGTGTACCTGCATTAAATGTTGGAGATCTTTTGATTGTTGACAGATGGGCGGGTTGTTAGAAGATGTTTTACCTTTAGTGCTTAGAGGAAACGTCTTTGGGGTAGCAATTATATATAAATCAATAAGTAATTGAATTCTATTTTTAAATTTTTTATAGAAGAAGGAACCTATCATGATTAGTAGAAAGACAAAATCAAAATGGGTAAGAGTTTTTTTTTTTAAATAGAAGCTGTGAATAAAATGAGAAAAACAATCAGTTGTATTTCACAACTGTCACACTGAGAGGTAATTCTCTCTTCAGCAGGTAAATTTCTTTCTCTCCCTCTGTTCATTTGCCTTTGGCTGTGTGTGTGTTTTTTTTAAATGTCTAGTCTTCCACTGTTTTGCAGAAAGCAGCAGTGGCATCCACAGAAAACAATGCCAAAATGACATGCCTTGATGTTGTCATGCAAATTCCACTGAAGGGGCTTGTATCCTGGTGTCTTCTGCAAGTATGAGAAGAGCTGAAGAAGCAAAACATCTTCAAAGAAAAACCAGAAAGTCCAGTTGCCCTTGAAAAAGCACCTTTGGGCAAACATGACCTGGATGACTGAGACTCTCCATAGATATGTAACTAATGACATTTGTGTGATGGTGTTGTGCACATTCCATCATTTGCCCTCTTAACTCTCTCTCTCTCTCTCTCTCTGGACACTCATGAAAAGCAGTAGCATAATTTTCTTGAAAATATACAGGTGAAACTTGAAAAATTAGAATAACGTGCAAAAGTTCATTTATTTCAGTAATGCAACTTAAAAGGTGAAACAAATATATGAGATAGACTCATTACATGCAAAGCAAGATAGTTCAAGCTGTGATTTGTCATAATTGTGATAATGATGGCTTACAGCTCATGAAAACCCCAAATCCACAATCTCAGAAAATTAGAATATTACATGCAATCAATAAAACAAGGATTGTACATAGAACAATATTGGACCTCTGAAAAGTATAAGCATGCATATGTACTCAGTATTTGGTTTGGGCCCCTTTTGCAGCAATCACTGCCTCAATTCGGTGTGGCATGGAAGCTATCAGCCTGTGGCACTGCTGGGGTGTTATGGAAGACCAGGATGCTTCAGTAGTGGCCTTCAGCTCTTCTGCATTGTTTGGTCTCATGTCTCTCATCTTTCTCTTGGCAATGCCCCATAGATTGTCTATGGGGTTCAGGTCAGGCAAGTTTGCTGGCCAATCAAGCACAGTAATCCCACGGTCACTGAACCAGGTTTTGGTGCTTTTGGCAGTGTGGGCAGGTGCTAAGTCCTGCTGGAAAATGAAGTCAACATCCCTATAAAGCTCATCTGCGGAAAGAAGCATGAAGTGCTCCAAAATCTCCTGGTAGACGGCTGTGTTGACTTGGACTTAATGAAGCACAGTGGACCAACACTAGCAGATGACATGGCTCCCCAAATCAACACAGACTGTGGAAACTTCACACTGGATTTCAAGCATCTTGCAGTGTGTGCCTCTCCATTCTTCCTCCAGACTCTGGGTCCTTGGTTTCCAAATGAGATGCAAAAGTTGCTGTCATCAGAAAAGAGGACTTTGGATCACTGAGCAACAGACCAGTTCTGTTTTTGTTTAGCTCAGGTAAGACACTTCTGATGTTGTTTGTTTGTTCAGGAACGGCTTGAGAAGAGGAATATGACATTTGAAGCCCATGTCCAGGATCTGTCTGTGTGTGGTGGCTCTAAGTCCACTCCTTGTGAAAGTCCCCAACACTTTTGAATGGCCTTTTCCTGACAATCCTCTCCAGGCTGCAGTCAACCCTGCTACTTGTGCACCTTTTTCTTCCACACTTTTCCCTTCCACATAACTTTCTATCAATGTGCTTTGATACAGCACTTTGGGAACATCCAACTTCTTTTGCAATTACCTTTTGAGGCTTTCCCTCTTTATGGAGGGTGCCAATCATGGTTTTCTGCACAACTGTCAGACCAGCAGTCTTTTCCATGATTGTGATTCCTACTGAACCATACTGAGAGACCATTTAAAGGCTCAGGAATCCTTTGCAGGTGTTATGGCTTAATTAGCTGATTAGAGTGGGATACTTTGAGCCTAGAATATTGAACCTTTTCACAATATTCTAATTTTCTGAGATTGCGGATTTCGGATTTTCATGAGCTGTAAGCCATAAGCATCTCAATTATGACACATCACAGCTTGAACTATCTTGCTTTGCATGTAATGAGTCTATCTCATATATTAGTTTTACCTTTTAAGTTGCATTACTGAAATAAATGAACTTTTGCATGATATTCTAATTTTTCGAGTTTCACCTGTATGTTTTAGAGACAAACCAGGCCAAGAAAAGTGCATGACTGCAGTCACCAAAACTTCAGCTTGATTTAAGGGAGCATTAAATTGTATTCAGTATTCTACATTGGCATTTTCTGCTTTTTTTCTTGTTAATATTTTTAACAATATCTAATTTAAAAGAGAAAGAAGCAATCTTCTACCAATTAGCTTGCATCAAAGCACATCAACTGGATATCTCAGACTCTAAACACCTTTCCTCTTATCCACAGCTCTGACTGTTTATCATTAATTTGCCAAAACTCGGAAGTAAACTCAAATAAAAAATAAAATAGTTCAGAAGTCATATCAGTGTCTCATATGCTAAGAGTCCTAATTAGCGACCTTAAATGGCTAAGAGAATATGATAATATAGTCCAGGGTATATACAGCATATTTCAAACTTTTGTTTACAAATTCAAAGCAGGAAAACAATGAGTACTTTTCTATATATGAAAGGTAGGAATATGCTATACTTGCAATATCAATAACCTACCAAAATAAAATAAAAAATCTAGAGAAGCTTCTTGTGGACTCAGATGCAAATTGGAAATAACCAGATCAGAAGTTCTCAGGCAGTGAATAATACCTGCACAGTTAGAAATGGCAAGATCCTTCTCCGTCCCTCCTCTGAGTTCAAAATTGTGCTAGCAGAAAAATTATCCAGAACGAAATTAGAAACATTTAAAACTAAGCATTTGAACTCTGATCCTCACACAAAAAATAATAAATAAGTATAATTCAATAAAATGATAGAAAATTAAATTTTAGGAAACTTGTAGAACTGCTTAGGAGTTGAGTTTCAATTACTATCAAAGGCTAGACAGGAATAGTAAAACTTCATCACAAATCCAAAATGAAACTTCTTCATTTAAAGCGGAAGGGATCCCAAAGGCTTCCAAACAATGACAAGTATGCTAATAGTTTCTGAATTCTGAATCACCCTTAATATAATCTAAGAAACATATCCTGATATTAAAGCACAAATTATGTTTCTAGCTAAATATCTCTATATATTACTCAGTGGAATGCCTGTCTGAGTTGATAGTAGAAACATCATTCTTTGTTACACAATGACAAAGTAACAAATAAAGACTGCCTATTTTTATTTCCTTCAAGATCAGTATTTTTTTTAAAAAAATTAAATTTTATTTCCAAAGGTAAAATAAAACTTCAACAGAAGAAAGGAAAACAAAACAAAACTAAAAAAAATAAAAAATCCATACACATAAATTGCTTATCCTCTATCTACTATATAAAAAAATTAACAACAAAACTGAACTTCAAAGCCTCTGTTAACAATCTATTATTGTATTTCACATGCAGAAAGTCCATAAATCTGGGAAGTGTTCTGTTAAAGAACCAGTTTTGACTGCAAAATCAGCTATGTGCTGCCAGGAGAACCCCCCGCCCCCACTCAATGCACCATTTTTTGGAGGACTCTGCTTTTAGACTAGTTTTTTAATAGAAGAAAAAGATGCCTGAAATGATTGATTGACTGCAGATGTGCAATGCAATCCTGTAAGTATATATAGGAAACCTCCCAGATAAAGTTATGGTAGTTGCAAGTCCAGAAAGCTCATAAAGCACCAGATGATAGGCTATAAGTCTGCATAGGATGCATATATATCAGTGTATTTACTGTACATACTAAAATACATGTGTGTATGGTTAGGTAAGCATGTATATTTACATAAACAGTCTCTCTCATATACACATGCAAAGTTTGTCTTTACAAATAGATTAAATAAACCTCATTCCATCAAAAAATCATTGGATAGAGTGAAAGGAAGAGAATCATGCTGGGAATAAATTCACTGGAGATAGAAGTGAAAATTGTATTCCTTCCCAGTGATCCTGCCTATCCCAGAATGTTATCTTCATTTTTTAAAATTAAAAAATCATGCTGTTTTTAGATCTTTGTCCAGTTTTAAGCAAAATACACAGTCAACTTATTAGACACAGTACAACACAGAAGTAAACATACAAACAATCTTAAAAACAGAATTGTTTGTTTAAAAGATTCATATTTTGATTCAACAGATTTACTCTAGGGTTGAAAACATACTAACCAAATCTTTTCCCCCTTCAATATCATTTAATAAGTGGTGTTTTTTAATCTTTTCATCACTATGGGCACTTTAGCCAATATTTTAGCAAGGATGAGATATACTGACATGGCAATCTAATCTAAGAAAATGTTTTCAAAAATCTGTAAAGTCAAAATGTAAAGTCATTTATACCTAATAAAGGCCCTTTTCTTATTTTCTGTTGTCCAAGGGGCATTGCTGTTGATCTTGAAAAAGTTAACATTATGGGACAAGGAACTAGTAATGATGGTGTCAACAGTATGAAACACTAGCAGCACCCTTCGCTTTGTCTGTGGTCTTTACAACTGCTACAACAACTACAGTTGTGCAATTGTGCTCATAAATTTATACCCCAGCAAAATTTATGATTTCTTGACCATTTTTCAGAGAATATGAATCATAACACAAAAATGTTCTTTCACTCATGGTTAGTGGTTGGCTGAAGCCATTTATTATCAATCAACTATGTTTACTCTATTTAAATCATAATGACAACAGAAACTACCCAAATGACCCTGTTCAAGTTTACCCCAGTTCTTAATATGTGTACTGCCCCCTTTAACATCAATGACAGCTTGAAGTCTTTTGTGGTATGTGTGGATGAGGCTCTTTATTTTCTCAGATGGTAAAGCTGCCCATTCTTCCTGGCAAAAAACCTCCAGTTCCTCTAAATTCTTGGGCTGTCTTGCATGAACTGCACGTTTGAGATCTCCCCAGAATGACTCAATGATATTGAGGTCAGGAGACTGAGATGGCCTCTCCAGAACCTTCACTTTATTCTGCTATAGCCAATGACAGGTCAACTTGGCCTTGTGTTTAGGATCATTGTCATGTTGGAATGTTCAAGTACGTCCCATGCGCAGCTTCCGGGCTGATGAATGCAAATTTTCCTCCAGTATCTTTTGATAACATACTGCATTCATCTTGCCATCATTTCTGACCAAATTTCCTGTGTCTTTGTAGCTCACATATCCCCCAAACATCAGCAATCCACCTCTGTGTTTCACAGTAGGAATGGTGTACTTTTTATCACAGGCCTTGTTGACTCCTCTCCAAATGTAGCATTTATGGTTGTGGCCAAAAAAGCTCACTATTGTCTCATCACTCCAAATGATTTTGTGCCAGAAGGTTTGAGGCTTGTCTCTATGCTATTTGGCATATTGTAAGCAGGATACTTTGTGGCATTTGCATAGTGGGTTTCTTCTGGTGACTCGGCCATGCAGCCCATCTTTCTTCCAGTGCTTCCTTATTGTGTAGCTTGAAACAGTTTTCCTGGCACTTGTGGCTGAAATTTTAGTTGGTCTACCTGACCGTGTTTTGGTTTCAACAGAACCACTCATTTTCCACTTCTTGAGTAGTGTTTGAACACCGCTGATTGGCATTCTCAATTCCTTGGATATCTTTTTATATCCATTTCCTGTTTTTTACACCTACCTTTTCCTGCAGATCCTTTGACAATTCTTTTGCTTTCCCCATGACTCAGAAGCGAGATATGTCAGTGCAGCACCGGATGAAAGATGCAAAGTTCTGTCAGGAGTCCACGAACTCACTGATCTTTTCTACACATACACTAATTATAAGCAAACAAATCACAGGTGAGGATGGTTACCTTAATAGCCATTCAAACCCCTTGTGCCAACCTGTGTGCATGTTATCAGGCCAAAATCACCAGGGTATGTAAACTTTTGATCAGGGTCATTTGGGTAGTTTCTGTTGTCATTATGATTTAAATAGAATAAACACAATTGATTAATAATAAATGGCTTCAGACAACCACTAACCATGAGTGAAAGAAAAGTTTTTGTGTTGTCATTCATATGTTCTGAAAAATGGCCAAGAACCATAAATTCTGCCAGGGTATATAAACTTCTGAGCACAACTATATATTTGAAGCTTTAGAAGTCTAATGTAGTTTTTATCAACTTCTGTAATTTTAAGATGTATGGACTTCAAGTCCTAAAATTTCCCATATAAGATTGAGAAATATGGGTCTAATGTATAACAAAGGCTCCCATCTGTTGCAAGGAACTCTGCAGATTAAATGTTCTCATACACAGCTCTGAAATGCTATTAATAATAAAGATACGTTACCAATCTGAAGCATGATTAAAAATGCATTTTCTGCTAATTCAAATTGACAGAAACACAACCACACTACAGGAAGAATCATCTTTTACATGCAGGGGGAAAGGCATCTTCTCTAATTGTTCTAATTGCTGCATTTATGAACTCTTAGGAGAGGAGTGCGGTAATTTTTTTTAAAGGGAAGGGGAGATCCAGTAAAGAGCTGTTGTGTTGGCATCATACTTTGACTACTAATGAAGTTCACTCGCCAGAAAAAATTAGGACTGATTTTACAAAGTTCTGCTTAAGTGTTAGAAAAATAATGTATTTTTGACAATTTCCTGCAGATGATGCAGGTTCATTTTTGACCTAGAAATAACAGATTTCTCTAGTGAATTAGGTTGTTTTAGAACTGTATGATATTTTCTCTCTGAATAACTTTAAATATCTTTCCCCCCCTTGAATATAAATAGTGAGATTTTAGAAGAAAACCCAGACCATTATAGATGCATTATGTTACTGTTGATGTGATAAAGCCAAAGAAATGCACAAAGAACTTTTGAGATGGTAGCTTAAATAACAAGACGATCAATTTCAACTTCTTTGGGTTCCCAGACTGGAAAAGCAATATCAACATAGTGATGTTATGCTTCAAAAGTTAACCAATTTTTGCAGCCATATCAAGCACATAGGTATTAGAAAAAGAGATTAATATACAGCAGAGTTTGTTTTAACAGATGGATTGAGTTGATGAGATCTGCAAAAAATATTGAGAAGTTAAGGTGCAAAAAGCAAGGCGTGGAAAGATTCCTAGGCATTGTAGAAGCAAGAATAAGAAGTTATAAAGAGGTAAAATGAATGGTATTGATGTAAACAGTTTTTAAGTTCTGTTCCTTTTTCATACCTTATACTCAAATAATTATTATTTCCTTCTTCCATTTCTATATTTTGCATTATATAAAGGGGAATAGCATGTATACTGCATCAAAGGTAAATAGCAACATGGAAAACTGAGAAAAAAATATAACAGTTTCCGGGCAGGAGATAAATGGCCATCATTTTCATTGGTTGGATATAACAATCTGAACTCCCTATTTGTTGTCATCTAGTGTTCTGAAGCTCACATAGCTTTACACTACACAGTAAAGTTTATTGAAGGCTTGAGAAAGAATGGGCAACAAGGGGAATTGAGTGGCTGTCCTATGTTTTCATGATCTAAGATAGTTGCCTCTTTGCCTTGTACCACTAATGTTCTGTATCACTACCAATGCTGTCATTTTTCAGGAGTTATGAGACAAGGTATATAATATATGGAAAAATATTCATATTAGAAAGTTGATCCACATATCCCCTAGCTGTGGCAGGAAGAGCATCGCTTTTAAAGTTTCATCTTTCTTATTATTTTTTTTTTTGTAAAGAATTCAAGACAGCAAATATACTGTAATACTCCTTCCTCTTTCTACTTTCCCTACAACACCAATCCTCTGAAGTGAGTTTTCTGAGAGACAGTGCCTGGCACAAAATTACCCAGCTGGATTTTGTGCCTAAAGCAGGGTTAAAATTCACACACTCTTGATTTCTATGCTAGTGCCTTAACCACATGACCTTCATTTCATTCCCAGTCTATTACATAGCCAAATTGTATTCACCTTTAGCTGTTCTATTTTAAAGACAGTTTCCCCACTTCTTCTGACATATCTTGATTATACGAATAAGCTGTGATTCCTCATCTATAATATCATAAAATTGATGATAATGCTCTCAGGATCCAAGTTCTTTCCACCTGATCAATTTCTTAGCTACAGGCTTACATTATGTTTCCATTCTGATCACTCAGCTCTCTCTTTCATAGACATTTTGGTTTGGGCTGACTACAAAAAAAGGCAACAGTGGACAAGTGTAAATAGCATGGATTTAAAATAAATAGCTATTTTGGATGGCATCTTGGAAACAGTTTTCCTACTTTTTTCATGGGAAGAAGGATTGTTTCTCAGCTTTTGTTGCCCATTTCGAGCCCTAAAAACAGAATCTGAGAGATTGGCAGCAGAAAGAAAATACTGGATTCTTTACTTACTACAAATTTAGCATGTAAGCAAAGGGTGAAAGTTAGGCATATTTTATGCAGGTACCTTCAAACCGAGGAAGCTTACAAAGAAAGGAAAGCTACAATCTGTGTGGGTTTTGCAGATAAATTAATTAGAAAGACAGTTACATTTTTACTGCAAAGCCCATCTTCAAGTTTCCAAAAGTAAGGTCTGCCAATCTTTAGCTTAATCCCAGATTTCTACCAGATTGACTAGTTGAATTTATCTGTCATTTGCATCTGATGCAAATTCAGAAATTCAGCAAATGTAGGTTTTCAAATAAGTATACTTCATCTACATTGTTTGGACTAAAATATGATTTAGAATGTTTTAATTTCCACTCAGGTTTGCAATTTCCAAAAATATTGCAATGAAGGTCTCAGCAAAAAAGCATGCTGAGGTATTTAAAAGTAGACCCTTTGAGATGATATAATTAGTAATTACATTTGTAGAAAATATATTCGAAAATACATAATGAGAAATACATGTTTAAATTTACAGTTTAAAAAATGGAAGAGCTTGCCCTCAGAAATTGTGGGAGCGCCATCAGTTGAGACTTTCAAGAAGAGATTGGACTGTCATTTGTCAGAAATGGTGTAGGGTCTCCCGCTTGGGCGGGGGGTTGGACTAGATGACCTACAAGGTCCCTTCCAACTCTGATTATCTGTATCTGTAAATAGGATAAAATAGATTGGTTTGTTATGAATAAAGATGCTAATTTTGGAAATTTGGTGCTTACAAAAAAAATGGCACAGAAGGGGAAATTGGCTGTTAAAAAATATTGTGAATTTTTTGGTGAGAACCCGATTTGGTCGTAGTCATAAGTGTTTGTGACCAGAGGTTTCTAATTTATTAAGAATTGATGTAGATTAGAATTGATGTAGATTTCTACCACTTAGTCAACCTTTGCTGTGGCAATATTCCCTTTGAGATTTTTTAAAAAAAATATTTATTAGATTTATGTACTGCCCATCTCATCTAAGGCAACTCTTTTTTCCCCAGTCATATCTCTTTGCCTTTTCAATGCATCTGATAATACTTCATTTTTAACAAGATGTTGTTAAAAGATTGGTAAAATACCTTTGTTTCTCTTCTCATTTAAATCTGGATTTAAATGTTTTTGATATATTTAATTTGTATATTTATTTATTTATTTTTGAAACAAATTTTATTAATTTTAACAAGAAACAAACAAGACAAAACATCATTAAACACTAAAAAAAACCCGCTTTCCATCATAAATCTTTACAAAGCAGGTAACACATTATTTTATATCACATTTTTCTAATTTATCTCATTTTTACATTATCTGCTCATCTTCATATCTTATCCCAATTTCTCCTTTTCCTTCTATTGTCCAGATTATATTTCTTACTAATCAAAATTTTTGCCTTTAAAAAAAAAACAATAGACAAAACATACATAACATAGAACATAAAAAACCTCATTTCTGAAAGCTGCTTAATCCCGGGTTAAAACTCTTCGCACAGACACAAATTCAAAAACAATATTTACTTTATATGTCAATCCATATCTTATTACCATTTTCAGTTTTCTGTATAACTTCTTCCCTCTTTTAACTTTCTTAATTATATTTTGCTTATCTTATCTCAATACAATTCATAGTACTTAACATTTTTTGTCTGTTCCTTTACAGTTATCCATTCATCTTTTTTCTTTAAATATACTCTCCTGTAGACTAATTGGAGTAACACCTTTGTATATTTATTTTAATTGAACAGCATCATTATATGGTCAGGGCTTCACAGTATAATTCTATTCTGTTTTAAGAAATCAAGAATTGCTTTGATAGTGAAATGAGTGGCATATAAATTTAATAAATATATATAAACAACATTGCTTTGCTGTCAGTTTGCTGTTTGTCCACATGTACTTTCCTATAGTGAGAATTTGTCACAGTTGAAAGGGTCCTAAATTTAATATGATTTTAGAAACTGGGCATTTTTAAAAATAATGCATGTTTTATATGCCTGACTAAGAGTGAAACCCTTATGCACACATTCAAATTTATAAAATGCATAGAACTAATGAAGTAACTGAAACTAGCTTTAAACTACAGCTCAGAAACTTCATGAATGGCTTAGGCATGTTTCTTCATTAACATCTTCTATGATAAACTTTAGAATTGTGCAGCTCACAAAGATAACTGAATGAATGGTTTTTCCTCCTTCCTTAAAATAGAACACATATTGTTCTATTTTATGACTTAAGCTTTATGTTTCTATCTTTTTCCTATGCTACAATTAAGAGCACTTATTGTAAGATTTCTATGTGAACTGTTGAAATAAACCTAATAGCTTATGACGTTAGTGTCACTTGTTAGGTATTAATTGACATATTGATTAAAGATGCTTTAAAGGAACTGTAAATGATTTAACATAAGTCAATGTTTTAAATGTTGCTGTTCTTAAACAAATGACAGTTAATTAAACAATTGTTTTAACTGTGATTTTTAATCATACATGAATCATATATCTGTGTAAGTATGATATACAGATATACATACCTATCTAACTTCTGAGTGAGAAGACCAGGACTAGCAATTCTATAACAATCCAGAGGAAACAATTAAACATCTGTTATAAAGATCACAGCTATTGTTTTAAGCTTCTATGATCAGAAATGATGAGACCAACCCTAGTGCAAGAAAACTTCTGAGATTCTCCTTGCATGTGCTGGTATCTTTCCTATCCTTTCTCAAATAGGAGAAGAATGTAATGAGAACGACATCATAACTGTTTACTGGAATGTTGATTACATCCTTTCACCTTTTTTTCCTCCCTGATGGTGTCTGAAAGGGACCATACAGCAGAGGTTCAAAACAAAAACTAACGCTATGATTTAATCAAAGACTCTTTAATTGGATAGGCACAGCACATAATTGAGATACCTCCCATGAATACAGATATCTTGAACAAAACTGCTATGGACAGCACAGGGGAAAATGCGGAACATCATTAATGAAAAACATTCTGTTCAGAATATTCATTAAGTTAATGGTTACAAAGCTTATACAACTCGCTTATTCTGAATACATGCCTTCTTACTAAATCTGAAGCAGATTTATTTAGCTCATTTTAAAAATCAGGTCTGGAAATTTTACTATTGGTCACTAACAGACATAGCATCCAATTGCATGCTATTATCTTATTCTAGGTGTTGAATCTGTTCATATTTTGCTTATTCTAACTCAATTTGGAAAACTATTAAGGGGGCATTGAAATAATCCCTAATGAAGTTTTAAACACCTGAGGCATTTCACTTATATATTTGTGTGTTCAAAATAAACTTATGGTATGATGGGGTGGGCATCTGAGTGTCCTCATAATATTTTGCACTTCAGCTCAGATATTATATGATCACTATATTCAATGATACATGATTATAGCAGATATCTGGAGGGATCAGAACACCTATCCTGTTATATAGTAATTCTTATTACTATGGACCAAATCCTCCTTTGTAACTTTCTACTTTTATTTGACATACAGCTGAGGAAGTCCAAGTTATTTTGCTATATGTGATTGAGGATATGATCACTGGAATAATATCCATATTAGCTGTTAAATATTTTATTACTGGTACAATATTTTAATGACCACATAATGAGAACAGCAGGCTAGTCTAGTTTAAGATAGTACAAAACAGTCCAAAAGGAACAGATAATTATACTTATCATGAGGAGTGGACAATCTACTTCAACTCTTATTTCTGTATAGCTTTTGTCTTGTTCAATGTTCGCAATGACCTTTTTCATTCACACACAGCAAGTCTGAATGTACAGTTTAGAAATGTACCTTCCCCATGACCTAAGTGTGCACAGTTGAAAAATAATATGAAATGCAGAAACATACATTCTGATTAAGTCTATTCCTATTTTTAATGAAAATTTGTCTAAATATTTAAATAATTTAAATTAAAAAATCTTGATCAGTTATAAATAGATTTCAGACAGTTGTAGGTACTGTACATTTCTTGATGTACCAGGCTTTTGACTTTAGTTCTATGTACTAAAAATAGAATCTTGCAACTCAAGTCACTATCCAATTATTTGCCTGCTTTCTCAAATAATGATCATATGGAAGCTAGCTTCTCCCATTTAGGATCAACCATCAAGAGTAAAAGAACAAGCAACTTAGAAACATGTCATACCCAAGCATTTGGTAGAGCAGCCATGAAGGCCTTGTGAAAGATGTTCAGATGCTGTGATGAATCCATGGCTACAAAGATCACAGTAGTGCAAGCAGTGCTATTCCCTATAACTATGGATGAAATAGGATTAATATTATCATATTCAGGGGACATTTTGTATAAACTCAGGGGTGGGATTCTACCAGTTTGCACCTACTTGCTAGAACTGGTTGTTAACATTTTAAGCAGTTTGGAGAACCGGTTGTTAGAGGAAATTACTGGCCTAATCCTGTAAGGAAGGCAGGAAGGAAACATTCTGGTGTTGCTTACATAAACTGCCTCTGCATTAACCCTTATTACATTCTTGGCAGGACTAAACTTCCTTCCTCAGGAACGTCTCTGAAGTTTTTTTTCCCTCCTTTGCTGGTACAAGTTACAATGGCACTGAAAAAAGTGACTTATGACCATTTTTCACACTTATAACTGTTGCATCATCCCACAGTCATGAGAGGCCAGGCGAGGAGATGTGTGCCTCAATGTGAGTGATATTGAGTTGGCCACACCCAGCCAATAACATGACCACCAAGCCATGTCCACCCAGTCACATGACCACCAAGCCACGCCCACCACCTAAGCCATGCCCACAGAACCGGTTGTTAAAAATTTTGAATCCCAACCCTGCATAAACCTAACTCCCTTGAGAAGGCCATAATAATGGAGAAGTATCAGAGAACGATCAGCAGTAAAGTGGAAAGACTAAGCTACAGTGGTGAACATACTATTGGAAGACTATTGGAAAATGGAGAGATCATCATGGAGAAAAGTTACCTATATGGTCACTAATAGCTGACACCAAACTGAAGGCACATAATGAATATAAATTATTGGAAGGGAACAGAACAAACTAAGAGCATTCGCAATGGAAGTCTTCATTTTTCAGAGATCAGGTATTAAGATATACTGTATTTTGAAAACTGATACAATGGAGCATGCCACATCTTAGTAATACTAAACAACCCTAAAGCTGCCAACAGTCTTCCTTGAAGAATAATATTTTTGGTCTTTACAGCCTGAAACTACAAAGAAGATACTGCCAGGCAAATATTCAGCCAGCCCACATAATGCTCGATCATAACTTAGGACAATGATGAACACTTTAAATGTCCTTCTTTTAAAATTATTAAAGAAAAATTTGTCACCAATTCATTGGCTATCTTATGGAGAATAAAGCATCACATTTTAAAATAACAGATGGAGCAGAAATTCTTCTTCTACATTTAGCTTACTTGGAGTTAGTTCTGATCATTTATCTATGTCATTTTCATACTGCCAGTAACTATTCTTGCAAGTTTTTATTAACGGCCTTAAGGAAATTTAGTCAACCATGTGTTAACTGCTCCTTATTATCTGACACACTAATGCTATGGTTGACAACACACACCTTCATTTCAATCTCTTAAGCCTTTATTTTTTTATTGAAGCTTTTGGTTATAATCCTTAAAGTATATTCTTTACAGCATTGTGTCAGACATTTGTCTGAAACTGAGATTGTACAATTGTTTCCTACTGCAGACTTTTACAGTCTGCAATTTGGTAGTCTTTTAAACTAAATGCAATATATTGAGCCATGTGTGGCTTCCAGAAACAGACTAACAAACAAAGAAACTAACAACGACTTAGGAGGCAAATGAGTTTCTTCTGACTTGATAGGTCACTTGTCATGCCAGTCTATACTAAAAACAGATCCAACAACAGTATCCACTACTGTTAAGCAATCACAGATTCTCTGCCATGGATGACTAGTGCAGAAATTTAACCCTAATCTTATAGACAATCAGATCTGTATGAAATAAATTTAGCATATAATTTAATTGTGAACAGCATTTCTAGCATTTTTGATACCCAGGACAGAGACTTTTTAAATACTCTCTTCCTTCACTTTTGCTGTACCATGCTGCCAACTGCCAATTGGTGTACTAGTAGCAGTAACACCACTATATCCCTAAGTAACCAGGAAAATGCACCCCCTTATTGCCTAACCATTCCCATCACCCCACTCTTGTATGCCACTGATTGTGAATAAGACCTGACATGTGCCACTATGACCTGACTGGATGAAGGTAACACTGGAAATGGGTTAGAGATGAAGGGGAAGAAATTGGGAATATAGGTGGGATAAAGTATGGAGAAGGATTGGGAAGTCAATCATTTGACGGGATGAGAACATGAGAATTTGGTGTCAATCTTGATTTCCACTTCACCAATTTGAATGCAAGTATATGAGGAATTAAAATCATGGCTTCCAGACCAGACTGCCCAACATGGGAAGTTCAGCTTTCAACAACCTCCAACATTACCCATGATTCCTAAGGATACCATAATTTGCAATTCAAACATATATGTGAAATAGAATGATATACATTCTACCATACATGCAAGAGACAGCATGTATTGGGAACATAGTGGTAACTTAAAACGATCCTTCTATCCTTTGCTGACCAATATATAACTACTGCTGCTTGCATAGATTAAGATGTAAAATTGGGGATGGGGACCTGAGGGCACCCTTGAGAGCTATCTCAAATCAGCAGTCAGGCTTATCTCTTATGACATTAGCCTTCAAAATAACTCATGCTTGGATATTCCACAGTGACAATAAAACTGCATCAGCTATGTTACAATTAAGATTTAATTTTATCTCCTATAGGAATTAATCTTGTCATTAATGTGATAAAAACCATTTTATTCCATACTACCATTTTTAGTGCAGTGCCAGTTGGATCATACCGATGTACAAAACAAAGAATGATAGAAGAAAAATAAAGAAGTCAGAATCTTCTCACATTTGTTAAAAAACAAGCAAACCAGAAACTTCAGGGGTTCCTTTAAAATTACATTTCTACCAATACTATAGGTTCAGTTGTCTCTTTGAATAAATAAAAAGACCATGTCACAAGTAATATTCTGTGTTTAAATGCACTGAAACCAATTACTTCCTTGCTGAGACAAGAGGTAACTTCCCATTTAAATCTCACAAATGTACCGACTAACAAATTATTGTTGGAATGTTAGTTCTTTGAAAATTAACAATAAAAATGCCATGTTGTAGCATAATTAGCTGTTCCTATATATTCTCATCCATCCTGCACCACAGAGACTTGTTTTTAAAAGGTATGCTATTAAGGAGCTGTCTTAATTAACCTTTTTATATTCAGTCAATTATAGAATAGTTTTATAGGCTCAATAACATAACTTTTAAACTATTCAATTTGGCATTTATTGTGCTCAGCACTGCACAATTTTTGTTTTTTTTAATAGGAGCTTCTCCATCCATGCATATACAGTATGCTTAGTTAATAATCCAATCATTTATTGTACAACCCAATACCTTCCCACTGAATCCAATAAACCTTACCTCTGGTAACTGCACACAGCACTTAGCAATGGTCACTACTTTGTCTAAGTCATAGGCTTAGCAGGGGGATAGATTGCAAGGCATCATAAATTCTTATAAATACAATAATGTCAAAACACAGGAACCCCAAAGGATTTTCATATGCACGTAACACTTTCACAGTATTTAAAAGGTATTGGTGAAATTGCTTGAGAAGCAATTGTTAGAAATGCTTTATTAATAGGACCAAAATAATGGCGGTTTCAGGAGAATTCTTCCTATGCCAAGCTATCGCCTAAAGCATAGCTCCAGATTTTGATCTTTTTAAAGCTTGATATTATGTGTGTGTTTTTGTGTGTGTGATTGAAATTAAAATATTTCACTTCTGTTAAAAAATGCCTTATTTAAACATGTTAATTATCCCATTATGAACACTTGAGAAAACTATGGTTATGTACACATAAAATACAAAAAAGAAATCTGGAAATGAATAGGAAACAGGAATCTCTATAGTACCTAGTTCCTTTGGCCTATAGCTTCTTTAGGGAAGGCAAAGTGATGGAGTTAGATAAATGATGCAGTTAAAAAAGGAATAAGAGTATATTGGAGAGCTGTTGCTGTGCCTGTCTCCAATCAAAGCAGAAAGAGAACAAAAAGGTATTCATTTGACTACAATGGTAGTTCTGCTGATCTGATGAATGTTGACTTTAACTAGTTTACACGGTGACAAATTTATAATACAGATAGTCCTCAATGTATGACTACAATTGGTATCAGATCTTCCATTAGCAAGCGATGTGATTAAGTAAGTCAAGCTTAATTTTACAACCTTTTTTGCCATGGATATTAAACAAATCACAGACTTATTAAGCAAATATGGTATCCTTTATCAACTTTGCTTGTCAGACATCTCCTGAGAAGATTGCAAATGGCTGCAACTTGTAAAATACATGTCAATTGTCAAGTGCTCAAACTTTGATCCTACACCTGATGATACTGCAACAATCATAAATATGAAGACCAGTTATAAGTTTCCCTTTTTACAGTGCTGCTGTAACTTTGAACAGTCATTGAATGAATGGTCATAAGTTGACTACTACCTCTAATGTATATTCTGCTCAGAGCTCTCTATGAAGAAGATGGGAGATTAAGAAGCTTGATATATAGTGGTACTTTGGTACTCAACTGCTTTGAAATTCATCAAATTTGGAACTCAACACACTTTGGCACAAAATTTTTGTCCCAGTATTTATTGTTTGTTTGGTACTCAACACACAAGTTAGAAGTTGCCTTGTGATTCACAACATTATTCCTTATGGGGAAAAAATTGTTTAGTACTTATCGTTCTTCCCGGAACCAATTAACAATGAGTACCAAGGTACCACTGTATAAATAAAATAAATAAATTTTCAGCTACTTTTCTTTTTATTTATTTTGATTTGTCAGTCTAAAGCTCATTAACTGAATATGGATGCTTTTTATTATGTATGTTTTATTTATTATTTATATTATTATTTATGAAAGGGATATTGTTTGGTGATTAGGGAAATTGTAAGTGTAATGTTTGCTAGAGTATTAATGTGGCATACATAGTATTTCATGAAAATCTTAAATATACATGCTGGATCTATATATTGCTTATTTTATTATGCATGTGAGCAACTTTGAGCATGGAGTAAATATACCAGTTTTAGAGCTGTCCAAGATCACAGTCCATAAATAATTATGACTTTTCTGATATGCCTAGGAAATTAATTTTGATGGAATGACTTATCACATCAATCACACTGCATAATACTTACCATCCAAATGCTCACTTTAGCATAACAAGTAGAATAGAATTTCCATTTTGCCCACTAATTCACTAGCAAATGAACAACTATAGCAATCCAGCCTGTCTTTTACTCTTTATATAAGAAGTTAATCAATCAGGCATGTACCAAAGAGAATAGTTTAAGTTGGTAGTCAAAAAAGAAATTAGAGGGATAGGGCATTTATTCTGTTTCACTTGGGGGATTGATTCAGATATAGCAATTTTTTCCCGCAATTTTCAGTTAAGACACTGTAGCAAAGAAAGTTGTGTTTCTCCTGAGTGGCTCTCAGTCCCTACAAGGGCAGCCTTCCTCTGAACTACTAAAATGGTCCTGTTAACAAGCCTATGATGACTGATCAAGGAGCCAATGCATTGAAATTCTCACATTGGTGTCATTAAGGATCTATGATAAGATTTTAAAAAATATCTAATCTGGAGCCGGAAAATCTCTGCAGAAACAGGTTATTGATTTGCTATTCAGTTACAAACTACTTCAGAATTTTGGTTCATGTTGTTTTATCTCAGCCAATTTGTGATCAACCTCTGCTGGATCATGGGAGAGTTGAATTATAATTTCAATCAGTCTTTCTTTTAAAAGATTCTTTTCTTTGTCTATTGAGTTCTCTGTCTTTCCAACAGCAGTATTTGATTTAAGTCAACAATAGAAAAAAAATCCTTAAGACTCATTCTTAATATATATTTATTTTGTTTTATCAACAAGAATAAAATTCAAAACAACAGAAAAACATGCATCCATACTAACATACTAAGAACAACAAAAGGCCAAGAAAAAAATGCGTATAGAAAAGAAAAAAATGCCCCAAATATCAATTCAATTTAATATTAACCATAAAAAATCCACCCTGGCTGGATGCTGGGGGAAAAAACACAATACATTCTTCTCACCTTTACATAGCAGGTCTACAAATAGTTATATGCTTTCTTATCCTTATTTAACAAGAAAACTATATTAAATAAAAAATATTCCAGGTGAGGGGATCTCCATCTGATAATCAAATAGAACCAACATTTAATTGTAATATATTTTAAAAAACCAACAGCAGGTTAGGCCAAACACTACACTTAAGATCTATTCTTAAACAATTGTTTTTAATAATTGATTTACTGTTCCCTGACTCAGCTACTATAGTTCTACTGAACTGCCTACTATATTGTATAGTATACATAAACTGTGATAATGTCTCTACTGTTTTGACTGTTTCTGCTCTTTTATATAAAATTACCAAGTTTAGCACAAAGTGAGCATAGATGAATATAACTTAAATATGTAGCTATAATGAAACTGGTAAAATGGGAATTACTATGGGATATTGATATGATCATGAGCATCATTATCAGAGGCTGAAAATCAAAGAAAAACTGTAAAGTTTTAATATTTATTATTTCATTCATGTACATAGCTTATTAAAGGGAAAAACAGCCTGCCATTAATAGAGAACACTGAAAGCTGTGGCAAGGATATATTGTACAGACACTAATTCCAAAATTAATTAGTGAAATTGTCTTTGACCAATCACTACAGAACAATCAAACTATGAGAAATACATAAAATACCACATAGGTGAGTCATCCAACCTCTTGTTATTTTTACTGTATCTCTGCTTAGACTATTATATGGGGTGGGGGTGGGGGTGGGGGTGGGGGTGAAATGGCAGGCTTTCCTGAAAACAGGGGCAAGCTATTCGCATGTCCAGTCTTGATTAAGAAGTCTACAGAGAACAAATGTGTTAATTATTAGGCACATTGCATTTAATTATAGTTTTTATAAGATCTTTGAATCAGTGGTGGGATTCAAATTTTTTTACTATCAGTTCTGTGGACATGGCAGGGGAAGGATACTGTAAAAGAACATTCTGTTCCCTAGCTCTAATAATACAGAAGACCATTATAATGCATTCTTGCTTGAACTTGAAAGAGTCATTAAACTATATGTACCATTAGTAACCCCCAAAAACAAGAAAAACAAATTACTCTCATAACAATAAGGAAACTTCAGTTAAAAAAAAGATCACTATGGCCTAAAAACAAAACTAGCTACGTAGCAAACTTTAAAAACCAATACAACACCTTATGCTGACAGAAAAAGGCAGGATGCACAAATTACCACTGCAAGCAAGAGGAAAACCTCCTACATACAAAACCCACCCATGCTTTCTACAATTTTGTAAACACCAAACTTAAAGACTCAAGAACCACCCCACCCCTAAAAGGACCAAACGGGAAAGACTGCAATGATGAAGTCATTAAGGCCAATCTCTTCAACACATTCTTCAGTTCAGTCTTTGTAAACAGCAATGGTTCATGCCCCACATTTCCTAGCTGTACCACAACTAACTGCAACGACCTACCCGATACGGACTTTATAGAAGATAATGTAGAAAAGGCACTATATAACCTAAAACCATGCCAATCTATTGGCCCCAGTGGATTATGTGCCATACTTCTTAAAAAAGCTTTCCTCTGCCATAGCGGAACCCCTAAGCATTATATATGAGATATCATTCAGAACTAGCTCCTTGCCAAACCTATGGTCTTTAGCTATGGTTATACCTATCTTCAAATCTGTGGTCTTTAGCTACGGTCATACCTATCTTCAACCCCAGCCTTTTGGTTTTGGGTTTTTGGTTGAAAACTAAATACCAATATCACTGTGTTGTGTCACATGCAAAGTCATGGAATCAATCATTAACCAATTCATCACCCTCCTCTTAGAGTCAAACAACCTACTCTCCCAAAAACAATTTGGTTTCAGGAAAAAAATGTCCTACAATCTTCAACTCTTACACTGCAAAAACATATGGACTACTCTACTTAAGCAGGGTAAAGCTATAGATGCAATTTACATAGACTTCTGCAAAGACTTTGATTCAGTGGTACATGAAAAACTACTTTTAAACTAAACTCTTATAGCATTTCTGGATAAATGGATTACTGCGTTCCTGTCAAACAGACAACAAATAGTAAAAATAGGGAACGCTGTATCAAACTCTGCTCCAGTTAACAGTGGTGTCGCCCAAGGCAGTGTTCTTGGACCCACACTCTTTATACTCTATATAAATGACCTTTGCGATCACCTTATAAGCAACTGCATCCTCTTTGTAGATGACGTGAAACTATTCAACACCACCGACAATGCTACTGTCCTTCAAAGTGACCTTGATTATGTGTTTGAATGGTCAAACAATTGGCCAACTCCAAATCTCAACCAACAAATGCTCTGTCCTACACATTGTTAAAAAAAATCAAGACACGAAATACAAAGTAGGCAGATATGACCTCGTTGATGATCCTCACACTGAACCTTGGAGTTCTCATATCAAATGACCTAAGTGTCAGAGCTCACTGTAACAGCATTGCCAAAAAGGGATTAAGAGTTGTAAATGTAATCTTACGAAGCTTTTCCTCCAAATATATCGAATTGCTAACTAGAGCATACAAAACTTTTGCTAGACCAATACTCGAATACAGCTCTTCAGTCTGGAATCTGTACTGTATATCAGATATTAATACAATTGAGTGAGTCCAGAAGTATTTCACTAGAAGAGTATTCCACTCCTCTGCTCACAACAGAATACCCTATATCACCAGACTTGAGATTTTGGGCTTGAACAACCTTGAACTACGGTGCCTACGGTTTGACTTAAGTGTAGCACTCAAAATTATCTCTACAATGTCCTACCAGTCAATGACTACTTCAGCTTCAACCACAACACAAGAACACACAACAGATACAAACTCAATGTAAATCACTTCAAACTCAACTGCAGAAAGTGTGATTTCAGCAACAGAGTCAATGCCTGGAATGCACTACCTGACTCTTTTGTTACATCCTCTAACCCCCACTCCTTTAACCTCAAACTATCCACTATTGAACTTGTTAGGAATGTAAGTCACCTAACAGCTATTTGGGTTGGAAATATATAAACCAGGATAGACATTTTAATACTGTCTCTTTAAGAGAATCCTAAAAGTGTAATTGGGTGTGGTTTCTCAAATGGCCATAAGATGGAGCCAGAAACCTGGGTTGTCTTAGTCTTAGACTCAGAAGAAGTCTCAATGAGAAGGAATTGCCATTCCTTCTAATGACTGATATTTCTGGATTTGATGTAAGTCTGATACTGAACTGTTTTTGACACTGGACTTTGATATTGGATTATCCCTGGACTGAAAACTGACTGATTTAACCTGTGAATGACTTTGGACTGCTTGTTTGAACTTTGCTTAAACTTTTATTGAAAGTAAAAAAATCTACATTTACTGTACACTGTATCTGTGTGCTGTGTGTGTATTATTAAAACACTTCTCTCAATACGTCTCCCTGTATGCACTCATTCTCCTAACGGGGAATTACCTCAACAGACCTCACCCCATTCCTAAGAGGTCTGTAAGGGATGTGCATAAGTGCACCATCGTGCCTACCATTCCTGTCCTATTGTCCCCATTTATTCATACCTATTTCCAGTATTCTTAGTCTTGTTTATTCTTATAACTATTGTAAGTGATTGACAAATAAAATAAATAAATAAATAAATAAAATCTCCAGTCAGAGGTGGTAGTTGCTGGTTCTCTGAACTACTCAAAATTTCTGCAACCAGTTTTCCAGAACTGGTAAGAACCTGCTGAACACCATATTTGCTGTGAATCATCAAAAGAGTAGGCAGAGAGGGTTATATTAACTAAACTTAAATTTATCTTGCTAGATAAAATTCTAAATTAAATAAAGTTTAATGGAACATGTTTCTCAACTTGTTTATGGGAGTGTCAGAAATATGTTGAGCTGAAAGAAAATGGGTGAATAACCTGCAGGATGAAAAGAGCAGAAATCCAGTGAGTTCATCTGCAAATTTATCTGTGCAAATGAACAGATGTGTAGTTCCTATTAATCTTAATTCCTATCCATTTTTTTGCTTATGAACTCGCATATCGTTCACTTGTATGAATGATGTTTGAGCTACTTCAATAGGATTTTATTTTAATTAATCAGTGTATTATTGTGACTTAGGCTGCCAAATCTCATACCATAAGAATCTCAGGTAACAGTTTTTAAATAAACATTGAACTTAGTCAAAATGATATCGCTCTAAGTGATACTTGTTGAAAATATGACCATACATAGCCAGAATAGTGTTTCCTTTTTCAGTAGCAAATCAATGTATGTGTCATGCTGAGGAAATTATTTTTTCATCCCTCTATGGAAGAATGATATTAGCTGAGCAGAATTATGAAATAGAGAATGGAACTGAGTTTCAAAGAAAATCTCTTTTCATTTAATTGCATTTTTCTTTCTTAAGATGACATTCTTTCATAATGATAAATGAACAATAAGCATGTGCCAACAAGATAAACAACTAGGGGCACTAATAGGAATTTTGGAACCAATGTCTCATTGATCAATTTTAGCCCATTCTAAATGATATTGTTTGATGCTTTGTTTTCCTTTTAAAGGAAAAGAATAGACTAGATCAAATTTGCATGCAGCACTTGTGATAAAAACATATCTTGGAATGCTAAACTGTAGGCAGCTGGTTAGGCTAAAAGCAAGATAGATAACCAGGAGCTAGGAGTAACAAAAACAAAGACATGACCCAAACCGGTCAAATGACACCATGAATCAACTGCTACCTCTCTCTGGACTTAAACAAGCTAGCCTCAGTGATCTGTACCCCAATATTCACTCATTGCAGAGTGCCATGTTAAATATCAAGATGATCTGAGGGTTACAAGATTCAGAATATAGTGGCTATCTTACATGTGTGTGTATAAATATGATATATATATATTTACTGAATAAATTAAAAAAAACAGTTAACAAACTGTAAGGACACAGATGAATTTTTCTACAAGACTAGGGGGAGACTTGCAAAATAACTACTTCTGAATGGACAACATATGATCTCCCTTGTCTGCCATGGACAGCATTTTTAAAACACTACCACTACAAAATTAATGCTATGCTGTAAGATAGTGAATTAATCATTAAGGCCTATTATACATCATTGCAGTACTAGATTATTTCTTGAGTGCTTAAGTAAGAATTTCTAGAATTTTATTGTTGCTGATTATGCCACAAACTAAAATGTTTGATAGTATTATTAACATCTAACAATACTATTGCTATCATCAGATAACACTGATTTTACTGCTACCCATGAAGCTAATTTTTCAGCAAGCCAAAGATATGCCTATAACGATGATTTTAATCTTTCATTTAATAATGTTAAGTTTTTAGATTATATCTTGATATATTTTCCCCTATTTCTCCCATTATCTTTCTTTGTTTTTTTCTTTTTTCAATAAACAGAAGCTATCCTAACTTGAACAGAAACTGTAAATTCATTGAATTGTTTATCAAAATGTATAAAAAAGTACATAAATTAATTTATAGGAGCAATTTTTCAACTTTCCTTATTTTTCTCTATTTTCTTTTTAATGTAGCCACTAATGTTGAGAACAAATTCAGAATGTAATAGACTAAAATAACATTTCATGCAGAGGTGGTATTCAGCCAGTTCGGACTGGTTCTGGCATACTGGTAGCAGAAATTTTGCCTAGTTCAAAACTGGCAAATACTACCTCTGGTTGGCCCCACCTACCAACACGCCCCACCTGGTTACCTCTCCTCTATTCCCTTGTTTTTTTAGCTCAGCTGGTTTGCGTGGCAGATTAGATTGCCACATCTCAACTGAGCTAAAAAACAGCTCAGCTTAACAGCCTTGACAGAGGTTGATCTTTGAGTCCTCCACGTATGTGCATAGAACTGCACACAGAACCGGTAGGAAACAATTTGGAAACACACCACTGATTTCATGGCAGGTAATTAAATAAAGGAAGCAGGATAAGAAGAATATTGTTGCCTTTGAAATTTGGTGCTGGAGAAGACTTCTGTGAATATTGTGGAAGGCCACGAAAACAAAGCAATGGAACATGAAACAAATCAATCCAGAGTTCTCACTCAAGGCACAAATGATTGGACTCAGATTATCCAGACCTATTTTTGTAATGACCAACCTCTTGGAAAAGCCTCTAATGCTTGGAAAGGTGGAAAGAAAGAGAAGAGGACAACCAGCAGCAAGGTGGGTGTACTAAATTAGTGGCAATGATTGTACCATTGGAAGACTTGGAAAGAACAAGTTAGGGACAAATCATCATGGAGATCTATCTATGCGATTGCTAGGAGTTAAAAATAGCTTGATAGACATAATTAATCAATGAAATGATAAATATTTCACTTCTAAACAGTTTCAGGCAGTTTCAGACACTGATACATTAGGAGAGATCATGCCCAATTAGAAGATCATATTGTTCTTTTTAGATTTACTTCAGTGATGAATATTGGTATCAATACAGAATTACCATTGCTAGCCCTCTATTTTTCCTTCTGCTGAATCCTTTATAAATTCATAGGAGTTTGTCTGAGGAGTTTCTCTGACACTGATAAACATTATCATAACACTGTGCTGAACATTTCTATTGTTTAAAACTATCGTCATTTTATCCAGGTGAATAACACTGTGCTGAACATTTCTATTGTTTAAAACTACCGTCATTTTATCCAGGAGAAAAAAATATATATTTCATTTTTTTCTAGATGAAAAGAAAATTAGTTTGAAGATTTCAGAGAATGTGCTTACAATTCCTTTAAATATATATCTAACCTATTTTAGTATATAACTGAAGACAGTCACTCTTTCTGTATAAATTCCTATCAATCTATTGTGATCATCTGAGTTAATGCATATATGATTGGATGGAATTTTCTTGAGGTGACTTAAAGGTTCTCAATTTTTTTGGAACAAATTTTTAAATGGGCTGAAGACAAACACCCCTTTGTCAGTTTTAAAAAACCTGCCAGACTATGTCTTTTCAAAACAGGCCTTTAATTGATGATTTCATTATTTTTAAAATATCACCAATTTTAATTCTGATTTAATGCTTTACTGTCAGTTGGTGAGGTAACCTCACGCTATGTCTCTCCTTCCATTAAAAAATTTCAAGAGAACATCAAAACTATCTTCCAGCAAACCTTTCCTTTCTGAAGTATTGAGAATGTGACTTTTTTGAAACTACTCCATTAAAGGAATAATAATAACATGAGTAGATATGTCATTAGATTCTTCCACTGCTTTTCAATTTAGCAAAAAAGCTTCTTTGAATCCCTGCAATCTTAGTACAGAATGAATATAAAACATAGATGGGCTTCAAAGCTTGAATTATTCTAAGCAATTCAAATAATCTCTATCAAGTGGGATACGATGAATTTAAAGTACAATATTAACATTTAAATATGCAGTTACAAAGCTATCTATTATCTACCTAGTGAAACTGCAAGACTGTGCTAAGTGGGTTATGCAAACATGGTCTTTCTGAATAGACAGACATTTTATATGGATCACTATTAATGGAACCAATATTATTATTCAGTTAATAAGGAGAAAGGAAAAAGTGTGTGGCAAAAGAATCTACTTCACCAAGCTTTTAAATACATTTTTCAGTTGTAAGGCAGAGCTTCCTGAATTTGCACTATATTTTATGCTGGTCATCTGTTCATAAGCATGGGGAATTGATGCCTTATGATGTCTGTAGATTATGAGGTGTGGTCTTTTCCATGCTCTTAGTTTAATGTTCTTGATATAAAATATATAATTCTTAATATGTAATGCTTATATATAATTCTTTTCTAGAGCACAGATTTAGGTCTCTCTGGAAAAAACAGGATCTGGAATGCTTGCCCGGCATCTTATTTATCTTTCTCCTCATTATTCTTACTGGCATGTCTGCTAGGAATATAAGTCACCTAACAGTTATTTGGGTTGGAAATATATAAACTAGGATAGACATTTTAATACTATGCCTTTAAGAGAATACTAAATCTGTAATTGGGTGTGGTTTCTCAAATGGCCATAATATGGAGCCAGAACCTGGGTTGTTTAGTCTCAGAAGAGAGTGTGAGTGAGTCTCTGTTTCCTTCTGTTGGAGAGTATTGCCATTCCTCCTAATTGACTGTTATTCTTGGATTTGATGTAAGTCTGTTACTGAACTGTTTTTGATACTGGACTTTGTTATTGTATTATCCCTGGACTGAAAACTGACCGATTTAACTGTGAATGACTTGGACTGTGTTTGAACTTTGCTTAAACATTTATTGGAAATAAAAACCTACATTTACTGTACAGTGTATCCGTGTGCTGTGTGTGTATTATTCAACATTACTCTCACTACATTTCCCTGTATGTGCTCATTCTCCTAACGGGGAATTACCTCAACAATGTCCATTTGCATGCAACAACAGAAACAAGGGAAGAAGCCCTCTGGTCTGGAGTTGTTTCACATATGACATAAATTCTTGAGAGAAGGCATGCTGTATAGTTGACTATTTAATGATGCAAGCAGTGTAGAGAAGATGATTCTGAATCTGAATTGTGAATGAGGTAAAGGCTCCTTGGTGTGCTCTGAGCTTGGTTCTTTTCTTTCAGACATTTTATTATCCAAACTAAGTAACATCACCAGCTCATTTGGACCCTGAGCTACAAATATTCTTCTTTATTAGTGAGATATTCACTTTTTATTTTATTACAGATGTATTGATATCTACATAATGTTAAACTAAGGAAGAAGCTACTGTGATTGCTCAACATGGTAAGGTATAGTTGGTTTAACAAGCGTTTACTAACTAGTTCAAATTTGCTTAGTTCATGAAACTCATTAGGCTATAAACCAAAGCTGGCTAAATTAGCTAAGTTCATAAATCATTCTAAACTGCAAACAAGCAAACCACATTATGATTTAGTAATGTATTTATGAATGTTGCCTTTTGTGGCTTCTTTAATAAGATGGCAATAGAAATTGAACGGATATTTCTCAGATAGAGAATTGTTGGGATATCTGCCTTATTGCATGTCACAGCCTGGTAAATCTTTTATCAAATTAGGTACCACAAACTGTTAAAGGAATAATTTTAGCCAAATGCTGCCAGCATGACTACATGTGTTTTTTAATAGCACACCGTGTATACCAGGATTAAATTCATCTTTATGTTAGAAGCCTCAAAAGGTGTGGATATGTATGTGTGTGAATATTCACAAATTAAAACTAGCCAATTCACAGCATGAACTCCTCTGTAAAAATGCATTATATAGCTACTCTATTTTACTGCACATGTAGCCTGTCTACACACCCTGTACTGAATTCCTGTTGGCTAAGCAACTGTATAGTTAACCTTGAGCCTAAATATTACTGCATTTGGGAATAATTCATAACTGCATTGAAAGTATGAAATGTTTTCCTACCTTTTATTTACTTTAAGTTCAGACATTGCCTAGTGTATTTAAGTGTTATTTTTCATTTGAAAACCTCTCAGAATCTCTTGGATAGTGAGATGGGAGATGTCTAAATGTTATACATAAAATAAATGTATGAGAAATTTTAAGTGGAAGCAGTGTTACCATATTGACTCCAAAATGAACACTTAAAAATGGAACTCAATATGCAAGATATTAGATATCTTTGAAGTTCTTGAACATATTCTCAGTGTCTTTTTCCGACTCAGTCTTTTAGAACTTTAAAAACCACGAACTGTATCTGATCCATCAAAGAAAACACTCATGTCTGCCAATAAATGTATCCAGAATTATGTTCCTGAAAGCATTGCAGTTATTTTTTAGTATCTTCTGATTTAGGACACAAAGTGATTCAGTTATACTGAATTCTGAAAATATCAGATATACCCATTCCAACTAGCAGTGTTCAAAAAGACACTATCTACCCAAAAAACCCCTATTATATAGATTTGATTGAGAAATTTATATATGCCGTCCATATGAAGACTTTGTTAGAGGACAAAACTATATATGAAAACATTATTTAAAGAATTTTCTGAGCTACAATAACTGGACTGACTATGAGGTGGTAGCCAGAAGATATAGAAAATGCTTTGCTACCATATGAGAACCATTATAAGGGAATATAAAGTACTTAAAAGTGCCACTCAACATTACCACACAAAGTAGTAGCATGGGGCATATCTTTCCCTATTGTCAAATTCATAGTGTTTCTATGGTAGTAGTATTGTTCAAGCAGCAACCTGCAGCTGTGAAGCTACTAGCTACCACAATCTCAAATGTTTCTACATACATACATCAAATATGGAAAGCCATTATACTTGCCCAGAAATTCATAAATAGGAGAATGGAAATCTTGTTGAGTATGATGGAGTAAGAATAAAAGGAGAATGTGTGTCTATGAAATATTCTGAAATAATGGCACTGAAAATATAACAGTTTCCATTGCACAATGTGCTGGCAGTTTCATCTCTCACTGCTTAATCACTGGAATGTGAACATGGTAACTGGATGAGAACCCTTTTATGGTGTCTTTGTCCAATAAAATATTCTATCCAGCTTCTTGGTCTCCCAAAATACTTAGTGAAATGAAGCAACTGAAAAGGCAGCCATACCAGTGTTTCTCAACCTTGACAACTTTAAAACATGTGGATTTCAGTTCCAGATTTCCACCACCATGAGCTGGCAGGTGAATTCTGAAAGTTGATGTCTACACATTGTAAAGTTATCAAGGTTAAGAAACACTGACCCTAAACATTGATCTGACTTAGCACAGCTAAGATCTCAGTTCTGAATTTATGCAATTATGGGACAGAAACAGTATTAAGATGACTTCAACAGGATCTACGGATATGAGGGCAGTATGCCTGCTTTGATTCTATTGGACTTCTTATCAGCATTTGATAGCATAACTATATTTATGGAGAAGCAATTAATCAAAAGAAAATTAAATATATCTTGTTAGGAAAAATCAGTTTTAAATTCAATCCAACATTCATTTTTGATTAAATAAGTAATAGGCCTTTATCATTAACTTAAAATATTGATTAGCTATAGATTCCGCACACTAACTGCAAAACTAATTGAAATTTTGGACACAAATTTGTAAAGATAATGTGTCATACAGAATTATGACAAATATATGTTGATCCTTATTATCATGATAAAAAAGATGTTTTAATTTAGATGCATTCTACTTTTGATCATAAGAAAACAAGGACATTTTATCTGACATTTATATATTTAGAATTTGGAGGACAAGAAATTCTTGAATGGATTTTTATTAGGGTTTTTTTGGGGTGGTGTAAGCCTTCCTAGGCAGACTACATAGGAAACATAATTAAATGAGATAATTCTACTTATTGTAAGACTACATTAATACAAGCTTGCAAGTTGAAAGTACAGCTCTCCTGCCATCTTCCTTACAGTCTGAGAAACTAGGAAAGGTACTTTCTTAGCCTCTTGCTCCACCCACTATCCAGCTGGGGGCTATACTCTCTCTTATCAGTTTCCTAGGCAGCATTCTTCATCATGTCTCCCAAGGTCTTTCCTACGTAAGGCGCTGGGGAGGGGGGAATAATATGAATAAGATACTTCATTATGTATGATTTTAAGATACTTTATTTAGATACTTCATAATAAATTATGTATGATTTTAAAAGTTCATTATGAAAAAGCTACAATTGTAGCTTGCAGTTGAAATCTCCAGTTTGAAAAGCAAAAATTATTTCTGACAATATAGTAAAAGATGAGCAACTATGAAGAAAATCCACTATGAAATACATTTATATGTGTTTATTGAAACTACTTGCAGAAGACTTATATGTTGTTTTTCTGTTTGCAAACCTGTTACTTGATGCTGAGAGATTTTGTTGGTACTAAATCTTTGTATAATTATCTATCTATGAATGAAATGGCTCATAGGCTTCATCCAATGAAACTGTGGTGAATCTGATAAGAATGATAGACACTTGAGCTGTATTTCCAAATTGCAATGAACTTGGCTGACATTGAAGATAAGAAAAGCAATCAAAACATCCGAGGAATACAATTCTCATACATAGTATGAGGGTGCTGACATTTTATGTTTATTCTTTACACCAATCCAGATTTTGTCAGCATGCTGTTTATCTAAGCTTCCAATGCAGTTATTTTCAGCTACTGTTTTATTGCAACAGTCTGACATTATTGTAAACAAGCAAACAAAGCTTGAACTATATATAGAATCAGCGGTAAGAAATAGTTGAATTACAAAGCAATCATGTAAGCACATTCTAACTTGGTTACACTATTAAACTTTTTAAATATCTTCTTAAATATAGCATAAAATAGCTAGATTTATCTGGAGTTCAGAGCAGAGATGGTATTCAGCAGGTTCTGACCAGTTCTAGGGAAATTTTGAGTAGTTTGGAGAACTGGCAAATACCATTGGAGATTGGAGATTTTACTACTTTCCCTGCCATCCCACCAAGCCACGCCCACAGAACCAGTAGTAAAAAAAAATGAATCCCACCACTGGTTCACAGATATATTTTAATGATAAGATCTCTAAGAGATGACACTGATTTGATAGCACATAATATAAATAGCTATATAAGAAATTCTAATGCCATCCTTTCCTTTTGATTGAAATATGTTTTTTTACACCTGTTTTCTTCTTTCTCCTTTTTGTAACACTATTCTTCTACTTAGATGTCTTTGTTGATAGAGAATTTCACTAAGATGTTATATACCAAATACAACTCTTGGTATTCAGGCACATTATCTTAATTAGGAATTGCAAGGTCCCTCTCAAACCCTCATTTTCTATTTCTTCCTTTGGGTTTCAGTTTTAGAACTCTGTGCAGGATGTGTCCCTATTAACAATCCTATTGTCTTACTCAACAACTGTTTTTAAGTTGCAATATAAGTTTCAATGGGCAATAAAGAACCATTCAATCTCATGTCCTATTCAGTTCAAGTAGGAATAGATAGCTGATATCATTTGCATACTGGCAATACCTAAACCTAAACTGACACATGACATTACCTATTCAATTAATGCAAAAATTAAGCAAGATTGGAGAATGACCTCAGCCATTATTGCATCTCCACATGCAATAATGGAGTGACTGTGGGCCTGGTTCCTTTATTCAACCACAAATTGGATCCCTCAAGTCAGATTGCAGCAGAATCACCACAATGTCTTCAACCCTTGCAGATAATTCAAAAGGATACTGTGTTTGATGGTATCTTGATTTTCAGCAGATCAAGGATGGCAATAGTCCCACCCTCCACTCCTCACAACAAGCTATACTGTTCAATACTACTTCCTTCCTATGTCCATGCATGAATGTAAACTGTCATGGGTCCAGAAAAAAGAGCTTTTGTAACTGTAGCCTTGCCAATTTCTCAAAAATCTTCCATGAGAACAGAAGATTAGAAATACAATGACACTCTTACATTAATATTGAAGGCTGGCGTCTTATGGGTGGGTGGACCAGAAAGTATTTAAAAGCTGGAACTTCTCCTTCAGTAAAAGAGGCACTGAACAACAGCTGGATCCAACTGCTAGTCTCCTCCTATACTGTACTGGAAACCATTTGCCAGTACAAATAGGCAATGCACCCATCCTAGAAACTAGTGTGCTCACTTCTAGCAGTCTCTATGTAATTCTATATATATAAAAGCAAAATACCACTCACGCATCATCACAAAATCTTCAGAACTGTAAAGTCTACAAACTTGAAATTTCGCACATATATTCCTTTTGGCTTCTAGACTCACTAAGAAAAGATTTTTTTAAATGATCACCAGAGCATTGGTATTTTATATATTATTATTAACATGCTCTTATGCAAAGGAGTTCTACTCCCCCTTCCCACCTGAAAAGAAATCTGTTCCACATGCAAAACACAAGCAGAAGAGAGGAATTTCAGTTTCAGTTTCAGAGCACCAAGCCGCTTTAGTACAGAACAGTTGTGTTAAGCCACTCCCAGGCTCCTTGCTGTCTCCTTCTTGCTCACACAGCAAATACTGCTTCAGTTTCAAATAGCCCTCAACTCTGTCACAAACAGCCCTCAACTCTGCCACACATGACAGGATGCTAACCAGATGAATACAGATGGATGGTGGTAGGCAGACACAGATTTCCCCCCCCCTTATTTTCTTCCCCAAAACTAAGACCGACCACATAGTTTCATAGGGAAGCACAGGTATTGAGCTTGACAGTTATAAACACAACTTTACGGGCAGAATGAAAAGTGATGTTTGTGTTTGTCTTGTAATCACAGTTTTCATAGCTTCATCCCCAAAAATGCTTTTTTCTATGTCCCAGATTTTTTCAAACTGTTTGAAGGATTACAAGACTTCAAATCCAACATATCAAAGAGACACCAGGCTGGGGAAGACTTTCTTCAGTTTCGTCCACCCCGCCCCTTGTTAACCATTGTCCCTCCAATACCTGTTTATTTTTGTTTTTCTCTGCATACAGCCATCTATTTTTCTCTATTGATTCAATGGGATTTTGAATGCATCCAGTCTCTAGTTCTGAATCAGGGAAGGACCACATTGTTAAAGAATGATTTATATTGTTGAAGCTTTGTACATACTATTCCTACCGTTAAGCTTGCCAGATATAGAGAATAAGCATGGATTTCATATTTTAAAGAAATCTTCTCCAAGCAGATGAATCTGTGCTTCTGAGCTTTTCTTTTAAAGAGCTATTCAGTTACAGCATATGACTAAGCTTTCTTCACTGCGCTCAGTAGCCAACTTCATTTGGAATATTTGCTAGGCAAATATTTAATGAAACAGAGGCTGATCACAATGTCAGATTTTACTACACTACTCTACACTACTCATATCTGCTCAAACATATGAATATGAAAAGTCAAGTGAATGTATCATTTTTACAATATGTTCTATCTGCTGAAACAAGATGAAAATGATGATAATATGTCTATGGAGTTTATGTACAATCCCATTAAAGTTCCAAGCTAATACTAAATTTTTGATTGCTACCAGAAATAAACAAAACTCAGAGAAATTGTAATTTCTACTATCCCAGTATTATTATCTTTCTCCATCTTTTTTCCACACAAACAGAAGATTTGTTGATGATTGGTCTTCCCATTTATAATCACTGTAAGACTGTTAGATTTATGCAACAACAGTTGTTTAATAGTATCAGGAACAGAAGGAAACGAATGGGTTGAGTTTAGAAAGGTTTGCTTATTTTCTTTTCATCAGCTGTTATCATAATTATTTTCCAATTTTTCTAGAGTTAAAACCCCGACAAGATTACAGGTAGTCTTTGACTTATATCAGTTCATTTAGTTACCGAAGTTACAATGACACTGAAAAAAGTGACTTATCACTGTTTTCACATTTAGGACTACTGAGGCACGTCCACCATCAATAATCAAAATTTTGAACCAGATTTAAAAACTTGCAGGATTATCAGAGTCACCATTGTCAGATTGATTTAAGACTCATTTAGCAGAGGGCTAGCTAAAGCTGAGATTTTCAAGATGGATTTAAAGGAAAGTACTCATTGGCATAAAAGCAGGTAGGATGGAATCAAAGCCTCATAAAATGCATGTTTTAAAAATTCCCTGACCTACCCAGTATAATATTTAGTAATATATTAAACCTATGGAACTGATTCCACAAAGTATATTCTGTATTTTGTTATCATAGTAAGTCTTGGAATCTAAATCATGAGCAAATAGAAGCACTGGAAATTTTACTCTTTGCTGCTATCTAGTCCACATCTAGATTTTTTGCATCTAATGTTGGATAGCTCTAGTTTGTCAGAAGAATTGAACCAAGGTTTTCTATTCCCGAAATTTAGTATGCATCAAACTGCTGCAATGTTGGTACATAGCAATATTAGTTATATATTTGCTTAAAGGATACACACACACACACACACACACACACACTACTGTATCTCAATTAGATAACCTTTCTTTTTAAAAATCTAAATTTGTTTTTGCTAAACAATAAAAGAAAATTATTAACCAATTAATAATAGTGATTTGTCATCAAAGGTTTCCAGTTATATGTGTGAAGCAAGAAGAAAATTAAATGAGCAATGTGAAAATTATATGCAATAAAAACAGTATTTGTCATCCAACTCTGAAATAGTTGACAGGATGCACCAATGCTGAATAAAATTAGGACTATAAATGTATTAGCTTACAGCATGCTTTCCCAAATTTGCAGTCTTCAAATGAACCACAATAACCACCAGAATGGATAAAAATAGCTTAAAATTTTGAGACTGTACTAATCGTAATATATCTTGGGGTACCAAACTGAAGTAGACCAATTTATATGAAGCACATCTACTACAGATACACACTCCAGAAAAATAAGAAGAAAGAATAGGAAAGATACTTAAAAATATTTCAGAACTTCACCCACCAACATGGAGATCCCTTTTAATTATTCATGGCTATTTATATATGACAACCCCTCCCCCAACGAAGAAAGAGTATAGCTAAAGGAATAGAAGTAAAGAGTAATTGGATGAACAAACAATTTTTATAAGAAGAAATTATAAACTAATGACACTTACCTGATTTGGAGCCATGCAAGCATTGATGTAGTGCCACCTCCTAACACCCAGACTGTAAAGAAGACAATTAGTAAGGTAGTTGTAAACATCATTTGCTTAGGCTGAGATTCTGTGTCCCGAATAGCTAGTGCAAATGCTATTGCACCACGTAGACCTTCAGAAAAAAAGAAAGAGAAGACAAAGGCCATAAAAATATTGTAAAAAAAGAAGCCTTTGAGTGAAGCTCCAAGTTTTAGAGATATATATTTATTTTAGAATGTAGAGTATTCCAGATTATGTCCTAAGAAAGAAAATAATTACACAGGGGAGAGATGGTATAGTGACCAATGAGGGATGAAACATTCAGGAGAGACAATAAAGCTTGGATGGAAAAATCTAGAAAAAGGCCAAGATAAAGCATGGAGCTCATTACTTTAGTTCTTGCAATCTACTCCAGGTTGGGGCTGCCATTAAGGAGTATTCAGAAACAGCAGTTGTACAACATGCAGGTGCTATATAAAACCAGTTTCGCAAATCTTGCTTTGGTTGTTAATTGATTTCTGGATCTTATTTAATATATTCTGTCCTATAAAGCCTTTATGGTTGTTTCCCATGGAGGATTATACTTTTCAGAGTTGAGCAAGGATGCACTGCTTCTCTGTGTCAGCCTTGATGTTGGAGTGTCCTCTCTGTGGAGATCTGGCTAGTTCAATCTTTGTTAGTGTTTTGGAAACTTTTGAAGAAAGTACTTTCAGAGAGCCATTCTTTGCTTTCATATTACCATCTTCATTTTCATTTTGTGTGGCTGTATTACTTCATTCTTGTTTTTTTTTATTATTATTTTGTACCATGAATAGTTTAACTAGCATCTAAGCTGCCCATAGACTTTTGATTGTGCTAACATGGTTAATTTTTCATTATTGGACCACAACTTTTCCACCACTTAAGTGTTGTGCTAATTTTATTAAAAAGGAGGTTTGTTATAAACATAAAGAAAAATTCAACAGTAAATCTAATTATGTAATATAAGACATTATTAATTAGAAGTGAAGGCTTAATTCAGGGAAATTAAACTGGAGTGTGAATACATGTGAAAGCATTGGCTTAATTATAAATGAAGAATGTCACAGAAATATGAATGAAGATTATCTAGTTTGCTGCGGGTCAAAGAGTAAAAAATGAAACAAATGTTATAAATGGCAATGTCCCAGGGAAAAATGGATGAAAGTCCTGAATGCCATCTGCTCTTTTGGTGAATGAATTGCAGGCACAATTTCAGCACGCACATGATCATAACCTATTGTGATGTACTTATCCTAAGCTATTAAAAATATACAAACACCTTTTCTTGTGAATATAAAGCCCAAATATGAATGCAATAAATACACTTGAAATTACACAGCATGTTTATAAAAATAGATTTCTAAATCTTCTATGAGAAAATTTGAATTTGATTTACTATTACATCAGGTATTCTGATAGTGCTTTGATGTTTATTTAGATTCAGTGATTTTATTTTATCTTCTGAATGGGCATTCATCTTAGAATTCTGTATATTCAAGGTTCACTTTAGGATTTCTAGATGCAGCTCATGTTATTGGTTAGAGAAACAAGCTATTAGGTTTTACCTTCCTCTAAAAACGAGGGGAGGTTTTTCTTCTTTTTTTAAAGTCTTAAATATCTATAAAGTTATATCAGTGTCTTGTTTGAATTACTAGTTTAATTTAAAAGATATATTGTTACATTGAAATTATAATTTGCTTCATATTTTTTCCAGAGAACAATAACATAGGTATTATAAAAGGCTTGTTCCATGTGTAGAATACAGTTATTTCTTTTATGTATTAAGTGCCAATGAGGGTTCATTTTGTAAAATATGCCATATTGCTGACTCTCATTTAGCTTATTTATTGTACAGATCAATGCTGATTTATAGAGCAGACTTCATCCCCATCATTTTTTTCCATTTTGTTTATTTTGTATGTATTGGAGTTTAGCTTTAACTTCATTATAAAATTGCAAAAACATCTTCATGTTATAGCTTAAAACCAACCTTTTATTAAGCACCCTATCTAACCTTTTTAAATTCATCTAGTTGTGAACATTTGTTTATTAAAGAAAGACCATTTTAACAAAGAATTTAGTTGAGTTTTAGAATCAGAATCCATACAACTCCATCCCAATCAGATGAATGTTTTAGCTTCTCTTGCTTCTAAGAATGGGCTAAATTTTGTCTCACTGTTTTCATGTTATTTTATTATAGTTTAGAAACCTTTCAGAAATAAATACTCTCATGACCAATAATCCTAGTAAGGCCCTATCTAATTATATATGGATTACAGATACTTTTGGAAAACAAAGAAAATGAAATCAACATTTAGTTGCTTGTCAGCAGCTATCCAGAGGCAATCAAATCCTCCCACCCTTTCTCTTTCAAAAATCCATGACAAGGATATCCCCATCCTAAGGCAGAATTTGAAGTTCATGCCCCCAATGGTTCTTCCTACAGTATTGTTCTGTTATAAACACAAAAATTTATTAAAACTTCCAGAAAAAGGAGTCCTTAGTCTTCTACCTCCCAAATAACAAAGAATATTGGTGTACTTTAAACATTAGTTATTGTAGTACAAATATTCATGGATTATATCTTTCCCAAAACCAACCATCTATCCATCAATTCATCTTTATTTACTTTAGCTGCCAATAGTTATTAATGATTATTTAAAACTTTATGAAATTCCACATTAACTATACTTTGATTTCATTGTCTTTGTTTTCCAAAAGAGTCACGTAAATGATTTTGGCTGTAACCATTTTAGCAGTCATTTTTCTCCCCAAATCTGCTGAAAGTCTATTCCTTCCTTAGATACAAATCACTTCTCACAAAAAAGAGCTATAATAGAAGGTCCACAAACTGGAGGATAACATTTTCTGCTTTCAAAGGCTCCCTTCTGCTCTTATGAATTTTTTAATATCATTAGGGCTACATATTAAGAAAATATGGACTTCCATACACACTATTATATATTGTGATTGAGACTTTTCTTCATCTACAAGCTTGTGATTTTGTAAAATATTTAGGGTTGATGGGAGAACAAGACAAATTTTAAAATGCTTATGTTATGATAAACAATCATTCTTATGAACTACTTAATAACCAACAAACTTACATGGAAAGAAGAGCAGCATACAAATGTAATAAATAAATAAATTTTGGGGTACCTCTTTTCCATAACCTTCTCCTCCATTCTGAGTATTTTAATTCATTGAGTAATTGTGTAATCAGATTAAATGAGATATATAATAGTTCTTGTTTAATGAATCATTCCTTGACAATTGTTTAAAGTTACAATAGTTTGAAAAAAGCTATTTATGAAGCATCCTTAAAGGTCACTGCATCACTGGCAGAAAATAGAAAAAATGCTCACTGAATATGCTAGAATTATTTGATGACCACATAAATCATTTAATAACTTCAGTGATTCACTTTGTGACCATCATTAAACTGTCATAACATTGAGTCAAGTCACATGCTGAGCCGCCTAATGATCACAATGACCTATGATCAAAATTCTGGGCTCAGTTGGTGGGTGTAAGTTGAGAGCTACCTGTAGTCAAGTAGAAATATTGATAATTGCACACTTAAAGATAGACATTTTCTTTGTCTCCTTATCAAGCTTTATCAGTTTCTGAACTCCCCACTAGGTCCATATAAAACTATGTGTTACAAAGCAGACACGTGCTTTGTTACCTAATGCAAAGGAAGGTCCTAATTGCTCAAAGAATAGGAGTGTCAGAAGAGAGCAAAAGCTGAATGCAGTAGTGGTAATTTTTTAAAAAAATCTCTGCAAGTGGAGGAACATTTGAATACGCTATGACCCAACTTTCATCTTGCTGAATGTTGCTCCATGCAATTTCTTTTTCCTATTCTCCATTGAAATTAGTAGCAGAATATGTAATCAGGAACAGGTGGGAAATTTGAAATATTGAAATAACTGAGTGATTTTTTCAATGATTCATTTTCCTAACTAGAATAAAAATAAATAGGCCATTATCTAGTGAGATCAGCCTTGTAAGTTAAATATTTTTAAAAGTCTGAAGAAATGTGAAAGTTTTTCGCTGACAGTTGACATTCCTGAAAAATGTGTGCCCTCATTGTTCCATGCGGACATCCATATCCAAACATAATCTTTTAATGCCATTTCTTCACTAGTCTTTTACAGTGCTATCCAACATCATTGTACCATATTGTGGTTTTTTATAGGGATTGTTTTATACTGTATTTTGTATGTGGGTCAATGAGAATAATTTTTGATTGTAACAGCTTACAGAAAGAAAAGAAAGAATAATAATGAAGATAGATTTTACATAATTATAAAGAGATGGAGTGATGCTATAAAACATTTACAAATAAAAAACCCGATCTAATGCTGATAATTTATAGATATTCAATATCATATAATATACATGCTTAATATATAATTATAGTAGGCATGAAAATTACATAATATGAAGTGAATTAAAAAAAGATGCATGCTTATTTCTGCATCATTTAAAAGCATGCTATAATCCAAGGAAACTTCATCTGGCCACTATTTCATCAAAGCTAGAGGTAATCTGACATTATTTTAACATGAGAGAGATACCCTCCAAAATGAATAAGTCTGTTCTCCAGAGAATATAGATGAAACAACCATATGGTATACCATCTGAATTTCATTTCCTCAACTGAGCTGCCACTTTTAAGTCCATTTCATAAACTTTTATAATAGGCATGCTCCACGGGGTAATAAAAAGTGATTAAAATTATTATTGCACATCATCATCAGAGGATATGATAATAAGCCTTCCCAGTGAATGCAATTGATCACAGAGCAGCTCTGTTTAGTTGCTACAACATATTTCTCCCCATTTCTTACAAGAAAAGTACAATGGTCATTACTTGTTCTTCTTTTAAACAAAGAATATGGTATCTGTGGAAATTCTCAATCATCCAGGTCATGGTTGTCCCAAAGGTGCTTTTTCCAAAAGACAATTGGACTTTCTTGGCTTTTTATAAAAAACGTTTGCTTCTCATTCAATAAGCTTCTTCAGTTCTAACTGACTGGTGGGCAATTGATTTAGTACTCTGAGGGTCTGTTTTTAGCTCTTTGAGAATCATTGAAGCCACTTGGTGATTTATCTCCTCAGAGTCACCCGACTCAGAACGCAAGCAGTGTGGAACCTTCTTGGGACTGCTCAGAAGACTATGTTATAAAGAGGAGATAGGTGGTGTCATATCCCACCCCCTCTGTTGAGAAAGGACTGTTCAATTTTAACATAGATGGCCTCTTTGACTCCTCTTTCAAACCAATGGTTCTCTCTGTCCAGAATGGGACCTTTTCTGTCTTCAAAGGACTTACCTTTGTCTTTCAGATGCTGAATCCTATCTTGATGAATTTGTTGGGCCATGTGTTCGTGAAGTGGTTGTTTTGTTTCTCCAATGTATAGGTCTACACATGTCTCACTGCATTGTACTACATATAACACATTGCTCAGTTTGTTTTTGTCCTTGGGGTGGACCAGCTTCTCCCTAATATATTCCTGAGTTTAAAGTATGCCTGTATATTGTGTTGGCTGAAAAACCTCCTGAGCTTTTCAGATATTCCCGCAATGCATGGTATGACAACATTATTCCATTTGTTCTTCTCTTCTTTGTGTGTTATGAAGGAATTTCTGCTGTGATCTTTTTGATGAAGGCCTTGTTAGGATAAACACAAGTTCTGAAGGCTTCCTTAATTTGTTTTTGTTCTTCCTCTTTTCCCTCTTTGCTGGTAGGCAAATCTTCAGCCTGGTGGTATAGGGTTCTGATTACTCCAAATGTAATCCAGTGAATGGTGAGAATCAAATACTGATCTCTCTGTGTGGATTTTCTGTATACTTCATTATTGAAGCTTCTATCTTTCTTAATATCTAGGAAGGCCAAACTATTTTCCTTAACATCTTCCTGTGGAGATGGAAACCTTCAAACATATTAATTTTGTGGACAGCAACATTAAGTTCTCACAGGATGATTTAAGGAAAATTATCTAGCCTTCCTGGACTGTGTAGTACACATTGAGGAAGACAGAAGCAAAGTTCACATTCTGGACAGAGAAGACCACTGATTTGAAAAAAGAGTCAGAGTTCATCCATGTTAAAATTGAACAGCCTTCAATAAAGGGGGAGAGATATGGCACCACCCCACTTATCCCCAGTTTAAAATGCAGTCCTTTCAGCAGTCCCAAGAAGGTTCCACACTGTTATTCACATGACTCTTAGGATGCAGATAAACCCCCAAGTTGTCTCAATGACTGTCAGAGAGCTAATGACTAACCAGATAACTGCAAAGAATATAAATTCTTCCAATCCCTACCAGTTAGTTATAACTGAAGAATCTTCTTGGATAAGAAACAAAACATTTTTTTAAAAAAACCTAAGAAAGTCTAATTGCTTTTTGGAAAAAGCACCTTTGGAACAAGTAATACAGAGATAATATTTCTGTTTATTTTTGTGTTCCTTTTAAAAAATTACAAATCTAAAAACTACAGGCATAAAACATATTATTTGTATTAGCTAGTAGTGAGGTTTTTGTATCATAGTAGAAATAACCAGCTTACCGGAGAACATCATCATATGTTGAAAGTTCTTTGGAATTTTTTGTTTTCGGCCCAGGTTCAAAATGAATGAAATTGGATATATGTTACAGGCTCTTGCTACAAAAACTGCCACCTACATCATTTCAGATTAGAAGCTGAGAAAAATAAGGAAGGACTGTATGATATAAGACAAAGATTAATCAATATTATTTAAGTCAGAACCCGAATCATGAGTTTAGATGGAACATGAGTTTAGAGGAAATATACAATATTTTGACTGCTATACACAGTCTGCTGTTTCTTTGAGCATCTTACTCTTTTAAATAATCTTTATAATTCTTTCTTGAACATCCTAACTCTAAATTCATATTCCATCTTTGTCAAACCCATGCTTTGTCCCTAAATCTCTGAGAAATCTTCACTATAGGTTTTTTAGATGCCAAAACAAAAGAAGAGAATTGATTGATGTAGTAGTTAAGAAAACCAGGAGGCTGTGGTGACCTCTAGTTGTCTTCCTATCGCGTTGGAGTGAAATCTGTAATTGTGTGAGGTTTCGCTTTGTGCTCTCTCGTCAGAGGGTCCCAATTAGAATTTTAGATAAATATTACAAAAAAAGACATGAGAATACTTAAAGAAAAATTAAATAATTGAAAATGGATAAAATAAGTGTGGTGAATATAAGAGTATTTGAGAAAACTTACAGGAAAATGGAAAAAGTAATGATATGATATGAAATTGAATATGAAAGATAAATATGTAACTAAGTTCATGCTGGTATTGAAATGTAAAAACCTGGAACCACATTGTTCACCAAAATAGATATTTTTAAAACATAAAAATAAAAAAAATATTATAAAAACCAAAAACCAGTAGGCTGTGAGTTCTAGGCCTCCCTTAGGCCTGAAAGCCAGCTGGGTGATTTTGGACCATTCTGTCTCAGCCCAACACACTTTATATGATTGCTGTGAATAGGAGATAGGAGTATTAGATACAGTATGTTGGCTGTCTTGAGCGATATATAAAAAGATGAGATTAAAAAAACTCCCAATATTAATAAAAAATAAGAAAAATCAGTAAATAGTCTAACCAAGTTAAGCCAGAAAATCTGAGAATGACACAAGAACCAACAGATTGGAAGAGTTCAACCTACATTAAAAAAAAAAGAGATGGAGGCAGAGTGAGGGCAGATTTAACAGGGCATACAAATTATTATATGATATTCTTAATCTCAAATGCAAGTGAAATAATACTTCATTCAATGCAGATTAAAGTTCTACATGAAAAAAGAGGGACAAGATTTTCAAATGCCTTTAGAAAAGGTCAAGAAACATGAGATGTTTTTGCTGATGTATGTTGGACAAATGAGAAAGCCAAAGGATATCAAAAGGAAGTCACTAAGTGCTTTATTGATTATAAAAAGGGCTTTGATTTTGTTGATTACATCAAGCTGTAGAATAGGCTCAGAAAAATGGTAAAAAAACATATCATTGCCCTAATGACAAATTTATATACAGGTCAGGGATGCACAGTACAGACAGAACATGGTTAAACAAACTAGTTCTAGCTTGACAAATAAGTGAAACAAGGGTATATACTCACTCCATATATATTCATTCTCTATATACTGAATATATTAAGAGAAGATGGATTGAAAGAAGATGGGATGGTATTAGAATAAGGAAGAAATATCAATAATATGTGTCATGCTGTTGACAGTACCCTGATAGCCAAAAATGCAAAGAATCAGCAAATTCTAGTAATAAAAGTTAAGGAGCAAAATGAAAAAAAGTGGGACTAAAATTAAACATAAAGACGACCCCACTAACAACAACTGATAGAAGAACTAGCTTTAGAATTATCAGTAGAGATATTTAATTGGTAGATAGCTTCTGGTTTTTAGGATTAACTATCACTAGTAAAGGAACAGTCAAAAAATACACCAAAAGCTAATTATTGGTAGAGCCACCATGAAGGCTTTAGAAAAGGCATTTAAATGCAGTAGTGTGTCTATACCTACAAAGACCAGAGCTGTGCAAACTATGGTATTCTCTGTGGCATTCTATTAAAGCAAAAGTTGGACTTTGAAGAAACATGAAGAAAGAGTATTGATGCTTTTGAACTTTGGTATTAGGAAAAGACTCCTGAGAATACCATGGACAGCTAACAAAACCAACCAACAAAAACAGCTCATTGAACAAATTAATCCAGTGTTCTCACTCAAGGCTCAAATGACTAGGCTCAATTTATCCTACTTTGGACACATTAGGTGAAGACCTCTCTCTCTGCAGAAAGTTCTAATTCTGGGAAGGATGGAAAGAAAGGGAAGAAGAGGATGACTAACAGCAAGATGGAAACTCAATAACAGGTGATGAATACACCATTAGGAGACCTAAATATCAAGTTAAGTCAGATCATCATGGAGAAAATTTATGTGATCACTAAAAGTCAGCAATGACTCAATGACACATAATTAATAATAATAATAGTAATGAAATTCATATTATTAGAATAGCACATATATATCATTAATGTTTTAAACTTAGAGATGTCTCTGTTCAAGCAGTTGTTCATGTTTCAGTTTATTCAATGACCATGCTTTCAACAGTGGTCTTCAAACATGGGACATGTAATATGTCTGATGTCAGCAGTAAAGCCAAGAGTATATCTTCACTTCCCAGGAATTGTATGAGAAGGAATTGGCTATTCTTGCACAGAAAAAAATAAATAGCAGGAACATTCTATATATGCATTGAGATCTCTGTATTCTAGTTTATATCTCCAATTATACAATTTACGTGTTCATCATGAAAATAAACACCTTATTCCATATGTTTCCTGTACTATACATTTCCTGTTACTTGAACAAAGGATACAAATGCTCCAAATATAAATAGAGCATTGAAAATATGATTTTGGAATGTAAACAGTGCTAGTCCCATATAGCAAAAGATTACATTCTCAGCCAAAAAGTTCATGAACTCGAACAACTGAAATGAGAGAGAAACAAAATTATTACCCAGGTTAAGGTAGATGAGCAAGTACTAGTTGTGACAAAGTAAATATAGCAAACTGGGCATTCATTTCATGATCCACAAATCAGCTCATATTTTTTAAAATATTAAACTCCAATAAACAAGATGACAATCAAGTAATTTAGTCTACTATATACTACTAAAACTCTTGTCATGACCTTTAACTGGGCAAAATGCTTCCTTCTAGAATAGGGATGTCAAACTCGTGTCAACCCAGTGGCATCACGTGATGTATCGGGACTTCCAACCCTTCACTAAATTGGGTGGGGCGTGACACATCTGGCCTGCAGGCTGAGAGTTTGACACCCCTGTTCTAGAACAACATTTTTGAACCAAGTACTTTACATATAAATTGTGTCCAAAATCCAGGACCCAAGACTCTGAGGGAATGAAATTTGGTAAAGTTTTGATTGTTTCAATCCTACCCGCTGCTACTGTGGTAACATGATCTTTATTTTCAACAATATGTGCCAGTTTCCTAGCAAGTCTCATAATCCCTTGTTCCCTTCCCAGCCAGTACCAGTCACTTACTTCTTGCTAGGAAGTGAAAGGAAAGATGCTTCCTGCAGATTCCTATAGAAAAAACTCAATATGGAGGGTGGCAGGAAGTCACTCCTGCTCTCACTGCTTTTTTGCCTGTCCTGGATCATTCTGTTTTTTTCTGTTTAAATAAGAAAATATCTCTGCAATGATGACCCAACGGGGTATTGGCTGTTTAGTAATAAGTAATAAGTAAATGTAAAAAGCTGCTTAAGTAATAGCCATTGTTCTCTACTGCAGCATGTGTCAAGTGTACTTTGTACATGAGTAAAAATGTGCAAAGGCTTTTTCCTGTTTTATTAATCAAGTCACATTATCTGACCCACTTTAAATCTGTAAAAGTGTTTCAAGAAACATATAAAAATATAGGGATAGTTGTGCTGTTAGAAAACCAGATAACAATCTTATAAAACCGTCAATATACATATTACATATTCTAGCTAAAATGTTATTGACTACCACATAATAGAAACATTAGTTGCCTAGCACAAATCACTTTATTTTGTAATTATAGTTTTTAAAGTTCCCTTAGGAAACAATTACTTCTATTGTTTCCTATGAGGATTTTAAAGAATGTTTTCATAAACGTTTTTGTCAAAAGCTGTCCAATTTTTCAGCATGCTGAACAGTAGGTAACACTCCACATGACCTGCCATCCCACTTACTTGTGTGACTTTTCAAATTCTGTTCATTTGGAACACAGCCAATTCAAAATGTTTTGTTCTGAGTACAAACCAAACATCCAATGCCCACACCAATGCACCTGGAAGCTATTTGTCCAACGTGGTATGTAAATGAAACTATTATGTTAACATGGCACCAATATTAAATTTAAGGGAAAGTTTAAAGCATTACAATAATTTTTGGAACATCCAGAGTACTTGAAAAATTGCATCCTGTCCTTATATATTATTTCTCGTTTTTATTCTCGTTGCCTGCTGCAGATGTCACATATCTATGTCCCAGCAAAAGCAGTTCTCAAACTGAAACAGATTGTCTATCCTTAAAGGAGGAGTGTGTTTGTCTGCGTGTATGTAAGTTTTATATCAGTTGGAAAAACCACATTTTGACACATCTCCAGAAACACACTTTGGGGATGGGATTAGAGGCTTTTATTATGGAAAAGTAGACAATGTGGACTTAATATCATGAGTTTTCTTGATGATGCTAGGAATTGCCAGCTCTTTGCATATGTGTCCCAAAGGGTCAAAGCAACTTAAGTTTACACTTAACATTAACTCATGATTTTAAGTCATGGTTTATTGAATATGATACAGTGATGTGAGTCACATATATTGCTATACTATAAACTATGCTTTACAAAGCACAACATTCACAATGACAAAGCAAAAATCAAACTAACCATCTCATACATAGTATGATACATCAACTAGCCTCTGTGCCTTTTAAACTGTCCAAATTCTTAGATAAGTTTGTCTTACCTACTTTGATTTAACGGTGGTTAGAGTCAAGGAAGTAAGTTTAAGTTTATTTAGCAGAGAAGCACTCGTGAATTTCAGAGCCAGTAGAGCCAAATGGGGAAATCCTCCATATCGATCTGAGAGTCCTTATTTTATGCTATATATTAAACAATTATCTCCAGACAAGAATCTGACAACATACTTCATTTTCTTCATGTGGATTCAAATGAAAAATTACATTAATTGTGTTATTTGTAGTCAAATATGGCGTCATCCTTGGAATGACTATACAGGTATTAAAACATGTCCGTAGCAACTCCAATTGAATATTTATGGTTCCAGGAATGGGATATATTGACTTCACACTACAGTCTTTGAATTTTGGGACTATGAGCAAACATACATATTTAGGTTTGAAAAGGAAAGACTAGGGTGGGATATAAAACTACATTTGAATCATCTTAAAAGATGGCACACTTAAAGTTATGAATATTCCATTAATTTAAAGTGAAAAGCAAGTAAGTATCCAGTGCACCATAACTATCTTGTGGACCAATTCATTTCTTTCTTCTTTATAACATTACAAAATAAAAAGGGTTTTTTTCCTGGAAGGTTTACTTTTATAGTTACATAGTTCTGGAAATGGCATGCTGCTAAAGCAAATTAAAAAAACAGAAGTTCAAATCCCCTTTCCTTTTCTTAGCTTAACTGCCAAAAATAAAGAATGTACTAAAAGCTGATCACTTTATGACTCTCACCACTCTTCCATTCAATGATTATTTCTCTGTCTGCAAAAAAGATTCTTCTTTTGAAGTCAGTAAGGTAGCTATATTCAGTCATCTTTAGAATTAATCAAGGGATTCAGATAAATTTATTGATCTCAAGATCCTCTCTTTCCTTCAGGAATTCTATGCAAGGTGCATCAAACCCTTGAAGCTTTGTTGTCGTTCTTCTCCAGTCAGGAACCCTCTTCAATGGTCTTTAGTCCATTCTAAATTCGTATATTTTCAACAGCTAACACTGTCTAAGCCCCATCTGGTTTGCCAGCCATGTTTTTTGCCTATTCCCAATCTAACTGCAGCTCCTACCTTGCTCTCTCCATAGCACATTTCAATCTCCTCTTTCCTTTACAAGAGATTCTCCCTTTTTGATGTGAAAATGTTATTTGTTTCAGCCCAAATTATTTTTAACCTTAACCATTCTAGGCACAAGTTGACTGCTTGGGAGATAATGGGATTGCATGGCAGATTCTGTTCATTTTCTTCACAGAGTCTTTGGTGCTCTTTGAGCTTTGTTGCTTGCTTGGAATGTTTCATTAGTCAACTAGGTAACAGCATCAGTGAAAGTAACGGTAGAGTTTGCTCTTTATACAAGCAGTTCTCGACTTACGACTGTAATTGAGTGTGGAGTTATGTTCATAAATTTTGAGGTTGCTGAAGTGGATCACCAGATAACCAGATCCAATTTTATGACTTTTTTTTTTGTGGTGGTCATTATGTTCACTTGCTTATTTGATAATTTGGTGTAATTTAAAAAAAATCTTAGGAAAACTCTTCCTAACAATATGAGTAATATGATAGTGGAAACAATTATTTATGGAGATATTGGCTTCCTTCACTGAATTTCTCTGTAGCCAATTTGCATGTGACAAACTTGTTATGTAAATTCTCCAACATGGCCATGGCTTGCACCTGAGAATTAGATATTACATTCTAAATTACTATGACAGAACACTAATATTGTCTTAGTCCTAAAAGGCCAAAGAAGTCAAAAAGGCTGCAGACTACTAAAAACAGGTCTATATAGTGAAAAATGACATCTCCAGGGATATCTGCAGGGTTTGATCAAGAAAGTCAATATGGCAACTGTGATGGTGAAATTAAGGCTTTGCAGTTTGGAGGAGGGAATGTTTGTGTGTGACATCTGTTGTGCCCATAAAATCTGGCAAAAATTTTGACTGAATCATAATGGCTGCATGGCTAACAAGACTACTTGCCATCTGGTATATATACCATATATCCTTTTACAATAATTGTTTACTTAACAATCTTCCAGATCAGTGGTGGGATTCATTTTTTTTTACTACTGGTTCTGTGGGCCTGGCTTGGTGGGTGTGGCAGGGGAAGGATACTGTAAAATCTCCAGTCAGAGGTGGTATTTGCTGGTTCTCCAAACTACTCAAAATTTCTGCTACCGGTTCTCCAGAACTGGTCAGAACCTGATGAATACCACCTCTGTTCCAGATGTATATTTTTATACATAATCTTCAGTAATTCTAAAATTTTAGTGAATGCAATATTTTGAAGTGAACTCTATGGATATATTCCTAATTCAGCATATGATAATGATATTATTTGGAAAGGATAATATAATTATCCTTGTGATGGATTTCTCCAGATCTCCTAATTACAAATGGAAGATAATTATATCCACAGATATATTGTTCTGCATAAGGCAAGTGAGATCTTACAAAAATATCCCGAACTATCCTAAAATTTAAAAACAGATAAGAGCACACAGAACATTCTAGGAAATAGTGTTTTTCTGTAGTTTCTCTACAATGGTTGAGAAGAAAAAAAATATCTATACGTCTGAATTAATATGTAAATGATGGAAAACATGTATGAAAATAATACTAATAAAACTCTAAAACTGCCAATTAGATGAGCAATTGTATTTGTAAACCAGGAAAGCAAATCAAAAGCTAATTTATTCTTGTTTATGATTTTCTAATTTTATTTTTATTGTTTCAGAGTTTTGTCTTTGGATTCTGCTTATAATCTTGACATTCCCAGTGCCAGATTTAGATGTGCTTTCTCTTAACATATTAAAAAAAAGACATTTAGCAATAGCAATAGTATTTAGAGTTATATACCACTTCACAGTGCTTTACAGCCCTCTATAAGCAGTTTATAGAGTCAGTATATTCCCCCAACAGTCTGGATCTTCATTTTATTGACCTCAGAAGGATGGAAGGTCGAGTCCACCTTGAGCTGGTGAAAACTGAACTGCCTAACTGCAGCAGCAGCCAGCAAAAGTAGCTTGTAGTACTGCATTCTAACCACTGTGCTACCATGGCTCATTAAATTAACCCTTAGAAGGTGGATATTATTCTGAAAAAAAAATCCATCTTAGAACAATTTATTTAAGAATCACTCAATAAGAAAGGTCACTGTTCAACATAAAACTGCTTCCAATATGCATGGTCCTTTGAAGCCACATTTAACAGGATTTCAATTCATGCTTTTATATTTTAAAAATATGGATCAGTTAAAAAAAACAATGTTGTTAGATCTGTGCACACATGAGAAAATTGTTAAATCTTCAACAAACACAAAACAAATAATGCAAATCTCTCAGTAGGTGTTAATCTAAGCTAGTTGTAGGCAGCTATAGTAGCTGTCCTTGAATCTCCTTTTTATGGCATCTCTGACCATGACTGTTCATGCAGTTTTCTTTCATTCCAAGGCACAAAGTTTAAACAGTGTTCTGCATTAAAAACCTATTTAAAAAGAATTGAATAAATCAGAATTTTCCAGTTCTGATCCTAAGTATTTGTAGAAATAAAATAATAAAATAATTTTACTGATAGTGTTCAACTGTTGTGTATGCTAAGACTGTGCAAAGGTTCAAATGGGTGATTTGCTTCAGTGATGCTTTGAGTAAAATGACCTTTGAAATTTTCAAAGAAAGTAAAGCTGCCATGTTCCTACACTACCTTCAGGAAAGAATAAGCAGAGGATGTTGTGGAGAGATGGAAGAGCAAAAATGTCCAGAAACCAATGTTACAATCACATTTTGACCCTTTAAGAATCTCTTCATAAGCCCACCAAGGCTTTCTTCTCAGGATGAGAAAAAGGGCATGGTAGTCTTTTTTTCAGTCTTGATTATGACTAATGAATTGAGTATAATTGGGTCAACTTTTAAAAATTACACCTCACTGTTGTCAAGCAAGTTACAGGAAATGCTCCGTCTGTAGTGTGAAATATAGTGAAATCTTTTGTGAAGCCAGTTGGAAGCAGTTGCACCTGACACATGTTTCTTTGGACAGCTAGCAATATTTCTTGTTCTATTTGGGGACAAAAAAAATCAATGCAGATAAAAAATGTTAAATATCCAGCATGAAAAGAAACTCCTTCAGTCTTACTACTCTACTTCTTATGAAGATTGCAGTTTGTTTTTCTTGGTGGAATGAGCAAAAGAACAGATTGAGGTGAAAGGGCTCTTGCATGAATTTCTGGAGGGCCTCTGCTAGCCTGGATGATTTCCTTGTGCTAGACATATTTCATTTGGTAGAAGAGTTTTTAATGTTCCTTTGTACAGGAGAATAGATGATTCCTCCTTCCCCCCAAAAGTCCTGCTATGTTTTAAATAATAAATGATAAATATTGCCTGATCCAGGGGATACGAGGAAGGTGTGATGGCTCAGCAGTTAAAATGCTGGGCTTGTCAGTTGGAAAACCGGCAACCCAGGTTTGAGACCCAAATGCCACACAATGGGGTGAGCTTCTGTTCTTACTATAGCTTCTGCCAACCTAGCAGTTCAAAAGCATGCAAATGTGGGTAGAAAAATATGTACTACTTTGGCGGGAAGGTAAGCACTCCATGATGTCAGGCTGGCCATGGGGCTGTGTAAATGTCTTCAGATAGCACTGGCTCAATGGCTTTGAAACCAAGATAAGCAGCATCCCCTATAGTTGACAATAATTAGCAGAGTAAAATCTGCAGGAACTCCTTTATCTTTAATTTACCAGCGAGTAGAAGATGCTAGGAGTGATAAATAAAAAATGTTGGAAGTGTATACTAAGAATATAATTCCAGCAAGGTCAGCCAAGGCATGAAGGTCATCCCAGCTACTAATCTAAACCAATCAGGTGCCTATATTGGACAGCAGTGATATAGGTGGATACCAAATCACTTCAGTGACAAAGGCAATGCCATTATTTCATGCCATGTGGGAAAAGACAATGGTAACTTAATCTGACCAAGAAAACCACATAGTTGGACAAGATAAAATAATTGACTACAAAGTGCCAGATGATGGATCCCTCAAGTCAGATGTCATGCAGTGCATCATTGAGGAGCATTGCAGATCTTCCAGAATAAAAATGATGCTTATGATGTGACTTGATTCAAGCCTTTGGGACGTTTAGTTGTTAATAATGCCATGCAAGAAAGAAAACCTGAAGCTGGTGATAATATTGTGCAAACATGGACTGTATGGGAAAATCATGAATATGGGAAAACAGAAACTAATGAAAAATGAAATGAATCATTTACATAATAACATGTTTGGCATCACCAAATGGAAATTGACTGAAATTGGATACTTTCAAACATAAGATCATCATATGTTTACTACTTAATACATTGATAGAAAAAGGAATAGCATGGATTTCATAGGAAGAATATAGAAAAAACTAAATGGTTCTTTAGTTATTGGATTATTATAAATTAGACTTCATGGACACCCCACTAATATGATGGTTATCCAAGTTTATGCTTCAACCACTGATACAGATGAAGACAAAACTGGTGCGTTTGAGGGTCACACTCAATCTGAAATTGACGGAACATAGAAGCAAGATGTGCTGCTTCTGTTTGGAGACTGCAATGCCAAATTTGGAAACCATGCAAGAATCACAGATGGATGGGAAGGGGACTGCAAAATTCTGATCAATGCAATACAACCCAGGAGGATGATTTTTTTTTTAGCTAGTAACACGAGCAGATGGATAGGAATTATACAAAAGGTCAAAGGGTTGGGTCAAAGAGTTACACTGAACTGTATGCTACTAGTGTAGAAGAGAATTAACAAAAGATCATGGAGACTCTGGAAATTTAAAAATATCTGCAGGTATAGAGTGCAATGTTTTTAAAAAAGGATATAATTTGCTTATTGGATTGCTGTGTGAGCTATTTAATGTGTGTGTGAAGATGCCATCTCTGCCTGATAATTAGAATAATGATTTTTGTCCCTAGTAAGGAGAAAGGTGTCAAGAGAGAAAGCTAAAACCATAGCAGTTACAATGAGACATTGGAAAGGTGTTTGGCAGAATTCAGTTTGAAAGAGCACAAGGGGTGACAAGGAATATAATTTGGGAATGTATTATATTTTTAAACCATAAAATGGTATATATACTATTATAAAATGTGCACAGGACTTTTTTCCTTCTCCTACTCTTTATCAAAAGCCCGACAGACAAACATCTAAATAAAGAAATAGAAATAGATATATTCTGCTAACAATATATGTATAGTACAGTATAGTATACTGTTATCTGTACAGAAATTCTATTCTTTCAGCTAGCATTTTGAATAACACATAACACATTTTTATTGTATATACTAAGTTTATATTAAGTCCCATCACTTCTATTTTTATTTACTTTTTGTAAAAATATATATTAAAGTTTGGAAGCACTCATCTGAAAACCAGCAAAATTTAATTATTTCTTCTGCATATACATGTTCTGAGTTACACCAAAGTTCCCATCATCTTACACTATTTTAATATTCTAGTAGATCCCTGTGATAGGAAGATATGCTGTCTCCCTTGAATTGAATGGGATGTGTTTCTATATGCACAAGAACATTGTGTATACACATTTTTGGGCTAATTAATACAATATATGATAATGAAAGGTTACTATAGGTTCATGTAAAGGTATATGTTTTATACACTGTTGTAAAAGATTCTGATAACCACTAGAGTTTCTTTAAGAACTTTTGGCACATCTGTTCAGAGGATATACTTAGCATACATCCACATTCTCTTTCCAATCAAACAGAATTGTCTGATTACTAATCTTATTGTAATAGCAAATCATTTGCAAAGTTTTTAATTATTCCAGGCACTACTTATATTCAAGATGTGGATGATTTAAATCTAATCCTTATAACTTTATAAATTACCCAGTATGTTCTTCTGTAGAGAGGGGAGAATAGACTAACATTTGAAACTATCTGTCTATAGGTAAAATGCTTTACATACTAGAAAATAAGGGTTAACAAGGTTACTTACCATCTGGTATGTTTACAGTTTCCCTAAATCAAAGGCCTTCAACAGAAATTTTGGTCTGACATAAACAGGTTATTAGCAATTCAGATTAAAAGGATATCTTCTGCCTCCTATGAGCCATGTTCAACTGAGATGCTTGCTTCTTTAATGCTAAGTTTGCTTTGTCCTTATTATATACTGGAGAAAATTGCATCATGAACATCTATAGAGCAGTAGTATTTGTAACACAAAGATGGAGTCCATCAATATAATACTACATGCTTTGGAAAGCAGATGTTGAAATTCTAGAACTAGAAAACCTTGAATTACGCCGTCTTTGGTCTGATTTAAGCATGGTATATAAAATCATACATTGCAAAGTCCTACCTGTCAGTGAATACTTCAGCTTCAACCATAAGAACACAAGAGTACACAATAGATACAAACTCAAGGTTAACTGCACCAAGCTTGATTGCAGGAAATACGACTTCAGCAACAGAGTGATCAATGTCTGGAATACTCTACCCAACTCTGTAGTTTCTTCCCCAAACCCCCAAAACTTTAACCTTAGACTGTCTACTATTGACCTCACCCCTTTCCTAAGAGGTCTCTAGGGGGCATGCATAAGCGCACCAACGTGCCTACCGTCCCTGTCCTATTGTTTCTTTTATTTTTATTTTATTTTTCTTATATGTACCCATTTCATGTATTCAAAACTATGTACACTTATACTGATTATCTTGTAAACAATTGACAAATCAAATCTATCAATCAATCAATAAATAAATGTCCTATCTAAAGATAGATCTCTCCCCCGACCCCCAAAGATGGGGCCTTACTGTGATGTGATGCTAGCTACCAGTTTGAGTGCTGCAAATATGGTTTGAACCAATTTTTTGGATAATATGTTTTGAATAGGTCTCAATTTTCAATAAATAAAGAAAAGATTAATCAGTATATTAACAATAAATTAAACAATATCAGTCACATAAGTAAAGGGGATATGAATCTGGATGTTGATGGATCTACATTTATTGAAAATAAAGCTTTATTAGGAAATGAAGAATTGTGGTAGAAAATTAAATTTCTTTGTCTTAAATTAGTTAAATTAATGGCCATTCCTTATAAAGACTATGAATAAATATTATTCATTTGATTTTTTTAAAAAAGGCTGCTATTATGATGTTAGTTCATTTCCTCCCTGAAAATGTACTGTGTATATTTGTCAATAGTAATATTTACTTCTGATGCATATAGGAAATTATGCTAGTTATTTGAAGATGTTATTAATTATTTTAAAATTCAAGATTAATAGGTTATTTGGGAACATAATACATTATATTTTTCTTGCCAAAAATACTATCTTGCTAACCATCAGTTCTTTTATTCTTTCTAGACCAAGAATGTTTTCTACTTTGTTGAAAGTCAAAAGTTACTGGTACATTAAGTACCTATAAATCCTGACATTGAGGTAAATATAATCAATATAATAAACTAACATCACTAACTTCCTTGTCAGGATGGTTGTACTGCTTGAAGCTTTCTGTATTGTCCAGAACTATATGGTAAATTTCCAAAGTGCCTACTTCACAGTCATTAAAAAAGCTAAAGCTTTGGTGTGGATTCTGAATTTAATAGCTAGCACTAGCTGCACTACAGCTTGTTCTTAGCAATAAGTATTTGGAATACTATTCAAACAGCTATCCTTTTATATCTGGCATTATATGGAATAGTATGACATTTAGCTAGATAGACAAGTGGTTTTGTCTAAGACTGACAAAAGAAAGACCTCATTCTTTTTAATAAAACCTTTCTGGACATGGTCCACTACATTTTGCTGCAGTGCTAGATAGGGTAATCCTTTATAGACAATTAATCTGCTCTTCCCAAATTGAGCCTAAGTGGTTGTTTTGATGAAACATCTGATAACTTTTATCTGTTTTCCCACTTTTATTTCAAATGGGCTTCTGAATGTGACTCCAAATTATTTAAGACAACAAAATGAAATCCTTGGTATTTTGTTTTTCCCCCCTTCACAAGCCAATTTTCTTCGTCCCTTTGACTCCCTTTTTTGTTTTCTCAATGTTGACTCCAGGACTTGTCTGATGATATCCTTTCAATCTTCTTGGCAAGATTTTTGGAATAGTTTGCAATTGCCCAATTCCTAGGGTTGAGAGAGAGTGACTGTTTCAAGGTCATATCTGGCTTTGTGTCCAAGTGAGAATAGAACTCATGGTCTCCTAGTTTCTAACCTGATGCCTTCACTGCTTAACTCTCTATTGCATGTAATAAAACATTTATACTGAACCTACATACTTTTAAATATTACCAGTGCAGGCACTTCACAATAGCTACCAGGAATTCTTGAGTAGCCTGATCAGAAGAAAAACAATTAAATGCAATGCTTTATAGGGCATACAGAATTCTGAAGGTTGGGATTTTAATGCCTTCACCTACTAATGGATAATCTTCAAGAGTTTGGCTTGATTGCATTTTTTGACACAAGAGATGAAATTAGATACTAAAGATGACTTTGAGCTCACAATCTGCTCATGAAAATCAAATACATTGCTTTCTATTTGGAAAAAATCCAGTAGTGGTGAGCAGGCATTCCATTCCATTCCACTCTATTCCATACTTCATTTGCTACTGCTATCATTTCTATCTTTTCTATGTTACAACCAGACATATCATAATGTCTATGCATATTGATAAATCACAACTCAGCAAATAATTATGATGCAGTGTTCAAATTCTGTGGTCAAATAAGGGAACAGCAAATCATCCAACCACTTTTATGAACCAAATGATTTGCTTTATTGTAATTCAGATGTACAAATGGGTCTGATTAAGAAAGATATAGACATTTATTCTACACAGATTGACTTTGATTAGTACTGAATTCTTGATTGGATGATGCTTTTCGAGTTTGTTATGGCTAGATAATTCATCTATAAAAGGTAAGTCGTAGATTGGAATCTATGATGATGGTATCTGACTAGCTGCAGAAATATTTGTTGTGCTGCTGTTAAGATACAATTTTGGAGCAGAAGTTTAGGATTATCATGTAGTCATATTAGGACTATAGTAAAAAACCAGCTATAAGCACATGAGAAATTACCTATGAAGTTTTTTCATTTTAGGATTTCATGGGCAATTAAGATGAACATTTACACAAGTAAAAAAATCTGAACAGTAACAAGTATAGTTTTTTATTATAGAAGTAATAAAAGATTATGAAAACAATAACTAGAAGTGAAGTGATGTATCAAAACTAATACCAAAGGCACTAAAGCATAACAAGGTAAGGAGGTTGAACAAAGAACCAGTGAAAGCACCAATTATTTACATGAGGGTTAGAAATAGAGTGCTTAGATGTTGAAAATAAGGTGACTTATTATTTTCACTGATTATAGAACTTTAATTTTAAAATTTCTGATCCTGCAAAACTTCTGCCCCAACAAGATATATGTTCAAGTGTTTTCTTTCTCTAGAACACGGGTGCCAAACTTACAGCACGTTGCTGTCACGTGATATATCGCGATATTTTATCTTTTCACAGAGCTGGAGTTGGAGTGGTCTGCATGCGACGCATCTAGCCCAAGGGGTCCTACTTTGACCCTTGTCTAGAACCTGGAGATCATTCAGACAATTCATCTACTCCAGGTATTCTATTCCTTACAGAACTCCTTGGGCTGTACTTTTTCTTATTTGAAAATCTGACCCCTGCAATATTTACCTGGACTTAATGGGTCTGAGTTGGTGGAATAAACAGGAGGTACCTGAAACCATCATATTTTGAAAAAAAGAAACATAATGCACATCACCATCAAATTGGATGTTACCACATCATTAAACATGGTCTATCCACTCTGTCTATTTATGGCAACAAAGCAGATCAACTTCATTATTAGAAACTGCAGAAAAAAAGATCTATCTTTTCTGAATTATGGTTCTCAGTTTTGGAAATCATGCTTCACCTAAAGGAATTTTAATCCGCATTTGTGAGATGACAGGGAGATGTGTGCGTCAGTGATTCCAAGCAAAAGACAAGATAGAAACTCTATCAAGCTATAAGCCCTTGAGCAAAGTATATATCCAGTAGAGGCCCAGGCTGATTTGATAAAACGCACTAAAACTATCACCAGCTCTACATATTTCATATCTACGATGACATTTGATGCTTCTGGCGTCAAAAGAAAAACAGACCTTTCTTAAATTTTGCTTAGCAGAAGAATTGCCAAAGCTTTTGCGAGCAAAGTTCAGTTGTTAATATACTTCTCCCTTAATGAAGATAAAAGCTTTGGGTTTTTTTTTTTAATGAAATCCAGGCTATATTGTCAGCTTTGTGACATACCCAATTACTATTGCAGAAGATACAAAGCAAACAGAGGGTCAGAAAGATGGGGAGACTGCATACGTTACCTGTTTAGTTCTCATTTTGGAGTCCTCTGACAGATTGTTGTATGTGTAGTGGGCCTGTGTAACTCCACAAAAAAGAACTGCCACTATTCCTGATAAAAATAAAAAATAGACACATATTAAGCTATTTTCATTTCTTCCTAGAACGTATTCAAAAGGAAAAGGGAGGAAGGGGAGGGAAGGAAATTGCTTGCTTGAAAAATAATTAAACAACATTAACTGCCTATAAAAAAGCCATAGGAAGGTGTTATAATAATTTGCTTCAATGAACTAGAATTTAGCTTAGATCAAAATAATTTGAGGTTAGGAAGCACTGGCATCTTGCTGTAATGTGACCTGATTACTACACATCTATACAGATGCTTTGTTGTTTGAAGACTGTCTAACTCAGAACTGGGTATATTTTGGCCTCCAGGCCACATCTGGCATTTTGGCTGTTTCTGTCTGCCCATGTGATGTCAATTAAAAATTAGAAATCAAACGTAAATAAGTGTACAACATGCACGCAATTGAACAGATTTAAGTTCAGCCTATTGGCTCAGCTATTCACAACAGTCCTCATTTCTCATGTGGCCGATTGGGAAAATTATTTGTCCATCCTTGGTCTAACTGTTCAGAATCGCTATGAAATCACCAGATACAACACTGATATTTAATATGATAATATCCTAATCTGGTAAATTCTCAATTGGCTAAACTTTTGAAGTGTGCATAGGATACCTGGCATACTTTTCTTATCAGGATGTCACCTAACAACATAATACATCATTTGGTAATTTGGGGTTCATATTTCTAGCTATGACATTATTAACACAGACAAAGAGAAGGACTGCTATCTTATAAAATAAGCATTTTGCAATCTGGAGGTGCTTTTCTCAGATTTTGATGCTAATTGAGTCAATAATTACAGAATAAAAGCAACTGTTCAGGTTGTTTTCTTAGAAACATGCAATATTGCATAACAAAATGATTGTGTTAAAAATAATATCACCAAGATTAATTTCTATTGTACACATCAATTAGTTATTGTCTAGCCAGAAATAAGCCTCTTGACTCCACTGGGATCTCCCCTCAGGGAAATATGTGTAAAATTGCACTCTGGAACTGGGTTTGCACAACAGAGATAGTTAAAATATGCAAGTAGCTAGAGTTTGCTGTTACAAATAAAATAGCATTACAATGGATTCTCAACTGCATTATATTATTGGACAGTTTTATTAGTGAAAATATTCAGTTTCCTTCTGATATTATCCCTATTTTGATAACTGCAAATTTGAAAGATGATAGATATTATTATATAAATATGTTTTATTATGCATTATATGTTTGAAGGATGGATTTGGTCCTGAAAAAGATGACATGTGATCAAGGAGAAAGGAACCAGCAGAATAACCTGCAAAAATACTGCTAACAAATTTCTATTAATATATAAGCAGTTAAGCAAAAGTTTATAAGCAAAATTTTGCAGTTTTGTTTTTCCTTTGAATGAATCTTTCAAATGAAATGAAATTTTAAATTTTATAAACTTACAGTCACCCAACCCAACCAACCCTGGAAGGCTTATTATAAAAGCAACCAATAATAGTCCTTTACAACATGGCCAAACCAGGCCTAATTGTATAAAACATTCAACTAAGCAACATGTCAGCTTAGGGAAGAACCAGGTCCTTAAAACTTGCATAAATTGTGTCAGGTTTTCCGCAATATGAATACAATTCCAGGGAGAAGGCACCATCAAAAAGAAACCTCCATCCACTCCAGGCAATGATTAAGGCTTTGTCAAACACCTATTAAGTTATTGGCAAAAAAAATCATACTATCTCTGAAACCCAGACCCCTGGCTATATACAGTATATAATAAACCCAGCTGGTGGCACCCTCTCTGTGTGCATGTGAGCCATCACCCCACCTCTGTTGTGCACGTGCAGGGGGTGGGGCACGTGTGGGGATGCATGCATATACATGGGGTTGCATGCACGTGCATGGGAATGCACACACATACACAGGGCTGAGGCACATGTATGAGGGACATGAACATATTACATTTTGGGGGCGCAAATGCAAAAAGATGGGTGCCAAAAAGGTTACCCACAAAAAACAGTTTCCACAGCTGCTTCTTCAACATAGCATTCCAAGAATATAACTCGGGGTCCCCAACCCCTAGGCCTCACACTAGTACCGATCTACAGCCTGTTAGGAACTGGACTTCGCAAGCAGCAGGTGAGTGAAGCTTCATGTATGCAGGCACAGGACCCAGAATTAGCACATAAAGTTAATTTATCCAATTCTAGATAAAAATTGTTGACTTCCGGTTTGAGCCTCTTCGCGAACAGACCGAAACCATAATTGTGTGTGGTTTCGATCTGTGCTAACTGCTGGAGCGCCCCGAGCCAGCTGGTTTCGGGGCTAAGCCACCCCATAGAGGTGGTGAAAAGGGGGGAGACTGCCAGCAGGATTGAGGAGAGCCACATCTCTCCTCCTCAGCTGGCCATTACTCCCTTTCCTGAAGGCGGTTGCAGCAGTGGTGAGAAATGGCCACCTCAAAGAAGAACTCGACCGGAAAAGAATGTGCAGGAGGAAAATAAGAAGAGAAAGTTTTAGTTGACCGGGTTAAACTGCAAAAGCAAAAAGTAAGGTACCCTGGAATTTAAACTAAAAATAAAAAGTAACTTGTTTCCAAAGAAGATTCTGAAGCAGTGAAGGAGAGAGAAAAGGGAAAGGATTTGGGTTTTTTCTTCTCTCCTTTTGCCTATACTGACAGCTAAGAGATCTAAATAAGAAATTGGGAAAAAAATCCACTTTGACAACAATAGGCATTTAAGCTGAAAATAAAATGTCAAAGGGATAATAAAGATTTCTGGATACTTAAAACCTTTTAAAAGTAGGAAAGAAGAGAAAAAGAATAAAAGGGCAGGATCTGGAAAAAAGGGAGGAGAATGCCTGGAATTAAAAGGAATTTACAGTAAAACCTCAACAAGCCTTCTAAAAGATACATTTTAACTGAAACTTGGCTACAAAATAGTAGAACCCCAGGAAGAGAAAGCGGAAAAAAGAAGCATGAAGAAACAGCTTGGGAGTATTTGGATTATTTGGTGATCTTTGGATTTTTGGTTATTGCATTTGGATGACTAAAATCAATTGGGTGGTTGTTTAAAAGTGTTTTAAAATGGCACTACTTTTAGATGAACTGAAAATGGAACTTAAAAAGTACAAAGAAGATGCACAAGAAGGGAGACGTGCTTTTGGCTTCGTATTTCAATTCTTAGAAATGGAGATCTCAAACTATGAGAAACAACAAGAAATGCCTGCAGAACAAGAAGACTGGGACAAGGAAGAAGCCATCTTTAATGAATGAGTAATTTTATGTGGGGAAAAAAAAGGAAAGGGGGGAAAGAGAATGAAAAGTTTAAGATTTGAAAAAACAACCAAGAAAAGGAATAATAACTTGAAAAATAAGTATAATATTAGAAAGCAACAGAAGAGAGGAATACAGAAGAGAAAATTAGAACTAGAGAGACAAGGGGGTAAAAGGGGGATGGAGAAGAAGAGAGGGAAGAAGGAAAGGAAAAGAAGTTATAAAGGACAGAAAGAAGATATGGAGAAACAGGGCCTATTCAGAGATAATGGGTGAAAATTTAATTGAAAAAGGGATTCTGCAAAGGTACATAAGATAGTATTGTTATATTAGAAATAGAAATAAGATGATGATGTTTAAAAAATTTACCTTGATCATCATTTGGGGCATAGATTACTACCAGTAGGAGTGTAATGCCATTAATCGAGATTTGTACCACCAGAGTTCTTCCTACAGGGTCCGCCCAGATTAACTCCGCTTTTAAGTCATCTCTCACATAGATTGCAATACCTTTCTTTTTGTGTTTATCTGCTGGTGCTGTAAATAATTTTCCCAGTTTCGGACAATCTAGGAATTTCTCCTCACTTTTCCTTATGTGTGTTTCTTGTATGCAAATTATATCAACATTTTGTTTTATTAGTTTGGTTAGAATCCTTTTCCTTTTAGCTCTTGAATTTAGGCCGTTTATATTAATGGAAAGAATTTTCCTTCCTTCGTCCATTTACTTAAGTCTGCCTCGCTTTTTGTCTCGTAACTCTACGGCTCTCTTCTTGTGGTTGATATGGAGTTGTTTCTTCTCTTTCTCGTTGTAAGTTGTCTTTCCCTTGAATTTGGACAGATCTTTCTTCTTTGTTCCTGTGGTGGTTACGATCTTCCTGCATATTCCTTTGGATTTTCTCCCTAGTGAGTTGATCCTCCGTGGTTGTTAGCTGTTCTAGGAAGTTTTGTGCTTGTTCTATTGAGTCTATTTTAATTTTTCTTCCCTTCCACGATATTAGCATCCCTTCTGGGATTAGCCATTTAAATGATATTTCGTTTTTATTTAAGTAATTAGCTAAAAATTTATATTCTTGCCTTATGGTCCTCACTTTTCTTGGAATCTGCTTGAGAATTATGATCTCTTTGCCCTTATATAATATTCTCTCATCTCTGGCCTTTCTATGTATTAGGTCTCTCATGCATCTTCTTGAAAAGCAGATATGGATCTCCCTTGGGCAATTGTGACGCCTTGCATAACTGGTATTCACCCTATAGATTTCATCAAATTCCTTGAGTAAGTCATCTTTCTCTTTTTCAACTAGTTCAGCCAACAAACCTGCCATTAATTGTTCTAATTCTTCATTTTTGGATTCCTCCACGTTTTGGAACCTTAAGTATGCAGCTGCTCTGTCCATCTCAAGTTGGACCAAGGAATCTTCCATTTCTCTATTAACATTTTTGAAATCTTCCTCAGTCCTTTCTAGGTTCCTCTCCGCTTGTTCCGTCCTCTTCTCTATTTCTTTTATTTTTAATTCAGTTCTTTCCATGGCCAATTGCATTGTCCCAACCCTATCTTCAAGTCTCTGTATATCTGCTCTCATCTCCTCTTTTAATTTACCCATTTCTTCCTTCAGTTCGCTAATATCTGCTCTGGTCTCATTATGATTCCTAATCATAATCTCCTGCATTCTAGACATTGATTCTTGCATTGATTCTTGCAGGGATAATAATGTCGCTTGTAGGTTGGCATTAGCAATAGTCGGTTGTTTTTCTCCTACCAAGGTCTCTTCTAAAATTTTCTGCGTTGTTGGGGAGGCAGTTGCCAGAGTTGTCATCAAGGTCTGGTTGTTCTTCCTTCCTGTTTTCAGGGCCGTGGTTGTTGTGGAAGTCATCTCTGATAAGATTTGTCTTTGCAATTGGACAATGTTAAGAATATTATCCCAAATCACCATTCGATGTAATGGCCCTTTAAGTGTGATTACAAATCTATTTGCTAAGCTTACACACCAGATAATTTTAGGTCTCTTTCTTCGGCCCAATCTGTCATTCAGGCAAATTAAATTCCAATTCAATAGAGAGTTATCAGATACTATACAATACTATACAATAGATGCTATACAATAGAATGTAATCAAATATTATGTATTATGTATTATATATTATTCTCTATATTAAATTCAAATACCAGAGTTAATTGTATTTTACCCCTAATAAATCATACTTGTTTAAAGCATACAACCAACTCTAGAATATCTCACTCTATATATACTTTTGTCCTATAGTGTATATTAATATTTAAGATTCCATTTTATCTGAGACAACCCTATTAACAGTCCTTAAAATTTTTATATATCCAAAAGAGTCTAATCTGTAAACCCTAATAACTGTAACAAGCAGTTTGCCTTTATACTTGTATTTTTAACTATTATAGAAAAAAAGGAAAGAACAAAGAGAAAGGGAGAGAGAGAAAGAATGCAGGAGGAAAGGGGTCTTTTCAATTTTAGGGAATCACAAAGCACGTATCTGTAGGATTAGTTCCATAGAAAAACAAGTCTGAGTTGGGGCTGGCGTTTTAGTCTTATAGTCTCTCCTCCTGGGCGCACCAAGGAAGCAAGGGGAGAAAGTGCTGACTAATTGCTGTCTGCGATCAGCGAACAGTCTTGGCCAGGCTTCTGTCTGTCTCTTCCTTCTTCTTCTTCCCTCCTCTTCTTCCCTTCTGCCAGCAATTGTCAATCCACAGTCACTTTGGGCATCCGCCTCAGATCGATCACTTTAAAAATCAGTTTGTAGGCAATAATGCTAAAAGGAAAGGATCTTGCATATAAAAGTCAGTGCATCGTTATCTGGCTCTCTACCTCTCGCTCTGCCCTCCTTCACAGCTAAAATCCTCTCCTAGTCTTCTAGCCTTCTCACGCGCTGATCCGAGATGGCAATCCACTCCCGAGCTTCTTAAATTCTCCACGCCTTTTTCTCTCCTCGGCAACGCTCCAATCCACACTTTCAAACTGCTTTTCTAGCCGCTTGTCTCCAGCTTCCCCCACTGTTACTCACAATGAAACAGGGAGAATCAGACCAATCTCTCTCACGGCTTTGTAGTCCTTCTGCCCTTTTCTGCTCAGACCCTTCAGGCAGTCACTTTTTGCTTCGTCAGTTCAGTGGCAGACCGGACTTTGGAGCCACCATTAGCTGGCAGCTGGCTCAATCGCGCTGGTCTCAGAGGCTCTTCCTTAGTTGCTGGGGAGTTGCCTACCCCCAAACAGCAACCTGGGGGTCCTCTATTCTGACACGAAGCTCTACGGGTTTCGTGTATCCACTGGGGATCCCTCCAAACGTGAGAAGAGGTGTTCGAAAGCCCCAGCTGGGCTTCTCCACCTCTGGATGTCCCTGTCCTGCCACTGGAAGAGCCTCAAAAAATAACAGAATTTGAAAATGGTAATATTATTCTGATTGGCGATTTTAACTCTATTGCTGACTACTGGAAGGATCATAGTAATAGGAGTAAGAACAAAAAAGGAAATAGAGAATTCTCTAAGCCATGTAAGGATATGTTGAATGAAATGAATCTGGTAGATATCTGGAGAAAATTAAATCCCCAAAAAGAACAGTTTACTTATTATTCTAACCCACACAAAATTTGGACAAGAATAGATATGGCTTGGATAAACGGTGAATTAATTAATGAAATCAAAGATAGTGAAATCTTACCAAATGATTGGGCTGACCACAACCCAATTCAAATAACCTGGAGGGGTAGAAGAAAACCAAAGAAAAGATGGACTTTTAACACTCATTTAATAAAAGAAGAAGAATACACTAATAAACTGAAAGAAGAACTGAACTTCTTCTTAAAGGAAAATAATAATGATCTAACTTCGAAACAAAATATATGGGACACATTAAAGGCATTTATAAGAGGAATAACAATCTCTTACAATGCTATGAGAAATAAAAGAAAGTATGCCCAACAAAGTAACCTACAACAAGAAATTAAGGATTTAGAAACCCAATTACAAAAGAACCCCAAAAACCAAAGAATACAGAACCAGTTAATAACAACTAAACACAAACTTAATTTACTGGAACAAGAAAAATTGGAGATTAGTCTGAAAATGACTAAACAAATCTACTTTGAGCATGCAAACAAGCCAGGGAGATGGTTAGCCCACAAACTTAAGAAAACGAAAGAAAAAAGATTGATACACCAATTAATGGACCGAGGGGGGCAATATGCATGAGGAGATAGAGAAGAAAAAAGAGATCACTCTTAATTACTTTGGGAAATTATACAAAAAAGAAGAAGTCTCTGAGGATAAAATAATGAAATACCTGGAGGAAGCGAATGACAAAGCAATTGGAGAGGAAGAGATAGAATTATTAAACCAAAATATAACATGGTCTGAACTGAAGTCAGCAATAGAGAAGCAAAGTAACAATAAAGCACCAGGACTGGACGGGATACCGGTAGAACTTTACAAAATTATCATAGAACAAATTGGACCACTGATGCTGGATGTATTTAATGAGGTACTCTTAGCAGCCAAGATGCCGGACTCGTGGAGGGGAGCCTTAATTTCGCTGATCCCGAAGGAGGACCTAAACCACAGTCTTATTAATAATTATTTCGCTCCTGAATGCAGATTACAAATTATTCTCTTCTATAATAGCCAATAGATTAAAACAGGTTTTAAACACTTATATCCATGAAGATCAAAACGGATTTCTCCCATTTCGACAAATTAAGAATAATTTAAGAACAGTGATAGACATTTCAGAATACTATGAAGCCCACCCGGAAAAACAATTTGCATTTATGTTCTTGGATGCTGAAAAAGCATTCGATAATTTAAATTGGCATTTTTTAATTCAAAAAATATATAATATGAATCTTGGCACCAGATTTGAAAATGTCATCACTACAATTTACCACACTCAACAGGCAAACATTCTAATAAATGGGGAACAAACTGGCCCGATAAAAATAGAAAAAGGGGTAAGACAGGGTTGCCCTCTCTCCCCTCTGCTTTTCATATTCGCCCTAGAATCTCTTCTGACGTACATTAGGCAAAATTTGAGAATTAGAGGTTTGAGGATCAAATCAGAAGAATATAAAGTACAGGCTTTCGCTGATGATTTGGTTTTCTTTCTGGAGGAGCCCATAGAAAAAGGACACAACTTATTAGAAGAACTAGAACGATTTGGAGAAGTCGCGGGATTTAAAATAAACAGGGGAAAAACAAAATTAATGACTAAAAATTTAACAGGAGACCAGAATAAAGAGCTAGAGACAACAATGGGAATACAAGTGACAAAAAAAATTAAATACTTAGGAATTTGGCTAACTCCACAAAGCAAATCGTTAAAAGAAAACAATTATGACAAACTTCTCCAACAATCTAAGAAAGACTTAGATTTCTGGAGCAATTTACAACTTTCCTTATTGGGCAGGATTGCTTTGATTACGATGAATATTCTGTCAAAATTTCTATATTTATTCCAGACAATTCCAATCAAATTAAATAAAAATTTTTTATGGAACTAAACAAGATAACATTGAATTTCATTTGGCAGGGAAAAAAGCTAGGATTAACGTAAAAGCCCTACAAGATCTGAAAAGCAGAGGAGGGTTAGCCTTGCCAAACTGGGAAATATATCATACGGCAGCCACCCTACTATGGATAAAGGATTGGGTAAACCTAACCAACAAAAGAACACTAGTATTGGAAGGCCACGATATGCAGAAAGGATGGCATGCCTTTCTGTGGGAATCTGGGAAACCCAGGCAATCATATTTCCATGGGCATCTTATCAGGGACTCTTTATTAACTAATTGGAAAAAAGTACGCAAAAAACTTTATCTAAAAATACCAATTTGGCTATCTCCAATGGAAGCGATAGTACACCCTAATAATCTGGATATAACCAAAATGATTAAGTACGAAAATTTATTAGACCCACAAGGAAAGTTGAAAACACGACAAGAACTACAAGAGCGAGGATTTATAATTGATCAGTGGGTGTACCTTCAAATTCATAGTAAATACAAACAAGACATTAAGGAATTTGGAATCTACAATAAATTACAGACTCTAGACAAAATTCTACTAGGACCAAGTAAAAAAAATATATCTAAATTTTACAAATATTTATTAGAAACAGAACTAGAACAAGAAATTGTCAAGGGAAATATGATTGCGTGGAGCAGAAATGTGGGTAGGAGCATTACCCTAGCAGAATGGGAAAAGATCTGGAACAGGAACATTAAGATCACGAAATCAGCAGCTTATAAAGAAAACTTATATAAAATGTTTTATAGATGGCACCTGCCCCCTTCGAGATTGGCGAAGATGCACCCCAACACGAGCCCCAAGTGTTGGAAGTGTCAATACACAGAAGGTACGTTCTTCCACATGTGGTGGTCATGCAAGGAAATCCAGAAGTACTGGCAAAAAATTAGGCACTGGCTAGAGGAAATAACCATGGAACAAATTGAGTACAAACCAGAGTCCTTTCTTCTAGGAATTTTTGATAAACAAATATCCAAAAAATCGAAGTATATTACAATCCATATCTTAACCGCGGCCAGACTGGCATTTGCCCAGTGCTGGAAACTACCCTCTATCCCCACTGAACTTATGGTTATTCAGAAAATTTTACAATGCGCCGAAATGGACAAACTAACCCAAGCATTAAAAAATAAAGAATCTTCAACCTATTATAGCAATTGGAATCCTTTGTACATTTGGCTTAATCAAAGATAGATCACCTCTAAGAAAACTAAGGCCGAGGCCTCCGAGGCAGAGATAAAGAAAAGCACTGCCGACGATAGTTTGGAAGAAGAAAAGACCTTACAGACAGTCACAAAATATGGTTTTATTATAATTGTTTTCTCTACTTTTGTTTTCCCTACTTTCCCCCCTCCCCTCCCTTTCCCTCTTTCCTCTCTTAAGCTTTCCTCTCTTTCCCTCTTGGCCTATGCCAAGACCTGTTCGTCTTTTTGTTGTATATAATTTGTAGCTGTGTTGTTGTTGTTTTTTAAAAAGTAAAACTAATAAAGTTTATTTAAAAAAAAAGAAAGAAATAGAAATAATTTTAGAAAATATGAAACAATGTATGATTAAAATGATGGATAAAATAGTTATTGTAATCTATTGAAATGTTTGTTAATAAATAAATGAAATAAAATGAATGAGAGAATTGAATTAGGAAAGGATGGGAACATTTTAATTATTTAATTTTTTATAAAATATAAGGGAAGAGAAATAGGGGAAAAAATAATTACGGAAAGCTTGTAAGTGTTCCCAAGGAAGTATGATATTTAATTGAAAAGTAATGTTAAAGATGTTAAGACTTTAATGAATATTAATGATAGAATTGAATTGGAATTGAATGACTGTTTTAATTACATATATTTATAATCACTTTTTACGAATATAGTGTGTATTTTAAGAATGTACCAAGCAGAATTCAATTGGAAGTTATGTATTATATTGAATGTTATAATCTCAAGGTATATATTGAAGCTTAAATAAGACTTGAATGGATAAAATTAAAAGATATAAAGGTGGCATACTCCAATTAGTAACAACAGGAGAAAATTCGTTTAATGAGAAAAGAAAATATGAAATTGAAACAGGACAGACAAAAGCATAAATATAATGATTTGAATTGATATGAGAAAATTAAAATAAAATTGAGAAAATTAAGAGAGGAGAAAAACTATGTAGAAAATGTAAAACAGTAATAAGATATGGAACAGAACATAAAAGTGAGCATGAAATTGAGTTTATGTCTGTATGAAGAAGTGTAACCCGGGACCATGCTATTTAAAAAAAAAAATTGCAAAGATGATCACATAGGATCACATTTATTCCTTTAATGCCTTGGACCTAATCTCTGTTGCAGTAAATTAAAATTATACTATAAACTACATAATAATTATAATTACATTAATTGATTTAAGGTAATTTATAATCTGGGTTTGAAATTGGTTTTACTTTTCCATTTTTCCTTGTCTGGTCTGGTTTTTAGAATTTAGGAATGATGTGTGTTTGTTTCTGAATCTAAGAAGTGCTAAACGTATTGATCCATATTGATTACATACTCTAGAGCTTTCTCAGCTTGACCAAGATGTTGATGTTGATCCACTTAAAGCAACTTATGATCAAGCAATGAAACTACTTCTGATGCTCCTGAAAGCTTTGTATATGCTGTATTGATTGTCACCACAGAAGAACAAATAATGTATTAAATATATAATATGAAAAATCTGTTGGATAATCATGGGATTCAATTGATTGGAATGATTATTGGTATTTTTAGCTGAGGTTTAGGTTTTCCTCATCAAAGAATTAAAAAAATAGTTTATTCTGGACTCCACAAATGATTGGAAGAAAGAAAACGATAGAGGTTCAACTAAATCCTAAAACATATAACACGAATTGTATTTAAAATGCTTGCAGGAAATATATATATATTTATATATATATATATATATATATATATATATATATATATATATATATATATATATATATATATATATATATATGTTCTTCAGCTTTGTTCGGGTATTATTATACTTGTGCTTTTAAAGTTGTAGCAACATTTCGGCAGAATCTCATCTGCCATCATCAGGCTTCTGTATTGTGTTCGTCTGTGAGTCAGACTTTTACAGTTGTTTCAATTTTAAATTTGGGGCTAGCCTACTGCTGCGCTAGAATGGTTTTTTCTTCATCCTGATTGGTTGGGAGTCTTGGTCTGTGTTTATTGGTCTTGGAGTTTACTGTGTTCTGCTTGGTTGGTGTTTCTAATATCTTCTGTCTGTTTTGTGGCTTTTTTGTGTCTTGATTGGCTGGCAACATTGTGTTCCTATATTGGAGGCTTTTAGTGCAGCTTGGCTCCGAGTAAATGGACAGCTATCATTTGTTAGGAAGCTAGGTTTCATCTGGGTGCCTGGTTGGGGTGTATTTGAGCTGGAGGTACCAGGGGGAATCTGTTTGTGCCCAGGTATTTGCCTTGCTTGTGGTGTGGAGATTTTTTTGTTTGTGAGTGCAGGCTTCCAAATGATTGACAGTCTGGTGGAATCATCTCTTCTATTCATGCTTTCAGGTCTTTTTTCAATCTCTATGGCTTCTCTGACAATTCTGTGGATGGGGTTTTCTATAGTGGCTAGCGCTTTGGTGCCATTGAAGTTGATTCTATGACCTGTGGTTTTCATGTGTTGGACTAGTGAGGAAGTGTGTTCCAGCTTTTTACTGCATTTTTGTGTTCATCCAGGCGGGTACTTATTCTTCTATTGGTCTGTCCAATGTATGTGGCCAGGCATGATGCACAGGGGACTTCGTATATGCCTTGGTTTTCCAGATCAATTTTATCTTTGGGGTTTCTAAGGATGGCTGCTATTTTTCTGTCTGTTTTGAAGGCAGTCTTGATGTGATGCCTGTGTAGTATCTTACTGATTTTGTCTGTAGTACCTCTTATGTAGGGCAGGACAGCTGTTCCATAGATCTGTTCATCTTCTAGGTCTCCATTATGTCTCAGTGTGTTTTTGTGGATCAAGCCAGTGATTTTGCTTTTGTGGAAGCCGTTGGTATCAGTACTTTAGTCAGGGTGCATAGTTCAGTCTTTATGTGTGTCTTATCTGCCAGGCGTTTGGTTCTAGCAATTAGTGTTTTGGCCACAGAGTTTATCTGTGCTGGGTGGTGGTGGGATTGGGCATTGAGGTAGTGGTTGGTGTGTGTTTTCTTCTGGTATATGTTGTGTCCTAGTGTGCCATCTGTTTTTTTGTGGAAATTATCAAAGATCTACACATGGAACAAGAAGATCTGCTTGTAAGTTTCAATGTGTTTTTACTATTCACTCAAGTCCCGATAAAATAAACTCTTGAAATCATCAAGAATAAATACCAACCAGCTAATGGAACTAACAGAACACTGCTTAACCAACACATATTTCATATACAAAGGACAAAGATACAAGCAAATTGAAGGAGCCCCTATGGGATTACCACTGTCACCTGTCATTGCAAACCTGTTCGTGGAAGAATTCGAATCCAGAGCCCTGGCTAATGCCACCCACAAACCCAAACTATGGTTAAGATACATCGATGACACATTTGTGATTTGGCCCCAGGAAAAGAAGACCTAAACAATTTCCTAACATGAAAAAACAATTTCTGGACC